>NC_081404.1:340000-1037500 GCF_030684315.1 Stegostoma tigrinum
TGCTTCAATATATCAGTGTTGATCCTATGAGAATGAGGCAGGCAGTCAGTGCTGAGCCTCTGATAGAGCTGCATAAAGCTCATTCCTGATGATTTAAACACATGCATACCCTCAATTCTGACACTGAGGCACTGCCTCAGAATGGACCATCTGACAATGATGCAATACCTCAGTTCTGACCCTCTGACAGTTCTGCAACACCTCAATCCGCACCCTTCAATCAGGAGGCACACCCTCAATTATGAGCCCTTTGTGGGTTCATTCTGTAGCAATACCTCATTGCTGCAGTGTCAGTGCTGACAGCGGGCCTTTTTATTCACTCATCAGTACCTAAGGCACTGGCTAATTGTCAGCAGCTCAGTTCTGAGGCAACGTCTCTTTGACAGAGTGTCAGCACCAAGGCAGACCCTCACTGTAATGGTGTCAGAATTAAAAGATTGTCATTTAGAGGGTCTAAGAAGTGGTGTTTCAGATCAGTCAGAGGGTCTATACTGAGGCATTTCAGATCAGTCAGAGGGTGCCTCATTTTAATGCAGTAAGACTTGACAGAATGCCTCATTGTCAGAGGGTCAGAGCCAAGTCAGTGCCTCATTATCAGACACAGTCCAAAGAGAGGGGCTTGATGTCAGTAGCTCTGTTATAAGGTGATACCTCATTGAAGGATCATTCTTGAGTGTGTGCCGCATTGTTCGTGGGTCAGTACGGAAGGAGTGCCTCAAAACTGGGGAGAGCCACGTAATTAGAGATTTGGTGCTGAGGTCAGTGCCTCATTGTTACAGGGTTAGTTCTGAGGCAGGCTCACATTGCGAGAGGGTTAGTTCTGAGTGAGTATATTAGTTGTACACAGTAAATACTGAGTCAGTACCTCAATGCATTGGGTTCAGAGTTGATGGAGTACAACATGATCAGAAGTTCAGTCCTGAACGATTGCAGCTCTGTCAGAGGGTCAGAACTGAGGGGGCAGTGCTTTACTGTCAGTGGATCAGTTCTGACACAGTACCTCATTGCTGGAGGGTCAGATCTGAATGAGTACCACATTGTCAGAAGGTCAGTACTCAGCCAGTGCCTCAAACAGAGAGTACCCATGCAAATAAGCAGTAAAAACACCCATGTAAATTAAATCTTAAAACACAGAGGTTCCTGCAAACAAACGCTAAAACAGAGAGCCTCCTGGAAATAAACCCAAAAACACAGAATGCTCTGCAAATAAACTCAAAAACACAGATGGGACTGTAAATAAACCATAAGACGCGGAGCTCATTGTTTCAGGGTTTTTTTTAAACAAAGACCCAACCGTAACAAAATCATGAAATGAAAATCCTCCTGTAAATAAATGCTAAAACCTAGAGCTCACTGGAAATAAATCCTAAACTACACTGCTCACTGTAAATAAACCAGACAGCCTTCTGAAAATAAACCTTAGAATACAGCCTTTTCATGTAAACCTTAAATCACAGAGCTCTTTGTAAATAACCCTAAAACACAGGCCTCATTGTAAATAAACCCGAAAACAGAGAACTCCCCCCCGCCAGTGGAGAAGCACTGCAACACAGAGCCCCCTGTATAGAAGCCATAAAGCACAGATCTACCCTGTAAATTAAGTCAAAAACATACAGGACACTGTAAAACACAGAGCCCCCTACAATTGTACACTCAAATACTCAGACCCCTTTAAAATGAACTCTAACACACATCCCCCAGGAAGTTGAGAGGAAAAGACAGGGCTGAATAAAGCCGAAAACACAGCGCACCTCTTCATGCACCCGAATACTGAGCCGACCTGTGAACTATCTGTAAGACAGGGCCCTTCACAAATAAACCCGAAAAGACAGAGCTCGCGATAAATAAAGAGCGCCCTGTAAATCAACTCGAAAACACTGAGTAAAAACCCAAAGAACTGCGGATGTTGCAAATCAGAAAACAAATACAAAGTTGCTGCAAAAGCTCAGCAGGTCTGGCAGCATTTGGCAGCTGAAAAACAGAGCTAACCGGTTCCGGTTCGCTGACCCTTCCACAGAACCTCCCTCAGTTCTGCTGGGCTTTTCCAGAAACTTTGTTTTTGTTCCTGATTTGCAGCATCCGCAGTTATTTCAGTTTTCAATTCACCAGGCAGTCAGTAACATCAAATGGTTGTGTATCACATATTTACCAGTCAGACTCAAACACGCCAAACTCGTTCGCTCACGTGGTCTGAGAGAACAAGGTGTCGAGCTGGATGAACACAGCAGGCCAAGCAGCAGGAAGGCTGACGGTTCGGGCCTAGATCCTTCTTCCGAAAAGTGGTCACTTGTTAATCTTGTAACCTTTGCCCCTGAATATCCTGTGGTCTGCCCTGTTTACTCATATCGGTTAGCACTTAACAAGGCTTCCGGAGGCTGGCTGGTGTGTCTTTAGTGATACAGGGCCATTCGCCTTCAAATATCCTTTTGTGTGGTTTTTGTGTGACATTATATCATAAGCCTCTTTACTGTTGCACGAAAGGTCCTCTTTACCGATGAACCCACAGCGCTCCATGTGACCACTATCGCGCTCTCATTCATTCATAACTTTACTGACCACTCACTAGGGTCCTCTGTTTACTGTTACGCATTTCATTCATTCATTCATAAAATTGCGATCTTGCCATACTTTTCACTCATAAAGGGAGACTATAAATTAAAATGTTCCTTCCACGCATTACTGCCTTTTCACAGTTTGAACTCGTGTTGCTGACAGTGTCCTAACCTGTGTCTACATCAGAGTCAATCCCTGACTATGTGTTAATTTTCTAATCTATTCAGAACAATATCTTCCCATCCATCGTGTCACCCGAAACTATGAATAATTATAATATTAATCAGCCCTCAACAAACGTCTCCCAGGACTTGAATAGCTGGCGGGACATCAAACAAGTTTCTGCTTTACCACGTCTCTGTTAGATACATATTGAATAGGGCCCGCGATCACTTTCAGAAAATTCCTACTCTCTCTCAAAACAGCTCTTCCGTGAAATTGAGCGAGAAGAATGAGAAGGTCGGCAATAGTGAAATCTCAAGTCCCGGCCGCGGTAATCAGGCCACTGACCTTTCTGCTGTCATCAACTGATTGTCAGCCCAATCAAATCACATCGGGTTGATAATCTTTCTGGTGTCGTCTAATTTTAAAAAAATAAAAAGGATCCACACTAGTCATTGCCCTATTTCAAATACCTCAGTCCTGTCCCTGTAATAGCCCTCAATCCTGACCCGATTGGCAGTCAGACAACACTGCACGTCTACGGTACTGACCCTCTGACCATGAGGTACTCTCACAATGAGATGTTATTGTATAACATCCCATTCATTTCTATACTTCTGCAAATTAAAGTCTTTTATCTGCCTCCGCACAGGGATGCAGGCACTGCCCTGAAGCTTCCTGCCCAGCTAGGAATTCAGTGTAAAACTTTTGTAACTCTTTGTCTTCCCACACATCGGTATGCAGACACTGTCTGAAGCTTCCTGACTGAATACAATTAGAATTAAACGGTGTCAAATAGGGTTCGGTGGGGAACATTTGTAAAGGTGTGAAACTTCTAAAGCATGCAATTTCTGTCGCTGACAAAGGGGCCAGGGCACTGAATTTGTGATTTCAAGTTGCCAGTGTGTCTGGCTAGAACAATCTGTCCGGATAACAACTTGAAATCGCCTCATGCCATCAGCAGCCACTTCAAGAGCAATCGATACTATATCCTGTGAAAATGGGAACTGCAGATGCTGGAAAATCCAAGATAATAAAATGCGAGGCTGGACGAACACAGCAAGTCCAGCAGCATCCTGAGATGTGCTGTGTTCATCCAGCCTCACATTTTATTACCTTCGGGACGAAATCCTGGTCTTTTATGTTCTTGATATAATAATTGTTCGGTATCCTGTCTTTGTCTGTTGTAGTAATTGTTTTATGTATCATGTAATTGTAAAATGTGTAATTATTTTATGTATCATGTATTTTGTAAAGTATGAAGAGCGGGGACTGTCCGCTGCTCGGGGAGAATTACCTGCGAGACTCTGCGCTCTGTGCCGGGTTAAGTACTGTGATTCTCCACAGCTTGTACTTGCTTGGTAATAAAAGGATTCGTGTTTTCCGAAACAGGTCAGTGTCTTGATATTGCAACAAATCCGTGAGGGTCTCCGAAAACGAACATGACAACAGCACTGATTCGCTGACAGTGAGGTCCTCCATCAGTACTGACCCTCTGACAATGAAGTGCTCCCTCAGTACTGACCCTCTGACAGTGAGGTTCTCCCTCAGTACTGACCCTCTGACAGTGAGGTTCTCCCTCAGTAGTGACCCTCTGACAGTGAGGTTCTCCCTCAGTAGTGACCCTCTGACAGTGAGGTACTGCCTCAGTACTGACCCTCTGACAGTGAGGTACTCCCTCAGTACTGATTGTCTGACAGTGAGGAACTCCCTCAATGCTGACCCTCTGACAGTGAGGTACTGCCTCAGTACTGACCCTCTGACAGTGAGGTACTCCCTCAGTACTGATTCTCTGACAGTGAGGAACTCCCTCAATGCTGACCCTCTGACAGTGAGGTACTCCCACAGTACTGATTCTCTGACAGTGAGGTACTCCCTCGGTACTGATTCTCTGACAGTGAGGTTCTCGCTCAGTACTGACCCTCTGACAGTGAGGTACTGCCTCAGTACTGACCCTCTGACAGTGAGGTACTCCCTCAGTACTGATTGACAGTGAGGAACTCCCTCAATGCTGACCCTCTGACAGTGAGGTACTCCCTCGGTACTGATTCTCTGACAGTGAGGTTCTCGCTCAGTACTGACCCTCTGACAGTGAGGTACTCCCTCAGTACTGATTCTCTGACAGTGAGGTACTCCCTCAGTACTGACCGTCTGACAGTGAGGTACTCCCTCAGTACTGATTCTCTGACAGTGAAGTACCCCCTCAGTACTGACCCTCTGACAGTGAGGTGCTCTCTCACTCCAGTACTCTCACAGTGCTGCAATAACCATCATCCAATGGTACTCCCTCAAATCTGACTCTTTGACAAAGAGGCCCTGCCTCAGAACTGACTTGCTGACTGAGGTACTAACTCAATCCGACTAATTCGCAGTGCTGCAGTGGGAGCTGTGTTTTTTCATGTTGATTTACAGTGGGCTTTCTGTTTTAGGCTTTATTAACTGGAGGTCCTGTGTTTTGGGGTTTGTTTGCAGTCGCCTCTGCGAGTTTATTTGCAAGAAGCTTAGTTTAAGGGAGGATTTGCTGGGGGCACTGTGTTTCAGGATTTATTTACTTGGAGCTCTATGTTTTACACTTTATTCACAGGGACTCTGGCTTTTATGGTTTCTTTTACATTTTAGTTCCTGAATGACCCTTCTTAGGATTTATTTAAAGGGGTGTCTGTGCTTGAGAGCATATTTACAGGGTTAACAAGGTGTAGAGCTGGATAAACACAGCAGGCCAAGCAGCAGCAAAGGAGCAGGAAGGCTGGCGTTTTGGGCAAGACCCTTCTTCAGAAATGGTAGGGGGAGGGGGATCTGAAATAAATAGGGAGAGGGGGGGAGGCAGACAGAAAATGGATAGAGGAGAAGATCGGTGGAGAGGAGACAGACAAGCCAAAGAGGCAGGGATGGAGCCAGTAAAGGTGAATGTAGGTGGGAGTTAGGGAGGAGATAGGTCAGTCCAGGGAGGATGGACAGGCCAAGGGGGCAGGATGAGGTTAGTAGGTAGGAGATGGGGCTGGGTTTTGAGGTGGGAGGAATGACAGGTTAGGGATCCTGTACCCCAATGGTGTCAATGTGGACTTGACAAACTTCAAAATCTCCCCTCACCTGACCGCATTCCAAAACCAGCCCAGCTGGCCCCTGCCTCCCTAACCTGTCCTTCCTCCAACCTATCCCGTCCTCCCACTTAATTTCTCCTCTATCCGTCTTCTATCGGCCTCTCCTCTCTCCCTATTTATTTCACAACCCCCTTCCCCTCCCCCGTCTCGGCCCGAAACGTCAGCTTTTCTGCTCCTCTCGTACTGCTTTTCCTGCTGCGTTCATCCAGCTCTTCACCTTGTGACCACAGTCACAATGATCTTTAATTGTAAACTAATCTGTCATATTATGTAATAAAATGTGAGGCTGGATGAACACAGCAGGCCAAGCAGCATCTCAGGAGCACAAAAGCTGACGTTTCGGGCCTAGACCCTTCATCAGAGAGCATCTCTGATGAAGGGTCTAGGCCCGAAACGTCAGCTTTTGTGCTCCTGAGATGCTGTTTGGCCTGCTGTGTTCATCCAGCCTCACATTTTATTATCTTGGAATTCTCCAGCATCTGCAGTTCCCATTATCTCTGTCATATTATGTGATCTGTTAAGGTTACAATGGTTCCCGTGCCTCCTATCGAATACACAAATGCTCTCCATCAGCTCTGTCTCTGGGAATGCAAAGCTGCTTTCTTCCACGCTACCCTCAGAGATAACATCAGCTTTAAACCTAAGCCTCGTCTCAGCCCTAATGTTCACACTTGCATAAACATGAAGCCTAGCCTCAGCCCTAAATCTTATTTACTGGGGGCTCTGCGTTTATGGTTATGTACTTTATGTACTTGAGCTCTGTGCTTTAGGTTTTATCTAATGTGGGTTCTGTGTTTAATAAGAACCAAAAGAACTGTGGATGCTGTAAATCAGGAACAAAAACAAAGTTGCTGGAAAAGCTCAGCAGGCCTAGCAGCATCTGTGGAGGAGAAAAACGAGTTGACTTTTCAGGTCCAGCAACCCTTCCTCAGAATGGAAGGGTACCCAGGCTCGAAAAGTTAACTCATTTTTCTCCTCCACAGATGCTGCCAGACCTGCTGAGCTTTTCCAGCAACTTTGTTTCTGTGTTTAATAGTTTATTTACAGAAGGTTCTGTGTTCTAGGTTTTATTTACAGGAGGTTCTGTGTTTTCGGGCTTTTTACAAGGGACTCTGTGTTTTAGGAAAATTTACGAGCGGCTCTTTGTTCTGAGTTTCTTTTTTACAGTGATCTCCGTGTTTTAGGGAATATTTACGGTGAACTCTGATTTAGAGCTTGTTTACAGAGGGCACTGTGTTTTAGGGTTTATTTACAGCTAGCTTTGTGTTAGGGTTTATTTACAGGGAGCTCTCTGATTGAGGGTTTGTCGGTAGTGAGATCTGTGTTTAGGGTTTATTTACAGTGAGATCTGTGTTTTTAGAGTTTATTCACAGGGTTTTCTGCATTTCATGGTTTATTTACAGGGTTTTCTGTGTCTTTGGGTTTGTTTACAGTGATCTGTGTTTTAGGGTTTATTTACAGTGAACTCAGCGTTACAGGGCTTATCTTCAGGGCCCTCTCTTTTTTGGGCTGATTAACACGGTACTCTGTGATTTAGGGCATATTTACTGGAAACTCTTGTGTTTTAGGGTGTACATAGATATTAGAGGGTCAGTACGGAGGGAGTGCCAGGCATCAGCCCTCACCCTAACCTTAGCCCAAACCCTAAACTTCGCCATCGGCCTAACCCTAACCAGAACAGGAAAGAGCCTAAGGGGCCAAATTGTGGGTACGCACCCTTAAATGGAAGGAGAGGGGCACCTTCTTCCCCCTCTCCCCCAACCCGACCTACACCCCAACCCCCACACCCTATCCCATCCCCCATCCCAAAACCCTATTCACACTCCCCCTCTCCTTTTTATTCGAAAGAGGAATCCAAAATTAGCGGTGTGCATCCATAATCCTTATTTCTGGGGGCGCGGGGGTGCTAGATAACCCCCAGATTAGGGTTGCGCCAAAATAAATGCAGCCTCTGGCACCCTCTCGCCCTGCCCCCCGACCCCGCAACCTGACCTTTATGATAAGGGGGTGGGTGCCTTCCGCCTTCAAAGGGTTGGTTTGTCGGGAGGGCGGAGATTGGGAACCGATGCTGCCTTTCGGGGACCGAGCCGGCAGATCACAGCAAAGTTGAGCACCACCACGGGCGGGCCGCCAGGGGGTTGCAGTCACAAGAAACATCGCATGGGCCCAAGCTATGCCTGCCTTTTTGTAGGTTGCATGGAACAGTCCCTCTTCCGTAGTTACACTGGCCCGAAACCCACCTCTTCCTCCATAACATTAACGACTGTATCGGCGCCGCCTCGTGCTCCCACCAGGAGCTTGAACAGTTCATCCACTTCACCAACACCTTCCACTCCAACCATAAGTTCACCTGGACGATTTCTAATACCTGTTCACCTGGACTATTTCTAATACCTGTCTCACCTTCCTGGACCTCTCTGTTTCCATCTCCGGCAACAACCTAGAAACTGATATCTATTTCACCGACTCCCACAGCTACCTAGAATACATCTCCTCCCACCCACCTTCCTGCAAAAATAACATCCCCTGTTCTCAATTCCTTCACCTCCGCCACACTTGCTCCCAGGATGAGGCATTCCACTCCAATACATCTCAGGTTTCCTAATATTTCAAGGACCGCAAATCCTCCCCCCGACCCCCACAGTGGTCGAGAACGCCCTTGACCGCGTCTCCCACATTTCCCGTAATTCATGCCCCCTCTCCGCAATAACAACCAAAACACAATCCCCCTCATCCTCACGTACCACGCCACCAACCTCTGGATCTAACGTATCATCCTCCAACCATCATCTGCAATCCGACTCCACCAAAGACATATCTCCCTCCCCACCCTTATCTGCTTTCTGGAGGGACCACTGTCTCTGTGACTGCCTTGTCTGCTCCGCACTCCCCTCCAGCCCCAATACACCTGGCACATTTTTCCCTGCAACTGCAAGAAGTGCTACACCTGCCCCTACACCACTCCCCTCACTCCCCATCCCAGGCCCTAAGAACACTTTGCACCTCAAGCAGATGATCACCTGCACATCTGCCAATGTGGTATACTGCATCCACCGCTCGCGTTGTGGCATCCTCTACATTGGGGAAACCAAGTGGAGGCTTGGGGACTGCTTTGCAGAATACCTACACTTAGTTTGCACTGAAAACTGCGCCTCCCAGTTGCGAACTGTTTCAACACCCCCTCCCATTCCTCAGATGACATGTCCATCTTGAGCCTCCTGCAGTGCCACAATGATGTCACCCGAAGGTTGCAGGAACAGCATCTCATATTCCGCTTGGGAACCCTGCGGCCCAATGGTGTCAATGTGGGATTCATAAGCTTCAAAATCTCTCCTCCCCCTATCGCATCCCAAAACCAGCCCAGCTCGCCCTTGCCTCCCTACCCTTGTCCTTCCTCCTACCTCAAGCCCCAACCTCCGCCTCCTACCTACTAACCTCATCCTGCTCCCTTGACCTGTCCATCCTCCCTGGACTGACCCAGCTCCTTCCTCCATCCCCATCTACACTCACCTTTACTGGCTCCATCCCCACCTCTTTGACCTGTCTGTCTCCTCTCCACCTACCTTCTCCTCTATGCGTCTTCTATCCGTCTCCCCCTCTCTCCCTCGTTATCTCAGAACCTCCTTCCCCTTCCCAATTTCTGACGAAGCATCTAGGCCTGAAACATCAATCTTCCTGCTCCTCTGATGCTTGACCTGCTGTGTTCATCCATCTCTACACTTTGTTATCTCAGATTCTCCAGCATCTGCTGTTCCTACTATCTCTGCTAATGCAGAAAACTTGTTTGATATCCTGCAAGCTATTCAAGCCCTGGGAGACGGTTGCTGAGGGCTGATTAATATTATGCTTCTTCAAATGATGACACGATGGTATTGTTCTGAATAGGTTAGAAAATTAACATGTACTCAGGGATAGACACTGATGTAGACACACGTTTTGCAGCTGTCAGCAAAATAAAGCCGTGAGGATTAAAACTGTGAAAGGGCTGTAAATGGGGTGGAAGGAGCATTTTAATTCAGTCTCCCTTTCATAGTGAAACGTATGACAAGATGGCAATTTTATGAATGAAATGCGGTAATATTAAACAAGATACGCCAGTCAGAGGTCAGTAAAGTTATGGATGAATGAGAGCGTGAGAGCGCTAATATGTAGTGCTTGTGGGTGCATTGGTAAAGAGGACTTTTAGTACAACAATATAGTAAAGAGGCTTGCACCAGTAATTATTTACCAAAATTCACTGGAATCTGGGCTGGTTCCCGCAGATTGTAAACTTCCTTTTTAAACAGTGGTGTCACATTGGCTGTTTTCCAAAAAGCACGTAACTATAGGTTAAATCTCCCCTTCCCCCACTGCATCCCTAAACCAGCCCAGTTCATCCCCTCCCCCCACTGCACCACACAACCAGCCCAGCTCTTCCCCCCCACCCACTGCATCCCAAAACCAGTCCAACCTGTCTCTGCCTCCCTAACCGGTTCTTCCTCTCACCCATCCCTTCCTCCCACCCCCAGCCGCACCCCCAGCTACCTACTAACCTCATCCCACCTCCTTGACCTGTCCGTCTTCCCTGGACTGACCTATCCCCTCCCTACCTCCCCACCTACACCCTCTCCACCTATCTTCTTTGCTCTCCATCTTCGGTCCGCCTCCCCCTCTCTCCCTATTTATTCCAGTTCCCTCCCCCCATCCCCCTCTCTGATGAAGGGTCTAGGCCCGAAACGTCAGCTTTTGTGCTCCTGAGATGCTGCTTGGCCTGCTGTGTTCATCCAGCCTCACATTTTATTAACTATAGGTCAGTTAGCTTAATTTCGGTTGTTGGGAGAATGCGTGAATCCATCATTAAGGAAGATAATAGCAAGACAACTGGATATAAATTGTCTCATTGGGAACAGCCAGCACGGGTTCATGAAGGGGAGGTCATGATTAACTAATTTGGTGGAATTCTTTGCGGACATACTTGCATGGTGGACAATGGAGAACCTGTGGATATCATGTATCTGGATTTCAAGAAGGCATTTGACTAGATGCCAAGGCTGCAACATGAGATAAAGTTGCATGACATTACAGGTAATGTATTGGCATGGACAGAGGATTGATTGACTAGCAGAAAACAAAAAGTCAGGGTAAATGGGTGTTTATCTGGTTGGCGGTCAGTGGCTAGTAGTGTGTCTCAGGGATCAGTGTCGGGACTGCAATTGTTTACAATTGATACAGATGATTTATAGTCGGGGATGAAGTGTGGTGTGTCAACATTGGCAGATGACACTAAGATGAGCGGTAGAGCAAAGTGTGCAGAAGAACTGAAGGCCTGCAGATGGTTATACAGTCTAAGTGAGTGGGCAATGGTCTGGCAGATGGAGTTCAATGTCAATAAATGTGAGGTCATCCATTTTGATAGGAATAACAACAAAGTAGGCTATGGTTCAAATGGTAAAAAAATTGCAGCATGTGACTGTGCAAAGTGACTTGGGTGTCGTTGTGCAGGAATCGCTCAAAGTAATATTGTAGCAGGTAATTATAAAGGCAAATAGAATTTTGTCTGTCATTGCTCGAAGGATGGAGTTTAAAAACAGGGAGGCTATGCTGCAGCTGTATAGGGTCCTGATGAAGCTCCACCTGGACTACTGTGTGCAGTTTTGGTCTCCTGACTTGAGAAGGGATATACTCTCACTGGAGGGGGCACAGAGGAGACTGACTTGGTTGATTCTAGACTTGAGAGGGTTGGAATATGAGGAGAGACTGAGTTGGCTGGGATGATACTCATTGGAATTCAGAAGAATGAGGGGAGACCTTATAGAAACATACAAGATTATGAAGGGAATAGATAAGGTGGAGACAGGGAGGTTGTTTCCACTGGCAGGTGAAACGAGGACGAGGCGGGTATAGCTCAAAATAAAAGGAAGCAGATGTCAGGACAGGAGGAACTTCTTCACCCAAAGGGTTGTCAATCTGTGGAATACCCCGCCCAGTGAAGCAGTTGAAACGACCTCGCTGAATGTGTTTAAGGCAAGACCAGATCACGTTATGAACATGAAAGGAATTTAGGTTTATGGTGAGCGAGTGGGTGAGTGGAGCTGAGTCTCAAAAAGATCAGCCAGGATCTTATTGAACAGCGGGGCAGTCTCGAGGGGCCGGATGGCCTACTCCTGCTTCGTTCTGATGTTTTTCTATTATAATGTTATAGAGCCTCACAGAAAAAGGATATTTTAAAGCAATTGACCCTGCATTACTGAAGACGCGCCAGCCAGAGATTCTGCGGAAGGATCACCTGACCCAAAACGTTCTTTTCCCTCACAGATGCTGTCAGACTTGCTGAGCTTTTCCAGCAACTTTGTATATTTTCCCTGATTTGCAGCATCCGCAGTTCTTCCGGTTTTTACTGTGTGTTTTGGTATTTATTTACAAGGGGCTCTTTACTTACAGCCAGCTCTGTCTTTTAGGGTTTATTTGTAAGGGGCCCTGTTTTACGGATAATATACAGGTCGGCTCGATGTTGGGGTGTATTGACAGGTGCTCTGTGCCTTCGGCTTTGTTTCGAAGGAGCCCGGTATTTCACCTTTTACTTCCTGGGGAATATGTGTTCGTGTTCGTTTAAAGGGGTCTCTGTATTTGAGCGTACAATTACAGGGGGTGAAGTTGATATTGTAGAAGTTTGTTTAAACAGGACTCTGTGTTTTAGGGGTTATTTACAGTGAAGCCCGCTTTTTACGGATGATAGAAAGGTGTTTGAGGGCCTCTGTGCAGGCGGCTCCGTGTGTGAGGGCGATGAGTGCGGCTGAAGCTTGGTTGAGTTTGGGCCTGAGGCTCTGGTGAGTGCCGGATTGGGCTAGCGTGAGGTCTGAGCTTTTCCAGCAATTTTGTTTTTGTTCCTGATTTTACTGTATCCACAGTTCCTTTTAGTTTTTACTTTTTTTTAGTGTTTATCTACAGGGGGCTCTGAATGTCAGGGTTTATACACTGGGGTTCCTGTGTTTTAGGCTTTATTTCACGGGTGCTGTTTGTTTTAGGAGGCTCTCTTCTTTAGTGTTCATTTACAGGGCCATCTGTGTTTGGGGTTTATTCACAGTGAGCTTCGTGTTTTAGGGGTAATTTCGTGGGTTCTGTGTGTTCGGACTTAGATACGGGGGCTCTGTTTTCGGGTTCAGTTAAAGGGGCCTTTTTTTTAAGGAGTTATTTACAGGGCGCTCTATGTTTTAGGGTTGGACATCAGCGACCATCTCACAATGAACACTCCCACAGATCTGACCCGCCGACAGTCCTGCAATCTGTTAGTCCTGAGCATCTCATCATGTAGCACTCCCATCAAATCTGACCCTCTGATAAAGAGGCACTTTCTCAGACCAACACAGTGACAATGCCACAATTCCTCACTCCTGACAAAGTACTAACTTCTGACAGAGGTAATTCCTCAGTATTGAGCCTCCAATAGAAATGCAATACTTCCGTACTGACCTTCTGAATGGGTTGCTCACCAATAATTCTGAACCCGTTCCAATGAAGCTCCTCCTCTGTGTTCAGTCTCATAATAATGCACTCTGGCTGTTCTGATCCTCTGACAATGCTGCAATTATGTATGAATTATTATCTTGTATTATCAGTACAGGACTCCCTCAATGCTTCCTCCATTACACTGAGGTCTATCGTTTATATAGGCTCCAACAAACCTGCTCTTATTTAACGGGCCAGGCATTGCTTCACTTGTACAGATTTTGTCAAGTCCTGCTGATGTTTCTGGGAGGACTTTTTCTGACACCTCAGAATTGACCCCTGACAATGTTGCATTCCCCCCTCACTTATGACTGCACCTGAGCTGCATAACCTCGGTGCTAACCTCCTAATTATGTAGCACCAATGAATTCTAAGCTCCTAAAATGAGAGACTGCCTCAGTATTGACCCTCTGTTACTAATGCACTAAGTCAGAACAACCCTCCAGCAATGTGACCCTGCCTCAGAACTGACACTGAGAATGAGGCACTCCTTCAGCACTGCATCTCTAATCATACATTACATTGAGACATTCCTTGTGTACTGACCCTTTGAACAATCAGGCATTCCCTCAGTACTGACAGTCTGACGATTGTGCACTCCCTCAGGACTGGACCTCTGATAATGAGGCACTCCCGTAGTACTGACGTCTCGTAGACCTGTAACACCTCAGCCCTTATGCTCTGACAGTGTTTCAATACCTCAGTACTGACCCTCTGACAACGGGTCAGTGCCTCAGAACTGCCCCCCTGACAATAAGGGAAACCGTCATATTGACCCACTGCTTCTGAGGCCCTCCCTCCACACTGACCTCCCAGTGCAAAACTATTTCAGTACTGGCCCTTGAAATGTGAACAACTTCCTTAATTCTGTCCCCCTTAAATGGCAGCACTCCCTCAGCACTGACCCTTTGACAATAACGCACTCCCACATTTTTGACCCTGTGACGATGAGGCACTCCCTAACCCCTGATGCTCAGACAGCGCTTCAATACTTCAGTACTGATACTCTGGCAATGAGGCACTCTGTCAGGACTGACCCCAGGATAGAACTGTAATATGTCACAACTGACTTGATAATTGTTTAGCAGCCTCTCAGTCTGACCCCACTACAATGAGGCACTGGATCAGTATGGACCGCCTCTGACAAATGCGCTCCATCAGAACTAAACCTCTCACAAAGAGGGACTGCCTCAAGACAATGCTGTGATTGAGTCAATCCCTTAGCCCTGAATCTCTGATCATGTGGCTCTGTCTCAGCTCTGTCACCATTACCTTGAGACTTACCCTCCGTAATGTTTCTCTAACAATGAGGCACTTCCTCAACACTGACCATCCAGCATGGAGTCACTGCCTCAGCACGGACCATTTGACAACGAGACACTGGTTAAGAACTGACCTGCTCACAGAGCTGCAATACCTCAGTACTGACCCCCTCATCAAGGGACACTATCTGAATTCTGACACCTGCATAATGAGGCACTGCCTCAGCGTTCACCCTCTGACAAACTCCTGACGACCCCCTGTAAAGACTGACAGTCTCCCTGGACGTCCTATAAATACTGACAGTCTCTCCTGGACTCACAATGAACACTGACACACTCCGCAGGGGCTCTTTGTAAATACCCACACACACACACACACACATACACAGGGACACCCTGTAAATACTGACACACACACACAACCTGTGACACCCTGTAAATATTGACACACGACCTGGTAATCCCCTGTCAAGACCAACAGAGTCCCCGGGGACACACTGTAAATATTGACACATCTGTGTGACCCCCTGGAAATACTGACAAAGCCCCTGAAATCACCTGTAAAACTGACACACTCCGTGGGACCCCCTGTAAACATTGACACAGTCCCAGCAAATCCTGAAAATACTGACAGTCCCTGGGACCCTCTGCAAAGACTGGCGCATTTCCCGGGGCCCCCTTTAAATACTGAAAAATTCCCGCGACCTACAGGGGTTCAGGGACTGTGTCAGTATTGACAGGGGCTCTTGGTGAGAGTGTCAGTATTTACAGGGTGTTGCGGGGAAGTTGTAATTATTTACAGGTGCTCCCGGGAGTGTGTCAGTAGTTGCAGGCGGTCCCATAGAGGGTCAGTATTTACAGGGCGTCTCAGGGATTGTGTCAGGATTGACAGGGAGACTTGGGGAGAGCGTCAGCAGTTACAGGGGGGGCCCGTGGACTTTGTTTTTTCAGCGGGTGTTAGGGAGAGCTACAGTATTTCAAGGTGGTCCCAGGGAGTGTGCCAGCGTTTACAGGGATTCCAGGGGAGTGTGTCAGTATGCACCGAGCCCCGATAAATTCTGACACGCTCCGCAGGACTCCCTGTAAATACTGACATAGTACCTGAGAATCCCTGAAAATGCCACCACACTCCCAGGGACCCTCTGTAAACGCTGACACATTTCCCAGGGCCCGCTTTATACACTGAAAAATTCCCTCGGCCTCCTCTGTATACTGACACACATACCCGGACCCTTGTACGTATAGACACACTCTACACAACTAACCACAAATACTGGGATATCCCGTAAATACCGACACACACCTCACGACACACTGTAACTACTGTCACATTCCCTGGAATCCGCTGTAAATACTGAGAAACTCCCTGGGGCTGCATGTAAATACGGACACATTTCCCAGGGACCCCTCCAAACACGAACACATTCCCCGGGACTTCACCGAAACACTGACACATTCCACGGAACCCCCGTAAACACTGATAAACTCCCAGGACCCCCTGGAAATAATTACACATTCCCCATTCCCCCTGTAAATACCGATACACACCCCGGAACTCCCGTAAACACTGACACACTCCACCCCCTGTAAATACCGATACTCTCCCTGGGACACCCTGCAAATGCTGATGCAATCACCGGGACCCCTGTAAATTCTGTCACACTCCTCGGGAAGCCCTCTAAATACTGACACATTCCCTAGACACCCTTTAAATACTGGCAACGTCCCAGAGAACCCCTGAAAATACTGCCACACTCCCCAGGACCCTTTGTAAATACTGATATATTCCCCGAGACCAGCTGCAAATATTGACACATTCCCTGTCCCCGCTATCAGTACTGAGAAACTCCCTGGGACTCCCTGTATATAATGACACATTTCCCAGGGTCCCCTCTAAACACTGACACATTCCCCAGGAGCTCCTCGAAATACTGACACATGGCCCCAGATCCCTGTACAGACAACCTCCCTGCGACCCACTGTAAATCTTGACATACTCCCTGAGACCCCCTGGAAATACCGACACACCACCCCTCCCCGGACCCCCTGGAAATACCAAAACACTGTAGGGATTCTCTGATTCTATTCTATAATGCACTTGTCCTGTGAATGAATAAATAAAGAAACCTGGTGAAGCCGCCAAACAGCATAGCCAGCAAGTGATAGATACAGCAAAGTGATCCCACCATCAATGGATCAAATCTGAGCTCTGCAGTCCTGCCACATCTTGTCATTTACTGTGGTGCACAATTAAACAACTGATTGGACGTGAAGACTCCACACATATCCCCATCCTCAATGATGGAAGAGCCCAGCACATCAGTGCAAAAGATAAGGCTGAAGTATTCATAGTAATCTTCAGCCAGAAGGGCCAAGTGGATGATTCATCTCGGGCTCCGCCAGCATCACAGATACCAGTCTTCAGTAAATTCAATTCACCCCACGTGATGTCAGGAAACACTTGGAGACACTGGATACTGCAAAGGTCACAGGCCCTGACAATATTCTGGCAATAATACTGAAGACTTGTGCTCCAGAACGTGCCGCTCCCCGTGCCAAGCTGTTGCAGTGCAGTTTCAACACTGGTATCTACCCGACAATGTGGACTGCCCCATCAAACTGCCCCATCAGGCTGTACTCAATCATCAGGAAAGTGATAGAAGGTGTCAGTAACATTGTTATCAAGCAGCACCTGCTCAGCGACGGCCAGTTTGGGTTACGTCAGGGCAGCTCAGCTCCTGACCTCATTACAGCCTTGGTTCAAACATGGACAATACAGCTGCATTCCAGAGGGGAAGTGAGAGCTCCAGCCTTTTACAACAAGACTACATTTGACCAAGTGTGGCATCAAGAAGCCCGAGCAAAACTGGACTCAATGGGTGTAAGGGGACAAATTCTCCACTTGCTGGAGTCATACCTGGCACGCAGGAAAATGAATGATCTTATTGGAGGTCAGATATCTTAGCTCCAGGGGATCCCTGCAGGAGTTTCTCGTGGCAGTGTCTGAGATATAACCATCTTCAGCTGCTTCATCAATGAACTTGCGTTTATCACAAGGCCAGAAGTTGGGATGTTCCTGATGATTGCACAATGTTCAGCATCATTCATGATTCCTCAGATCCTAAAGCAGTCCTTGTCCAAATGCAACTAGATCTGGGCAATACCCAGGCTTGGTCAGACAAGTGGAAGTTACATTCACACCACAGAAATACCAGGCAATAACCGTCACCAACAAGAGACAACCCCCTCCTTGACAAACAATTTGTTACATTCACTGCATCCCACACTGTCACCGTCGTGGGGGTGAGCTTTGAACAAAAACTGAACCAGACTCACCAGATAAACACAGTGACTACAAGAGCAGGTCAGAGGTGAGGAATGCTGCGGCGATGAACTCACCTCCTGATTCCCCAAAATGTGTCCACTGTCTGCAAGGCATAAGTCAGGACTGTGATGGAATGCTCCCCACTTACCAGGATGGCCGCAGCTGTAACAACATGCAAGAAGCTTGACTCCATCCAGGACAAAGCAGCCCAGTTGACTGACACGATATCGACAATCATCCACTCCCTCCACCACCAATGATGAGCGGCCTCAGCAGCACTGTGTACGATCTGCAAGATGCATGGCAGAAATTCGCCAAAGCTCCTCATGCAGCACCTTCCAAACCCATGACAGCTTCCATCTCGAAGGACAAGGGCATCAAGTACACGGGAACACCTCCTTCTATCCCACTCCAAGCCACTCGTGATTCTGACTTCGAAATATATCCGGAATCCTTCACTGCGACTGTTCAAAAGATGGGAATTCCCTCCCTCATGGCACTGTGGGGGCAACCCACAGCAGGTGAACTACAGCGGTTCGAGAAGGCAGCTCACCACCAACATCTCCAGGGCAATTCGGGATGGGCAATAAATGCTGGACCAGTCAGTGACACACACATCCAACAAATAATTGAAGAAACAAACTCTTATTAATTTCACAGTGATTTTTCACAGTCTCACAGCCAGCCATGCCTCATATACACACATCTTAGTGACAATATGGTGACCGTAACCAGACCCACAGTGAGCCTGGGCTCATCCACACTCCTCCCAGTCACATTTCTGATTTGAAAAATACACCTTTTTCACAAGAAATCTCTTTGTATATGTACAATGTCACAACTGCAGTTGCGTTCTGTCCAGCTGCATATCAAATAAACAAATAAAGCATTGGACGTTGGCTCCACCCGACAAACCAAAGACCTCTCTTAGACATACAACAAAAATATTTACATACATGTGAGACACGGGGAGGGTCCGATAACTGAATGGACCCCCATTTACCTTCAGCAGGAAAATCTCAGACAGTGGTCCTTCCCGACTGTGCCTCGGCAGCAGCAGCCCCATCGTCCCAGTTATGCCCCAAGCTTTTAGTGCATCAGTGGTAGCAGGACGGCCAACCCCTCACTCTTTCCCAGTGGGGTCTACATGTTAATTACTCCGGGAAGCGTTTCTGTATGAGCCTGGCCTGATCTACACATCTCCCAGGAACTATATGGTAACTGTAAACAGTCTTAAAGTGAGCCCGATTGATTCACCCTCCTATCAGTAACTTGCCAATGATTATTGCCTGTTTCATAATCAGTCCAGTCTCATCTACTCTTCCTCTGAGTGAATCCTTTCTGTCCTCTTCCATTCAGCCCGTGCCTTGGAGAATACAGCCAGATTCCCCTTCAGGCTGCATTTCATTCTCCTCACTGTCTCGGTGCTGCCACATACATCACCTGTCTCTCCATTTCCCTCTGTAATAGTTCTTGTGAAACCCAACCCCCTCCCCGCCCCACCTTCCAGCTGCAATGTTGGAATATCACCACATTGGGCATTGCCATTAGTGCTCCAGCTCATTCATATTTCTTCACAAAACAGAAACACAACTCATCAACAAGAGTAAGTGGCAGGCAAATGAGATACATCAGACATCTAAAAGCAGTTTGTTGTTGAAAAGTGGAACTAACTTTAATTTGTATGTGTACAATAGAATCAGGAAGAATAATACATATATAGCATGCAACTCATTTCACTGAACACATTTGTGCAAATAAATAATATCTCTGCAGTTCAACCAATTCCAACAGCACAACATTAGAGACAGAACATTTGGAAATGATACAGAAATTTCAGATACTAATGATTTAAAGAGGAGTACAGATTAAGATCGGGGAAACTGAACATGGTGTACAACAAAAATCCATTTCGCAATTGGAATGCCTCATTCAGGCAATTACATCTCTCTCCCTCAGTCTCAAATGGTCTTCTTCCCATTCGATTTTCTTCCACTCTCTGGGCCACCCCCAATAAGCAGTTCCCTTCCCTCCCCAGTTTAGCCTCATGCCTTCCTTTGCACTGGTATGTAATGGTACCTTTCTAGTACGTTTGATTTTCGATGAACACACCGCACTGGTTTGTGACCAGGTCGGCCAGTTGAACCTCACAGAATATGAGTTGCCTGATTGGTCCATATTAACAGCCCAAATCAGGGAGCCCTGGCTGACAGATAAGTCGTGTGAGGGTCAGAGATGCTGACACCCTGGAAACTATCTCTGAATGAGGCAGTGCTAAAGTTGAAGACAGTTCATTTGTAAATAAAAGTTGAATTGGAGATCGACACTGGCCTCAGTGTATTTAAAATACATCTCCAGCACTGGGTTTGAATATTATTGTTGTCCTTTTGTTATCAAACATCTCTGTGTGCAGTGATCAGCAGGGTACATGGAGATGTGGGAACAGGATTGTTTAGATTCCCTACAGTGTGGAAACAGGCCCTTTGGCCCAACAAGTGCACACCAAACCTTGGAGCATCCCACCCAGACCCACGCCCCTGAACACAATGGGCAATTTAGCATGGCCAATCCACCTAGCGTGCACCTCTTTGGACTGTGGGAGGAGACCGGAGCACCTGGAGGAAACCCACGCAGACACAGGGACAAGGTGCAAATTCCACACAAACAGTTGCCTGAGGCCGGAATTGAACCTGAGTCCCCAGTGCTGTGAAGCTGCAGTGCTTACCACTGAGCCACCGTGCCGCCCCACATCATGTTGCTTTTGCACAAACTTTGACAAAGAGGAAAGGCCACTGATAATGGCAGATGCTGGAGAATCCAAAATAACAAAGTGTGGAGCTGGATGAACACAGCAGGCCAAGCAGCATCTCAGGAGCACAAAAGCTGACATTTCAGGCCTAGACCCTTCATCAGAGAGGGGGATGGGAGAGGGAAGTGGAATAAATAGGGAGAGGGGGGGATGCGGACCGAAGATGGAGAGAAAACAAGATAGGTAGAGAGGAGAGTACAGGTGAGGAGGTAGGGAGGGGATAGGTCAGTCCAGGGAAGACGGACAAGTCAAGGAGGCAGGATGAGGTGGTAGGTAGGAAATGGAGGTGTGGCTTGAGGTGGGAGGAAGGGATGGGTGAGAGGAACAACAGGTTAGGGAGGCGGAGACAGGCTGGGCTGGTTTTGTGATGCAGTTGCGGGAGGGGAAGAACTGGGCTGGTTTTGGGATGCAGTTGGGGAGGGGGAGATTTTGAAGCTTGTGAAGTCCACATTGAAACCATTGGGTTGCAGGGTTCCCAAGCGGATGAGGAGTTGCTGTCCTTGCAACCTTCGGGTGGCATTATTGTGGCACTGCAGGAGGCCCATGATGGACATGTCGTCTAAGGAATGGGAGGGGGAGTTAAAATGGTTCGCGACTGGGAGGTGCAGTTGTTTGTTGCGAACCGAGCGGAGGTGTTCTGCAAAGCGGTCCCCAAGCCTCCGCATCGTTTCCTCAATGCACAGCAGGTCAGGAGTGAGGGGGCAGGTCACTGTGAGGGGGGTCAGGACTGCAGGGGCAACTCACTGTAAGCGGGTCAGCACGGAGGGGTAGGTCGCTCTGAGGGGGTCAGGACAGAGGGGGGAGGTCGCTGTGAGCGGGTCAAGACTGAGGTGGCAAGTCGCTGTGAGTGGGTGAGGACTGAGGGGGCAAGTCGCTGTGAGTGGGTAAGGACGGAGAGGGCAAGTCCCTGTGATTGGGACAGGACTGAAGGGGCATGTCGCTGTGACCGGGTCAGGACTGCAGGGGCTAGTCACTGTGAGCGGGTCAGACCTGCAGGGGCTAGTCAGTGTGAGCGGGTCAGGACTGCAGGGGCTAGTCAGTGTGAGTGGGTCAGGACTGCAGGGGCAGGTCGCTGCGAGCGGGTCAGGACGGAGGGGACAATTCGCTGTGAGCATTTCACTGAGGCACTGTATCCCAGTTCCCTCGGTCACGGCATCCCAGTTCCCTCGGTCACGGCATCCCATTTCACTCGGTCACAGCAACCCATTTCACTCGGTCACGGCAACCCATTTCACTCGGTCACGGCATCCCATTTCACTCGGTCACGGCATCCATGCTGCGTGGTATTATGTATAAATGTGGCATAAAATCCTTACTTGGATGTTCATTTCTTCGTGTAATAACATGTGGCATCATTAGCATCCTTAATCACTTGCATTTAATCGGAAAGCCTGGTACAAACACCAGATAACATGATAGTCCGAACAGAATGCATTTTCCAATGCTTTAAACATATAGTCATGTGTGTCTCAGTGAATAAAAATCCTCCTCATTTTACCCCAATTATATCTCATAATAAAGGGAGTCTGTCTGAAAGTCGTCTCATCCGAGGGAAAACAGACTTGCTCCAGGAAAGCTGCTAAAATATATCAAGAAAAATACATATGAAATGATTCTAGAAATTTCTGCAACACAAAGATCAAAGGAAACAACAGTTTGATGAACACACTGTTAAGTGTTGCACTGACACATCACATTTTGGAAAACAAACCACATTGATTTTCTACTTTATATAAAAAAATTGTTCCAAGTCTTCATTATGCAGCACTGCAGTGAACTGAAAAGGTGTAGACTTTTAACCTGCATAGAAAGTATGTGCAGAAGTTAAAACAAACAAAAAAAAGCCACTTCTGTCCTAAAAAGACAATATTATATTACAAAAGGCCAGGGAAGTTGGAGAATGCAGCATCATGCTTCCTGCAGAGATCAAGTTTTGTCTGTGTTGTAAAAAACAACAGAACTGTGGGCACTGTAAATCAGCAACAAAAGCAGAAGTTGCTCGAAAAGCTCAGCAGGTCTGGCAGCATCAGTGAAGAGTGAGATCTGAGGAAGGGTCACAGGACGCGAAACATTAACTCTGACATTGTCTACGTCATAGTGAGTTATGTCTGTTGCTTCAGCAAAATCGAACAAACTCTGAATGAAAATCAATGCTCAAGAAATATCCAAAACATCCGCTGTCCCCGTTGTGGCTTCCTCTACATTGGGGAAACGATGCAGAGGCTTGTGGGCCGCTTTTCAGAACACCTACGCTCAGTTTGCAATAAACAACTGCACCTCCCAGTCACGAACCATTTCAACTCCCCCTCCCATTCCTGAGAGGACACGTCCAACCTGGGCCTCCTGCAGTGCCATAATGACGCCACCCCAAGGTTGCAGGAACAGCAACTCATATTCTGCTTGGGAACCCTGCAGCCCAATGGTATCAGTGTGGATTTCACAAGCTTCCAAATCTCCTGTCCTCCCACTGCATCCCAAAACCAGCCCAGCTCGTCCCCGCCTCCCTGACCTATTCTTCTTCTCACCCATCCCCCCTCCCACCTCATGCCGCACCCCTATTTCCCTTCATCCCGCTCCCTTGACCTGTCCGGCCTCCCCAGACTGACCTATCCCCTCCCTGCCTCCCTACCCATACTCTCCTCTCCTCCATCCATCTTCCATCCGCCTCCCCCTCTTCTCCCTATTTATTCCAGAACCCGCACCCCCTCCCCATTTTCTGAAGAAGGTTCTTGGCCCGAAACATCTGCTTTTGTGCTCCTAAGATGCTGCTTGGCCTGCTGTCTTCATCCAGTTCCACACGGTGTTATCTCGCATTCTCCAGCATCTGCAGTTCCCATTATCTCTCCAAAACAAAGGCTGCTGTCTTTCAAAACCCAATCTCATATTTTGCAGATAGTCCTTACCCTGAAAGAATACCCAATATGTATAAAGAGGAAAACTGGAGGTGAAACCATTCAAAAAATTTTTATTGGCACAACAAATGTTCAAACTGTAAAAGCAGGTTAAGCACCTGGATATAAGGAAACTTTAAACAGACACTTACAGCCAACAAATGTGAGAAATATCCATTTCTTGCTGGATTACCAATTTTGCTGTTGGGAAAATAGGCCTCGGTTTAGCAATGTAAATTCAAACAAGATAGCCCCCTCTCAGAACTCAACACTCACAGTCGTAGAGTTCTGTTTTCACAGGTTGGCGTATAATAGCATCAAGCACAATACACCAAATCTTCTTTGGTACCTTTTCCTTCCATAAAACTGCTTTTATTAGATGCGCACTGAATTCATTTTATACACGTTGAACAGTTGGTAACTTCAAGAGGCCAGTTCCAGCACTTTGACTTGCATCTGCTTCATCATCAAAACAGAACAAAATAAAGACCCACTCCTTGTAAGTCACGTTTTCCATTTTTAGTGACAAGGTGAAGTGCGAGAACTGCTCACTTATGTTCAAACCTCCTAAGTATGTACCTATATATTTCAATTCTGTGAAATATGTGGAATGAGTTCGAGAGAAGGATTAATTTTCTTGTGCTGGGAGAGAGCTGGGACAGATAAAATAGGTTGAATGGCCTCCTCCCATGCTAAAAATGTCCATAACTGTTCTTGGCCCTGCTAAATTGAAGTGGCCATCCTTTCATTGTGACTGTGAGACGCAGCATGTTACGATTGATGGCATAATGAAGAAATCCTTTGTTATTAATGAATTTTTCAGCACTCGGCATTCTTCCGAAGTCAAATGTTCGACATATACCTGTTGCGCTGACTTGGTTCCAAACAGTTATAATGTGGAGGTGCTGGTGTTGGACTAGGATAGACAAAGTCAGAAGTCACATGACATCAGGTTATAATCTGACAGGTTTATTTGAAATCACACAAGCTTTGGGAGTGCAGTCCCTTCATCAGGTGCGGTCAGGGAGGAAAACACACAGACACACAATTCATAAGCAGACAGATCAAAACATCATACAACTGGTGTGAGTGGAGTGTCAGATAATAAGTCTTCATCCAGGATGTTTGTTTGTTTGCAGATATTTTGTTGAAGAAACACACAACCTGTAGTTGCAGTCAGTGTGGTATCTTATAAATTCTTGCTTTTGAAATAAAGGTTAAAACTCTAAGACAGATTCTGAACACAAGCCTCTAAACTACAAGTCAGAGTCTGACCTGAGATGTCACCTTTTGTACATTCCTGTTGCGCTGCCTGATTATCATGACAACACAGCACTGACATGGACTTTATAAACGCTTTACTTGCCTCTAACACTCTTGGTCACCTGTATAGAGTTATTATCTGACACTCCACTCATGCCAATTCTATGATCTTTTGATCTCTCTGCTGATAAGCTGTGTCTCTCTGTGGTCACCTCACGAACTGCACCTGATGAAGGGGCTGCACTCCAAAAGCTTGTGTGATTTCAAATGAACCTGTTGGACTATAAGCTGGTGTCATGTGACTTCTGACTTCAAACACTTATAGAATGTGTTTTCAATCCTATCGTGACTTGACAATAAGTCAACTTCTTAAAATTTAGAAAATGAGAATGTCAAGTGAAGTATGTCTAACCTTGAGCATTTAAAAAAGTAAATATTACAACCAGCGTATAGTCAGACATTAAAGACAGAAGGAATGATTGAATCGACTGTGTCTGACATCACACAATTAATCCCCCTGATGGAAGAAAGGTTGGCTGCGTTCTCTTTCTTCAGGAACATCCAGCTAATACCACCTTACCACTGCTTGTTTTCTTCATCTGGTGTTCCATCTAACTCCTTGCAGTCTTGGTCAAACCTTCATGTAATTTATTTAAATTTTCAATGAAATAAATTTAACTTTATATTCCACAATTTTAACATTTCCTTTTCAGGTTTGAACAGTTCAGTTCGTACAGTGCACATGTTGTGTTAATAATTGGAGAACATGGTGGAAAAATCAAGATATATTGACAAGTAAACAAATGGCTAACTTCTGTTTCCTCGTCAGTAATGCCTTTTGAACAGAACATAAAGTTGCGCAACTATGTAGAGATAACAATTTAAAACTGGGAAGACCACTTTGTGGTCCCCACACCAATCTCTATTCACTACCTACTGATTGCATTACTCCGCCTTGGCAACAATGTAATATTACGCTTGTCTCAGCACAACCTTGGCATCTTGTTTATCCCATGATGAACGTCCAACAACACATTCATGCAATCCCTCAAGCTGTCTCTTTACATCTTTTCAATCCTGCCTACCTGTCTCTTGTCTTGGCTCATTAGCAGTGAAACCTTCATCTGGAACTACTTCACTTCTGGACCCGACAATTCCAATGCATTCCCTGTTGGAGTCCCACATTTGCCCATTGAACACTTGACGTCATCTAAAACTCCACTGCCCGAGTCTCACCTTGAACCAAATCCTATTCTCTGTACTTTCTACCTGACTGATACTATTGACGGTAATTTTATTAAATTCTCATTTTTGTTTCCAAATCGTTCCTTGGCTATGCCTATGGCTATTTTGGTAATCTCCACCAGTCCAACCATACTTCAGGATATCTGCACTCGTCTAATTATGTCCTCTTGCCCACTCTTGATTTCAAACGGCCCACTACTAGTTGCCAAACATTTAATTGTGTCGGCTTCGAACCCAACAAGAGACATCCTACACCTTCAGCGAGCAAACTCACATCCAGAACCTCAACCCGAGCAACAAATCTTCTCAAAACTCGCTAACTTCCTACACCTCTTAGCCTCTGTACGTTTCCTCTTTTCAGGCACTTTTTAAAACAATCCTCTTTCATCAAGCTCTTGATCGTCAGAACTAAGAACTTAATAAGGCTCAGTTGTATTCTGGGATCGTGAATACTCCTTTCAGACGCCTTCAAAGTTTCCCTCCATGAAAGAGATTTTATAAGTGGTTGAAGTCATTGCCAAGCAGAGGGGGACGAATTGGGGAGTTACTTCAAAGAGCTATGATATGCCAAATGACCTCCTTCCACACTGGCCAACTCTGATTCTACAAAAACAAAAATGATTTTCAGACTTGGGAAGATCCCTCAAAAATGTCACATCTAACCAGCTTATGGGCAGAGTCGAGCTGCTGAGATGATAGACCAGGATTTAGGGGTACCAGGAGTGATAATATGCTGAACACAATCAAATTTTGAGGTTGTAGAATGATGTGGTCTTCGGCATTTTTGACACTTGAACCATTTTCCTTCCTTTCCACAGAACAAGTCAAATAGCGGCAGCACAATGTTGCATGGACGCTCGAGCCTGCTCCACCGTCGATGATGATTGTGGCTGGTCTTCCACATCAATTAAACTTTTGCTCATATCTCATCCTCTGCTCAAAACATCGATCTATTCACGTGTAGTATCCCTCTCGCTAACTTAATGAGAATTCATTCCAATCACTGAACTCCTAACGCTGACCCACCCCAGGTCAAAAAATTCAGCTGAGATCAGGAGCTGATCTCGCCTGTATGGCTGAGCTGGCTTTTAAAAAGTTTGCCAGTGAGAGAGTCTCAGTGAGAAACATTCATTAAAAAAAATAATTGCATGGATTGCTCTCCAATCCTAAACTCTATTCAAATTCAGTTGGCTGAACGGTTGGTTTTTGATGCAGACTGATGCCCTGCAGAGAGGGCTCAATTGCCATACCAGTGAGCTTACCACAAAGGGTCTTCGCCTCAACTGCTCTACTTGACTGAGGCATGGTGATCTTCAGGTTAAATCATAACCAGTTGTCTCTCTCTAAGGAGTCGCCAAATGGCGTGCTAAGACTTTACCTTTAACCCTGATAACATGGCAACAAGCAGATAACTCAGCTGATGTCACTGACTAATAGAATCCTCAACTATACTAATATTAACGATGTGATATCATCAGAAGGCATGCTCAACTAAGTTTTAATTTGCAAATTAAGTTAACAACCATTCAATCAATATTACTGAAGTACTCATATTACTGATCGTCTCCATACAACATTGTGGTTACATCTGTTCATAAGTGAAGTGTAATGTAATTGCACTTACTGTGGTTTTATCAATGTGATCCTGCAATGAGTCAATAAGCAGGTCACCCACAGGTTGCCAATCAGTGTGGACCCCCTCAGCTGTTATCACATTAGCCTCAAGATCATCCAGAGCTTTCTGCAGTTCTTGAAGTTTCTCCAACGCCTTTTCCACCTGTTTCTGCCAGTTGCTCGCACGGGTTTTCAATTGCTCCCAATTTTCCTTCACTTCTGTTGACTGTTTGCGGACAGCTTTGTCAATTCTCTGGGCTCTCTCTTCCGGGGTAGGTTCTGGAAATATGAAATGCAAATAATTTATCAACTATTCATGATTTTGATCGATAGATTTTCTTTCTCAACCCCTTTCCTTTAAAAGGTCTCTCTGGACTTTCTCCTGAAATTGGGATATATATTATAAGACTGAAGCACATCAATGATAAATTCTGTAATCAGCTAGCAGGTCGTCGAGTCATTAACAGAGAATCACAGAGAACCAATACAAAGCCAAATAAAATTCCGCAGATATTTGAAATTTGTCACTACCAAGGAAGCTTTAAAAAAGGAAAAGGATTACTGACTAAATGGGTACAATTCTCAACAAAAGATTTGAAAAATCCTTTCAGTGTATCTTTCGTAGCTATGAGACAAACATCCAACACAAACCAACTTTCATCTTTCAGGACTGGCAAGTTAGAATGATAAACCCAAAGTCTACCCTGCACAGTTCTCTCTAGAACTCACTTAATGAGGTTGTTAAGAGATCTAGAGATACCAAAGTGCGCAGCTGGATGAACACAGCAGGCCAAGCAGCATCTGAGGAGCACCAAAGCTGACATGTTGGGCCGAGACCTTTCATCAGAAAAGGGGGAGGGGGAGAGAGTTCTGAAATAAGTAGCGAGAGAGGGGGAGGCGGATCAAAGATGGATAGAGGAGAAGTTAGGTGGAGAGGAGACAGACAACTTAAAGAGGTGGGGATGGAGCCAGTCGAGGTGAGTGTAGGTGGGGAGGTAGGGAGGGGATAGGTCAGTCCGGGGAGGACGAACAGGTCTCGGGGGCGGGAAGAGGTTAGGAGGTAGGAAATGGGGGTGGGGTTTGAGGTTGCAGGATGGGATAGGTGGGCTGGTTTTGGATGCAGCCGAGGGGAGTGTGCAGCGGATCAGGGAGTCACCTGAGGGTGGTGGGAAAAACGTCTTTGGTGGTGGGGTCGGATTGCAGATGGCAGAAGGGTCGGAGGATGAGGCATTGAATCTGGAGGTTGGTGGGGTGGTACGTGAGGGCGAGGAGGACACTGTTTTGGTAGTTATTATGGGGAGCGAGTGTGAGGGATGAGGTGTGGGAAATGCGGGTGACACGGTCGAGGGCGTTTTTGACCACTGAGGAGGGGCAAGTTCCGGTCCTTGAACAACCCTCAACAGTTTCTCTTTCAATTCCTCCCACTTCCTACAGACAAACGGGGTGGCCAGGGTAGCCACATGGGCCCAAACGATGCCTGCCTCTTTGGAGGTTACATGGAACGCTCCCTCTTCCGTACCTACACTGGCCCTCAACCCCACCTCTTCCTCCGTTACATCGATGGCCGTATCGGCACCGCTCGTGTTCCCACAAGGGGCTCGAACAGTTCATCCACTTCACCAACACCTTCCTCCCGAACTTCAAGTTCACCTGGACAATCTCTGATACCTCTCTCTCCCTCCTGGACCTCTCTATTTCCAACCACTGAGAAACAAATATCCATTTCAAGTCCACCAATTCCCACAGCTACCAAGATTACACCTCCTCCCACCATATTCCTGCAACAATTCATCCCCTATTCCCCATTCCTTTGCCTCTGCATCTGCACTCACAGGATGAGGTATTCTATTCCAGTATATCTCAGATGTCCTCATTTTTCAAGGACCACAACTTGCCCCGCTCTGTGTTTGATAACGCCGTCGACCGTGTCTCCAGCATTTCCTGCAACAAATCCCTCTCACCCCACCCCGCAACAACAACCAAAACAAAGTCTCCCTCGTCCTAACGTACCACCCCACCAACCTCCGGATACAACGCATCATCCTTCGAAACTTTCAGATTCTCTGGGAGGCTACGGAGGAGGTGGCGGAGCCTTTGGCCTTGATCTTTGAATCCTCATTGTCTACAGGTTTCGTACCAGAAGGCTGGAGGGTTGCAAATGTTGTGCCCTTGTTCAAAGAGGGCAGTAGAGATGACCCAGGTAATTATAAACCCAGTGAGCCTTCCGTCTGTTGCAGGAAAAGTTTTGGAAAGGATTATAAGAGAGAGGATTTATAATCATCGAGCAAGCACCAATTTGATGGGAGATCGTCAACATGGATTTGTCAAGGGCAGGTCGTGTCTCACAAGCCTCATTGAGCAATTTTGGAAGGTGACCAAGCATGTGGATGAGGGTCGGGCAGTTGACGTGGTGGACATGGACTTCAGTAAAGCCTTCGATAAGGTTCCACATGGTAGGCTATTGGAGCAAACATGGAGACATGGGATTGAGGGAGATTTAGCAGGTTGGATTAGAAACTGGCTTTGGCTAAGGCGGCAACCAGTGGTGCTTGATAGAAAATATTCAGCCTGGAGTCTGGTTACCAGTGATGTGTCTCAAGGATCTATTTTGGGACCACTGCTGTTGGTCATTTTCATAAATGACTTGGACGGAGGCATTGGTAGATGGGTTAGGAAGTTTGCAGCTGACACTAAAGTCAGTGGAGTGGTGGACAATGTGGAAGAATGTTGCAGGTTACAGGTAGACTTTGGATGAACTGCAGAATTGGGCGGAAAGGTGGCAGATGGAGTTCAATGCAGATAAATGTGAGGTGATTCACTTTGGGATGAATAATAAGAAGGCAGAATATTGGGTCAATGGAAAGATTCTTGGTCGTGTTGCTGTGCAGAGGGTGTCCATCTATGTCGATCCCTGAAAATTGCCATCCAGGTTGATAGTGCTGTGAAGAAGGCTTAGGTCTTTTAGGTTTTATTGGCAGAGGGATTGAGATCCAGAGCTGTGATGTCATGCTGCAACTGTCCAAAAAGCTGGTGCGGTCTCATTTGGAATATTGCGTACAGTTCTGGTCGCCCCATTACAGGAAGGATGTGGAAGCATTGGAAAAGGTGCAGAGGAGATGTTGCCTGGTCTGGAGCGAAGGTCTTCTGAAGAAAGGCTGAGGGACTTGGGTCTGTACTCATTGGAGAGAAGGTGGTTCAGAGGGGATTTAATAGAGACATACAAGATGATCAGTGGATGAGATCGGGTGGACAGTGAGGGTCTTTTTCCGAGGATGATGACATCAGCTTGTATGAGGGGGCACAGCTAAACAGTGAGGGGTAATAGGTTTGAGATAGATGTCAGAGGCAGGTTCTTTACTCAGAGAGTGGTAAGGATGTGGAACCCCCTGCCTGCCAATGCAGTTAGCTCAGCCACATTAGGGGCATTTCAACAGTCCTTGGATAAGCATATGGATGATAATGGGATCGTGTCGGGGGGATGGGCTTAGATTAGTTCACTGGTCCATCCACATCATCGCAACGGGCAAAAAAGCACACCGTTGTCTCTACTTCCCAGGATGCTAAGGCAATTCCGTGTGTCCACAAGGGCAACTTTCACTGATGTACCACAGAAAGCATCCTATCTGGATGCATATCACAGCACGGTTCCTCTAGCAAAACAATCCCTAATTATTATGCTCCTGCCCTGCTTCTTCGAGGCAGAATTGGTTCTGCTTTGTCATAACTATATTGGGAGAAAATCCACGCTCAGTCTAAGTTAATTCTTCCAACAATTCAGATACCATGGAAGACTGAGCAATTAGTTGGTGTGTGTGTGAGAGAGAGAAAGAGAGAGAGAGACAAAGCCAGAGAGGTTGCCGGGTGGCGGGGCGGGGGGGGCGGGCGTGGAGGGAGACAGAGAGAGAGAGAGCGAGAGAGAGAGCGAGAGAGAGAGCGAGAGAGCAAGAGAGCGCGAGAGAGACAGAGAGAGCGCGAGAGAGACAGAGAGAGCACGAGAGAGACAGAGAGAGCACGAGAGAGAGCGTGAGACAGAGAGAGACCGTGACAGAGAGAGAGAGAGAGACAGACAGACAAACAGAATAGGCTACAGAATGTGAGAGTGTGTGCGCGCCTGCATCAGACAGTGAGAGAGATGTTGCTGAGGTGGAGATAGTTGAGAGTGTCGATCACCAACAATCTCTCCTGGTCCACCCAGATCGTCGCAATGGGCAAAAGCGCACACTAATGTCTCCATTTCCCCAGCAGGCTAAGGTAATTCGGTGTGTCCACAAGGTCAACTTTCATTTATGTACCAGAGAAAGCATCCTATCTGGATGCATGTCACGGCATGGTTTGGCAACAGCTCTTCCTAAGACCACAAGAAACTACAGAGTCATGAACACAGCATAGTCCATCATGCAAACCAGCCTTCCATTCATTGATTCCACCTATACTTCCTGCTGCCTCGGGAAAGAAACTGACATAATCAAAGGCCCTTCTCACCCACCAATTACACTCTCTTCTCCCTTTTTCTGAAGGGAAGGTGTCAACAAGTTTGTATACATGTGTGAAAAGATTCAAGAACAGCTTCTTCACCGCTGTTATTGGACATCTGAACAGGACACTGAAAAGCTTAAATCTAATTTTGATCTCGCTCTCTGTGCATCTTCTCTGTAGCTGTCACTATGTTCCATTTCACTAATGCGCCTTGTATGGTATGATCTGTCTATACTGCATGCAGAAGAAAACTTTGCACTGTACTTGGGCACATGTGACAATGATGACTCAAATCAAATTGACTGTGTGCAAGAGAGAGGTGAGCGTATGATTGTGTTCAAGAGTGCAAAGACAGTGCATGAAAGCGTGAGTGTGCGCATGACAGAATGTGTGTGCCAGTGACTGTGCTCAAGAGTGTGTGAAAGAGAGTTAGCACAAGAAGGGAGTGTTACAGCATGCATGAGGGAGTGAGAGTGTCTCTAAGAGTGAGTGAGCTTGACAGCAAGCGAATTTGCAAGCGTAAGTGTGTGAGGGAGAGATTTGTGGTAGTGTGTGTGTACTTGAGAGTGAGAGCATTGGCAAAAGATCCTGCGACAGTGCATGCAAGTGTGCCACAGAATGTGTGCAAGACCGTGTCCGACTGTGTGGCGGTATGGACTGTGAATGAGTGAGAATGTGACAGAGTGTGTTTGAGAGAGACTGTGTTCCTGACTTTTTTTTTGTGTGTAGTGTGTTTGTGCATGAGGGACAGGATATGCATGTGCAACATAGTGTGACTGTGAACTTCTGTTTGTGCCTGTGAGTGAAGTGATGGGGGAGAACAGGGAGAGGAGAGATAAAGACTGAGAGAGAGAGGGAGCATGAGAGAGAGATGAGATGAGGAATTAGAAATGATGAGTGGTCAATACCTGGAGGAAAAAAAGAACAGCGTCTGAGCGTTAAGAGAAGCCGCTGGATCTGATATGGAGGCTATTGTTTTGCTGATTGTACTGAATGAAAAGCAAGTGTCACCTCTCAGTGTCAGGGGACAGGAGATGTGCATTAGAGAAGGAGATATAGTCAGCCTTGTGAGAGACAGCAGACACATTGCAAATGCATAGAAACTGACATTAAAGCTTTCTTGTCAATATGTAAAGAGGTGAGACAAATATGACGAGTTAATATTGTACCTTTGCGCTCAGTAAAATCATAGAATCATGAATCAGAGAATCCATACTGTGTGGAAACAGATCCGTCAGCCCAACATGTCCACACTGCCCCTCACAGCATCCCACCCAGACCCATCCACCTATAACTCACCTAACCTACACATCACTGAACACCTTGGGAAAATTTAGCATGGCCAATCCACCGACCTTGCACATCTTTTGACTGTGGGAGGAAACTCGAGCACCCGGAGAAAACCCATGCAGGCACATGGAGAATGTGCCAACTCCACACAGAAAGTCACCAAAGGGTGGAATTGAGACAGCAGTGTTAACCAAAGCCACTGTGCTCTATATTATGCTCATTAAGCTGCAAGCATTTTTTTTTAAACGCAAGGAAACGTACCATCGTCACATAATCCAAGTGGTTTCAATCTTCTGTCAGCTTTGAGAACTTTATCCATATCCACAAGGGCAAGGTGATGTTAATGGTGAGAGACCGGTTAGTATGCAGCAGCTCACCATGCAAAAAATTAACGGCACTTTCGTTGCTTTTTTCCTAGGGGCGTAACAGAAAGACAAGAACATGAAAAAATCCTGAAATCTTTCTCCAATTTCAATCTCCAAGGGACCATCCATTCCTCAAAAGTCATAACCAAACTGAACGTGGGCCTCCTGCAGTGCCACAAATGATGCCAAACGAAGGTTGCAGGAACAGCAACTCATATTCCGCTTGGGAACCCTGCAGCTCAATGGTATCAATGTGGATTTCACAAGCTTTAAAATCTCCTCTCCCCCCACTGCATCCCAAAACCAGCCCAGTTCGTCCCCGACCCCCCTAAACTGTTCTTCCTCTAACCTATCTCCTCCTCCCACCTCAAGACGCACCTCCATTTCCGACGTACTAAGCTCATCCTGCCCTCTTGACCTGTCCGTCCCCCCCGGGCTGACTTATCTGCTCCCTACCTCCCCACCTATACTCTCGTCTGCAGTTTCCATCCTGGCCTTTTTAAGTCGCGTGTCTCCTCCCCACCGATCTTCTCCTCTGACCGTCTTCGATCCGCCTCCCCCTCGCTCCCTATTTATTTCAGAACCCTCTCCCTATTCCCCTTTTCTGATGAAGGGTCTCGACTCGAAACGTCAGCTTTTGTGCTCCTAAGATGCTGCTTGGCCTGCTGTGTTCATCCAGCTCCACACTTGGTTCTCAGAGGGAGTGGTGAAAGCTGGTAAAATTACAACATTTGTGAGGCATCTGGAAGGGGATATGAATGAGGGGGGTTAAGATGGCTATGTAGCAAACGCAGGAAAATGGGACTGGATTAATTAGGATATCTGGTTGACATGGACAAGTTGGACCAAAGGGTCCATTTCTATATTCTACAGCTCGATGACTCTGACTTTATTTGGTAAGTTGGATTCAGAATGGGCTGAGTTGGCAGGAAGCAGAAGGTTATGGTTGATCCATGTTTCGTGACTGAAAGTCTGTGTCCAGTGAGGCTCTCCAGGGATTATTGTTCGAGCGCTCACTGCTGTGCTATATCAGAATGATTTAGACTTAAATGTTTCGAGGGGTGATCACTAAGTTTGTGAAACATATGAAAATTGCTGAGATGGTAACTTGTGATGAGGAGAGCCCAGGATTGCAGGGTGATGTAAACAGGCAGGTCAGATTGATTTGTGTGGCAAATGGAAATTAATCTGAACACATACGAGGTGGCGCACTTGTGAACTACACACAAGGCAAGGGAATTCACCAAAATCCATCAACAGCATTTTCCAACTCACAACCACTTCCATTTAGAGGGACAAGGGCAAAAGTAAGATAGGATTCCTGTGTGACAACCCTGCATTTCGCTCTGTCATGACATTGAGAGTACCCACAGCACATAGGCAACAGCTGTTCAAGAACTAAGCTCCCACTACCTTCTCTCTACTCGCATAATTGAATTCTGTTAACTAAATCGTAGAACTCTGTTTTTGGAACACTAATTGGGCCATCGTTATTAAATCGAAAATTATTGAAAATGCTTCAGAACTTGGAATTTGCCTGTGAAGGCAGGCTTTTGTTTTTAAAACTCTTCCATTCAAATTAAAATGCAACACACACTCACAACGCATTGCTGCAGCAGCCAGGACATTATATTTCAAATCCTGGAGTAAAAGAAGGCTCCACAACCGATTGGAATCAGCTCAATGCTGCAGCCCAATGACCCACCGGTATACTTGAATTTTTTGAAACAGCATAGCCTGGGTTAGAGATCGTTTCAAGTCTTGACAGACCACCAAAACTGCCTGCAACATCAAGTTAATGTACCTTGGCTCGTTCTAGAAATGTAACGCATCATCTTTGAATTCATTTCCGAGATGTTGACATCACTGGGCCTAGTTGCCCTCGAGAAAGTCAGGATGAGCTAGCTTCTTGAAACACTGCAGTCAATTTTGTGCAACTAGATTCACAAACCTGTTAGGAAGTCAGTTTCATGATTTTAACCATGAAGGAACTGAGATATATTTCAGTTTCAGGATCATCAGTAGCTTGAATAGGAACATCCTGCTGATGGGTCCCCATTTACCTATCGTTCTTGTCCTTCTAGTTACCAAATATCATCGTTTAAGACGACATGGCCAATAGAAATAGGTCCTTTGACCTGATCCTCCATCCAATAGGATAATGGTTCATGTCACACTCTGCATACCCACTTTGTTGTCCTTTCACCGTCACCCTTGAACCCCCAAAACTTGCCAAGAATGCATTTATCTCAGTCCTATGCGTGCTTTCGGACTTTTCCATCATAGATATCTATTGGCCAGGAGTTCCAAAGACACTCAGCGCTCTGAAAGAAGAAATTCCTTCTTATCTCAGTTGTAAACTGGTGCATCTTTATTTTGAGATAATGGGAACTGCAGATGCTGGAGAATCCAAGATAACAAAATGTGAGGCTGGATGAACACAGCAGGCCAAGCAGCATCTCAGGAGCACAAAAGCTGACGTTTCGGGCCTGGACCCTTCATCAGAGAGGGGGATGGGGTGAGGGTTCTGGAATAAATAGGGAGAGAGGGGGAGGCGGACCCAAGATGGAGAGAAAAGAAGATAGGTGGAGAGAGCATAGGTGGGGAGGTAGGGAAGGGATAGGTCAGTCCAGGGAAGACAGACAGGTCAAGGAGGTGGGATGACGTTAGTAGGTAGATGGGGGTGCGGCTTGGGGTGGGAGGAAGGGATGGGTGAGAAGAAGAACAGGTGAGGGAGGCAGAGACAGGTTGGACTGGTTTTGGGATGCAGTGGGTGGTGGGGGGGAAGAGCTGGGCTGGTTGTGTGGTGCAGTCGGGGGAGAGGACGAACTGGGCTGGTTTAGGGATGCGGTTGGGGAAGGGGAGATTTTGAAACTGGTGAAGTCCACATTGATACCATTAGGCTGCAGGGTTTCCAGGCGGAATATGAGTTGCTGTTCCTGCAACCTTCGGGTGGCTGGCATCATTGTGGCACTGCAGGAGGCCCATGATGGACATGTCATCTAAAGAATGGGAGGGGGAGTGGAAATGGTTTGCGACTGGGAGGTGCAGTAGTTTGTTGCGGACTGAGCGGAGGTGTTCTGCAAAGCGGTCCCCAAGCCTCCGCTTGGTTTCCCCCATGTAGAGAAAGCCACACCGGGTACAGTGGATGCAGTATATCACATTGGCAGATGTGCAGGTGAACCTCTGCTTAATGTGGAATGTCATCTTGGGGCCTGGGATAGGGGTGAGGGAGTAAGTGTGGGGGCAAGTGTAGCATTTCCTGCGGTTGCAGGGGAAGGTGCCGGGTGTGGTGGGGTTGGAGGGCAGCGTGGAGCGAACAAGGGAGTCACGGAGAGAGTGGTCCCTCCGGAAAGCAGACAGGGGTGGGGATGGAAAAATGTCTTGGGTGGTGGGGTCAGATTGTAGATGGCGCAAGTGTCGGAGGATGATGCGTTGTATCCGGAAGTTGGTGGGGTGGTGTGTGAGAATGAGGGGGATCCTCTTGGGGCGGTTGTGGCGGGGGCGGGGTGTGAGGGATGTGTTGCGGGAAATGCGGGAGACGCGGTCAAGGGCGTTCTCGACCACTGTGGGGGGTAAGTTGTGGTCCTCGAAGAACTTGGACATCTGGGATGTGCGGGAGTGGAATGCCTCATCGTGGGAGCAGAAGCGGCGGAGGCGGAGGAATTGGGAATAGGGGATGGAATCTTTGCAGGAGGGTGGGTGGGAGGAGGTGTATTCCAGGTAGCTGTGGGAGTCGGTGGGCTTGAAATGGACATCAGTTACAAGCTGGTTGCCTGAGATGGAGACTGAGAGGTCCAGGAAGGTGAGGGATGTGCTGGAGATGGCCCAGGTGAACTGAAGGTTGGGGTGGAAGGTGTTGGTGAAGTGGATGAACTGTTCGAGCGCCTCTGGGGAGCAAAAGGCGTTGCCGATACAGTCATCAATGTAACAGGGGATGAGGTGGGGTTCGGGACCTGTGTCGGTGTGGAAGAGGGACTTTTCCACCTTCGGTCCGCCTCCCCATCTCTCCCTATTTATTCCAGAACCCTCACCCCATCCCCCTCTCTGATGAAGGGTCCAGGCTCGAAACGTCAGCTTTTGTGCTCCTCAGATGCTGCTGGGCCTGCTGTGTTCATCCAGCCTCACATTTCATTATCTAACATCCGGGTAAATCTCTGTTTCTCTGTCATGCCTTGTCTTTCTAAATATTTTTGAGTCAACTCCAAATTTAGCCACAGCACATTCACCTCTTTCCTCAAAGTCATCAGTAAACAAGCTCAAGACCTGTGGTTCCTTCAGCGCTACCTCATTTCTTACTGACAAGCAAACCCTGCTATCTCTGTCCATTTCTATCAGTGATAATGGGAACAGCAGATGCTGGAGAATCCAAGATAACAAAGTGTGGAGCTGTATGAACACAGCAGGCCAAGCAGCATCTCAGGAGCACAAATGCTGACGTTTACTGAAGTATAAGGGTCTCGGCCCGAAACGTCAGCTTTTGCGCTCCTGAGATGCTGCTTGGCCTGCTGTGTTCATCCAGCTCCACATTTGGTTATCTCTGACCATTTGCCTGTTCTTTCTATAGGACATGAATCATTGGATATTTAGTTCCCAACAACAATGTCTCTGTGATACCCAGAGCGATCAATCTGCACCACAAACTCATTCACTTTGTTTCATACACTCCCTGCAATTAAATACAAGATCCTCAGTCCGCCATTTTCGGCCACCGTTCTTATCTGCTGCACCTGAAGTCAGAGTCCTGACCATTTCCATACTTTTTGTCCTATTACTTGCTCTGGAAACTTTGCTGAGCACTTACCAGCTTCTAACTTTTTCCATAATTTTCCATGCAACCGAACTCACCCGCTCCACACTTTTCATTTTAATGCTCTACCCCCGAGGCCTAGCTCTGTCTTTTGCCAGGATACTTGTCCCAATATGATTCTCGTCGAGCCTATGCCACCAGAACAACTCCCTCCTTCCCCATACCCATGCCAATGTCCCATGAATTCAAACACATTTCTGCCATGCCACCATTTGAACAATGCATTTACATCTTTAATTTTGTTCACACTGTGCCAAATTGCTCAGATAATAATCCAGAGATTACTACATTTCTGGTTCTGCTTTCTCACCTCAGCGCTCATAATCCCTCAGCAGAACCTCTTTCCTCTTTCTTCCATATCAATTGTACCTGTGTGGACCACGATAGCTGGATTTCTACTCCTCCCACTTCAAGTTCCTTTGTAGCCGAGATGGAATATCCTGAACCTGGGCACCAGGCAGGCAACACTACTTTCGAGACTCTCGATCCTCATCACGACGAACAGTGTTCATTCCCCAAACTATACTACCTCTGATTATAACTGCATTTCACTTTTTATCCCCTCCTGAATGTCCCCCTCTACCACAGTGCTACAGTCAGCTTACTCATCTTCCCTATACCCTGCACTCTCATCCACACACGAAGAAAGAATCTCAAACCTGTTAGATAAGATCAAAGGCCAAGGTTCCTTCTGCACTACATCCTGGATCCTTCCACCTGCCCTGTTCTTTGTCACACTCTCACGTCCCTGGCCACTGACCGAGTTTCAGCTAGTTAATCGAAGGTGTGTGACTGCCTCCTGAAGCACAGCATTCCCCGGTAACTCTCCCCCGCATGATTTGTTGATTGGTCAAAACTGAGGTTCCAGTTCATCAACCCTGAGCTGGAGTATGGGGTCTGACCACTCCCCCGTCACGTAGGTATAAATCATCGTCTGGCCTGGCATCTCCATTTCAATTACTTCGATCTTAATTTGATTTAAAAACATTCTGGTCTTTTAGTTTGTAGCCTGTAAATATTTCTCCGACTTAGTTTCAATCTCAAAGTTCCCGATAATAGATTCTTAAACTACTAGCTATCACCAAACAATGAGCCTGGTTCACCCTCCGGGTCCCTGATTCTGGCTTCAATTTACCCTGTTTCAAAAAAAAATGCTTATGAACTAACAGGCAAAAAAAAACAAGCAAATGGCACCTCTTGCACTCTGCACAGACATTGCCACCAAAATATACATTCACTCTAGATGCGATCTCTCCTTCCAGAACATGCAAAGCATACTGATCCCTAGCAATACACGACCTTCAAAACCTCAGCTCTCAGCTTATTACTTTTGAGTACATTCTCAAATGCTTTCTCCAAGTCCAAACACAACACATTTACTGGTTTTCCTCCATTAATTCTCCTTCCAAAACTTGCTCCAAAAACCCAAACAATTATCCAGACATAATTTCTCTTTCATCAGGCTATGGTGATTCTGTTTGATTAGATTATGACTTTCCAAATGTCCTGCTATTATTTTCTTCATCGCTGATTGCCACATATTTCCAACAATAGATGTTAGACTGGTTCGGTTGTAGTTATCTTCTTTTTGCCTCTCTCCTTTTTAAATAGGAACGTCACATCAGCATTTTTCCAGCCCTCAGATGCTTCTCTCGAATCTAAAACTTTTTGGGAAATTACAATCAATGCATACACCGACTCTGAAGCTCATTGTTTAGAATCTTAGAAAGTAAACCATCACGGCAAAGAGTCTAATCTGCTTTCACTCCATCAGATTGTCTACTACAACTTCTCTCATGGTACTGATGGTGTGGTAGTGATGTGTTTAATTCCTCCCTGTATTCTTTAGTAATAAGGGGATCCTTGAAGTATCTTCCACTGTAAAGACTATCCTTTTCTCATTGTCGTTGTTCCTTGATTTAAAAATTAACCTGGCCATCTCAGCCGAGCATATAATTAACGGCATTACCTCTAAAACCTTTTCTGCTAAAGTGTTCAATAGATTGCTACAACCTGAAAGAAGTAATTCTTCCCCTAAATTAATAGGCAACCAATTTGAAAATGTGGCCTCTGGTCGTAAAATCTTTCACAAATGGGAGTAATCTCTACGGATTTACACCATCAAGCCTCTTTAGCATCTTAAATGTTGAAAAAATAAGATTTGTTTCAATCTTATGAACTCCCATGAATGTAGTCCCACCCTGCCCAACTTTCCTAAGCATAGCAACCCCCTCTGCCATTTCCGAAATCAACCCAGTCAACATGAGGCGTACGGCCTCCGCAGCATTCACTCTGTGGCCGTACATGACTTCTAAGTTACCATCCTGCTGCTACGACTCTACTTCTATTTACGATGCAGTCCTCTGTCCATCCAAACATACTAACCTTGAACACATGGGCTCTTTTCATTTGAGACACCTTGTGAGCTGTACCTTATCAAATGCTTTGTTGAAATCTCAATGTACGACATCAACTGGTGGTCCTTCGTCAGTAATGTTTGTTTCCTTCTCAAAGCACTGTAGCAAGTTTGTCAAGTATTATTTCCCCTTTATAAAAGGATGTTAACTCTGTAGGATGTTATCGCACACTCAGTACCCTGTTATTTCATCTTTCATTGCCGGCATGAACATCTACCCAGGTTGACCTAAATTGGCAATACTTGCTTGCTATTTTGTCGAAGTATCTTTGTAATAATGGTGTTATGTTCACAATCTTTCAATCCTCTGAGAATTTTCCACAATCTAAGGATTCTTGGAACATTATCATCAGTGCCTCCATTGTATCCGTAGCTGCATTGTTCAACATGAGAGGATACAACTCATCACACCCCTTGGATATTTTCTCGACTGATTGGAGTCATGTTTGGAATTCTGTGCAGTGACATTCACTTTTCACAGTTTGCTAAATACTACCACGAACAGAAATTGCGATCCAGCTGCAACTAAACTAAAGCTTTCAGCACAGAAGAAAGTCTTTCAATTCATTATGAACCTAATAACTCCTGAAAAGGGCAATACAATTTGCCTCAGTCCATAAATGTTCTTTCTCCAACATCCTGAGATGCATTATCTGTATTTCTTCAAATTTAGCACAGAATCTGTTTCAATCACCCTTTCAGCAACACGCATGACAACAATTCGGCATTTTTAGTCCCCCTGTAGCCTCCGTTGCACACGTGCATTGTTAGATGATTATTTATTTGTGTGCCTGCTTTTTTGCTCGAATGGAGAAAGGTAAATTTCTGTTCTTTTGTCATCAGAACTATTGCCTCCTCACTCTCATCTTCCTTGTTTTATCCTGTGCTGGAATATTTAATTTGTTGACATATCTGAAATATGTTGTTGAATGGATTGGGTTTTGTAACATTGCATTCCCCATAGACCACCTACCCGTCCTGTTGCTTGTTCTAACAGTTATTATCTCGCAGAGTGGAAAATGCAGTATGAAAGCAATGGAACGTTATCGATGAAGAACTTGATGCATAAATTGCTGCGATCTTCCAAACGACAAACTCACCTTCAATTCTTTCTCGGTCAGAGCATTATGCCGGCGCAAATGAATCGTGTTCTCAATGGGACTTCCAAAACCGTGGAATTGAATTTGCATATTGATTTCTTCTTCCCTCTTCAGAAATGCAAAGTAGTATCGTGATGAAGCTTCCAAGGCGATGATGGTGTCCTTCGATGAACGGAAAAGTGACTCTAAGATTCATGGAAATATTTCACTACTTCGATAGACATGAAAGGCAAACATTCTCCCTGCATATGACCCAGTCTCATTTTATCGTATCTTTCTGATTTTACATGCCACGGGACAATCATTGCAGTGTAACAGAAATGTTGATCATGGAAAATATATCACTGTTTTCATAAATAATGGCAAATTTTCAACATCTTGCAATTGTATGAAGGCTCGGTCTCATCACACCTCGCCTGCTGCACAAAGACATTATTACACTGCTTTGAATGTTAGGACTGAAACAAAACACAATCATGACACAATTGCATCAACGCACTACTTTCAATAGGATCTGATATCCTTGCCAGGCACTGGAGGGGTTGCGGAGACTGGTGAGTGGATAAAGTCGTTCCTCTGTTCAAGCAGGAAAACAGGGACTTTCCAGGAAACTACAGACTGGTGAGTGTCTCATGTCTCAAAAGTATGGGCTAATAAGGGACAGCCAGCATGGTATTATGCGAGGCAGGTTATGTCTTACTAAGTCAGTTGAAGTTTTCAAGGAGGTGACAAGGGTGATCAATTCGGGTAGAACAGTTGATAACATATACATGGATTTTACGAAGGTTTTCAATAAGGTCCCTCATGGTATGCTCATCCAGAAGATTAAGATCCATGAGATCCATGGTGACTTGGCCTGCCCATATAAGGCAGACGGTAGCGGTGGAAGGCTAACAAAGATAACACAGTATAGGGCTGGAGGAACACAGCAGGCCAGGCAGCATCAACAATGTCAGCTTTCCTGTTCCTCTGATGCTGCCTGACCTGCTGCGTTCCTCCAGCTCCACACTTGGTTAACTCTGATTCCAGCATCTACAGTTCTTGCCGTCTCAGTGGTGGAAAGCTGTTTTTCTGGCTGCAGCTCAGTGACGAGTGGTGTTCCGCATCGATGTGATTTCTGCTGTTTGTGATATGTGTAAATGACTTGGTCGCAAATGTAGACGGGGGATTAGTAAGTTTGCAGATGATATAAGGACCAGTGGACTTGTGGACAGCATGGAAGGTTGTCAAAGGACACAGCAAGATACAGACCAATTGCAAACACGAGCGGAGAAATGGCCGATGGAATTTAATCTGGGCAGGCATGAGGTGTTGCATTTTAGGAGACCAAGTGTTAAGGAAAGGGATACACAGTTAATGGCAGGACCCCAAACAGGAGTGACGTCCAGAGGGATCTTGGGGTCCTAGACCATAACTCCCTGACAGTAGCCACACAAGTAGATAGGGTGGTCAAGAAGGCATATCGCATGCTTGCCTTTATTCATAGGGGAACTCAGTGCAAGAGTCAGGATGTCACATTGCAGCTTTACAAGACTTTGGTGAGACCACACAGAGTATTGCATTCAATTCTGGCCGCCACATCACACGAAGGACGTGCAGGCTTTGGACAGGGTGCAGAAGAGATTTACCAGCATGCTGACTGGAATAGAGGGTTTGAACGAGAGGGAGAAGCTGGAAAAACTCTTCGTTTTCTCTGGAGCAGTAGAAGCTGAGGGCAGGCTTGATAGAAGTCTATAAAATTAGGAGATACATAAATACACCTAACGGTCAGAAAATTTCTCCCCCGGAGTTGAAGTGTCCACTATTAGGGGGCATGCATTTCAGCTGAGAGGGGGGAAGTTCAAAAGAGATGTGAGGGGCAAATATTTCACACTGAGCATGTTAAAAGTGCGGAATACATTGCCCGGGGTGGTAGTGGATGCAGATACGATGAAAGCATTTAAAAGGGACTTTTAGTTAAGTGCGCGAATAGGTAAGGAATGGAGGACTATGGATCAAGGACAGGCAGAAGGCATTATTTCATTTGTTGTCATGTTTGGCCCAACATGGTGGGCCAAAGGGCACATTCCTGTTGCTGTCGTGTTCCAAGTTTTATGCTCACTTGTATCATGATTGCAAAAAGTAGGATTGGGAAGAATATTTGAGAAGCGTTTGTGAACATTATTTCATGTAAGGACAAACGGGATAAGGATCAGGTGACACAGCACAAACAGATTTTGGAGCCCATGATGAATCATACGGACCTCACAAGCACCAATGATCAGAGGGATCTCAGGATCTTGATGTGCATGCCTGTTGATCCCCCAATGTAATGGACGAGGTCGTTGAAGTGGTTTGGAAGGCACATTGGATACTTGTCTTTATTAGACTTAATATTAAGTGATAGAGTTTCAGAATAGGCAGGGTATGTACAAAATGTTGGTTAGGCCCAACAGTGAAGTCAACGGTGCGAAAATACAGTGAGACTTGGGCAACGATCAGGCTTGGCCTGATAAAGGTTAAGTTACATTTGCGCCATACAAGTGCTAAGCAGCAATCAGCTCCAACAAGAGAGAATATGACCATATCAAAAAAATTCCATGTCCTTACCCTCACATCATCCTTACATTTATTTTTTTTTTTAAACGTGCAAGTGCTATCCAAGCAATGCAAGGCTATGGGCGAGGTGTTGGAAATGAGGTTAGAACAATTCAGTGCTTGTCCTTGACTGTCACAGAATCCGTGAGCTTAAGAATGCATTTCTCCTGTATTGTAGACGACTCAGGTGCTTGGCTATCCACGAAACCAAGGTTAACACTGATCTATAACTAAACTGGGTCAGTTATACAATCAGCAGTAGCCAGGTCCATGGTACAAACCACCCTGCTGTGGGACAGGGTCAGGCAAATCCAAGTGAGCGAACGTGGTTGGAGACTCATTCGTTGGGGGCATAGATTCTGTAGCCACATTTGAGACACCAGGGCTGCGTGTTGCTTCCCTGCTGCCAAGGTCAAGGGCATCTCTGATTGGTTGCCAGAAATTCTTAACGGGGAGGGTGAGCAGCCAGAGGCCACTGTGCACGTTGGTACCAATGACATAGGCAGAAAGAGGGATGACATCCTGCGGACTGTGTACAAGGAGTTAGCAAAGAGGCTGAAAGGCAGGACCTCGAGGGTAATAATTTATGGGTTGCCACGAGTGCCACATGTTAGTGAGTTAAGTCATAGAAAGATAGGTGAGATGAATGCATGGTTAAGGAGCTGGCACAGGGGGCAGGATTTCCGGTTCATGGATAATTGGGACCATTTCTGAGCAAGGGGTGACCTGTGTAAGAGGGATGGGAGGCAAGACCCCGTCAGCGGGTCAGGGCTGCGGGGGGGGCGGTCCCCGTCAGCGGGTCAGGGCTGCGGGGGGGCGGTCCCCGTCAGCGGGTCAGGGCTGCGGGGGACGGTCCCCGTCAGCGGGTCAGGGCTGCGGGGGACGGTCCCCGTCAGCGGGTCAGGGCTGCGGGGGACGGTCCCCGTCAGCGGGTCAGGGCTGCGGGGGACGGTCCCCGTCAGCGGGTCAGGGCTGCGGGGGACGGTCCCCGTCAGCGGGTCAGGGCTGCGGGGGACGGTCCCCGTCAGCGGGTCAGGGCTGCGGGGGACGGTCCCCGTCAGCGGGTCAGGGCTGCGGGGGACGGTCCCCGTCAGCGGGTCAGGGCTGCTGGGGACGGTCCCCGTCAACGGGTCAGGGCTGCGGGGGACGGTCCCCGTCAGCGGGTCAGGGCTGCGGGGGCCGGTCCCCGTCAGCGGGTCAGGGCTGCGGGGGCCGGTCCCCATCAGCGGGTCAGGGCTGCGGGGGCCGGTCCCCGTGAGCGGCTCAGGGCTGCGGGGGGCAGTCCCCGTGAGCGGCTCAGGGCTGCAGGGGACAGTCCCCGTGAGCGGCTCAGGGCTGCGGTGGACAGTCCCCGTCAGCGGCTCAGGGCTGCGGGGGACAGTCCCCGTCAGCGGGTCAGGGCTGCGGGGGATAGTCCCCGTCAGCGGGTCAGGGCTGCGGGGGACAGTCCCCGTCAGCGGGTCAGGGCTGCGGGGGACAGTCCCCGTCAGCGGGTCAGGGCTGTGGGGGACAATCCCCGTCAGCGGGTCAGGGCTACGGGGGACAGTCCCCGTCAGCGGGTCAGGGCTGCGGGGGACAGTCCCCGTCAGCGAGTCAGGGCTGCGGGGGACAGTCCCCCGTCAGCGGGTCAGGGCTGCGGGGGACAGTCCCCGTCAGCGGGTCAGGGCTGCGGGGGACAGTCCCCGTCAGCGGGTCAGGGCTGCAGGGGACAGTCCCCGTCAGCGGGTCAGGGCTGCGGGGGACAGTCCCCGTCAGCAGGTCAGGGCTGATGGGGCCAGTCCCTGTCAGCGGGACAGGACTGCAGGGGGCAAATGGCTGTGAGCGAGTCAGGGCTGCGGAGGCCAGTCGCCGTGAGCGGGTCAGGGCGGAGGGGGCAAGTCGCCGTGGACGGGTGAGGACTGCAGGGGCAAGAGGCCGTGAGGAGGTCAGGACAGCAGGGGCAAGTGGCTGTGTGCGGGTGACGACGGAGGGGGCAAGGGGCTGTGAGGAGGAGGGTGAGCAAAGGAGGAGGAGGGTGAGGGAGGAGGAGGAGGCAGCGGCGGGTGGGGGGAAACGAGGAGTAGGGGTAAAGGTGGGGGGGAAAGGAGAAGGAAGGGTGGGGTGAAAGGAGGAGGGGGGGTTTGGTGGGAAAGGACGACGAGGGGGGTTTTGGGGGAGGAGGAGGAGAGTGGGGCGAGGAGGAGGAGGGCGAGGAGGAGGAGGGCGGGGGGAGAGGAGGGCGGGGGGAGAGGAGGGCGAGGGGGAGGGGGGCGAGGGGGAGGGGGGCAGGGCGAGGGCGAGGGGGCGAGGGGGAGGGGGGTGCGAGGGCGAGGGGGAGGGGGTGGGGGGAGGGGGGCGGGGGTGAGAGGGGGAGGAGGATCGCGGGGGCGAGGAGGATCGCGGGGGTGAGGAGGGGAGGAGGAGTGAGGGGGGAGTGGAGGAGGAGGAGGAGGAGGGTGGGTGGAGTGGAGGAGGAGGAGGATGGGTGGAGTGGAGGAGGAGGAGGAGGAGGGTGGTCGGGAGGAGGAGGAGGAGGGGGGAGAGAGATAATGGGAACTGCAGATGCTGGAGAATCCACGTGAACAAAGTGTGGAGCTGGATGAACACAACAGGCCAAGCAGCATCTCAGGAGCAAAAAGCTGACGTTTCGGGCCCAGACCCTCTATCACAGACGGGGATGGGGAGAGGGAACTGGAATAAATAGGGAGAGAGGGGGAGGCGGACCGAAGATGGAGAGAAAACAAGCTTCAAAATCTCCCCTTCCCCCACTGCATCCCAAAACCAGCTGAGCTCATCCCCTCCCCGCACTGCATCCCAAAACCAGCTCAGCTCGTCCCCTCCCCCAACTGCATCCCAAACCTCTTCTTCCTCTCACCCATCCCTCTGTCCCACCTCAAGCCACACCTCCATTTCCTACCTCTACCTCATCCTGCCTCCTTGACCTATCCATCTTCCCTGGACTGACCTATCCTCTCCCGACCTCACCTATACTCTCCTCTCTACCCATCTTGTTTTCTCTCCTTCTTCGGTCCGCCTCTCCCTCTCTCCCTATTTATTCCAGTTCCCTCTCCCTATCCCTGTCTCTGATGAAGGGTCTAGGCCCGAAACGTCAGCTTTTTGCTCCTGAGATGCTGCTTGGCCTGCTGTGTTCATCCAGCTCCACACTTCGTTCACGTGGATTCTCCAGCGTCTGCAGTTCCCCATATCTCTCCTCCTCCTCCTCCTCCTCCTCCTCAACTCCTCCATTGCCCCCCAGCCCACTCCTCCTCCTTCCACCCCACCCTCCTCCTACTCCGTGATAACAAAGGAGGAGCAAGAGGAGGGTGGGGGGGGAATGAGGAGGAGGGTGGGGGGGGGGAATGAGGAGGGTGGTAGGGGGGAAAGGAGGAGGAGGAGGGTGGGGAGGCGAAGGAGGAGGGTGGGGGGGTGGAAGGAGGAGGAGGGTGGGGGGTGGAAGGAGGAGGAGGGTGGGGGGAAGGAGGAGGGTGGTCAGGGAAAGGGGCGTTGGGGGTGAAAGGAGGGGGGTTGGGGGGGAAAGGAGGGGGGGGAGAAAGGGGGGGTGGGGGTGGAAGGAGGAGGAGGGTGGGGGTGGAAGGGGGAGGAGGGTGGGGGTGGAAGGGGGAGGAGGGTGGGGGGGGTCGAGGAGGAGGAGGGTGGGGGGGTCGAGGAGGAGGAGGGTGGGGGGTGGAAGGAGGAGGAGGGCGGGGTGATTGAGAGCGGGGTCAGGACCAGGGGGCAAGTCGCCGTGAGCGGGTCGGGTCAGCAGCGGCAAGTCGCCGTGAGCGGGTCAGGGCGGCGGGGGCCGGCCCCGGCGAGCGGGTCAGGGCGGCGGGGGCCGGCCCCGGCGAGCGGGTCAGGGCTGCAGGGGCCCAGTCGTCTGCAGATGTGTTCTCTGAGTAACTGCACTGTTTTGAAAGCGAGAGGTCCAATGATATCATTCAGCCCCCCTTGAGTTTGTATTGTCTACTTCTGACATATGCGCAAATGGACAACCTCACTCTCCTGCAAAGCTGCAGAATGAATCATGCTGCAATATTTGTCAACTCCCAAATGGGCATTGATACATTAGTAAATCTCACATCAATAAACTTTCCTCTCAAGGTTCTCGCCTTCTACAACTGTTTGTTCTAGTAAATAACTCAAGCCAGGATGTTTGGCGAAGTGTTTCTTTGATCTGAACTTTTTTTTCACACCTTGCTGAAATCACGCACATCTTCACCTGATGTTATCTAAAAATGTAAAATAAATCAAATTTAGTTGAGAATTAATAATGAACCAATCTACTCAACTCACTCTATAATCGATGCTATCGCTGCTAAATGTCTTTGAGGATGTTAAATTAAAGAGTCTGCAATTCTGAGGGAAAAAGTCGCTAACTTTCTCTAAGATTATGATAAAGGTTAGATATGTCTGAATGTGAGTTTCGAAAAATTAAGCTGGAGTTTCATAGAGTCATACAGCATGAAAAAAGATCCTTTGGTCCAACCAGTCTATGCTGATCACAATCCCAAACTGAACTAGTTCCACCTGCCTGTGCTTGGCCCATATCTTTCCAAACATTTCTATCATCTTTCTATCTTCTGGCTACAACATCACCTGAACAGAATTCTCCATCTTGTGGTCAAATACTAAAACTATACAATTAACTCATTTCAAATGATACACAGATCCAGGATTCACATTAGTGGCCTTTCTGGTTGAATTGCTAATTATTTTAACAATAGTGCATTTTTTGTCCAATTATGCCATGTATAATTACTGATCCAAAATTCATCTCATTGGGTTTCATTTTTTTGGTTTTTTTGTATTGATACAAAGATGAGATCAATACATTGGTGAGAAATTATCTTGCAGATTCAAAGTCACGACAGTCCCAGACGGGACCACAGGACTGCTCTCACAGTAGACGGAGAGATAACTGGAGGTGGTTTAAATTGAAGGTTGCCACACCTCAGAAGAGCAGACAGGTTGAGAACGAGACTCCTTCATAGTAACTTCAGACGGTGTAGGATTTCATACTGTTGGTATCACTCTGAATTACAAACCAGCCAACTGAGCTAACTGGCTCCCAGGCAAAATATACAATCAGTTTGGGTAGAGATATGAACACCAAAGGAAAGTTGTCACAGCTGTGACAGTTTCAGATTCATACATCCCCTGACAGAACATACAGTCCAGGAGAGCATACAGTCTATAGACCAACAGGTAATCGGATCTTGTAAGAAAGATGTTACAATAAACTGTGAATCCAATTGGCACAGGTAGCCTGGAGGATTCTTTTTGTATTCACGGGAGGTGCATGTTGCTGTCTAAGCCCAATTATGAGGAATGGGTGGCTGGAGGAACGAGTGGCTGGAGGAGGGGAGGAACGGGTGGCTGGAGGGGTGGAGGAACGGGTGGCTGGAGGGGTGGAGGAACGGGTGGCTGGAGGGGTGGAGGGACGGGGGGGAAGGAGCAGGAGGGAGGGGGGGGAAAGGAGCAGGACGGGGGGGGGAAAGGAGCAGGACGGGGGGGGGAAAGGAGCAGGACGGGGGGGGAAGGAGCAGGACCGGGGGGGGAAGGAGCAGGACGAGGGGGGGAAAGGAGCAGGACGGCGGGGGGAAGGAGCAGGACGAGGCTGGGGGGAAGGAGCAGGACGGGGGGGTGAAGGAGCAGGACAAGGGGGGGGAAGGAGCAGGACGGGGGGGAAAGGAGCAGGACGAGGGGGGGGAAAGGAGCAGGACGAGGGGGGGGAAAGGAGCAGGACGAGGGGGGGGAAAGGAGCAGGACGGTGGGGGGGGAAGGAGCAGGACCGGGGGGGGAAGGAGCAGGACGAGGTGGGGAAAGGAGCAGGACGGGGGGGGGAAGGAGCAGGACGAGGCGGGGGGGGAAGGAGCAGGACGAGGTGGGGGGGGAAGGAGCAGGACGGGGGTTGCGGGGGGAAGGGAGATGAACACAGCAGACAGGCTGACATCACCTCTACACCCAGAATATTCAGACCCTTCAGAAGCGTTTCTCCCTGCGACTCCTGAAACAGAGACTCGCAGCCATGCGCCGGCACCTCCACACACTGCAATCCAGCCTGCCCCAGCTCAGAGCCTCCCTCTCCCAGACCTGCACAGGACCCCTGCTGTTTTTTATCCTTCGCAGGATCCACAGACTGAACACCCAGTTCCACTCAGCTTTACTGGACACCAAAAATCCTAAGTACAACCAACTCACGGGCCCCTGCCACCCACAAGAGGATTCCTGCGCCTCCCAAATCCCGAGTCTGTATCTGCCCGGCCGCCATTGACCATGAAGACACGGCCGGAGACCCCACCGATGACGTCACATCCGCCTCGGCCGGCCACACCACTTCCGGAACCGCTGCCGCAGTCACCACCTCCACTTCCAGGTACAACACCTCACACGCCACCCTAACCGCAGCTGCTGCCGCCGACCCCGATCCTCAAACCTCCGACAGAACCCCGCCCACGGCCAACGACCTCATCGCTCCGCCCACAGCCAGCAGCCCCAGAGGAGACAGCAACACCCGGCCCTGCCGCATGTTCACCGTCTCCCCAGACCTCCCACTGACTGAGGACGAACGGTCAGTCCTCAGTAAGGGGCTCACCTTTGTCCCCCTACAACCACACATCAACGAATACCAGTCACGGTTGGACATAGAGCAGTTTTTCCACCGTCTTCGCCTCCATGCCGACTTCTTCAACCGGGAGCCTAACCCTCCCTCCACTGACCCCTTCACCCTCTTCCAACACAAGTCCTCCTCCTGGACACCACCCCCAGGCCTCCTACGCTCCCTTGACCTCTCTATCTCCAACTGCCGTCGAGACATTAACCGCCTCAACCTCTCCACCCCTCTCACCCACTCCAACCTCTTCCCCGCAGAACGGGCAGCCCTCCGCTCCAACCCCAACCTCACCAACAAACCCGCAGACAAGGGTGGCGCAGTGGTAGTATGGCGCACTGACCTCTACATCACCGAGGGCAGACGCCAACTCTCTGATACCACCTCCTACCGCCCCCTCGATCATGACCCCACACCCGAGCACCAAACCATCATCTCCAACACCGTTCATGACCTCATCACCTCAGGGGACCTCCCACCCACCGCCTCCAACCTCATTGTTCCCCAAACCCGCACGGTCCGTTTCTATCTCCTTCCCAACATCCACAAACCTGCCTGCCCTGGTCGACCCATCGTCTCAGCCTGTACCTGCCCCACCGAACTCATCTCCAACTATCTGGACTCCATTTTCTCCCCTGTGGTCCAGGAACACCCTACCTACGTCCGTGACACCACCCACTCCCTCCACCTCCTCCAGGACTTCCAATTCCCTGGCCCCCAACACCTCATCGTCACCATGGACGTCCAGTCCCTATACACCTGCATTCCGCATGCAGATGGCCTCCAGGCCCTCCACTTCTTCCTGTCCCGCAGGCCCGACCAGTCCTCCTCCACCGACACCCTCATCCGCCTAGCCGAACTCGTCCTCACCCTCAACAACTTCTCTTTTGACTCCTCCCACTTCCTGCAGACTAAGGGGGTGGCCATGGGCACCCGCATGGGCCCCAGCTATGCCTGCCTCTTTGTAGGTTACGTGGAACAGCCCCTCTTCCGCACCTACACAGGTCCCGAACCCCACCTCTTCCTCCGGTACATTGATGACTGTATCAGCGCCGCCTCTTGCTCCCCAGAGGAGCTCGAACAGTTCATCCACTTCACCAACACCTTCCACCCCAACCTTCAGTTCACCTGGGCCATCTCCAGCACATCCCTCACCTTACTGGACCTCTCAGTCTCCATTTCAGGCAACCAGCTTGGAACTGATGTCCATTTCAAGCCCACCGACTCCCACAGCTACCTATAATACACCTCCTCCCACCCACCCTCCTGCAAAAATTCCATCCCATATTCCCAATTCCTTCGCCTCCGCCGCATCTGCTCCCACGATAAGACATTCCACTCCCGCACATCCCAGATGTCCAAGTTCCTCAAGGACCGCAACTTTCCCCCACAGTGATCGAGAACGCCCTTGACCGCGTCTCCCGTATTTCACGCAACACATCCCTCACACCCCGCCCCCGCCACAACCGCCCTAAGAGGATCCCCCTCGTTCTCACACACCACCCCACCAACCTCCGGATACAACGCATCATCCTCCGACACTTCCGCCATCTACAATCCGACCCCACCACCCAAGACATTTTTCCATCCCCACCCCTGTCTGCCTTCCGGAGAGACCACTCTCTCCGTGACTCCCTTGTTTGCTCCACACTGCCCTCCAACCCCACCACACCCGGCACCTTCCCCTGCAACCGCAGGAAATGTTACACTTGCCCCCACACCTCCTCCCTCACCCCTATCCCAGGCCCCAAGATGACATTCCACATTAAGCAGAGGTTCACCTGCACATCTGCCAATGTGATATACTGCATCCACTGTACCCGGTGTGGCTTCCTCTACATTGGGGAAACCAAGCGGAGGCTTGGGGGCCGCTTTGCAGAACACCTCCGCTCAGTTCGCAACAAACAACTGCACCTCCCAGTCGCAAACCATTTCCACTCCCCCTCCCATTCTTTCGGTGACATGTCCATCATGGGCCTCCTGCAGTGCCACAATGATGCCACCCAAAGGTTGCAGGAACAGCAACTCATATTCCGCCTGGGAACCCTGCAGCCTAATGTTATCAATGTGGACTTCACCAGTTTCAAAATCTCCCCTTCCCCTACTGCATCCTGAAACCAGCCCAGTTCATCCCCTCCCCCCAACTGCACCATAAAACCAGCCCAGCTCTTCCCCTCCACCCACTGCATCCCAAAACCAGTCCAACCTGTCTCTGCCTCCCGAACCGGTTCTTCCTCTCACCCATCCCTTCCTCCCACCCCAAGCCGCACCCCCATCTACCTACTAACCTCATCCCACCTCCTTGACCTGTCCGTCTTCCCTGGACTGACCTATCCCCTCCCTACCTCCCCACCTATACTCTCTCCACCTATCTTCTTTACTCTCCATCTTCGGTCCGCCTCCCCCTCTCTCCCTATTTATTCCAGAACCCTCACCCCATCCCCGTCTCTGATGAAGGGTCTAGGCCCGAAACGTCAGCTTTTGTGCTCCTGAGATGCTGCTTGTCCTGCTGTGTTCATCCAGCCTCACATTTTATTATCTTGGATTCTCCAGCATCTGCAGTTCCCATCATCTCTGACATCAGCTTCCCTGCGTCACTGATGCTGCTTGTCCTGCTGTGTTCATCCAAATCAACACCTTGTGACCCCCCATTCTCCTTTGTTTGTGTTTTCTTGCTCTTCCTCCCTCCCTCTGATTCTCTCCCCCTCTCTCACCTCTGCTGGCTCTAATTTCACTCCCTTGTCATGTTCCCTTATTTCCATCTTTCTGTCCCTTCTCTCTCTCTCTCCGCCCACAAACTCACTCTGGCTTTATGCACAGGGGGAGAGAGTACAAGAGGAAAGGAAACCAAAGCACGCAGCGCCTTCGGCTGAGAGAGAAATGAAGAACTGCCGGAGATTTTCCAAACCGCGACACAGGGGTTGCCTCTCTGTCTCTCTCGACAGTCTCTGTGACTGCCCCATCAAACCCCACACCCATTCCCGTCCCATGGTGTCTCTCCACAAACCCACCTCCGGGTAGAAATGCAAACACAAGTTGCTGGAAATGCTCAGCATCTGTGAAGAAAAAGTCCCGAGGTAGCGTTTTGGGTGCGATGACCCTTTCCCTCAGAGCTCCGGCTAGAAATGCTCCAGCCTCTGAGACAGGGTCCCCTTGAGGTCGGAGAGCTGCGGCTCCATCTCGGCTGTTCGCTTGGCATCAGGAGCTCCCCTCAGCCCCAGGAAGGGGTATGATCACCCCCTAACCTTATACTGACAGTGGTTGTGTCCTTCCCTCATCCCCGGGAGCCCCTCCTGCCTTCTCACCTTGTCGCCGGGGTGCTATTTGACTACGGAGGGCTGTGCGATAAAGATCCTACTTCCCACAGCGGCAGGGGGAGGGGGCATCCCTTCGCTCCTAAAACACCCCCTCCCATCCAATCTTGTGGCAATGGCTGTTCGGCTGCAGAAAGCGGCGCTGCCCGTGACCCCAAACCTCCCTACAACACCCCTCTCCTAATCCGACCCTTTTGCAGTAGCTGTAGGCCACTCAGTCACTGGGCTGTACAATAGTGACTCTCCCCATGTCCACTCACTTCCAGGACGGCTATCCTCCAACCCCGACCCCATCCCATCCGCCTCCTTCCCTTTACCATGTGGTACGAGAGCTGCAGGCTGGTCGGCTACGGAAACCCGCGCAAGGCTGGATAATAGACACCCTCCCAATGTCCCCAGCCTTCCCCACACCTGGGGAGGGGAATTCTCACCCCCAAAACATCCATTCCCAACACCTCGCTTTGGGATAGGAGCGGCGCAGGATGTGAAACAGGGACCGTGCTCATGTCCCCAATCCTCCCTTCACCCCAAACCACCACCCCCAGCTTACCTTGCAGTAGGAGATAGTTGTAGGCTGCTCAGCTACGGAAGGCGTCGCGGACCCGTGGCCGGGTGCTCGGGCTCGGTGCCAGGCAGCTGTGCCCAGGCGCCGGGCGAAGAGTCCTTCTCCCACCTTGGATCCCCGCTCCCGGCACAGGCGGTGCAGGGCCGAGCCACTGAGCAGCGAGCGCTCCAGCAGCCCGGATGCCTGCTCCCAGTCCGGTGGTCATGCTGGAGGCCGCTGGAGAACAGGAGGTTGTAGGGGTACGGGAGCATGGTGCGATGATCCCCGCTGCTGAACAGCTGGGTCCTCAGAACCCTCCCGGGAAAAGGGATCCAGATAGCGGACTCGTCGCCGAGGGAGAGGGGGGGAAAGGCGTGAGTAGGAACAGGAGAGGAAGAAGATTTACTGAGAGGGAGAAAGAGACAGACTCTGTGTGTGTGTGTTGGGTTTAAACAGAGATTTTTAAACTTCGTTCAAAAAAACTCACAACGCTCCCTGCAGAGCGGGTGGAGAGGCTCGGATAGAGAGGAAGAGAGAGACGGGGGGCGGGGGAGAGGGGACAGAGAGAGGTTCACAGGGAGAGACGGAGAGACAGGGGAGACAGGGGAGAGAGAACGGCAGAAGCACACACAGAGGGAGCCAGATACAAGACGAGAGATGGAGAGGGGCGCACACATAGACCAAAGAGACAGAGTGAGAGAGGAGAGAGACAGAAGTGCACAGCGAGGTGGCAGAGACAAGACGACAGAGAGAGACAGAGACATAGAGTGAGGCACACACAGAGAGATGGAGAGACAGAGATTGTGTGTGTGGCGGGGGGTGGGTTTGGAGAAAATGGGAGAGAGAGAGAGAGAGAGAGAGAGACAGAGTCGTAGAGTTGTACAGCAGGGAAACAGACCCTTCAGTCCAACTCCTCCAGGCCGACCAGACACCGTAACTGACTCGTTCTGTTTGCCAGCCTGGAGCCCATATCCCTCCAGCCCCTTCCTATTCATGTGTCCCTGCAGGTGACTTCTAAATACTGTGAGTATATCAGCCTCTGCCACTCCTCTGGCAGTTCATGCCACACACAGACTACACTCGGGAGAACACGTTGGTGCCAAATCCTCCTCCCATCCTCTGAGAAAAGGAACCGGAAATGACATCACCAACCCAAGGAAACCGGAACACTTAAAGAGAAGGCGGGACCTAACTCCAGCGCTTCCCCGGATGCTCCCTGATGATTTTACCCGGAATGGTGCCGAAACGTCTGCAAACTAACCTTCCAGCTCAGTGAGCAATCTGACATCCAGAACCTCAACCCTGAGCTACAAATCTTCTCAAAACTCGATAATGCTTTGCCACTTGATTAACAGATGCATCCTATTTTTAAAACTTAATAACTTTTTTTGCTGGATGTATGACTGACTGACCAGTGTTTATTGTCCTTCCTTAACTGAGCCTTGGGAGCTCTGCAGACCAATGCTATCAACGTGGATTTCACAAGCTCCAAAATCTCCCCTCCCACCACTGCATCCCAAAACCAGCCCAGCTCGTCCCCTAATCTGTTCTTCCTCTGACCGATCCCCTCCTCCCAGCTCAAGCCAAACCCCCATTCCCGACCTCCAAACCTCTTCCCACCCGCTCGAGCAGTCCGTCCTCCCCACACTGACCTATCCCCTCCCTACCTACACACCCACACTCACCTCTACTGGCTTCATGTCCGCCCCTTTTACTTAAGACCAGAAGATATCGGAGTGGAAGTAGGGCCATTCGGCCCATCAAGTCCATTCCACCATTTAAATCATGGCTCAGGGGCATTTCAACTCCACTTCCCTGAACTCTCCCCGTTGCCCTTGATTCCTCGTGAGATCAAGAATTAGTCGATCTCTGCCTCAAAGGCATCCAACGTCCTGGCCCCGACTGCACTCCGTGGCAATGATTTCCACAAGCCCGCCACTCTCTGGCTTTACAAATGTCATCTCATTTCCGTTTCAAATTTACCCCCTCTAATTTTAAGGCTGTGCCCACGGGTCCTAGTCTCCCGGCCTCACGGAAACAACTTCCTAGCATCCACCCCTTCCAAGGCAGACATTATGTTGTAAGTTTCTATTAGATCTCCCCTCAACCTTCTAAACTCTGATGAGTTCAGTCCCAGGATCCTTAGCCGTTCATCGTATGTCAAACCTACCACTCCAGGGATCATCCGTGTGAATCTCCGCTGGACACGCTCCAGGGCTAGTATGTCCTTTCTGAGGTGTGGGGCTCAAAATTGGACACGGTATTCTAAATGGGGCCTAACTAGAGTTTTATAAAGCCTCAGAAGCACATCGCTGCTTTTATATTCCAACCCTCTTGCGATAAAGGACAACATTACATTCGCTTTCTTAATTACGGACTTGACCTGCAAGTTAACCTTGAGAGAAGCCTGGACCAACACTTCTAGATTCCTTTGTACTTGAGCTTTACGAATTTTCTCACCATTTAGAAATTAGTCCATGCCCGTATTCTTCTTACCAAAGTGCGAAACCCCACATTTACTCACATTGAATTTCATCAGCCATTTCCTGGACCACTCTCCTAAACTGTCTAACTCTTTCTGCCGCCTCTCCACCTCCTCAGTACTACCTGCCTGTCCACCTATCTTCGTATCATCGGAAAACTTCGCCAGAATGACCCCAGTCCCATCATCCAGATCATCAATACGTAAGGTGAACAGCTGCAGCCCCGACACCGAAACCTGCGACACCAATCGTCACCGGTTGCCATTCTGAAAAACAGCCTTTTATCCCAACTCTCTGCCTTCTATCAGACAGCCAATCCTCAATCCAAGCCAGTAGATCATCTCGAACACCATGGGCCCTCACCTTGCTCAGCAGCCTCCCGTGAGACACTTATGAAAGGCCTTTTGGAAGTCTAGATAGACAACATTTACTGGGTTCCCTGGTCTAACATACTTGTTACCTCTTCAAAGAATCTAACAGGTTTGGCAGGCACGACCTCCCCTTACTAAATCCATGCTGACTTGTTCTAATCTGACCCTGCACTTCCAGGAATTTCAAAATCTCATCCTTGACAATGATTCAAGAATTTTATCAACTACCGAGGTCAGGTTAATCGGCCTGTAATTTTCCATCTTTTGCCCTGATCCTTTCTTAAACAAGGGGGTTACAACAGCAATTTTCTAATCATCTGGGACTTTTGAAAGATCACATCCAAAGCCTCTGCTATTTCCTCAACCACCTTCCTCAGAACTCTACAATGTAGCCCATCGGGGCCAGGAGATTTAGCAATTTTTAGACCTTTTAGCTTTTCTAGCACTTTCTCTTTTGTAATGCCTACCATACTCAACTTTTCCCCCTGACTCTCGCTAATTATTGGCATACTACTCATGTCTTCCACTGTGAAGACTGACGCAAAGAACTTATTAAGTCCTTCAGCTATTTCCTTATCTCCCATCACTCGCCTTCCAGCATCAATTTGGAGCAGCCCAGTGTCTACTTTTGCCTCATGTTTGTTTCTTATGTATTGAAAGAAGCTTTCACTGTGATTTCTAATATGACTAGCTAGCCTTCCTTCATATTTGATCCTCTCCTTCCTTATTGCTCGTCTGTCTCCTCTGCACCTATCTTCCCCTCTGTCTATCTTCAATCTGCCTTCCCCCTCTCCCTGAAAATTGATGTTCAGGGAGATCTGGGTGTTAAGGTCCATTGTTCCATGAAGTTGGCAATGCAGGTCAACAGAGTGGTTAAGAAGGCATATGGTGTGCTTTCCTTCATCGGACGGGGTATCGAGTACCAGTGTTGGCAGGTCATTTTGCAGTTGTATAAGACTTTGGCTCGGCCACACTTGGAGTACTATGTACAGTTCTGGCCACCTCATTACCAAAAGGATGTGGGTGCTTTGGAGAGGGTGCAGAGGAGGTTAACCAGGATGTTGCCTGGTATGGAGGGTGCTAGCTATGAAGAGAGGTTGAGTAGATTAGGATTATTTTCATGAGAAAGACGGAGATTGAGGGGGGAACCTGATTGAGGGCTACAAAATCATGAGGGATACAGACAAGGTGGATAGCAAGAAGCTTTTTCCCCCAGAGTTATTGACTCACTTACAAGGGGTCATGAGTTCAAACCGAAAGGAGGAAAGTTTCAAGGAGATATGCATGGGAAGTTCTTTAGGAAGAGGGTGGTGGGTGCCTGGAATGCGTTGCCAGCAGAGGTTGTAGACGCAGACACGATAGGGTCTTTTAAGATGTACCTGGACAGGTACATGGATGGGCAGGGAGCAAAGACCCTGACAAAATAGACGACAGGTTTAGACAGAGGATCTCGATTGGCGTAGGACTGGAGGGCCGAAGGGCCTGTTCCTGTGCTGTAATTTTCTTTGTTCTTGGACCAGATAAGAAGGAAAAGGGAGGTGTATCACAGTTATCAAGGGAATAAATCAACAGAGTCCCTGTAGACACACTAACGTCAACCAGCCCAACATCCCCAGCACTGAGGCACTGACCATCCTCGATCAGCCACAATGGGCTGGACACTTCATCTGTATGACTGACACGAGACTCTCCGCATGTTCTAATCCCAGCTTCAAAACAGCAGGCGAGACCCAGATGTGCAGAGGAAGCACTCGGTGATAAACTCAAGGCCTCAACGGTAAAGTGCAACATTCCTGCAGACACCGAGAATCACCGGCCGAAGACGGTCCGATGCCCGAGGAGCACCTGGGAAGGCATCAACACCTCGAGGCTTGATTTGGAAGCAGCGGAAGCCATGCAGCTACATCAACAACACCCTCACCCCTTCCCACGACTGCCTTCTGCCCCGAGTGCAACAGAGCCTACGGTAGCTGCATCGGTCTGTACAGCCACCCGTAGATTCAGCCTGAGAGTGGGAGACTGTCATCCACATCTGCGAGAAACCACCATGATGATGATGTATGGTGTGCAGGGGCATCTTGTCATAGCAATTAAGAGAACAAATCGAGAGCAACAGAACGCTGGTGACCAGGATTAGGATCAGGGAGAATCTCAAAATCTTCTACAAGTGTCTCAGAGCGAAAGAGAAAATCCAGGGAAAACCAGGTCTCATGAGGGATGAAGAGGCAAATGTATGGTTTGAACTGGACAGCAATTGTCAGGTGTTAAACGAGAAATTCACATCACCTTTTACGTGTGAGAAGGAGCATTTCGGCACACAATTCCTGAGCAGAATTAACAGAGACTGGGGACATGTAAGGTGATCCGGTGAATTTAAAATCAGAAGAATTACCTGGAGAGCAAGTAACATAGTTCCACTTATCAAAATGCATGACAAACATAAAGCAGAGTATTACAGTCTGGTGAGTATCACATCAGTAGATAGGAAAATATTGGAGAATATTCTGAACGGCAGGCTTAATTTCCTTTGAAAGAAGCAGGGTTTGATCAGCAACGGTCAGCATAGCTTTGTCAGAGGGAGGTCATGCCTCACAAACCTAGATGATCCTTTCAAAGAGGTGACGGAGTGTGTAGATGGGAATTGATGCAGTGAAAACAGCTTTCAGCAAAGTCTTGGACAGGGTCTCACATGGGAGCCTGGCAAAGAAGGTAAAAGCTCGTGGGGTCCAGGAAAATACAGCAAGTTGAATTCAAAGTTATACATTGGTCAAATGGGCAGGTCAGTGGTATATGGAGTGGTAACACTGATAAGTGTATGGTAATGCAATTTGGAAGAACTAACATGGCAAGGAATCTTTCAATGGATGCCAGGACACTAGGAAGGTCAGAGAGATGGTGTGATCTTGGGGTGCTTGTGCACAGATTGCTGAACATGGCATGGCAGCTTAAAGGGACAGTTAGGAAAGCAAATGGCTGAAGAGCTGTGCAGGACTTTGGTTAGGCCCCAGCTGAAGGACTGAGTGCAGTTCTGCTCTCGCTTTAAATTGAGGGGTGAAAGAATAGCTTTAAATTGAGGGGTGAAAGATATAGGGCAGATGTCAGAGGTGGTTTCTTTACTCAGAGAGTAGTCAGGGAATGGAACGCTTTGCCTGCAACGGTAGTAGATTCGCCAACTTTCGGTACATTTAAGTCGTCATTGGATAAGCATACGGACGTACACGGAATAGTGTAGTTTAGATGGGCTTCAGATCGGCATGACGGGTCGGCACAACATCGAGGGCCGAACGGCCTGTACTGCACTGTAATGTTCTATGTTCTAATGGTCTCTTCATTATAGAAAAGAGGTGATTGCATTTGAGCATGTGTGGAGGGCATTCATCAGGATGTTCTGAGGGGGTGAAGCATTTTAACTCGATGGAGAGTCTGGATAAGTTTGAGATAACAAGAACTGTCAATGCTGGAGTCTGAGATAACACAGCGTGGAGCTGGAGGAACACTGCAGGCCAGGCAGCATCACTGTTTTATCTGGATAAGGCTGGCTTGTTTTCTTCCGAAGAGAGAAGGTTGAAGAAGGTCTTGAAAAAATGGTCTGCATTCTGATGGGTCTAGGCGAGGGAAGTAGAACGACCATTCATGGGGTGGGAGGTCGGGGGGTGGGGCGGGGGGGGCGGGGAGAAGAGATACATACATTTAAGCTAAAAGGCTCAGAAGGAATTTCAGGAAAGAAAAGACACCCAGAAGGTGCTGGGTGTTTGGAATTCATTGTCTGGGACTTTAGTTGAGGTGGTGGATAATCTTTTCACATTAAAGAAAAAGGGTTGGTACAGCACTTAAAATGAAATAACATTCAAGGCAACGGGCCTATTGCTAAAACATGAGCCGAATGTGAACTTCGTGTGGCTTCAGTGGTTACAGACACAATGGAATGAAGTGCTTGTTCAATTCACACGGATGATCCCTGGAATGGTAGGCTTAACCTATGATGAATGGCTAAGGATCCTGGGATTGTACTCACTACAGTTTAGAAGGTTGAGGGGAAAACTAATAAAAACTTACAAGATAATGTATGGTTTAGAAGAGGTGGACGCTAGGAGGTTGTTTCCGTGAGGAGGGGAGACGAGAACCCGTGGGCACAGCCTTAAAATTCGAGAGGGTCAATTTAAAACTGAAATCAGACGACATTTCTTCAGGCAGAAAGTGGTGGGCTTGAGAAATTCATTGCCGCAGAGTGCAGTGCAGGCCGGGATGTTGGACGCCTTCAAGGCAGAGATTGACAAATTCTTGATCTCAAAAGGAATCAAGGGCTACGCGGAGAGTGCAGGGAAGTGGTGTTGAAATGCCCATCAGCCATGATTTAAATGGCGGAGTGGACTTGATGGGCCGAATGGCCTGACCTCCACTCCTATGTCTCATGGCCTTATGGTCTAATTCTGGAGGATTCTCTTATTCTATGATTCTGGAGCAGGGGACAGTGAGTGGACAGCACAGGACAGTTCACCTAACTTCTCCTTTACCAATCTTCTTTCTGCCTCCCTACTTCTCCCTATTTTGTTCAGAATCCCCTTCTCCTCCCCCATTTTTGAAGAAGGGCGTCGACCCGAAACGTCAGCTTTCTTGCTTCTCTGATGCTGCTCGGCCCGCTGTGTTCATCCAGTACCACACCTTATTCTCTCAGATTCTCCAGCATTGGCAAGTTCCTACGATCTCTTGAGGAAACTTACTTGTTTTTGCACCCAAACTGTGGTGAGAATGTGGAACGCACCGACTGTGTGGGTGGTAGAGGCAGAAAACATGAAAACATTTAACAAGTCTTTGATTGGGCATTTGCGATGCCAAGGCATACAAGGCTCTGGGTCGAGTGCTGGGAAATGTGATTAGAATAGTTAGGGACTTGCATCTTGTGAGGGCACATACAATTTGCTGAAGGGTCTGTTCCATTGCCATAGCACTCTATTATGCTGTCCCTCAATGATCCTATGACAAGTCAGTGAAGGTTTACAGAAACAGATAGTTTTCAAGGACAATGCCAAAAGGAAAAGTGATGCACAGGCAAAGTGCATGTAAGAATTTAACCAAGGATTAACACCACTGAAGAACTGGAATTTGTGCCAATGCACCAAACCTGCAGATGAAATTGCAGTGTCCAGTTTGATTGCAAACTGCAACAACCACCAGTTAGTAACATGATCAATGGAAATATCTGAATGCCTGTTGTTGTGATCTCAAGCATTTACCTGCGTCGAGTGAAACCCACCACCATAGTTCTGTTGTATCGTTAGCCACCTCGCAATCGGTGTTGCGTAGTCAATATCATTCCTTGACAATGCTTGAAGCAAGGCATAAGCAGTGGTTTCCACAGTCATTGCAAAAGCCTGTGCTGCTTCAATTGGATACGGCTTCTCGTCCTCCAACAATGGAGGCTTTCCAGGAACCAACATCAGAATCTGTCATTTGACAAAGGGATCAGCTGAGAATAAAGTTTACATCATATAGATTTTTGTTTGCATTTCACCAACACAACAATGGTTTTGCTGGTCAAGATACACCATTATCTCACCACTGATGTCTATAACATTCTCCATACTTCCCGCTCAGTGATGGGTCCTTTTGTTTGGGAAAAATAGGCACCTTCGAATGCAAATGAATCAAGATGAGCTTTAGTTTCTCATCAGGCTACATGGCAGTTATTACAAGATGTTACGAACAAAAGGTGAAGGAGCCGATGAAACCATTCAGAGCATCAGTCTGGATGATCTTCTTGCCCGCATCCTGAGGAGGCATCACAGATCGTAACTGACACGCAATTCAAATTATTTCATGCAATGACAAGACTGAATGTTCCGGATACTGCAAATGCCATGGCACCTGGCAGTATCCCACAAACTGTATTGGAACAATGTGCCCCAAGGTAACCACACCAACAGTAAATGTTTTCCAGTACATTTTTAAACACTTGCAACACTCACATTTCAGAGAAAGATGACCTATCACGCAATCGGCAGACAAATTGTCCTGACCAATTATGACCTCAATGTATTCTCAATCATCAGCAAAGTAATGCAACATCTGGATGACAGTGCTGTCAAACAGCTGCACACTTAGGCTCAGTTTACTTTTCGTCATGCCACACTTCTCGTAACCTCATTCAGGATTTACCACAAATATGATCAGAGATCCTGAGCTTGAAAAGGAAGGAAACTGCAATCTGTCATTTCCACCAAGGCAACTTCTGATTGAATGTGGTGTGAAGCAGAGGAATAGAAAATTGAGTCAGTGGCATTCACTGGATATCTGCACTGGTTGAAGTCATGTCTTCATTTGAACCAAAGTGGAGACATGAATGTTCATTGAATATTGTCCAGGTGTCCAGCAGAATTCATGACTTTTCCAACAGTGAAGTCAACGATGAGAAAATACAGTGAGACTTGGACAACGATCAGGCTTGGCCTGATAAAGGATAAGTAACATTTGCACCATACAAGTGCTAAGCAGCAATCAGCTCCAACCAGAGAGAATATGACCATATCACAAAATTCCATGTCCTTACCCTCACATCATCCTTACATTTTTTTTAAATGTGCAAGTGTTATCCAAGCCACGCAGAGCTATGGGCCAGGTGTTGGAAATGAGGTGAGAACAAGTCAGTGCTTGTCTTTGACTCTCACAGAATCCGTGAGCTTAAGAATTTATTTCTCCTGTACTGTAGACCACTGAGGTGCTTGGCTATCCACTTAATCAAGGTTAACACTGATCTAAAACTAAACTGGAACGGTTATATAATCAGCTGTAGCCAGGTCCGTGGTACAAACCGCCCTGCTGTGGGACAGGGTCAGGTCAATCCAAGTGAGTGATCGTGGTTGGAGACTCATTCGTTGGGGGCATAGTTTTTGTAGCCACATTTGAGACACCAGGGCTGTGTGTTGCTTCCCTGGTACCAAGGTCAAGGACATCTTTGAGTGGTTGCAAGAAATTCTTAAGGGGGAGGGTGAGCAGCCAGAGGCCATTGTGCACATTGGTACCAGTGACGTAGGTAGAAAGAGGGATGAGATCCTGTGGACTGTGTGCAAGGAGTTAGCAAAGAGGCTGAAAGGCAGGACCTAGAGGGTAATAATTTATGGGTTGCCACGAGTGCCACATGTTAGTGAGTTAAGTCAGAGAAAGATAGGTGAGATGAATGCATTGGTTAAGGAGCTGGTACTGGGTCAGGCTTTCAGGTTCATGGATAATTGCGACCGCTTCTTGGGCAAGGGGTGACCTGTGTAAGAGGGATGGGTTGCATCTAAACTGAACGGGAACAAATACCCTCACAGGGAGGTTTGCTAGTGTTACTTAGGAGGATTTAAAGACTGGCAGGCAGCTGGGAACCAGAGCAGCAGGTCAGCAAGCAGATGAATTGATGGCAGGTACATGCTAGGATCAATAAATCAGAAAAGAATGGCAGTCAGAGACAGGTACATGAACATGATGGCACAAACAAGCTGAAATATGTTTATTTCACTGCAAGGAGTATTACAGGTAAGGCAGATGAGCTTAGAGCCTGGATCAGTACATGGGACTCTGATGTTGAGGCCATTACAGAGGCTTGGTTGAGACAGAGACAGGACTGGGTGCTCAATGTTCCAGGGTTTCATTGCTTTAGACAAGATAGAGGGGAAGATAAAAGAAGGAGGTGCACTCCTAACCTGTGGGAAATGTTACATCTGTACCTACAAAGAACATTCTGGAGGGCTTGCCCACTGAGGCAATAGAGGTAGCGTTCAAAAATAAGATAGACACAATCACTCTGATCAGATTAAACTAATAGCCTGCTCCCCTGTTGCCACTGACACACTGAGGAACAAATATGTAGGCGGCTTTTGAAACGACGCAGTAAGTCAGAGTTGTCACAGTCAGTGAATTTAACCTCCACTGTATTGACTGGGACTCCCTTACAACAAGAGTTTAAATGAGGCTGAATTTGTTAAGTCTATCCAAGAGAGTTTCTTGACACAATTTTTGGATAGAAGATGGGCCATACTGGACTTTGTCCTGGTCAGGTAACTGGTGAGAAGGGTGGGAAAGCATGTTGGAAATAGTGATCACAACTCCTTAAATTTTAAGATTGCTATGAAGAAGGATAAGTCAGGACCTTGGGGGAGAGTAAATTATATCAGTTTTAGGTAGGAGCTGGGGAGTGTTAATTGGGAGGAGCTGTCACTTTTGCCATATGGGAATTGTTTTAAAGCCTGCTTATGAGTTTAGGATCAGGAAGGAGGAAGGACAAGGATGGCAAGGTAAAAGACTCTTGGATAATTGGGGAGGTTGTGAAGTTAGTCAATAGGGAAAAACAAAAATATGTCAGGTTTAGGAAGCTAAAATCGAACAGGGCCGACATAAAGAAAGCAGAAAAAGAAGGCGATGAAATGACCTTGGCAAGGAGGGTTGAAGGAAATCCCAAGGCATTCTGTGCATACATCTAAAACAAGGGGATAAATAGCAAGAAGGTACGACCATTCAGGATAAAGGAGGGAACTTGTGTTTGGAAGCAGAGGATGTGGGCAAGATCCGAAATGAGTACCGTGCATCACTATTCACTCAGGCGAAGGGTATGGAGGATAGTGGGATTTGTGTGGAGCATGCTCATATGATAACAGCATTTTGAAATCAAGAAAGAGCATTAAGGTGGATAAGTCTACAGGACCCAATGGTATCTCCTCAAGGTTTTTGAGCGAGGTGAGAGAGGAGATTGTCGGGGCATTCAGCAATATCTTTGTATCCTTGGTAGCCACTGGAGGGGTACTGGAGGATTAGCAAGTTGCTAAATGTTCTTCTTCTGTTCAAGAAGGGAAATAGGGTCAATCCAGGAAACTATAGACTAGCGAGTTTCTTATCGTTCATTGGAAGCTATTGGAGAGAATTCTTAGGGATTGTATTTATCTGTATTTGGAACAGCATGGCCTAATTAGGGACAGTCAGCATGGCTTTGTGCAGGGCAGGTCATGTCTTACTAACTTGACTGAATTTTTTGAGGAGGTGACAAATGTGATCAATGAAGGTAGAGCAGTGGATATTGTTTTCATGGATTTTAGCAATACTTTCAACAAGGTGCCTCATGGTAGGATCATCCAGAAAATTAAGATGCACCGAGTCCATGGTGGCTTGGATGCTTGGATTCACAACTGGCTTGCCCAGAGAAGACAGAGGCAAGAGGTGGAATGGTGCTTTTCAGGCTGTAGATCCAGGACGATTGGTGTTCCGCAGGGATCTGTGCTGGGACCTCTGCTGTTTGTGGTCTATACAAAATGACTGAGGTGAAAATATAGATGGATGTGTTAGCAAGTTTGCAGACAATAGAATGATTGGGAGAATCGGGATGAGTGTAGACGTCATAAAAGGATACAGATCAGTTGCAGAAACGGCAAGTGGATTTTAATCCATTAAATGTGAGATGCTCCACTTTGGGAAATAAACTATTACGGAAAAATATACAGTTCATGGCACCCCTCAGTGCAGACCCCCTCAGCACAGAATTGTTAAGGTGTGGATGCAGGTGCACTCAATCTGTTCATTGAGAACTGTCGACGTGATAAAACCTCAATTTCTCTGTTCCCCGCACCAAACCCAACCTACGTCCTGCCCAACTGACTGCCCTCCACGCACTCATATCTCACCCTGACTTTGTTATTAAGCCTGCCGATAAGGTGGTGCTGTTGTGGTCTGGTGAGCTGAAGTCTACCTTGCAGAGGCTGAGCGCCAGCTCTCAGATACCTCCTCCGACTTCTCCTGGACCATGACCGCACCGGGCCATTGTATCTACTACAGTAACTGATCTTGGTCTATCCGGTGATCTTTCCCCTCTGTTTCCAAGCTGAAAGGCCACAGCTCCACACAGGTTGCTCCTACGTCCCCCTAAAAACCCACAAATGAGACTGTCCTGGCAGACCCATTGTTTCAGCCTGTTCCTGCCCCACAGAACTCATCTCTTCCGACCTTGACTCAATCTTCTGTCCCCTGGTCCAAGCCCTGCCCACGTACATCCAGAAATACTCTGACATCTTACGCAGGTTTAAAAACAACAGTTTGCCGGTTCCAGCTGCGTCCTCTTTATCATGAACGTGTAATTCCTTTACAAATCCATTCCCCACTGGGAGGTTCTTAGGGCTGTCCTCTTCTTCCTGGAGCAAAGACCTGAACATTTCCCTCCCACCACCACCCTCCTCCACTTGGTCGACCTCATCCTCACCCTCAACAACTTGTTTTTTAACTCCTCTCATTTTTTTCGGGTAAGAGGAGCAGCTCCGGGCACCTGCGTGGGCCCGAGTTAAACCTGTCTCTTCACGGGGTACGTGGAACATTCCCACCCACAACACTTTCTCCGATACATAAATGATATCATCCGGCTGCTTCTCTCTCTTGTCTGAAATTGGAAAACTTCATCAACTTCGCATCCAATTTCCATCCTGCCCTCACTTTCACCTGCTCTACCTCTGACTCCACCCTTCCCTTCCTCAACATTTCTGCTTCCATTCCTGGGGGTAGGCTTCGCACTCATATCCATTACAAACTCTCTGACTCTCACAGCTACCTGGTCTATATATCCTCACACCCCACTTTCTGTAAAGACTCCAACCTCTTCTCTCACTTCCTCCATCTCCATCGAACATGTTCTCATGAGGCCAACATCAACAAGGGAGCCTCCAAAATGTCCACCTTCTTCCTCAACTGAGGATTCTCCGGCTCCGTGGTCAACAGGGCCCTCAACTGTGTCCAACCCAGCACTTGTGCCCTCACCTTTTCTCTTCCCTCCCAAGATAGCAATAAGGTTCCACTTGACCTTACGTATCAACCCACAGGCCCACATCCATACCAACCTCAGGCACCATTTCCACCACCACCAGCAGGATGCCGCCACCAGACACATATTCCCCTCCCCTCCCTTATCCGCCTTAACCGGATCACCAGGAGGAAATGCAAGCAGACACGGGGAGAACGTGCAAACTTTGCACAGACAATTGCCCGAGTCTGCAGTGCGAACCACTGAGCCACCATGCTGCCCAGAATCTTGGTGGTGTGGATGAGCAGAGAGATCTCGGTGTCCATGTGCGTAGATCCCTGAAAGTTGCCACGCAGATTGATAGGCTTGTTCAGAAGGCGTACGGCGTGTTAGGTTTTATTGGTACAGAGATTGAGTTTCGGAGCCATGAGGTCATGTTGCAGCTGTACAAAACACTGGTGCGGCCGCGCTTGGACTATGCGTACAGTTCTGATCGCCACATTATCGGAAGGATTATTAGGTTTATTAGGATCTTGTCTGGTGTGGAAGGAAGGTCTTATGAGGAAAAGCTTCGGGACTTGAGGCTGTTTTTGTCAGAAGAAGGTGAAGAGGCAACTTAATAGAGACATACAAGATAATCAGAGGATTAGATAGGGTGGACAGCGATAGTCTTTTTCCTCGATGGTGATGGCGAGCATGAGTGGAGATAGGTTTAAATTGAGGGGAGACAGATATGGGACAGAAGTCAGAGGGAGGTTCTTTATTCAGAGAGTAGTATGGGTGCGGAATGCCCTGCCTGCAACAGGAGTAGATTGCCAAGTTTAAGGGCATTTAAATGAACATTGCTAAATATATGGAAGGTAATGGAATAGTGTCGGTTAGATGGGCTTCAGGTTGGATTCACAGGTCGGCGCAACATCGAGGGCCGAAGGGCCTGTACTGCGCTGGAATGTTCTATGTTCTATGTTCTATGTCATAATACTTCAGTGAATTCTGGTTACCCTGCCGTAGGAAGAATGCTGTTAAACTGTACAGAGTGCAAAAATAATTACAAAAGGTCATTGCCGGGACTGGAGGGTTTATGAGGAGTGGTGGATAGGCTCGCCGTCACCATCCAAGAAAAAAGGCTCTCCCTATCCACCCTATCTCACCCTCTGATTATTTTATATGTTTCAATTAAGTCACCCCTCAACCTTCTTCTCTCTGATGAAAACACCCTCAAGTCCCTCAGCCATTCCTCCTGAGACCTTCCCTCCATACCAGGCAACATCCTAGTAAATCTCCTCTGCACCCTTTCCAAAGCTTCCACATCCTTCTTATAATGCGGTGACCAGAACTGTATACAATACTCGAAGTGCGGCCGCACCAGAGTTTTGTACAGCTTCACCATAACCTCTCGGTTCCGGAACTCGAACCCTCTATTAATAAAAGCTAAAACACTGTATGCTTTCTTAACAGCCCTGTCAACCTGGGTGGCAACTTTCAAGGATCTGTGTTCATGGACACCGAGATCTCTCTGCTCATCTATACTACTAAGAATCTTACCATTAGCCCTGTACTTTGCCTTCTGGTTCCTCCTGCCAAAGTGCATCACCTCACACTTGTCTGCATTAAACTCCATTTGCCACCTCTCAGCCCAGCTCTGCAGCTTATCTATATCTCTCTGCAACCAATCCTTTGTCACTAACCACAACTCCACCTATCTTAGTGTCGTCTGCAAATTTACTAACCCATCCTTCTACGCCCTCATCCAGGTCATTTATAAAAATGACAAACAGCAGTGGACCCAACGCCGAACCTTGCGGTACACCACCAGTAACCGGTCTCCAGGATGAATGTTTCCCATCAACTACCACCCTCTGTCTTCTTTCAGCAAGCTAATTTCCGATCCAAACTGCGATATCTCGCACAACTCCATTCCTCTGCATTTTGTACAATAGTCTGTTATGGGGAACCTTATCGAACACCTTGCTGAAATCCATATACTCCACATCAACCGGTTTACTCTCATCTACCTGTTTGGTCACCTTCTCAAAGAACTCTAAGGTTTGTGAGGCACGACCTACCCTTCATAAAACCGTGCTGACTATCCCTAATCAATTTATTCTTTTCTAGATGATTGTAAATCCTATCCCATATAACCTTTTCCAACACTTTACCAACAACTGAGGTAAGGCTCACTGGTCTATAATTACCAGGGTTGTCTCTACTCCCCTTCTTGAACGGGAGAACCACAATTGCTATCCTCCAGTCATCTGGCACTATTCCTGCAGACAATGACGAGTTAAAGATCAATGCCAAAGGCTCGGCAATCTCCTCCCTGGCTTCCCAGAGGATCCTAGGATAAATCCCATTCGGCCCGGGGTCATAGCTATCTTCACCTCGACAACATTGTCATTTTCTAGTGTGAATACTGTTGAAAGATATTCATTTAGCGGTTCCCCTATCTCATTTGACTCCGCATACAACTTACTGCTACTATCCTTGATTGGGCCTAATCTTACTTTTGTCATTCTTGTATTCCTTAAATACTGATAGAAAACCTTACGGTTTACCCTGATCCTATCCGCCAACAACTTCTCATGTCTCCTCCTGGCTCTTCTGAGCTCTCTCTTTCGGTCTTTCCTGGCTACCTTGTAACCCTCAAGCACCCTAACTGAGCATTCACATCTTATAGTAACAGAAGCTTTCTGCTTCCTCTTGACCAGAGATTCCACTTCCTTCGTAAACCACGGCTCCCGCTCTCTACAGCTTCCACCCTGCCTGACAGGTACATACTTATCTAGGACACACAGGAGCTTTTCAGTGAATAAGCTCCACATTTCTATTGTGCCCATCCACTGCAGTTTCCTTCCCCATACAATGATCCCTAAATCTCACCTAATCTCATCGTAATTGCCTTTCCCCCAGATCTAACTCTTGCCCAGTGGTGTACACCTATACCTTTCCATCACTAAAGTAAACATAACAGAATTGTGATCGCTATCACCAAGGTGATCACCTACTTCCAAATCTAACACCTGGCCAGGCTCATGCCAGTACCAAATCTGATGTGGTCATTGCACTCCAATTCCATTCGTCACGACATCCCATTTCACTCAGACACTGCATCCCATTTCACTCAGAAACTGCACCCCATTTCACTCAGTCTCTGCATCCCATTTCACTCAGTCACTGCATCCCATTTAACAGAGACAGTGAATACAATTAAACTGAGACACTGCACCACATTTCACTCAGTCACTGCCTCCCACTTCACTCAGTCACAGCCTCCCACTTCACTCAGTCACAGCCTCCCATTTCAGTCAGTCACTGCATCCCATTTCCCTCAGTCAGTGCATCCGAATTCCCTCAGTCACTGCCTCCCACTTCACTCAGTCACTGCCTCCAAAATTCAGTCAGTCACTCCCTCCCATTTCAGTCAGTCACTGCATCTCCTTTCCCTCAGTCACTGCATCACATTTCACTCAGTCACTGCATCACATTTCACTCAGCCTGAGCACCCCATCTCACTCAGTCAGTGCATCCCATTTCCCATAGTCACTGCATGTCCTTTCCTTCATCACTGCCTCCCATGTCCCTCAGTCACTGCATCCCATTTCCCTCAGTCACTGCAACCTTTTCCTACAGTCACTGCAACCCATTTCCCACAGTCACTGCATCCCATTTCCCTCAGTCACAGAATCCCATTTCACTCACTCACTGCATCCCATTTCACTCAGTCACAGCATCCCATTTCCCACAGTCACTGTATCTCCTTTTCCTCAGTCACTGCAATCCATTTCATTCAGTCACCGCATGCCATTTCACACAGACACGACATCCCATTTCACTGAGTCACTGCATCCAATTACCCTCAGTCACAGAATCTCATTTTCAACAGTCACTACATCTCCATTCCCTCAGTCACTGCATCCCATTTCAATCAGTCACTGCATCCCATTTCACTCAGCCACTGCATCTCCTTTCCTCAGTCACTGCATCCCGTTTCACTCAGTCACTGCATCACATTTCACTGAGTCACTGCATCCCATTTCACTCAGCCACTGCAACCCATTACCCTCAGTCACAGCATCCCATTTAGCTCAGTCACTGCATCCCAGTTCAGTCAGTCACTGCATCCCAGTTCACTCAGTCACTGCATCCCAGTTCACTCAGTCACTGCATCCCATTACCCTCAGTCACAGCAACCCATTTCCATCAGTCACTGCATCCCATTCCCCTCAGTCACTGCATCCCATTCCCCTCAGTCACTGCATCCCATTTCTCTCAGTCACTGCATCCCATTTCACTCAGTCACTGCGCCCATTTCACTCAGTCACTGTATCCCATTTCCCACAGTCATCGCATCTCCTATCCCTCAATCACTGCATCCCATTTCACTCAGTCACTGCATCTCACTTCCCTCAGTCACTGCACCACATTTCACTCAGACACTGCATCCCATTTCCCTCAGACACTGCATCTCCTAACCGTCAGTCACTGCATCCCATATCCCTCAGTCACTGCACCCCATTTACCTCAGTCACTGCATACCATTTCCCCCAGTCACTGCATCCCATTTCCCCCAGTCACTGCATCCCATTCCCCACAGTCACCGCATCCCATTTCCCACAGATACGGAATCCCATTTCCCTCAGTCACTGCATCCCATTTCCATCAGTCATTGCATCCCATTTACTTCAGTCACTGCATCCCATTTCCCCCAGTCACTGAATCCCATTTCCACCAGTCACTGCATCCCATTTCCCTCAGTCACTGCATCCCATTCCCCACAGTCACCGCATCCCATTTTCCACAGACACGGAATCCCATTTCCCTCAGTCACTGCATCCCATTTCCCATCTCATTTCCCTCAGCCACTGCACCCCATTTACCTCAGTCACTGCATCCCATTCCCCACAGTCACCTCATCCCATTTCCCACAGATACGGAATCCCATTTCCCTCAGTCACTGCATCCCATTTCCATCAGTCACTGTATCCCATTTCTATCAGTCACTGCGCCTATTTCACTCAGTCACTGCATCCCATTTCCCTCAGTCGCTGCATCCCATTTCCATCAGTCACTGTATCCCATTTCCATCAGTCACTGTATCCCATTTCCCTCAGTCTCTGCATCCCATTTCACTCAGTCACTGCATCCCACTTAATGGAGACAGTGAATGCCATTTAACTTAGACAGTGAATGCCTTTTAACTGAGACAGTAAATGCCATTTCACTCAGTCACTGAATCCCATTCACCTCAGTCACTCCATCCCATTCACCTCAGTCACTGCATCCCATTTCCCACAGTCAACGCATCCCAATTCACTCAGCCACTGCATCCCATTCCCCTCAGTCATTGCATCCCATTTCCCACAGTCACTGCATCCCATTTCCCACAGTCACTGCATCCCATTTCCATCAGTCACTGTATCCCATTTCTATCAGTCACTGCCCCCATTTCACTCAGTCACTGCATCCCATTTCCCTCAGTCGCTGCATCCCATTTCCATCAGTCATTGTATCCCATTTCCATCAGTCACTGTATCCCATTTCCCTCAGTCTCTGCATCCCATTACCCTCAGTCACTGCATCCCATTTCCCACAGTCAACGCATCCCATTTCACTCAGCCACTGCATCCCATTCCCCTCAGTCATTGCATCCCATTTCCCACAGTCACTGCATCCCATTTCCCACAGTCACTGCATCCCATTTCCCACAGTCACTGCAGCCCATTTAACAGTCAATGCATCCCATTTCACAGAGTCACTGCATCCCATTTCACTCAGTCACTGCATCCCATTTCACTCAGCCACTGCATCTCCTTTCCTCAGTCACTGCATCCCATTTCACTCAGTCACTGCAGCCAATTTCACTCAGTCACTGCATCCCACTTCCCTCAGTCACTGCATCCCATTTCAATCAGTCACTGCATCCCATTTCACTCAGCCACTGCATCTCCTTTCCTCAGTCACTGCATCCCATTTCGCTCTGTCACTGCAGCCAATTTCACTCAGTCACTGCATCCCACTTCCCTCAGTCACTGCAACCCATTTCACTCAGTCACCGCATCCCATTTCACTCAGAAACGGCATCCCAGTTTACTCAGAAACGGCATCCCATTACCCTCAGTCACAGCATTCCATTTCCCACAGTCACTGCATTCCCTTTCAGTCAGTCGCTGCATCCCATTTCACTCAGTCACTGCATCCCATTTCAGTGAGACACTGCATCCCATTACACTGAGTCACAGCATCCCAGTTCACTCAGTCTCGGCATCCCATTCCCCTCACTCACTCCAACCCATTACCCTCAGTCACATCATCCCATTTCCGTCAGTCACAGCATACTATTTCCATCAGTCACTGCATCCCATTTCCATCAGTCACTGCATCCCATTTCCATCAGTCACGGCATCCCATTTCCATCAGTCACGGCATCCCATTGGCCGCAGTCACTGCAACCCATTTCCCTCAGTCACTGCATTGCATTCCCCTCAGTCAGTGCATCCCATTTCCCTCGGCCACAGCATCCCATTTCACCCTGCCACTGCATCCCATTTCACTCGGCCACTGCATCCCATTTCACTCGGCCACTGCATCTCATTTCACTCAGTCACTGCATCCAATTTCCATCAGTCACTGCAACCCATGCATCTCAGTCACTGCATCCCATTTCCCTCAGTCACTGCACCCCATTTCATAGTCACTGCATCCCATTTCCCCCAGTCACAGCACCCCATTTCACTCAGTCACTGCATCCCATTTCACTCAGAAACGGCATCCCAGTTCACTCAGAAACGGCATCGCATTCCCCTCAGTCACTGCATCCCATTTCACTCAGCCACTGCATCCCATTTCACTCAGTCACTGCATCCCATTTCACTCAGTCACAGCAACCCATTTCACTCAGTCACTGCATCCCATTTCTGTCAGACACTGCATCCCAATTGACGGAGACAATGAATCCCATTTAAGTGGGACAGTGCATCCATTTCCCTCAGTCACTGCATCCCATTTGCGTCAGTCACTGCATCCCATTTAACGGAGACAGTGAATCCCATTTAACTGAGACAGTGCATCCATTTCACTCAGCGACTGCATCCCATTTCACTCAGTCACTGCAACCCATTTCCCTCAGGCACTGCATCCCATTTCCCTCAGTCACTGCATCCCAATTCCCTCAGTCAGTGAATCCCATTACCGTCAGTCACTGCATGCCATTACCCTCAGTCACTGCATCCCATTTCACTCAGTCACTGCAGCCCATTTCACAGAGTCACTGCAGCTCATTTCACTCAGTCACTGCATCCCACTTCACTCAGTCACTGCATCCCATTTCACTCAGTCACTGCATCCCATTTCCCTCAGTCACTGCATCCCATTTCACTCAGTCAATGCATCCCATTTCACTCAGTCACTGCATCCCATTTCCCTCAGGCACTGCATCCCATTTCCCTCAGTCACTGCATCCCAATTCCCTCAGTCAGTGAATCCCATTACCGTCAGTCACTGCATCCCATTACCCTCAGTCACTTCATCCAATTACCCTCAGTCAGAGCATCCCATTACCCTCAGGCAGAGCATCCCATTACCCTCAGTCAGAGCATCCCACTTCCCCCAGTCACTGCATCCCATTTCCTTCAGTCACTGCATCCCATTTCCCTCAGTCACTGCATCCCATTTCCCTCAGTCACTGAACCCCATTTCCCTCAGTGACTGCATCCCAGTTCTCTCAGTCACCGCATCCCAGTTCACTCTGTCACGGCATCCCAGTTCACTCAGTCACGGCATCCCATTCCCCACAGTGTCTGCATCCCATTCCCCTCAGACACAGCATGCCATTTCACTCAGTCACTGCATCCCATTTCCCTCAGTCACAGCATCCCATTTCCCTCAGTCACTGAATCCCATTTCCCTCAGTGACTGCATCCGAGTTCTCTCAGTCACGGCATCCCAGTTCACTCTGTCACGGCATCCCAGTTCACTCAGTCATGGCATCCCATTCCCATCCGTGTCTACATCCCATTGCACGCAGTCATAGCATCACATTGCCCTCAGTCACTGCATCCCATTACCGGCAGTCACAGCATCTCATTTCCCTCAGTCACTGCATCCCATTTATCTAAGTCAATGCATCGCATTTCACAGAGTCACTGCATCCCACTTCACAGAGTCACTGCAGCCCATTTCACATAGTCACTGCATTCCATTCTCCACAGTCACCGCATCCCATTTCCCACAGACACGGAATCCCATTTCACTCAGTCACTGCATCTCAGTACCCTCAGTCACTGCATCCCATTTCACTCAGTCACTGCATCCCATTCCCCTCAGTCACTACATCCCATTCCCCTCAGTCACTGCATCCCATTACCCTCAGTCACTGCATCCCATTTCCCACTGTCACTGCATCCCATTTCCCACAGTCACTGAATCTCCTTTCCCTCAGCCACTGCATCCCATTTCACTCAGCCACTGCATCCCATTTCACTCAGCCACGCATCCCATTTCACTCAGCCATTGCATCCCATTTCACTCAGTCACTGCACCCCATTTCACTCAGTCACTACATCCCATTCCCCTGTCACTGCATCCCATTCCCCTCAGTCACGGCATCCCATTCCCCTCAGTCACTGCATCGCATTCCCCTCAGTCACTGCATCGCATTCCCCTCAGTCACTGCATCCCATTACCCTCAGTCACTGAATCCCATTTCCCACAGTCACTGCATCCCATTTCCCACAGTCACTGAATCTCCTTTCCCTCAGCCACTGCATCCCATTTCACTCAGCCACTGCATTTCCTTTCCCTCAGTCACTGCATCTCATTTCCCTCAGTCACTGCATCCCATTCCCCTCAGTCACTGCATCCCATTCCCCTCAGTCACTACATCCCATTCCCCTCAGTCACTGCATCCCATTACCCTCAGACACTGCATCCCATTTCCCACTGTCACTGCATCCCATTTCCCACAGTCACTGAATCTCCTTTCCCTCAGCCACTGCATCCCATTTCACTCAGCCACTGCATCCCATTTCACTCAGCCACTCATCCCATTTCACTCAGCCATTGCATCCCATTTCACTCAGTCACTGCACCCCATTTCACTCAGTCACTACATCCCATTCCGCTGTCACTGCATCCCATTTCACTCAGTCACGGCATCCCATTCCCCTCAGTCACGGCATCCCATTCCCCTCAGTCACTGCATCGCATTCCCCTCAGTCACTGCATCGCATTCCCCTCAGTCACTGCATCCCATTACCCTCAGTCACTGCATCCCATTTCCCACAGTCACTGCATCCCATTTCTCACAGTCACTGAATCTCCTTTCCCTCAGTCACTGCAGCCCATTTCACAGAGTCACTGCAGCCAATTTCACTCAGACACAGCATCCCACTTCCCACAGTCACTGCATCCCATTTCACAGAGTCACTGCATCCCATTTCACTCAGTCACTGCATCCCACTTCCCTCAGTCACTGCATCCCATTTCAATCAGTCACTGCATCCCATTTCACTCAGCCACTGCATCTCCTTTCCTCAGTCACTGCATCCCATTTCACTCTGTCACTGCAGCCAATTTCACTCAGTCACTGCATCCCACTTCCCTCAGTCACTGCACCCCATTTCACTCAGTCACCGCATCCCATTTCACTCAGAAATGGCATCCCAGTTTACTCAGAAACGGCATCCCATTACCCTCAGTCACAGCATTCCATTTCCCACAGTCACTGCATTCCCTTTCAGTCAGTCGCTGCATCCCATTTCCCTCAGTCACTGCATCCCATTCCCCTCAGTCACTGCATCCCATTACCCTCAGTCACTGCATCCCATTTCCCACTGTCACTGCATCCCATTTCCCACAGTCACTGAATCTCCTTTCCCTCAGCCACTGCATCCCATTTCACTCAGCCACCGCATCCCATTTCACTCAGCCACGCATCCCATTTCACTCAGCCATTGCATCCCATTTCACTCAGTCACTGCACCCCATTTCACAGAGTCACTGCAGCCAATTTCACTCAGTCATTGCATCCGACTTCCCTCAGTCACTGCATCCCATTTCACTCAGTCACTGCATCGCATTCCCCTCAGTCACTGCATCGCATTCCCCTCAGTCACTGCATCTCATTACCCTCAGTCACTGCATCCCATTTCCCACTGTCACTGCATCCCATTTCCCACAGTCACTGAATCTCCTTTCCCTCAGACACTGCATCCCATTTCACTCAGCCACTGCATCCCATTTCAATCAGCCACGCATCCCATTTCACTCAGCCATTGCATCCCATTTCACTCAGTCACTGCACCCCATTTCACTCAGTCACTACATCCCATTCCCCTGTCACTGCTTCCCATTTCACTCAGTCACGGCATCCCATTCCCCTCAGTCACGGCATCCCATTCCCCTCAGTCACTGCATCGCATTCCCCTCAGTCACTGCATTGCATTTCCCTCAGTCACTGCATCCCATTACCCTCAGTCACTGCAGCCCATTTCACAGAGTCACTGCAGCCAATTTCACTCAGTCACTGCAACCCACTTCCCTCAGTCACTGCATCCCATTTCACTCAGTCACTGCATCCCATTCCCCTCAGTCACTGCATCGCATTCCCCTCAGTCACTGCATCGCATTCCCCTCAGTCACTGCATCCCATTACCCTCAGTCACTGCATCCCATTTCCCACAGTCACTGCATCCGATTTCGCACAGTCACTGAATCTCCTTTCCCTCAGCCACTGCATCCCATTTCACTCAGCCACTGCATCTCCTTTCCCTCAGTCACTGCATCCCATTTCCCTCAGTCACAGCATCCCATTACCCTCTGTGACTGCAACCCAGTCCCCTCAGTCACTGCATCCCAGTACCCTCAGTCACTGCATCCCATTTCACTCAGTCACTGCATCCCATTGTCCTCAGTCACTGCATCCCATTTCACTCAGTCACTGCAGCTCATTTCACTCATTCACAGCATCCCATTTCACTCAGTCACTGCATCCCATTTCCTTCAGTCACAGCACACCATTTCCCACAGTCACTGAATCTCCTTTCCCTCAGTCAATGCATCACGTTTCACTGAGTCGCTGCAGTCCATTTCCCACAGTCACGGCATCCCATTTCACTCAGTCACGGCATCCCATTTCACTCAGTCATTGCAGCCCATTTCCTGCAGTCACTGCATCTACTTTCCTCAGTCACTGCATCCCATTTCCCTCAGTCCCTGCAACCCATTATACTCAGTCACAGCATCACATTTCCACAGTCACTGCATCTCCTTTCCATCAGCCACTGCATCCCATTTCCCACAGTCATTGCATCCCATTTCCCACAGTCATTGCATCCCATTACACTCAGTCACTGCATCCCATTGCCCTCAGACACTGCATCCCATTAACTTCAGTTCCAGGATCCCATTTCAAACAGACACTGTATCTCCTTTCCCGCAGTCACTGCATCCCAGTTCACACAGCCACTGCATCCCAGTTCACACAGCCACTGCATCCCATTGCCCTCAGTCACTGCATCCCATTTCACACAGCCACTGCATCCCATTTCACTCAGTCACTGCATCCCATTGCCCTCAGTCACTGCATCCCATTTCACTCAGTCACTGCAGCTCATTTCACTCAGTCACTGCATCACATTAACTTCAGTCGCAGGATCCCATTTCAAACAGACACTGCATCGAATTTTCATCAGTCATTGCATTCCATTTCCACACAGTCAGTGCATTCCATTTCCACACAATCAGTGCATCCCATTTGCCACAGTCACTGCATCCCATTTCACTCAGTCACTGCATCCCATTTCACTCAGTCACTGCACCCCATTTCACTCGGTCACTGCATCCCATTTCACTCAGTCACTGCATCTCATTTATCTCAGTCACTGCATCCCATTTATCTCAGCCACTGCATCCCATTTCACTCAGCCACTGCATCCCATTTCACTCAGTCACTGCACCCCATTTCACTCAGTCACTGCACCCCATTCCCCTGTCACTGTATCCCATTACCCTCAGTCACTGCATGCCATTTCCCTCAGTCACCGCATCCAATTTCCCTCAGTCACCGCAACCCATGACCATCAATCACAGCATCACATTTCAGACACTGCATCCCATTCCAATCAGTCACTGCATCCCATTTCACTCAGCCACTGCATCCCATTCCCCTCAGTCACTGCCTCCCATTTCCCACAGTCACTGAATCTCCTTTCCCTCAGTCAATGCGTCACATTTCACTGAGTCACTGCATCCCATTTCACTCAGTCACTGCATCCCATTTCCATCAGTCACTGCAACCCATGTATCTCAGTCACTGTATCCCATTTCCCTCAGTCACTGCACCCCATTTCATAGTCACTGCATCCCATTTCCCCCAATCACAGCACCCCATTTCACTCAGTCACTGCATCCCATTTCACTCAGTCACAGCATCCCAGTGCACTCAGTCACAGCATCCCATTTCACTCAGTCACTGCATCCCAGTTCACTCAGTCACTGCATCCCACTTCACTCAGCCACTGCATCCCAGTTCACTCAGTCACTGCATCCCAGTTCATTCAGTTACTGCATCCCAGTTCATTCAGTCACTGCATCCCATTTCACAGAGTCACTGCATCCCATTTCACTCAGTCACTGCATCCCATTTCCTTCAGTCACAGCACACCATTTCCAACAGTCACTGAATCTCCTTTCCCTCAGTCAATGCATCACGTTTCACTGAGTCACTGCAGCCCTTTTCCCACAGTCACGGTATCCCATTTCACTCAGTCACGGCATCCCATTTCACTCAGTCATTGCTGCCCATTTCCTACAGTCACTGCATCTACTTTCCTCAGTCACTGCATCCCATTTCACTCAGTCACAGCATCCCATTTAACAGTCACTGCATCCCATTTCCCTCAGTCACTGCATCCCATTTCCATCATTCACGGCATCCCACTTCACTCAGTCACTGCATCCCATCTCCCTCAGTCACGGTATCCCATATCACTCAGTCACGGCATCCCATTTCACTCAGTCATTGCTGCCCATTTCCTACAGTCACTGCATCTACTTTCCTCAGTCACTGCATCCCATTTCACTCAGTCACAGCATCCCATTTAACAGTCACTGCATCCTATTACCCACAGTCACTGCATCGCGTTACCCTCAGTCACTGCATCACATTACCCTCAGTCACGGCATCCCACTTCCCACAGTCACTGCATCCCATTGCCCTCAGTCGCTGCATCCCATTGCCCTCAGTCACTGTATCCCATTTCAAACAGACACTGCATCTCCTTTCCCTCAGTCATTGCATCCCATTTCACTCATTCGCTGCAGCTCATTTCACTCAGTCACTGCAGCTCATTTCACTCAGTCACTGCATCCCATTTCACTCAGTGCCTGCAACCCATTACCCTCAGTCACAGCATCCCATTTCCATCAGTCACTGCATCCCATTCATCTCAGTCACTGAATCCCATTTCCCTCATTCACTGCATCTCATTCCCCACAGTCACCGCATCCCATTAACGTCAGTCGCAGCATCCCATTTCACTCAGTCACTGCATCCCATTTCCTTCAGTCACTGCATCCCATTTCACTCAGTCACTGCATCCCATTTCACTCAATCATTGCATCTCCTTCACCAGAGTCACTGCATCCCATGTCCCTCAGTCACTGTTTCCCCTATCTCACAGACACTGCATCCCATTTCCCTCAGTCACGGCATATCATTCCCCTCAGTCACTGCCTCCCATTGTCCTAAGTCACTGCATCCCATTTCACTCAGTCACTGCATCCCATTGTCCTCAGTCACTGCATCCCATTTCACTCAGTCACTGCAGCTCATTTCACTCATTCACAGCATCCCATTTCACTCAGTCACTGCATCCCATTTCCTTCAGTCACAGCACACCATTTCCCACAGTCACTGAATCTCCTTTCCCTCAGTCAATGCATCACGTTTCACTGAGTCGCTGCAGTCCATTTCACTTAGTCACTGCATCCCATTGCCCTCAGTCACTGCATCCCATTTCACTCAGTCACTGCATCTCCTATCCCTCATTCACTGCATCCCATTACCCACAGTCACTGCATCGCGTTACCCTCAGTCACTGCATCACATTACCCTCAGTCACTGCATCCCACTTCCCACAGTTACTGCATCCCATTGCCCTCAGTCACTGCATCCCATTGCCCTCAGTCACTGCATCCCATTTCAAACAGACACTGCATCTCCTTTCCCTCAGTCATTGCATCCCATTTCGAACAGCCACTGCATCCCATTTCGCACAGCCACTGCATCCCACTTCAATCATTCACTGCAGCTCATTTCACTCAGTCACTGCAGCTCATTTCACTCAGTCACAGCATCCCATTTCACTCAGTGCCTGCAACCCATTTCCCTCAGTCACAGCATCCCATTTCCATCAGTCACTGCATCCCATTCATCTCAGTCACTGAATCCCATTTCCCTCATTCACTGCTCCCATTCCCCACAGTCACCGCATCGCATTAACGTCAGTCGCAGCATCCCATTTCACTCAGTCACTGCATCCCATTTCCCTCAGTCGCTGCATCCCATTTCCATCAGTCACTGCATCCCATTTCACTCATTCACTGTATCCCATTTCACTCAGTCACTGCATCCCATTTCCCTCAGTCCCTGCAACCCATTATACTCAGTCACAGCATCACATTTCCACAGTCACTGCATCTCCTTTCCATCAGCCACTGCATCCCATTTCCCACAGTCATTGCATCCCATTTCCCACAGTCATTGCATCCCATTACCCTCAGTCACTGCATCCCATTGCCCTCAGACACTGCATCCCATTAACTTCAGTTCCAGGATCCCATTTCAAACAGACACTGTATCTCCTTTCCCGCAGTCACTGCATCCCAGTTCAACCAGCCACTGCATCCCAGTTCACACAGCCACTGCATCCCATTGCCCTCAGTCACTGCATCCCATTTCACACAGTCACTCCAGCTCATTTCACTCAGTCACTGCATCACATTAACTTCAGTCGCAGGATCCCATTTCAAACAGACACTGCATCGAATTTTCATCAGTCATTGCATTCCATTTCCACACAGTCAGTGCATTCCATTTCCACACAATCAGTGCATCCCATTTGCCACAGTCACTGCATCCCATTTCACTCAGTCACTGCATCCCATTTCACTCAGTCACTGCACCCCATTTCACTCAGTCACTGCATCCCATTTCACTCAGTCACTGCATCTCATTTATCTCAGTCACTGCATCCCATTTATCTCAGCCACTGCATCCCATTTCACTCAGCCACTGCATCCCATTTCACTCAGTCACTGCACCCCATTTCACTCAGTCACTGCACCCCATTCCCCTGTCACTGTATCCCATTACCCTCAGTCACTGCATGCCATTTCCCTCAGTCACCGCATCCAATTTCCCTCAGTCACCGCAACCCATGACCATCAATCACAGCATCACATTTCAGACACTGCATCCCATTCCAATCAGTCACTGCATCCCATTTCACTCAGCCACTGCATCCCATTCCCCTCAGTCACTGCCTCCCATTTCCCACAGTCACTGAATCTCCTTTCCCTCAGTCAATGCGTCACATTTCACTGAGTCACTGCATCCCATTTCACTCAGTCACTGCATCCCATTTCCATCAGTCACTGCAACCCATGTATCTCAGTCACTGTATCCCATTTCCCTCAGTCACTGCACCCCATTTCATAGTCACTGCATCCCATTTCCCCCAATCACAGCACCCCATTTCACTCAGTCACTGCATCCCATTTCACTCAGTCACAGCATCCCAGTGCACTCAGTCACAGCATCCCATTTCACTCAGTCACTGCATCCCAGTTCACTCAGTCACTGCATCCCACTTCACTCAGCCACTGCATCCCAGTTCACTCAGTCACTGCATCCCAGTTCATTCAGTTACTGCATCCCAGTTCATTCAGTCACTGCATCCCATTTCACAGAGTCACTGCATCCCATTTCACTCAGTCACTGCATCCCATTTCCTTCAGTCACAGCACACCATTTCCAACAGTCACTGAATCTCCTTTCCCTCAGTCAATGCATCACGTTTCACTGAGTCACTGCAGCCCTTTTCCCACAGTCACGGTATCCCATTTCACTCAGTCACGGCATCCCATTTCACTCAGTCATTGCTGCCCATTTCCTACAGTCACTGCATCTACTTTCCTCAGTCACTGCATCCCATTTCACTCAGTCACAGCATCCCATTTAACAGTCACTGCATCCCATTTCCCTCAGTCACTGCATCCCATTTCCATCATTCACGGCATCCCACTTCACTCAGTCACTGCATCCCATCTCCTTCAGTCACGGTATCCCATATCACTCAGTCACGGCATCCCATTTCACTCAGTCATTGCTGCCCATTTCCTACAGTCACTGCATCTACTTTCCTCAGTCACTGCATCCCATTTCACTCAGTCACAGCATCCCATTTAACAGTCACTGCATCCTATTACCCACAGTCACTGCATCGCGATACCCTCAGTCACTGCATCACATTACCCTCAGTCACGGCATCCCACTTCCCACAGTCACTGCATCCCATTGCCCTCAGTCGCTGCATCCCATTGCCCTCAGTCACTGTATCCCATTTCAAACAGACACTGCATCTCCTTTCCCTCAGTCATTGCATCCCATTTCACTCATTCACTGCAGCTCATTTCACTCAGACACTGCAGCTCATTTCACTCAGTCACTGCATCCCATTTCACTCAGTCACTGCATCCCATTCATCTCAGTCACTGAATCCCATTTCCCTCATTCACTGCATCTCATTCCCCACAGTCACCGCATCCCATTAACGTCAGTCGCAGCATCCCATTTCACTCAGTCACTGCATCCCATTTCCTTCAGTCACTGCATCCCATTTCCCTCAGTCAGTGCATCCCATTTCCCTCAGTCACTGCATCTAGTTTCCACAGTCACTGCATCCCATTTCAGTCAGTCACTCCATCCAATTTAACAGTCACTGTATCCCATTTCACAGTGTCACTGCATCCCATTTCACAGAGTCACTGCATCCCATTGCCCTCAGTCACTGCATCCCATTGCCCTCAGTCACTGCATCCCATTGCCCTCAGACACTGCATCCCATTGCCCTCAGTCACTGCATACCACTTCACTCAGTCACAGCATCCCATTTTACTCAGTCACAGCATTCCATTTCACTGAGACACTGCATCCCATTACCCTCAGTCACTGCATCCCATTTCCCTCAGTCACTGCATCCCATTTCACTCATTCACTGTATCCCATTTCACTCAGTCACTGCATCACATTTCCCTCAGTCCCTGCAACCCATTATACTCAGTCACAGCATCACATTTCCACAGTCACTGCATCTCCTTTCCATCAGTCACTGCATCCCATTACCCTCAGTCACTGCAACCCATTACCCTCAGTCACTGCATCCCATTAACTTCAGTTCCAGGATCCCATTTCAAACAGACACTGCATCTCCTTTCCCGCAGTCACTGCATCCCAGTTCACACATGCCACTGCATCCCATTGCCCTCAGTCACTGCATCCCATTTCACACAGTCACTGCATCCCATTGCCCTCAGTCACTGCATCACATTTCACTCAGTCACTGCAGCTCATTTCACTCAGTCACTGCATCCCATTAACTTCAGTCGCAGGATCCCATTTCAAACAGACACTGCATCGAATTTTCATCTGTCATTGCATTCCATTTCCACACAGTCAGTGCATCCCATTTGCCACAGTCACTGCATCCCATTTGCCACAGTCACTGTATCCCATTTCACTCAGTCACTGCATCCCATTTCACTCAGTCACTGCATCCCAATGCCCTCAGTCACTGCATCCCAATGCCCTCAGTCACTGCATCCCAATGCCCTCAGTCACTGCATCCCATTACCCTCAGTCCCTGCATCCCATTACGCTCAGTCACTGCATCCCATTACGCTCAGTCACTGCATCCCATTACCCTTAGTCACTGCATCCCATTAATTTCAGTCGTAGGATCCCATTTCAAACAGACACTGCATCTCCTTTCCCTCAGTCACTGCATCCCATTTCACACAGCCACTGCATCCCATTTCACACAGCCACTGCATCCCATTTCACTCAGACACAGCATCCCATTTCACTCAGATACTGCGTCCCATTTCCCTCAGTCACTGCATCCCATTTCACACAGCCACTGCATCCCATTTCACACAGCCACTGCATCCCATTTCACTCAGACACAGCATCCCATTTCACTCAGATACTGCATCCCATTTACATCATTCACTGCATCCCACTTCACTCAGTCACTGCATCCCATCTCCCTCAGTCACTGCATCCCACTTCCATCAGTCACTGCATCCCACTTCCATCATTCACGGCGTCTCCTTTCCCTCAGTCACTGCGTCACATTTCCATCAGTGACTGCATCCCATTTCCCACAGTCACTGCATCCCATTCACATCATTCAATGCATCCCATCTCCCTCAGTCTCTGCATCCCATTTCACTCAGTCACAGCATGCCACTTCCATCAGTCACTGCATCCCACTTCCATCAGTCACGGCGTCTCTTTTCCCTCAGTCACTGCGTCCCATGTCCATCAGTGACTGCATCCCATTTCCCTCAGTCACTGCATCCCATTTCACTCAGTCACTGCATCCCATTTCCCTCAGTCACTGCATCCCATTAATTTCAGTCGCAGCCTCCCATTTAATGGACACAGTGAATCCCTTTCAACTCAGACAGTGCATCCATTTCACTCAGTCACTGCATCCCATTTCACTCAGTCACTGCATCCCATTTCCCTCAGTCACTGCATCCCATTTCCCTCAGTCACTGCATCCCATTAATTTCAGTCGCAGCCTCCCATTTAATGGACACAGTGAATCCCATTCAACTCTGACAGTGCATCCATTTCACTCAGTCACTGCATCCCATTTCACTCAGTCACTGCATCCCATTCACATCATTCAATGCATCCCATCTCCCTCAGTCTCTGCATCCCATTTCACTCAGTCACAGCATGCCACTTCCATCAGTCACTGCATCCCACTTCCATCAGTCACGGCGTCTCCTTTCCCTCAGTCACTGCGTCCCATGTCCATCAGTGACTGCATCCCATTTCCCTCAGTCACTGCATCCCATTTCACTCAGTCACTGCATCCCATTTCCCTCAGTCACTGCATCCCATTAATTTCAGTCGCAGCCTCCCATTTAATGGACACAGTGAATCCCTTTCAACTCAGACAGTGCATCCATTTCACTCAGTCACTGCATCCCATTTCACTCAGTCACTGCATCCCATTTCCCTCAGTCACTGCATCCCATTTCCCTCAGTCACTGCATCCCATTAATTTCAGTCGCAGCCTCCCATTTAATGGACACAGTGAATCCCATTCAACTCTGACAGTGCATCCATTTCACTCAGTCACTGCATCCCATTTCACTCAGTCACTGCATCCCATTTCCATCATTCAATGCATCCCATCTCCCTCAGTCTCTGCATCCCATTTCACTCAGTCACAGCATGCCACTTCCATCAGTCACTGCATCCCACTTCCATCAGTCACGGCGTCTCTTTTCCCTCAGTCACTGCGTCCCATTTCACTCAGTCACTGCATCCCATTTCCCTCAGTCACTGCATCCCATTTCACTCAGTCACTGCATCCCATTTCACTCAGTCACCGCATCCAATTTACCTCAGTCACCGCAACCCATGACCATCAATCACAGCATCACATTTCAGACACTGCATCCCATTCCAATCAGTCACTGCATCCCATTTCACTCAGCCACTGCATCCCATTCCCCTAAGTAACTGCATCCCATTTCCCACAGTCACTGAATCTCCTTTCCCTCAGTCAATGCGTCACATTTCACTGAGTCACTGCATCCCATTTCACTCAGTCACTGCATCCCATTTCCATCAGTCACTGCAACCCATGTATCTCAGTCACTGTATCCCATTTCCCTCAGTCACTGCACCCCATTTCATAGTCACTGCATCCCATTTCCCCCAATCACAGCACCCCATTTCACTCAGTCACTGCATCCCATTTCACTCAGTCACAGCATCCCAGTGCACTCAGTTACAGCATCCCATTTCACTCAGTCACTGCATCCCAGTTCACTCAGTCACTGCATCCCACTTCACTCAGCCACTGCATCCCAGTTCACTCAGTCACTGCATCCCAGTTCATTCAGTTACTGCATCCCAGTTCATTCAGTCACTGCATCCCATTTCACAGAGTCACTGCATCCCATTTCACTCAGTCACTGCAGCTCATTTCACTCATTCACAGCATCCCATTTCACTCAGTCACTGCATCCCATTTCCTTCAGTCACAGCACACCATTTCCAACAGTCACTGAATCTCCTTTCCCTCAGTGGAATGCATCACGTTTCACTGAGTCACTGCAGCCCTTTTCCCACAGTCACGGCATCCCATTTCACTCAGTCACGGCATCCCATTTCACTCAGTCATTGCAGCCCATTTCCTGCAGTCACTGCATCTACTTTCCTCAGTCACTGCATCCCATTTCACTCAGTCACTGCTTCACATTTAACAGTCACTGCATCCCATTTCCCTCAGTCACTGCATCCTATTTCCATCATTCACTGCATCCCACTTCACTCAGTCACTGCATCCCATCTCCCTCAGTCACTGCATCCCATTTCACTTAGTCACTGCATCCCATTGCCCTCAGTCACTGCATCCCATTTCACTCAGTCACTGCATCTCCTATCCCTCATTCACTGCATCCTATTACCCACAGTCACTGCATAGCGTTACCCTCAGTCACTGCATCACATTACCCTCAGTCACTGCATCCCACTTCCCACAGTCACTGCATCCCATTGCCCTCAGTCACTGCATCCCATTGCCCTCAGTCACTGCATCCCATTTCAAACAGACACTGCATCTCCTTTCCCTCAGAAATTGCATCCCATTTCGCACAGCCACTGCATCCCATTTCACTCAGTCACCGCATCCAATTTACCTCAGTCACCGCAACCCATGACCATCAATCACAGCATCACATTTCAGACACTGCATCCCATTCCAATCAGTCACTGCATCCCATTTCACTCAGCCACTGCATCCCATTCCCCTCAGTCACTGCATCCCATTTCCCACAGTCACTGAATCTCCTTTCCCTCAGTCAATGCGTCACATTTCACTGAGTCACTGCATCCCATTTCACTCAGTCACTGCATCCCATTTCCATCAGTCACTGCAACCCATGTATCTCAGTCACTGTATCGCATTTCCCTCAGTCACTGCACCCCATTTCATAGTCACTGCATCCCATTTCCCCCAATCACAGCACCCCATTTCACTCAGTCACTGCATCCCATTTCACTCAGTCACAGCATCCCAGTGCACTCAGTTACAGCATCCCATTTCACTCAGTCACTGCATCCCAGTTCACTCAGTCACTGCATCCCACTTCACTCAGCCACTGCATCCCAGTTCACTCAGTCACTGCATCCCAGTTCATTCAGTTACTGCATCCCAGTTCATTCAGTCACTGCATCCCATTTCACAGAGTCACTGCATCCCATTTCACTCAGTCACTGCAGCTCATTTCACTCATCCACAGCATCCCATTTCACTCAGTCACTGCATCCCATTTCCTTCAGTCACAGCACACCATTTCCAACAGTCACTGAATCTCCTTTCCCACAGTCAATGCATCACGTTTCACTGAGTCACTGCAGCCCTTTTCCCACAGTCACGGCATCCCATTTCACTCAGTCACGGCATCCCATTTCCCACAGTCATTGCATCCCATTACCCTCAGTCACTGCATCCCATTACCCTCAGTCACTGAATCCCATTAACTTCAGTTCCAGGATCCCATTTCAAACAGACACTGCATCTCCTTTCCCGCAGTCACTGCATCCCAGTTCACACAGCCACTGCATCCCAGTTCACACAGCCACTGCATCCCATTGCCCTCAGTCACTGCATCCCATTTCACACAGCCACTGCATCCCATTTCACTCAGTCACTGCATCCCATTGCCCTCAGTCACTGCATCCCATTTCACTCAGTCACTCCAGCTCATTTCACTCAGTCACTGCATCACATTAACTTCAGTCGCAGGATCCCATTTCAAACAGACACTGCATCGAATTTTCATCAGTCATTGCATTCCATTTCCACACAGTCAGTGCATTCCATTTCCACACAGTCAGTGCATCCCATTTGCCACAGTCACTGCATCCCATTTGCCACAGTCACTGCATCCCATTTCACTCAGTCACTGCATCCCAGTTTACACAGTCACTGCATCCCAATGCCCTCAGTCACTGCATCCCAATGCCCTCAGTCACTGCATCCCAATGCCCTCAGTCACTGCATCCCATTACCCTCAGTCACTGCATCTCATTACGCTCAGTCACTGCATCCCATTACGCTCAGTCACTGCATCCCATTACCCTTAGTCACTGCATCCCATTAATTTCAGTCGCAGGATCCCATTTCAAACAGACACTGCATCTCCTTTCCCTCAGTCACTGCATCCCATTTCACACAGCCACTGCATCCCATTTCACACAGCCACTGCATCCCATTTCACACAGCCACTGCATCCCATTTCACTCAGACACAGCATCCTATTTCACTCAGATACTGCATCCCATTTCCCTCAGTCACTGCATCCCATTTCACACAGCCACTGCATCCCATTTCACACAGCCACTGCATCCCATTTCACTCAGACACAGCATCCCATTTCACTCAGATACTGCATCCCATTTACATCATTCACTGCATCCCACTTCACTCAGTCACTGCATCCCATCTCCCTCAGTCACTGCATCCCACTTCCATCAGTCACTGCATCCCACTTCCATCATTCACGGCGTCTCCTTTCCCTCAGTCACTGCGTCACATTTCCATCAGTGACTGCATCCCATTTCCCACAGTCACTGCATCCCATTCACATCATTCAATGCATCCCATCTCCCTCAGTCTCTGCATCCCATTTCACTCAGTCACAGCATGCCACTTCCATCAGTCACTGCATCCCACTTCCATCAGTCACGGCGTCTCTTTTCCCTCAGTCACTGCGTCCCATGTCCATCAGTGACTGCATCCCATTTCCCTCAGTCACTGCATCCCATTTCACTCAGTCACTGCATCCCATTTCACTCAGTCACTGCATCCCATTTCCCTCAGTCACTGCATCCCATTAATTTCAGTCGCAGCCTCCCATTTAATGGACACAGTGAATCCCATTCAACTCAGACAGTGCATCCATTTCACTCAGTCACTGCATCCCATTTCACTCAGTCACTGCATCCCATTTCCCTCAGTCACTGCATCCCATTTCCTTCAGTCACTGCATCCCATTAATTTCAGTCGCAGCCTCCCATTTAATGGACACAGTGAATCCCATTCAACTCAGACAGTGCATCCATTTCACTCAGTCACTGCATCCCATTTCACTCAGTCACTGCATCCCATTTCCCTCAGTCACTGCATCCCATTTCACTCAGTCACTGCATCCCATTTCACTCAGTCACCGCATCCAATTTCCCTCAGTCACCGCAACCCATGACCATCAATCACAGCATCACATTTCAGACACTGCATCCCATTCCAATCAGTCACTGCATCCCATTTCACTCAGCCACTGCATCCCATTCCCCTCAGTCACTGCATCCCATTTCCCACAGTCACTGAATCTCCTTTCCCTCAGTCAATGCGTCACATTTCACTGAGTCACTGCATCCCATTTCACTCAGTCACTGCATCCCATTTCCATCAGTCACTGCAACCCATGTATCTCAGTCACTGTATCCCATTTCCCTCAGTCACTGCACCCCATTTCATAGTCACTGCATCCCATTTCCCCCAATCACAGCACCCCATTTCACTCAGTCACTGCATCCCATTTCACTCAGTCACAGCATCCCAGTGCACTCAGTTACAGCATCCCATTTCACTCAGTCACTGCATCCCAGTTCACTCAGTCACTGCATCCCACTTCACTCAGCCACTGCATCCCAGTTCACTCAGTCACTGCATCCCAGTTCATTCAGTTACTGCATCCCAGTTCATTCAGTCACTGCATCCCATTTCACAGAGTCACTGCATCCCATTTCACTCAGTCACTGCAGCTCATTTCACTCATTCACAGCATCCCATTTCACTCAGTCACTGCATCCCATTTCCTTCAGTCACAGCACACCATTTCCAACAGTCACTGAATCTCCTTTCCCTCAGTCAATGCATCACGTTTCACTGAGTCACTGCAGCCCTTTTCCCGCAGTCACGGCATCCCATTTCACTCAGTCACGGCATCCCATTTCACTCAGTCATTGCAGCCCATTTCCTGCAGTCACTGCATCTACTTTCCTCAGTCACTGCATCCCATTTCACTCAGTCACTGCATCCCATTTAACAGTCACTGCATCCCATTTCCCTCTGTCACTGCATCCCATTTCCATCATTCACTGCATCCCACTTCACTCAGTCACTGCATCCCATTTCACTTAGTCACTGCATCCCATTGCCCTCAGTCACTGCATCCCATTTCACTCAGTCACTGCATCTCCTATCCCTCATTCACTGCATCCTATTACCCACAGTCACTGCATCGCGTTACCCTCAGTCACTGCATCACATTACCCTCAGTCACTGCATCCCACTTCCCACAGTCACTGCATCCCATTGCCCTCAGTCACTGCATCCCATTGCCCTCAGTCACTGCATCCCGTTTCAAACAGACACTGCATCTCCTTTCCCTCAGTCATTGCATCCCATTTCGCACAGCCACTGCATCCCATTTCACTCAGTCACCGCATCCAATTTCCCTCAGTCACCGCAACCCATGACCATCAATCACAGCATCACATTTCAGACACTGCATCCCATTCCAATCAGTCACTGCATCCCATTTCACTCAGCCACTGCATCCCATTCCCCTCAGTCACTGCATCCCATTTCCCACAGTCACTGAATCTCCTTTCCCTCAGTCAATGCGTCACATTTCACTGAGTCACTGCATCCCATTTCACTCAGTCACTGCATCCCATTTCCATCAGTCACTGCAACCCATGTATCTCAGTCACTGTATCCCATTTCCCTCAGTCACTGCATCCCATTTCATAGTCACTGCATCCCATTTCCCCCAATCACAGCACCCCATTTCACTCAGTCACTGCATCCCATTTCACTCAGTCACAGCATCCCAGTGCACTCAGTTACAGTATCCCATTTCACTCAGTCACTGCATCCCAGTTCACTCAGTCACTGCATCCCACTTCACTCAGCCACTGCATCCCAGTTCACTCAGTCACTGCATCCCAGTTCATTCAGTTACTGCATCCCAGTTCATTCAGTCACTGCATCCCATTTCACAGAGACACTGCATCCCATTTCACTAAGTCACTGCAGCTCATTTCACTCATTCACAGCATCCCATTTCACTCAGTCACTGCATCCCATTTCCTTCAGTCACAGCACACCATTTCCAACAGTCACTGAATCTCCTTTCCCACAGTCAATGCATCACGTTTCACTGAGTCACTGCAGCCCTTTTCCCACAGTCATTGCATCCCATTTCACTCAGTCACGGCATCCCATTTCCCACAGTCATTGCATCCCATTACCCTCAGTCACTGCATCCCATTACCCTCAGTCACTGCATCCCATTAACTTCAGTTCCAGGATCCCATTTCAAACAAACACTGCATCTCCTTTTCCGCAGTCACTGCATCCCAGTTCACACAGCCACTGCATCCCATTGCCCTCAGTCACTGCATCCCATTTCACACAGCCACTGCATCCCATTTCACTCAGTCACTGCATCCCATTGCCCTCAGTCACTGCATCCCATTTCACTCAGTCACTGCAGCTCATTTCACTCAGTCACTGCATCACATTAACTTCAGTCGCAGGATCCCATTTCAAACAGACACTGCATCGAATTTTCATCAGTCATTGCATTCCATTTCCCCACAGTCAGTGCATTCCATTTCCACACAGTCAGTGCATCCCATTTGCCACAGTCACTGCATCCCATTTGCCACAGTCACTGCATCCCATTTCACTCAGTCACTGCATCCCATTTTACTCAGTCACTGCATCCCAATGCCCTCAGTCACTGCATCCCAATGCCCTCAGTCACTGCATCCCAATGCCCTCAGTCACTGCATCCCATTACCCTCAGTCACTGCATCCCATTACGCTCAGTCACTGCAACCCATTACGCTCAGTCACTGCATCCCATTACCCTTAGTCACAGCATCCCATTAATTTCAGTCGCAGGATCCCATTTCAAACAGACACTGCATCTCCTTTCCCTCAGTCACTGCATCCCATTTCACACAGCCACTGCATCACATTTCACACAGCCACTGCATCCCATTTCACACAGCCACTGCATCCCATTTCACTCAGACACAGCATCCCATTTCACTCAGATACTGCATCCCATTTCCCTCAGTCACTGCATCCCATTTCACACAGCCACTGCATCCCATTTCACACAGCCACTGCATCCCATTTCACTCAGACACAGCATCCCATTTCACTCAGATACTGCATCCCATTTCCATCATTCACTGCATCCCACTTCACTCAGTCACTGCATCCCATCTCCCTCAGTCACTGCATCCCACTTCCATCAGTCACTGCATCCCACTTCCATCATTCACGGCGTCTCCTTTCCCTCAGTCACTGCGTCACATTTCCATCAGTGACTGCATCCCATTTCCCACAGTCACTGCATCCCATTCACATCATTCAATGCATCCCATCTCCCTCAGTCTCTGCATCCCATTTCACTCAGTCACAGCATGCCACTTCCATCAGTCACTGCATCCCACTTCCATCAGTCACAGCGTCTCTTTTCCCTCAGTCACTGCATCCCATGTCCATCAGTGACTGCATCCCATTTCCCTCAGTCACTGCATCCCATTTCACTCAGTCACTGCATCCCATTTCAGTCAGTCACTGTATCCCATTTCCCTCAGTCACTGCATCCCATTAATTTCAGTCGCAGCCTCCCATTTAATGGACACAGTGAATCCCATTCAACTCAGACAGTGCATCCATTTCACTCAGTCACTGCATCCCATTTCACTCAGTCACTGCATCCCATTTCCCTCAGTCACTGCATCCCATTTCCCTCAGTCACTGCATCCCATTAATTTCAGTCGCAGCCTCCCATTTAATGGACACAGTGAATCCCATTCAACTCAGACAGTGCATCCATTTCACTCAGTCACTGCATCCCATTTCACTCAGTCACTGCATCCCATTTCACTCAGTCACTGCATCCCATTTCCATCATTCAATGCATCCCATCTCCCTCAGTCTCTGCATCCCATTTCACTCAGTCACAGCATGCCACTTCCATCAGTCACTGCATCCCACTTCCATCAGTCACGGCGTCTCTTTTCCCTCAGTCACTGCGTCCCATGTCCATCAGTGACTGCATCCCATTTCCCTCAGTCACTGCATCCCATTTCACTCAGTCACTGCATCCCATTTCACTCAGTCACCGCATCCAATTTCCCTCAGTCACCGCAACCCATGACCATCAATCACAGCATCACATTTCAGACACTGCATCCCATTCCAATCAGTCACTGCATCCCATTTCACTCAGCCACTGCATCCCATTCCCCTCAGTCACTGCATCCCATTTCCCACAGTCACTGAATCTCCTTTCCCTCAGTCAATGCGTCACATTTCACTGAGTCACTGCATCCCATTTCACTCAGTCACTGCATCCCATTTCCATCAGTCACTGCAACCCATGTATCTCAGTCACTGTATCCCATTTCCCTCAGTCACTGCACCCCATTTCATAGTCACTGCATCCCATTTCCCCCAATCACAGCACCCCATTTCACTCAGTCACTGCATCCCATTTCACTCAGTCACAGCATCCCAGTGCACTCAGTTACAGCATCCCATTTCACTCAGTCACTGCATCCCAGTTCACTCAGTCACTGCATCCCACTTCACTCAGCCACTGCATCCCAGTTCACTCAGTCACTGCATCCCAGTTCATTCAGTTACTGCATCCCAGTTCATTCAGTCACTGCATCCCATTTCACAGAGTCACTGCATCCCATTTCACTCAGTCACTGCAGCTCATTTCACTCATTCACAGCATCCCATTTCACTCAGTCACTGCATCCCATTTCCTTCAGTCACAGCACACCATTTCCAACAGTCACTGAATCTCCTTTCCCTCAGTGGAATGCATCACGTTTCACTGAGTCACTGCAGCCCTTTTCCCACAGTCACGGCATCCCATTTCACTCAGTCACGGCATCCCATTTCACTCAGTCATTGCAGCCCATTTCCTGCAGTCACTGCATCTACTTTCCTCAGTCACTGCATCCCATTTCACTCAGTCACTGCATCCCATTTAACAGTCACTGCATCCCATTTCCCTCTGTCACTGCATCCCATTTCCATCATTCACTGCATCCCACTTCACTCAGTCACTGCATCCCATCTCCCTCAGTCACTGCATCCCATTTCACTTAGTCACTGCATCCCATTGCCCTCAGTCACTGCATCCCATTTCACTCAGTCACTGCATCTCCTATCCCTCATTCACTGCATCCTATTACCCACAGTCACTGCATCGCGTTACCCTCAGTCACTGCATCACATTACCCTCAGTCACTGCATCCCACTTCCCACAGTCACTGCATCCCATTGCCCTCAGTCACTGCATCCCATTGCCCTCAGTCACTGCATCCCATTTCAAACAGACACTGCATCTCCTTTCCCTCAGTCATTGCATCCCATTTCGCACAGCCACTGCATCCCATTTCACTCAGTCACCGCATCCAATTTCCCTCAGTCACCGCAACCCATGACCATCAATCACAGCATCACATTTCAGACACTGCATCCCATTTCACTCAGCCACTGCATCCCATTCCCCTCAGTCACTGCATCCCATTTCCCACAGTCACTAAATCTCCTTTCCCTCAGTCAATGCGTCACATTTCACTGAGTCACTGCATCCCATTTCACTCAGTCACTGCATCCCATTTCCATCAGTCACTGCAACCCATGTATCTCAGTCACTGTATCCCATTTCCCTCACTCACTGCATCCCATTTCATAGTCACTGCATCCCATTTCCCCCAATCACAGCACCCCATTTCACTCAGTCACTGCATCCCATTTCACTCAGTCACAGCATCCCAGTGCACTCAGTTACAGCATCCCATTTCACTCAGTCACTGCATCCCAGTTCACTCAGTCACTGCATCCCACTTCACTCAGCCACTGCATCCCAGTTCACTCAGTCACTGCATCCCAGTTCATTCAGTTACTGCATCCCAGTTCATTCAGTCACTGCATCCCATTTCACAGAGTCACTGCATCCCATTTCACTCAGTCACTGCAGCTCATTTCACTCATTCACAGCATCCCATTTCACTCAGTCACTGCATCCCATTTCCTTCAGTCACAGCACACCATTTCCAACAGTCACTGAATCTCCTTTCCCTCAGTCAATGCATCACGTTTCACTGAGTCACTGCAGCCCTTTTCCCACAGTCATTGCATCCCATTACCCTCAGTCACTGCATCCCATTTCCCTCAGTCACTGCATCCCATTAACTTCAGTTCCAGGATCCCATTTCAAACAGACACTGCATCTCCTTTCCCGCAGTCACTGCATCCCAGTTCACACAGCCACTGCATCCCATTGCCCTCAGTCACTGCATCCCATTTCACACAGCCACTGCATCCCATTTCACTCCGTCACTGCATCCCATTGCCCTCAGTCACTGCATCCCATTTCACTCAGTCACTGCAGCTCATTTCACTCAGTCACTGCATCACATTAACTTCAGTCGCAGGATCCCATTTCAAACAGACACTGCATCGAATTTTCATCAGTCATTGCATTCCATTTCCCCACAGTCAGTGCATTCCATTTCCACACAGTCAGTGCATCCCATTTGCCACAGTCACTGCATCCCATTTGCCACAGTCACTGCATCCCATTTCACTCAGTCACTGCATCCCATTTTACTCAGTCACTGCATCCCAATGCCCTCAGTCACTGCATCCCAATGCCCTCAGTCACTGCATCCCAATGCCCTCAGTCACTGCATCCCATTACCCTCAGTCACTGCATCCCATTACGCTCAGTCACTGCATCCCATTACGCTCAGTCACTGCATCCCATTACCCTTAGTCACTGCATCCCATTAATTTCAGTCGCAGGATCCCAGTTCAAACAGACACTGCATCTCCTTTCCCTCAGTCACTGCATCCCATTTCACACAGCCACTGCATCCCATTTCACACAGCCACTGCATCCCATTTCACACAGCCACTGCATCCCATTTCACTCAGACACAGCATCCCATTTCACTCAGATACTGCATCCCATTTCCCTCAGTCACTGCATCTCATTTCACACAGCCACTGCATCCCATTTCACACAGCCACTGCATCCCATTTCACTCAGACACAGCATCCCATTTCACTCAGATACTGCATCCCATTTACATCATTCAATGCATCCCATCTCCCTCAGTCTCTGCATCCCATTTCACTCAGTCACAGCTTGCCAGTTCCATCAGTCACTGCATCCCACTTCCATCAGTCACGGCGTCTCTTTTCCCTCAGTCACTGCGTCCCATGTCCATCAGTGACTGCATCCCATTTCCCTCAGTCACTGCATCCCATTTCACTCAGTCACTGCATCCCATTTCCCTCAGTCACTGCATCCCATTAATTTCAGTCGCAGCCTCCCATTTAATGGACACAGTGAATCCCATTCAACTCAGACAGTGCATCCATTTCACTCAGTCACTGCATCCCATTTCACTCAGTCACTGCAACCCATTTCACTCAGTCACTGCATCCCATTTCCATCATTCAATGCATCCCATCTCCCTCAGTCTCCGCATCCCATTTCACTCAGTCACAGCATGCCACTTCCATCAGTCACTGCATCCCACTTCCATCAGTCACGGCGTCTCTTTTCCCTCAGTCACTGCGTCCCATGTCCATCAGTGACTGCATCCCATTTCCCTCAGTCACTGCATCCCATTTCACTCAGTCACTGCATCCCATTTCACTCAGTCACTGCATCCCATTTCCCTCAGTCACTGCATCCCATTAATTTCAGTTGCAGCCACATTTAATGGACACAGTGAATCCCTTTCAACTCAGACAGTGCATCCATTTCACTCAGTCACTGCATCCCATTCCCCTCAGTCACTGCATCCCATTCCCCTCAATCACAGCATTCTGATTCCACAGTCACTGCATCTCGTTTCCTCAGTCACTGCAACCCATTGCCCTCAGTCACTGCAACCCAGTACCCTCAGTCACTGCATCCCATTCCCCTCAGTCACTGCATCCCATTTCCATCATTCACTGCATCCCAGTTCACTCAGTCACTGCAACCCATCTCCCTCAGTCACAGCATCCCACTTCCATCAGTCACTGCATCCCACTTCCATCATTCACGGCGTCTCCCTTCCCTCAGTCACTGCGTCACATTTCCATCAGTGACTGCACCCCATTTCCCACAGTCACTGCATCCCATTTCCATCATTCACTGCATCCCATCTCCCTCAGTCTCTGCATCCCATTTAACTCAGTCACTGCACCCCATTAGCCTCAGTCACTGCAACCCATTCCCATCAGTCGGAGCATCCCATTTCCCACAGACACTGCATCTCCGTTCCCTCAGTCACTGAACCTCATTTCCACCAGTGACTGAATCCCATTTCCACCAGTCACTGCGTCCCATTTACCACAGTCACTGCAGCTCATTTCACTCATTCACAGGATCCCATTTCATTCAGTCACTGCATCAAATTTCACTCAGTCTCTGAATCCCATTTCCACCAGTAACTGCATCCCATTTCCACCAGTCACTGCATCCCATCTCACTCAGTCACTGCATCCCATCTCACTCAGTCACTGCATCCCATTTCCGTCAGTCACTGCATCCCATTTCACACAGTCACTGCATCCCAATTAACGGAAACAGTGAATCCCATTTAAATGAGACAGTGCATCCCATTACCCTCAGTCACCGCAACCCATTTCCCACATTCACTGCTTCCCATTTCCAAGAGTCACCGAATCCCATTTCACTCAGTCACAGCATCCCATTTCACTCAGTCACAGCATCCCATTTCACTCAGTCACTGCATCCCATTTCACTCAGTCACTGCACCCCATTTCACTCAGTCACTGCACCCCATTCCCCTGGCACTGCATCCTATTACCCTCAGTCACTGCATGCCATTTCCCACAGTCCCTGCATCTCCTTTCCCTCAGTCACTGCATGCCATTTTCCTCAGTCACCGCATCCAATTTCCCTCAGTCACCGCAACCCATGACCATCAATCACAGCATCACATTTCAGACACTGCATCCCATTTCAATCAGTCACTGCATCCCATTTCACTCAGCCACTGCATCCCATTCACCTCAGTCACTGCATCCCATTTCCCACAGTCACTGAATCTCCTTTCCCTCAGTCAATGCGTCACATTTCACTGAGTCACTGTATCCCATTTCCCTCAGTCACTGCACCCCATTTCATAGTCACTGCATCCCCTTTCCCCAGTCACAGCACCCCATTTCACTGAGTCACTGCATCCCATTTCAATCAGTCACTGCATCCCAGTGCACTCAGTCACTGCATCCCAGTGCACTCAGTCACTGCATCCCAGTTCACTCAGTCACTGCATCCCAGTGCACTCAGTCACTGCATCTGAGTTCACTCAGTAACTGCAAACCAGTTCACTCAGTCACTGCATCCCAGTTCACTCAGTCACTGCATCCCACTTCAATCAGCCACTGCATCCCAGTTCACTCAGTCACTGCATCCCAGTTCATTCAGTTACTGCATCCCAGTTCATTCAGTCACTGCATCCCATTTCACAGAGTCACTGCATCCCATTTCACTCAGTCACTGCAGACCATTTCACTCATTCACAGCATCCCATTTCACTCAGTCACTGCATCCCATTTCCTTCAGTCACAGCACACCATTTCCAACAGTCACTGAATCTCCTTTCCCTCAGTCAATGCATCACGTTTCACTGAGTCGCTGCAGCCCATTTCCCACAGTCACGGCATCCCATTTCACTCAGTCACGGCATCCCATTTCACTCAGTCATTGCAGCCCATTTCCTGCAGTCACTGCATCTACTTTCCTCAGTCACTGCATCCCATTTCACTCAGTCACTGCATCCCATTTAACAGTCACTGCATCCCATTTCCCTCAGTCACTGCATCCCATTTCCATCATTCACTGCATCCCACTTCACTCAGTCACTGCATCCCATCTCCCTCAGTCACTGCATCCCATTTCACTTAGTCACTGCATCCCATTGCCCTCAGTCACTGCATCCCATTTCACTCAGTCACTGCATCTCCTATCCCTCATTCACTGCATCCCATTACCCACAGTCACTGCATCGCGTTACCCTCAGTCACTGCATCACATTACCCTCAGTCACTGCATCCCACTTCCCACAGTTACTGCATCCCATTGCCCTCAGTCACTGCATCCCATTGCCCTCAGTCACTGCATCCCATTTCAAACAGACACTGCATCTCCTTTCCCTCAGTCATTGCATCCCATTTCGAACAGCCACTGCATCCCATTTCGCACAGCCACTGCATCCCATTTCGCACAGCCACTGCATCCCATTTCACTCATTCACTGCAGCTCATTTCACTCAGTCACTGCATCTCATTTCACTCAGTCACAGCATCCCATTTCACTCAGTGCCTGCAACCCATTACCCTCAGTCACAGCATCCCATTTCCACCAGTCACTGCATCCCATTCATCTCAGTCACTGAATCCCATTTCCCTCATTCACTGCTCCCATTCCCCACAGTCACCGCATCCCATTCACGCCAGTCGCAGCATCCCATTTCACTCAGTCACTGCATCCCATTTCCCTCAGTCACTGCATCCCATTTCCCTCAGTCACTGCATCTACTTTCCACAGTCACTGCATCCCATTTCAGTCAGTCACTCCATCCCATTTAACAGTCACTGTATCCCATTTCACAGTGTCACTGCATCCCATTTCACAGAGTCACTGCATCCCATTGCCCTCAGTCACTGCATCCCATTGCCCTCAGACACTGCATCCCATTGCCCTCAGTCACTGCATACCATTTCACTCAGTCACTGCATACCATTTCACTCAGTCACAGCATCCCATTTTACTCAGTCACAGCATCCCATTTCACTGAGGCACTGCATCCCATTAACATCAGTCACTGCATCCCATTTCCCTCAGTCACTGCATCCCATTTCCCACAGTCACTGCATTCCATTACGCTCAGTCACTGCATCCCATTACGCTCAGTCACTGCATCCCATTACCATTAGTCACTGCATCCCATTAATTTCAGTCGCAGGATCCCATTTCAAACAGACACTGCATCCCATTTCCATCATTCAATGCATCCCATCTCCCTCAGTCTCCGCATCCCATTTCACTCAGTCACAGCATGCCACTTCCATCAGTCACTGCATCCCACTTCCATCAGTCACGGCGTCTCTTTTCCCTCAGTCACTGCGTCCCATGTCCATCAGTGACTGCATCCCATTTCCCTCAGTCACTGCATCCCATTTCACTCAGTCACTGCATCCCATTTCACTCAGTCACTGCATCCCATTTCCCTCAGTCACTGCATCCCATTAATTTCAGTTGCAGCCACATTTAATGGACACAGTGAATCCCTTTCAACTCAGACAGTGCATCCATTTCACTCAGTCACTGCATCCCATTCCCCTCAGTCACTGCATCCCATTCCCCTCAATCACAGCATTCTGATTCCACAGTCACTGCATCTCGTTTCCTCAGTCACTGCAACCCATTGCCCTCAGTCACTGCAACCCAGTACCCTCAGTCACTGCATCCCATTCCCCTCAGTCACTGCATCCCATTTCCATCATTCACTGCATCCCAGTTCACTCAGTCACTGCAACCCATCTCCCTCAGTCACAGCATCCCACTTCCATCAGTCACTGCATCCCACTTCCATCATTCACGGCGTCTCCCTTCCCTCAGTCACTGCGTCACATTTCCATCAGTGACTGCACCCCATTTCCCACAGTCACTGCATCCCATTTCCATCATTCACTGCATCCCATCTCCCTCAGTCTCTGCATCCCATTTAACTCAGTCACTGCACCCCATTAGCCTCAGTCACTGCAACCCATTCCCATCAGTCGGAGCATCCCATTTCCCACAGACACTGCATCTCCGTTCCCTCAGTCACTGAACCTCATTTCCACCAGTGACTGAATCCCATTTCCACCAGTCACTGCGTCCCATTTACCACAGTCTGCAGCTCATTTCACTCATTCACAGGATCCCATTTCATTCAGTCACTGCATCAAATTTCACACAGTCTCTGAATCCCATTTCCACCAGTAACTGCATCCCATTTCCACCAGTCACTGCATCCCATCTCACTCAGTCACTGCATCCCATCTCACTCAGTCACTGCATCCCATTTCCGTCAGTCACTGCATCCCATTTCACACAGTCACTGCATCCCAATTAACGGAAACAGTGAATCCCATTTAACTGAGACAGTGCATCCCATTACCTCAGTCACCGCAACCCATTTCCCACATTCACTGCTTCCCATTTCCATCAGTCACCTAATCCCATTTCACTCAGTCACAGCATCCCATTTCACTCAGTCACTGCATCCCATTTCACTCAGTCACTGCACCCCATTTCACTCAGTCACTGCACCCCATTCCCCTGTCACTGCATCCTATTACCCTCAGTCACTGCATGCCATTTCCCACAGTCCCTGCATCTCCTTTCCCTCAGTCACTGCATGCCATTTTCCTCAGTCACCGCATCCAATTTCCCTCAGTCACCGCAACCCATGACCATCAATCACAGCATCACATTTCAGACACTGCATCCCATTTCAATCAGTCACTGCATCCCATTTCGCAGAGCCACTGCATCCCATTTCACTCAGACACAGCATCCCATTTCACTCAGATACTGCATCCCATTACCCTCAGTCACTGCATCGCATTAACCTCAGTCACTGCATCCCATTTCACACAGCCACTGCATCCCATTTCACACAGCCACTGCATCCCATTTCACTCAGACACAGCATCCCATTTCACTCAGATACTGCATCCCATTTCCATCATTCACTGCATCCCACTTCACTCAGTCACTGCATCCCATCTCCCTCAGTCACTGCATCCCACTTCCATCAGTCACTGCATCCCACTTCCATCATTCACGGCGTCTCCTTTCCCTCAGTCACTGCGTCACATTTCCATCAGTGACTGCATCCCATTTCCCACAGTCACTGCTTCCCATTTCCATCATTCAATGCATCCCATCTCCCTCAGTCTCTGCATCCCATTTCACTCAGTCACAGCATGCCACTTCCATCAGTCACTGCATCCCACTTCCATCAGTCACGGCGTCTCTTTTCCCTCAGTCACTGCGTCCCATGTCCATCAGTGACTGCATCCCATTTCCCTCAGTCACTGCATCCCATTTCACTCAGTCACTGCATCCCATTTCACACAGTCACTGCATCCCATTTCCCTCAGTCACTGCATCCCATTAATTTCAGTCGCAGCCTCCCATTTAATGGACACAGTGAATCCCATTTCACTCAGTCACTGCATCCCATTTCACTCAGTCACTGCATCCCATTTCCGTCAGTCACTGCATCCCAATTAACGGAGACAGTGAATCCCGTTTAACCGACACAGCGCATCCATTTCACTCAGCCACTGCGTCCCAGTCCACTCAGACAGTGTGTCCCATTTCCCTCAGTCAGTGCAGCCGATTTCACTCAGTCACTGCAGCCCATTTCCCTCAGTCACTGCAGGCCATTTCCCTCAGTCACTGCAGACCATTTCACTCAGTCACTGCAGCCCATTTCACAGACTCACTGCATCCCATTTCACAGACTCACTGCATCCCATTTCACAGAGTCACTGCAGCTCATTTCACTAATTCACTGCATCCCACTTCACTCAGCCACTGCGTCCCATGCCACTCAGTCAGTGTGTCCCATTACCGTCAGTCACTGCATCCCATTTCACTCAGTCACTGCATCCCATTTCCGTCAGTCACTGCATCCCAATTAACGGAGACAGCGAATCCTATTTAACCGACACAGCACATCCATTTCACTCAGCCACTGCGTCCCAGTCCACTCAGTCAGTGTGTCCCATTTCCCTCAGTCAGTGCAGCCGATTTCACTCAGTCACTGCAGACCATTTCCCTCAGTCAATGCAGGCCATTTCCCTCAGTCACTGCAGGCCATTTCCGTCAGTCACTGCAGACCATTTCCCTCAGTCACTGCAGACCATTTCACTCAGTCACTGCATCCCATTTGCTTCAGTCACAGCACACCATTTCCCACAGTCACTGAATCTCTTTTCCCTCAGTCAATGCATCACGTTTCACTGAGTCACTGCAGCCCATTTCCCACAGTCACGGCATCCCATTTCACTCAGTCACGGCATCCCATTTCACTCAGTCATTGCAGCCCATTTCCTGCAGTCACTGCATCTACTTTCCTTAGTCACTGCATCCCATTTCACTCAGTCACTGCATCCCATTTAACAGTCACTGCATCCCATTTCCCTCAGTCACTTCATCCCATTTCCATCATTCACTGCATCCCACTTCACTCAGTCACTGCATCCCATCTCCCTCAGTCACTGCATCCCATTTCACTTAGTCACTGCATCCCATTGCCCTCAGTCACTGCATCCCATTTCACTCAGTCACTGCATCTCCTATCCCTCATTCACTGCATCCCATTACCCACAGTCACTGCATCGCGTTACCCTCAGTCACTGCATCACATTACCCTCAGTCACGGCATCCCACTTCCCACAGTCACTGCATCCCATTGCCCTCAGTCGCTGCATCCCATTGCCCTCAGTCACTGCATCGCGTTACCCTCAGTCACTGCATCACATTACCCTCAGTCACGGCATCCCACTTCCCACAGTCACTGCATCCCATTTCCCTCAGTCACTGCATCTACTTTCCACAGTCACTGCATCCCATTTCAGTCAGTCACTCCATCCCAATTAACAGTCACTGTATCCCATTTCACAGTGTCACTGCATCCCATTTCACAGAGTCACTGCATCCCATTGCCCTCAGTCACTGCATGCCATTGCCCTCAGACACTGCATCCCATTGCCCTCAGTCACTGCATACCATTTCACTCAGTCACTGCATACCATTTTACTCAGTCACAGCATCCCATTTTACTCAGTCACAGATTCCCATTTCACTGAGGCACTGCATCCCATTAAGATCAGTCACTGCATCCCATTTCCCTCAGTCACTGCATCCCATTTCACTCATTCACTGTATCCCATTTCACTCAGTCACTGCATCCCATTTCCCTCAGTCCCTGCAACCCATTATACTCAGTCACAGCATCACATTTCCACAGTCACTGCATCTCCTTTCCATCAGCCACTGCATCCCATTTCCCACAGTCATTGCATCCCATTCCCCACAGTCACCGCATCCCATTAACGTCAGTCGCAGCATCCCATTTCACTCAGTCACTGCATCCCATTTCCCTCAGTCACTGCATCCCATTTCCCTCAGTCACTGCATCTACTTTCCACAGTCACTGCATCCGATTTCAGTCAGTCACTCCATCCCATTTAACAGTCACTGTATCCCATTTCACAGTGTCACTGCATCCCATTTCACAGAGTCACTGCATCCCATTGCCCTCAGTCACTGCATCCCATTGCCCTCAGTCACTGCATCACATTGCCCTCAGACACTGCATCCCATTGCCCTCAGTCACTGCATACCATTTCACTCAGTCACTGCATACCATTTCACTCAGTCACAGCATCCCATTTTACTCAGTCACAGCATCCCATTTCACTGAGACACTGCATCCCATTAACATCAGTCACTGCATCCCATTTCCCTCAGTCACTGCATCCCATTTCACTCATTCACTGTATCCCATTTCACTTAGTCACTGCATCCCATTTCCCTCAGTCCCTGCAACCCATTATACTCAGTCACAGCATCACATTTCCACAGTCACTGCATCTCCTTTCCATCAGCCACTGCATCCCATTTCCCACAGTCATTGCATCCCATTTCCCACAGTCATTGCATCCCATTACCCTCAGTCACTGCATCCCATTATCCTCAGTCACTGCATCCCATTAACTTCAGTTCCAGGATCCCATTTCAAACAGACACTGCATCTCCTTTCCCGCAGTCACTGCATCCCAGTTCACACAGCCACTGCATCCCAGTTCACACAGCCACTGCATCCCATTGCCCTCAGTCACTGCATCCCATTTCACACAGCCACTGCATCCCATTTCACTCAGTCACTGCATCCCATTGCCCTCAGTCACTGCATCCCATTTCACTCAGTCACTGCAGCTCATTTCACTCAGTCACTGCATCACATTAACTTCAGTCGCAGGATCCCATTTCAAACAGACACTGCATCGAATTTTCATCAGTCATTGCATTCCATTTCCACACAGTCAGTGCATTCCATTTCCACACAGTCAGTTCATCCCATTTGCCACAGTCACTGCATCCAATTTGCCACAGTCACTGCATCCCATTTCACTCAGTCACTGCATCCCATTTCACTCAGTCACTGCATCCCAATGCCCTCAGTCACTGCATCCCATTTCACACAGTCACTGCATCCCATTACCCTAGGTCACTGCATCCCATTTCCCACAGTCACTGCATCCCATTACACTCAGTCACCGCATCCCATTACGCTCAGTCACTGCATCCCATTACCATTAGTCACTGCATCCCATTAATTTCAGTCGCAGGATCCCATTTCAACCAGACACTGCATCTCCTTTCCCTCAGTCACTGCATCCCATTTCACACAGCCACTGCATCCCATTTCACTCAGTCACTGCATCCCATTTCCGTCAGTCACTGCATCCCAATTAACGGAGACAGTGTATCCCGTTTAACCGACACAGCGCATCCATTTCACTCAGCCACTGCGTCCCAGTCCACTCAGACAGTGTGTCCCATTTCCCTCAGTCAGTGCAGCCGATTTCACTCAGTCACTGCAGCCCATTTCCCTCAGTCACTGCAGGCCATTTCACTCAGTCACTGCAGAACATTTCACTCTGTCACTGCAGCCCATTTCACAGACTCACTGCATCCCATTTCACAGACTCACTGCATCCCATTTCACAGAGTCACTGCAGCACATTTCATTAATTCGCTGCATCCCACTTCACTCAGCCACTGCGTCCCAGTCCACTCAGTCAGTGTGTCCCATTGCCGTCAGTCACTGCATCCCATTTATCTCAGTCACTGCAAACCCATTACCCTCAGTGACTGCATCCCATTACCCTCAGTCACTGCGTCCCATTTCACTCAGTCACTGCATCCCATTTCCGTCAGTCACTGCAGCCCATTTCCCTCAGTCAATGCAGGCCATTTCCCTCAGTCACTGCAGGCCATTTCCCTCAGTCACTGCAGACCATTTCCCTCAGTCACTGCAGACCATTTCACTCAGTCACTGCATCCCATTTGCTTCAGTCACAGCACACCATTTCCCACAGTCACTGAATCTCCTTTCCCTCAGTCAATGCATCACGTTTCACTGAGTCACTGCAGCCCATTTCCCACAGTCACGGCATCCCATTTCACTCAGTCACGGCATCCCATTTCACTCAGTCATTGCAGCCCATTTCCTGCAGTCACTGCATCTACTTTCCTCAGTCACTGCATCCCATTTCACTCAGTCACTGCATCCCATTTAACAGTCACTGCATCCCATTTCCCTCAGTCACTGCATCCCATTTCCATCATTCACTGCATCCCACTTCACTCAGTCACTGCATCCCATCTCCCTCAGTCACTGCATCCCATTTCACTTAGTCACTGCATCCCATTGCCCTCAGTCACTGCATCCCATTTCACTCAGTCACTGCATCTCCTATCCCTCATTCACTGCATCCCATTACCCACAGTCACTGCATCGCGTTACCCTCAGTCACTGCATCACATTACCCTCAGTCACTGCATCCCACTTCCCACAGTTACTGCATCCCATTGCCCTCAGTCACTGCATCCCATTGCCCTCAGTCACTGTATCCCATTTCAAACAGACACTGCATCTCCTTTCCCTCAGTCATTGCATCCCATTTCGAACAGCCACTACATCCCATTTCGCACTGCCACTGCATCCCATTTCACTCATTCACTGCAGCTCATTTCACTCAGTCACTGCAGCTCATTTCACTCAGTCACAGCATCCCATTTCACTCAGTGCCTGCAACCCATTACCCTCAGTCACAGCATCCCATTTCCATCAGTCACTGCATCCCATTCATCTCAGTCACTGAATCCCATTTCCCTCATTCACTGCTCCCATTCCCCACAGTCACCGCATCCCATTAACGTCAGTCGCAGCATCCCATTTCACTCAGTCACTGCATCCCATTTCCCTCAGTCACTGCATCCCATTTCCCTCAGTCACTGCATCTACTTTCCACAGTCACTGCATCCCATTTCAGTCAGTCACTCCATCCCATTTAACAGTCACTGTATCCCATTTCACAGTGTCACTGCATCCCATTTCACAGAGTCACTGCATCCCATTGCCCTCAGTCACTGCATCACATTGCCCTCAGACACTGCATCCCATTGCCCTCAGTCGCTGCATACCATTTCACTCAGTCACTGCATACCATTTCACTCAGTCACAGCATCCCATTTTACTCAGTCACAGCATCCCATTTCACTGAGACACTGCATCCCATTAACATCAGTCACTGCATCCCATTTCCCTCAGTCACTGCATCCCATTTCCCTCAGTCACTGCATCCCATTTCACTCATTCACTGTATCCCATTTCACTTAGTCACTGCATCCCATTTCCCTCAGTCCCTGCAACCCATTATACTCAGTCACAGCATCACATTTCCACAGTCACTGCATCTCCTTTCCATCAGCCACTGCATCCCATTTCCCACAGTCATTGCATCCCATTTCCCACAGTCATTGCATCCCATTACCCTCAGTCACTGCATCCCATTATCCTCAGTCACTGCATCCCATTAACTTCAGTTCCAGGATCCCATTTCAAACAGACACTGCATCTCCTTTCCCGCAGTCACTGCATCCCAGTTCACACAGCCACTGCATCCCAGTTCACACAGCCACTGCATCCCATTGCCCTCAGTCACTGCATCCCATTTCACACAGCCACTGCATCCCATTTCACTCAGTCACTGCATCCCATTGCCCTCAGTCACTGCATCCCATTTCACTCAGTCACTGCAGCTCATTTCACTCAGTCACTGCATCACATTAACTTCAGTCGCAGGATCCCATTTCAAACAGACACTGCATCGAATTTTCATCAGTCATTGCATTCCATTTCCACACAGTCAGTGCATTCCATTTCCACACAGTCAGTGCATCCCATTTGCCACAGTCACTGCATCCCATTTGCCACAGTCACTGCATCCCATTTCACTCAGTCACTGCATCCCATTTCACTCAGTCACTGCATCCCAATGCCCTCAGTCACTGCATCCCATTTCACTCAGTCACTGCATCTCCTATCCCTCATTCACTGCATCCCATTACCCACAGTCACTGCATCGCGTTACCCTCAGTCACTGCATCACATTACCCTCAGTCACTGCATCCCACTTCCCACAGTTACTGCATCCCATTGCCCTCAGTCACTGCATCCCATTGCCCTCAGTCACTGTATCCCATTTCAAACAGACACTGCATCTCCTTTCCCTCAGTCATTGCATCCCATTTCGAACAGCCACTACATCCCATTTCGCACTGCCACTGCATCCCATTTCACTCATTCACTGCAGCTCATTTCACTCAGTCACTGCAGCTCATTTCACTAAGTCATAGCATCCCATTTCACTCAGTGCCTGCAACCCATTACCCTCAGTCACAGCATCCCATTTCCATCAGTCACTGCATCCCATTCATCTCAGTCACTGAATCCCATTTCCCTCATTCACTGCTCCCATTCCCCACAGTCACCGCATCCCATTAACGTCAGTCACTGCATCCCATTTCACTCAGTCACTGCATCCCATTTCCCTCAGTCACTGCATCCCATTTCCCTCAGTCACTGCATCTACTTTCCACAGTCACTGCATCCCATTTCAGTCAGTCACTCCATCCCATTTAACAGTCACTGTATCCCATTTCACAGTGTCACTGCATCCCATTTCACAGAGTCACTGCATCCCATTGCCCTCAGTCACTGCATCCCATTGCCCTCAGTCACTGCATCCCATTGCCCTCAGACACTGCATCCCATTGCCCTCAGTCACTGCATACCATTTCACTCAGTTACTGCATACCATTTCACTCAGTCACAGCATCCCATTTTACTCAGTCACAGCATCCCATTTCACTGAGGCACTGCATCCCATTAACATCAGTCACTGCATCCCATTTCCCTCAGTCACTGCATCCCATTTCACTCATTCACTGTATCCCATTTCACTCAGTCACTGCATCCCATTTCCCTCAGTCCCTGCAACCCATTATACTCAGTCACAGCATCACATTTCCACAGTCACTGCATCTCCTTTCCATCAGCCACTGCATCCCATTTCCCACAGTCATTGCATCCCATTTCCCACAGTCATTGCATCCCATTACCCTCAGTCACTGCATCCCATTATCCTCAGTCACTGCATCCCATTAACTTCAGTTCCAGGATCCCATTTCAAACAGACACTGCATCTCCTTTCCCGCAGTCACTGCATCCCAGTTCACACAGCCACTGCATCCCAGTTCACACAGCCACTGCATCCCATTGCCCTCAGTCACTGCATCCCATTTCACACAGCCACTGCATCCCATTTCACTCAGTCACTGCATCCCATTGCCCTCAGTCACTGCATCCCATTTCACTCAGTCACTGCAGCTCATTTCACTCAGTCACTGCATCACATTAACTTCAGTCGCAGGATCCCATTTCAAACAGACACTGCATCGAATTTTCATCAGTCATTGCATTCCATTTCCACACAGTCAGTGCATTCCATTTCCACACAATCAGTGCATCACATTTGCCACAGTCACTGCATCCCATTTGCCACAGTCACTGCATCCCATTTCACTCAGTCACTGCATCCCATTTCACTCAGTCACTGCATCCCAATGCCCTCAGTCACTGCATCCCATTTCACACAGTCACTGCATCCCATTACCCTCAGTCACTGCATCCCATTTCCCACAGTCACTGCATACCATTACGCTCAGTCACTGCATCCCATTACGCTCAGTCACTGCATCCCATTAATTTCAGTCGCAGGATCCCATTTCAAACAGACACTGCATCTCCTTTCCCTCAGTCACTGCATCCCATTTCACACAGCCACTGCATCCCATTTCACTCAGTCACTGCATCCCATTTCCGTCAGTCACTGCATCCCAATTAACGGAGACAGTGAATCCCGTGTAACCGACACAGCGCATCCATTTCACTCAGCCACTGCGTCCCAGTCCACTCAGACAGTGTGTCCCATTTCCCTCAGTCAGTGCAGCCGATTTCACTCAGTCACTGCAGCCCATTTCCCTCAGTCACTGCAGGTCATTTCCCTCAGTCACTGCAGACCATTTCACTCAGTCACTGCAGCCCATTTCACAGACTCACTGCATCCCATTTCACAGACTCACTGCATCCCATTTCACAGAGTCACTGCAGCACATTTCATTAATTCGCTGCATCCCACTTCACTCAGCCACTGCGTCCCAGTCCACTCAGTCAGTGTGTCCCATTGCCGTCAGTCACTGCATCCCATTTATCTCAGTCACTGCAAACCCATTACCCTCAGTGACTGCATCCCATTACCCTCAGTCACTGCGTCCCATTTCACTCAGTCACTGCATCCCATTTCCGTCAGTCACTGCAGCCCATTTCCCTCAGTCAATGCAGGCCATTTCCCTCAGTCACTGCAGGCCATTTCCCTCAGTCACTGCAGACCATTTCCCTCAGTCACTGCAGACCATTTCACTCAGTCACTGCATCCCATTTGCTTCAGTCACAGCACACCATTTCCCACAGTCACTGAATCTCCTTTCCCTCAGTCAATGCATCACGTTTCACTGAGTCACTGCAGCCCATTTCCCACAGTCACGGCATCCCATTTCACTCAGTCACGGCATCCCATTTCACTCAGTCATTGCAGCTCATTTCCTGCAGTCACTGCATCTACTTTCCTCAGTCACTGCATCCCATTTCACTCAGTCACTGCATCCCATTTAACAGTCACTGCATCCCATTTCCCTCAGTCACTGCATCCCATTTCCATCATTCACTGCATCCCACTTCACTCAGTCACTGCATCCCATCTCCCTCAGTCACTGCATCCCATTTCACTTAGTCACTGCATCCCATTGCCCTCAGTCACTGCATCCCATTTCACTCAGTCACTGCATCTCCTATCCCTCATTCACTGCATCCCATTACCCACAGTCACTGCATCGCGTTACCCTCAGTCACTGCATCACATTACCCTCAGTCACTGCATCCCACTTCCCACAGTTACTGCATCCCATTGCCCTCAGTCACTGCATCCCATTGCCCTCAGTCACTGTATCCCATTTCAAACAGACACTGCATCTCCTTTCCCTCAGTCATTGCATCCCATTTCGAACAGCCACTGCATCCCATTTCGCACAGCCACTGCATCCCATTTCACTCATTCACTGCAGCTCATTTCACTCAGTCACTGCAGCTCATTTCACTCAGTCACAGCATCCCATTTCACTCAGTGCCTGCAACCCATTACCCTCAGTCACAGCATCCCATTTCCATCAGTCACTGCATCCCATTCATCTCAGTCACTGAATCCCATTTCCCTCATTCACTGCTCCCATTCCCCACAGTCACCGCATCCCATTAACGTCAGTCGCAGCATCCCATTTCACTCAGTCACTGCATCCCATTTCCCTCAGTCACTGCATCTACTTTCCACAGTCACTGCATCCCATTTCAGTCAGTCACTCCATCCCATTTAACAGTCACTGTATCCCATTTCACAGTGTCACTGCATCCCATTTCACAGAGTCACTGCATCCCATTGCCCTCAGTCACTGCATCACATTGCCCTCAGACACTGCATCCCATTGCCCTCAGTCACTGCATACCATTTCACTCAGTCACTGCATACCATTTCACTCAGTCACAGCATCCCATTTTACTCAGTCACAGCATCCCATTTCACTGAGACACTGCATCCCATTAACATCAGTCACTGCATCCCATTTCCCTCAGTCACTGCATCCCATTTCCCTCAGTCACTGCATCCCATTTCACTCATTCACTGTATCCCATTTCACTTAGTCACTGCATCCCATTTCCCTCAGTCCCTGCAACCCATTATACTCAGTCACAGCATCACATTTCCACAGTCACTGCATCTCCTTTCCATCAGCCACTGCATCCCATTTCCCACAGTCATTGCATCCCATTTCCCACAGTCATTGCATCCCATTACCCTCAGTCACTGCATCCCATTATCCTCAGTCACTGCATCCCATTAACTTCAGTTCCAGGATCCCATTTCAAACAGACACTGCATCTCCTTTCCCGCAGTCACTGCATCCCAGTTCACACAGCCACTGCATCCCAGTTCACACAGCCACTGCATCCCATTGCCCTCAGTCACTGCATCCCATTTCACACAGCCACTGCATCCCATTTCACTCAGTCACTGCATCCCATTGCCCTCAGTCACTGCATCCCATTTCACTCAGTCACTGCAGCTCATTTCACTCAGTCACTGCATCACATTAACTTCAGTCGCAGGATCCCATTTCAAACAGACACTGCATCGAATTTTCATCAGTCATTGCATTCCATTTCCACACAGTCAGTGCATTCCATTTCCACACAGTCAGTGCATCCCATTTGCCACAGTCACTGCATCCCATTTGCCACAGTCACTGCATCCCATTTCACTCAGTCACTGCATCCCATTTCACTCAGTCACTGCATCCCAGTGCCCTCAGTCACTGCATCCCATTTCACTCAGTCACTGCATCTCCTATCCCTCATTCACTGCATCCCATTACCCACAGTCACTGCATCGCGTTACCCTCAGTCACTGCATCACATTACCCTCAGTCACTGCATCCCACTTCCCACAGTTACTGCATCCCATTGCCCTCAGTCACTGCATCCCATTGCCCTCAGTCACTGTATCCCATTTCAAACAGACACTGCATCTCCTTTCCCTCAGTCATTGCATCCCATTTCGAACAGCCACTACATCCCATTTCGCACTGCCACTGCATCCCATTTCACTCATTCACTGCAGCTCATTTCACTCAGTCACTGCAGCTCATTTCACTCAGTCATAGCATCCCATTTCACTCAGTGCCTGCAACCCATTACCCTCAGTCACAGCATCCCATTTCCATCAGTCACTGCATCCCATTCATCTCAGTCACTGAATCCCATTTCCCTCATTCACTGCTCCCATTCCCCACAGTCACCGCATCCCATTAACGTCAGTCACTGCATCCCATTTCACTCAGTCACTGCATCCCATTTCCCTCAGTCACTGCATCCCATTTCCCTCAGTCACTGCATCTACTTTCCACAGTCACTGCAGCCCATTTCAGTCAGTCACTCCATCCCATTTAACAGTCACTGTATCCCATTTCACAGTGTCACTGCATCCCATTTCACAGAGTCACTGCATCCCATTGCCCTCAGTCACTGCATCCCATTGCCCTCAGTCACTGCATCACATTGCCCTCAGACACTGCATCCCATTGCCCTCAGTCACTGCATACCATTTCACTCAGTCACTGCATACCATTTCACTCAGTCACAGCATCCCATTTTACTCAGTCACTGCATCCCATTTCACTGAGACACTGCATCCCATTTCCCTCAGTCACTGCATCCCATTTCCCTCAGTCACTGCATCCCATTTCACTCATTCACTGTATCCCATTTCACTTAGTCACTGCATCCCATTTCCCTCAGTCCCTGCAACCTATTATACTCAGTCACAGCATCACATTTCCACAGTCACTGCATCTCCTTTCCATCAGCCACTGCATCCCATTTCCCACAGTCATTGCATCCCATTTCCCACAGTCATTGCATCCCATTACCCTCAGTCACTGCATCCCATTATCCTCAGTCACTGCATCCCATTAACTTCAGTTCCAGGATCCCATTTCAAACAGACACTGCATCTCCTTTCCCGCAGTCACTGCATCCCAGTTCACACAGCCACTGCATCCCATTGCCCTCAGTCACTGCATCCCATTTCACACAGCCACTGCATCCCATTTCACTCAGTCACTGCATCCCATTGCCCTCAGTCACTGCATCCCATTTCACTCAGTCACTGCAGCTCATTTCACTCAGTCACTGCATCACATTAACTTCAGTCGCAGGATCCCATTTCAAACAGACACTGCATCGAATTTTCATCAGTCATTGCATTCCATTTCCACACAGTCAGTGCATTCCATTTCCACACAGTCAGTGCATCCCATTTGCCACAGTCACTGCATCCCATTTCACTCAGTCACTGCATCCCATTTCACTCAGTCACTGCATCCCAATGCCCTCAGTCACTGCAACCCATTTCACTCAGTCACTGCATCTCCTATCCCTCATTCACTGCATCCCATTACCCACAGTCACTGCATCGCGTTACCCTCAGTCACTGCATCACATTACCCTCAGTCACTGCATCCCACTTCCCACAGTTACTGCATGCCATTGCCCTCAGTCACTGCATCCCATTGCCCTCAGTCACTGTATCCCATTTCAAACAGACACTGCATCTCCTTTCCCTCAGTCATTGCATCCCATTTCGAACAGCCACTGCATCCCATTTCGCACTGCCACTGCATCTACTTTCCACAGTCACTGCATCCCATTTCAGTCAATCACTCCATCCCATTTAACAGTCACTGTATCCCATTTCACAGTGTCACTGCATCCCGTTTCACAGAGTCACTGCATCCCATTGCCCTCAGTCACTGCATCCCATTGCCCTCAGTAACTGCATCCCATTGCCCTCAGTCACTGCATACCATTTCACTCAGTCACTGCATACCATTTCACTCAGTCACAGCATCCCATTTTACTCAGTCACAGCATCCCATTTCACTGAGACACTGCATCCCATTAACATCAGTCACTGCATCCCATTTCCCTCAGTCACTGCGTCCCATTTCACTCATTCACTGTATCCCATTTCACTCAGTCACTGCATCCCATTTCCCTCAGTCCCTGCAACCCATTATACTCAGTCACAGCATCACATTTCCACAGTCACTGCATCTCCTTTCCATCAGCCACTGCATCCCATTTCCCACAGTCATTGCATCCCATTTCCCACAGTCATTGCATCCCATTACCCTCAGTCACTGCATCCCATTATCCTCAGTCACTGCATCCCATTAACTTCAGTTCCAGGATCCCATTTCAAACAGACACTGCATCTCCTTTCCCGCAGTCACTGCATCCCAGTTCACACAGCCACTGCATCCCAGTTCACACAGCCACTGATTCCCATTGCCCTCAGTCACTGCATCTCATTTCACACAGCCACTGCATCCCATTTCACTCAGTCACTGCATCCCATTGCCCTCAGTCACTGCATCCCATTTCACTCAGTCACTGCAGCTCATTTCACTCAGTCACTGCATCACCTTAACTTCAGTCGCAGGATCCCATTTCAAACAGACACTGCATCGAATTTTCATCAGTCATTGCATTCCATTTCCACACAGTCAGTGCATTCCATTTCCACACAGTCAGTGCATCCCATTTGCCACAGTCACTGCATCCCATTTGCCACAGTCACTGCATCCCATTTCACTCAGTCACTGCATCCCATTTCACTCAGTCACTGCATCCCAATGCCCTCAGTCACTGCATCCCATTTCACACAGTCACTGCATCCCATTACCCTCAGTCACTGCAACCCATTTCCCACAGTCACTGCATCCCATTTCACTCATTCACTGCAGCTCATTTCACTCAGTCACTGCAGCTCATTTCACTCAGTCACAGCATCCCATTTCACTCAGTGCCTGCAACCCATTACCCTCAGTCACAGCATCCCATTTCCATCAGTCACTGCATCCCATTCATCTCAGTCACTGAATCCCATTTCCCTCATTCACTGCTCCCATTCCCCACAGTCACCGCATCCCATTAACGTCAGTCGCAGCATCCCATTTCACTCAGTCACTGCATCCCATTTCCCTCAGTCACTGCATCTACTTTCCACAGTCACTGCATCCCATTTCAGTCAGTCACTCCATCCCATTTAACAGTCACTGTATCCCATTTCACAGTGTCACTGCATCCCATTTCACAGAGTCACTGCATCCCATTGCCCTCAGTCACTGCATCACATTGCCCTCAGACACTGCATCCCATTGCCCTCAGTCACTGCATACCATTTCACTCAGTCACTGCATACCATTTCACTCAGTCACAGCATCCCATTTTACTCAGTCACAGCATCCCATTTCACTGAGACACTGCATCCCATTAACATCAGTCACTGCATCCCATTTCCCTCAGTCACTGCATCCCATTTCCCTCAGTCACTGCATCCCATTTCACTCATTCACTGTATCCCATTTCACTTAGTCACTGCATCCCATTTCCCTCAGTCCCTGCAACCCATTATACTCAGTCACAGCATCACATTTCCACAGTCACTGCATCTCCTTTCCATCAGCCACTGCATCCCATTTCCCACAGTCATTGCATCCCATTTCCCACAGTCATTGCATCCCATTACCCTCAGTCACTGCATCCCATTATCCTCAGTCACTGCATCCCATTAACTTCAGTTCCAGGATCCCATTTCAAACAGACACTGCATCTCCTTTCCCGCAGTCACTGCATCCCAGTTCACACAGCCACTGCATCCCAGTTCACACAGCCACTGCATCCCATTGCCCTCAGTCACTGCATCCCATTTCACACAGCCACTGCATCCCATTTCACTCAGTCACTGCATCCCATTGCCCTCAGTCACTGCATCCCATTTCACTCAGTCACTGCAGCTCATTTCACTCAGTCACTGCATCACATTAACTTCAGTCGCAGGATCCCATTTCAAACAGACACTGCATCGAATTTTCATCAGTCATTGCATTCCATTTCCACACAGTCAGTGCATTCCATTTCCACACAGTCAGTGCATCCCATTTGCCACAGTCACTGCATCCCATTTGCCACAGTCACTGCATCCCATTTCACTCAGTCACTGCATCCCATTTCACTCAGTCACTGCATCCCAGTGCCCTCAGTCACTGCATCCCATTTCACTCAGTCACTGCATCTCCTATCCCTCATTCACTGCATCCCATTACCCACAGTCACTGCATCGCGTTACCCTCAGTCACTGCATCACATTACCCTCAGTCACTGCATCCCACTTCCCACAGTTACTGCATCCCATTGCCCTCAGTCACTGCATCCCATTGCCCTCAGTCACTGTATCCCATTTCAAACAGACACTGCATCTCCTTTCCCTCAGTCATTGCATCCCATTTCGAACAGCCACTACATCCCATTTCGCACTGCCACTGCATCCCATTTCACTCATTCACTGCAGCTCATTTCACTCAGTCACTGCAGCTCATTTCACTCAGTCATAGCATCCCATTTCACTCAGTGCCTGCAACCCATTACCCTCAGTCACAGCATCCCATTTCCATCAGTCACTGCATCCCATTCATCTCAGTCACTGAATCCCATTTCCCTCATTCACTGCTCCCATTCCCCACAGTCACCGCATCCCATTAACGTCAGTCACTGCATCCCATTTCACTCAGTCACTGCATCCCATTTCCCTCAGTCACTGCATCCCATTTCCCTCAGTCACTGCATCTACTTTCCACAGTCACTGCAGCCCATTTCAGTCAGTCACTCCATCCCATTTAACAGTCACTGTATCCCATTTCACAGTGTCACTGCATCCCATTTCACAGAGTCACTGCATCCCATTGCCCTCAGTCACTGCATCCCATTGCCCTCAGTCACTGCATCACATTGCCCTCAGACACTGCATCCCATTGCCCTCAGTCACTGCATACCATTTCACTCAGTCACTGCATACCATTTCACTCAGTCACAGCATCCCATTTTACTCAGTCACTGCATCCCATTTCACTGAGACACTGCATCCCATTTCCCTCAGTCACTGCATCCCATTTCCCTCAGTCACTGCATCCCATTTCACTCATTCACTGTATCCCATTTCACTTAGTCACTGCATCCCATTTCCCTCAGTCCCTGCAACCTATTATACTCAGTCACAGCATCACATTTCCACAGTCACTGCATCTCCTTTCCATCAGCCACTGCATCCCATTTCCCACAGTCATTGCATCCCATTTCCCACAGTCATTGCATCCCATTACCCTCAGTCACTGCATCCCATTATCCTCAGTCACTGCATCCCATTAACTTCAGTTCCAGGATCCCATTTCAAACAGACACTGCATCTCCTTTCCCGCAGTCACTGCATCCCAGTTCACACAGCCACTGCATCCCATTGCCCTCAGTCACTGCATCCCATTTCACACAGCCACTGCATCCCATTTCACTCAGTCACTGCATCCCATTGCCCTCAGTCACTGCATCCCATTTCACTCAGTCACTGCAGCTCATTTCACTCAGTCACTGCATCACATTAACTTCAGTCGCAGGATCCCATTTCAAACAGACACTGCATCGAATTTTCATCAGTCATTGCATTCCACTTCCACACAGTCAGTGCATTCCATTTCCACACAGTCAGTGCATCCCATTTGCCACAGTCACTGCATCCCATTTCACTCAGTCACTGCATCCCATTTCACTCAGTCACTGCATCCCAATGCCCTCAGTCACTGCAACCCATTTCACTCAGTCACTGCATCTCCTATCCCTCATTCACTGCATCCCATTACCCACAGTCACTGCATCGCGTTACCCTCAGTCACTGCATCACATTACCCTCAGTCACTGCATCCCACTTCCCACAGTTACTGCATGCCATTGCCCTCAGTCACTGCATCCCATTGCCCTCAGTCACTGTATCCCATTTCAAACAGACACTGCATCTCCTTTCCCTCAGTCATTGCATCCCATTTCGAACAGCCACTGCATCCCATTTCGCACTGCCACTGCATCTACTTTCCACAGTCACTGCATCCCATTTCAGTCAATCACTCCATCCCATTTAACAGTCACTGTATCCCATTTCACAGTGTCACTGCATCCCGTTTCACAGAGTCACTGCATCCCATTGCCCTCAGTCACTGCATCCCATTGCCCTCAGTAACTGCATCCCATTGCCCTCAGTCACTGCATACCATTTCACTCAGTCACTGCATACCATTTCACTCAGTCACAGCATCCCATTTTACTCAGTCACAGCATCCCATTTCACTGAGACACTGCATCCCATTAACATCAGTCACTGCATCCCATTTCCCTCAGTCACTGCGTCCCATTTCACTCATTCACTGTATCCCATTTCACTCAGTCACTGCATCCCATTTCCCTCAGTCCCTGCAACCCATTATACTCAGTCACAGCATCACATTTCCACAGTCACTGCATCTCCTTTCCATCAGCCACTGCATCCCATTTCCCACAGTCATTGCATCCCATTTCCCACAGTCATTGCATCCCATTACCCTCAGTCACTGCATCCCATTATCCTCAGTCACTGCATCCCATTAACTTCAGTTCCAGGATCCCATTTCAAACAGACACTGCATCTCCTTTCCCGCAGTCACTGCATCCCAGTTCACACAGCCACTGCATCCCAGTTCACACAGCCACTGATTCCCATTGCCCTCAGTCACTGCATCTCATTTCACACAGCCACTGCATCCCATTTCACTCAGTCACTGCATCCCATTGCCCTCAGTCACTGCATCCCATTTCACTCAGTCACTGCAGCTCATTTCACTCAGTCACTGCATCACCTTAACTTCAGTCGCAGGATCCCATTTCAAACAGACACTGCATCGAATTTTCATCAGTCATTGCATTCCATTTCCACACAGTCAGTGCATTCCATTTCCACACAGTCAGTGCATCCCATTTGCCACAGTCACTGCATCCCATTTGCCACAGTCACTGCATCCCATTTCACTCAGTCACTGCATCCCATTTCACTCAGTCACTGCATCCCAATGCCCTCAGTCACTGCATCCCATTTCACACAGTCACTGCATCCCATTACCCTCAGTCACTGCAACCCATTTCCTACAGTCACTGCATCCCATTACGCTCAGTCACTGCATCCCATTGCCCTCAGTCACTGCATCCCATTACGCTCAGTCACTGCATCCCATTAATTTCAGTCGCAGGATCCCATTTCAAACAGACACTGCATCTCCTTTCCCTCAGTCACTGCATCCCATTTCACACAGCCACTGCATCCCATTTCGCACAGCCACTGCATCCCATTTCGCAGAGCCACTGCATCCCATTTCACTCAGACACAGCATCCCATTTCACTCAGATACTGCATCCCATTACCCTCAGTCACTGCATCGCATTAACCTCAGTCACTGCATCCCATTTCACACAGCCACTGCATCCCATTTCACACAGCCACTGCATCCCATTTCACTCAGACACAGCATCCCATTTCACTCAGATACTGCATCCCATTTCCATCATTCACTGCATCCCACTTCACTCAGTCACTGCATCCCTTCTCCCTCAGTCACTGCATCCTACTTCCATCAGTCACTGCATCCCACTTCCATCATTCACGGCGTCTCCTTTCCCTCAGTCACTGCGTCACATTTCCATCAGTGACTGCATCCCATTTCCCACAGTCACTGCATCCCATTTCCATCATTCAATGTATCCCATCTCCCTCAGTCTCTGCATCCCATTTCACTCAGTCACAGCATGCCACTTCCATCAGTCACTGCATCCCACTTCCATCAGTCACGGCGTCTCTTTTCCCTCAGTCACTGCGTCCCATGTCCATCAGTGACTGCATCCCATTTCCCTCAGTCACTGCATCCCATTTCACTCAGTCACTGCATCCCATTTCACACAGTCACTGCATCCCATTTCCCTCAGTCACTGCATCCCATTAATTTCAGTCGCAGCCTCCCATTTAATGGACACAGTGAATCCCATTTCACTCAGTCACTGCATCCCATTTCACTCAGTCACTGCATCCCATTTCCGTCAGTCACTGCATCCCAATTAACGGAGACAGTGAATCCCGTTTAACCGACACAGCGCATCCATTTCACTCAGCCACTGCGTCCCAGTCCACTCAGACAGTGTGTCCCATTTCCCTCAGTCAGTGCAGCCGATTTCACTCAGTCACTGCAGCCCATTTCCCTCAGTCACTGCAGGCCATTTCCCTCAGTCACTGCAGGCCATTTCACTCAGTCACTGCAGCCCATTTCACAGACTCACTGCATCCCATTTCACAGAGTCACTGCATCTCATTTCACTAATTCACTGCATCCCACTTCACTCAGCCACTGCGTCCCATTTCCCTCAGTCAGTGCAGCCCATTTCACTCAGTCACTGCAGCCCATTTCCCTCAGTCACTGCAGGCCATTTCCCTCAGTCACTGCAGACCATTTCACAGACTCACTGCATCCCATTTCACAGAGTCACTGCAGCTCATTTCACTAATTCACTGCATTCCACTTCACTCAGCCACTGCGTCCCAGTCCACTCAGTCAGTGTGTCCCATTACCGTCAGTCACTGCATCCCATTTATCTCAGTCACTGCAAACCCATTACCCTCAGTGACTGCATCCCATTACCCTCAGTCACTGCATCCCATTACACTCAGTCAGTGCCTCCCATTACACTCAGTCACTGCATCCCATTTCACTCAGTCACTGCATCCCATTTATCTCAGTCACTGCATCCCATTTATCTCAGCCACTGCATCCCATTTCACTCAGCCACTGCATCCCATTTCACTCAGTCACTGCACCCCATTTCACTCAGTCACTGCACCCCATTCCCCTGTCACTGCATCCCATTACCCTCAGTCACTGCATGCCATTTCCCACAGTCCCTGCATCTCCTTTCCCTCAGTCACTGCATGCCATTTCCCTCAGTCACCGCATCCAATTTCCCTCAGTCACCGCAACCCATGACCATCAATCACAGCATCACATTTCAGACACTGCATCCCATTTCAATCAGTCACTGCATCACATTTCACTCAGCCACTGCATCCCATTCCCCTCAGTCACTGCATCCCATTTCCCACAGTCACTGAATCTCCTTTCCCTCAGTCAATGCGTCACATTTCACTGAGTCACTGCATCCCATTTAACTCAGTCACTGCATCCCATTTCCATCAGTCACTGCAACCCATGTATCTCAGTCACTGTATCCCATTTCCCTCAGTCACTGCACCCCATTTCATAGTCACTGCATCCCATTTCCCCCAGTCACAGCACCCCATTTCACTCAGTCACTGCATCCCATTTCACTCAGTCACTGCGTCCCATTTCACTCAGTCACTGCATCCCAGTTCACTCAGTCACTGCATCTACTTTCCTCAGTCACTGCATCCCATTTCACTCAGTCACTGCATCCCATTTAACAGTCACTGCATCCCATTTCCCTCAGTCACTGCATCCCATTTCCATCATTCACTGCATCCCACTTCACTCAGTCACTGCATCCCATCTCCCTCAGTCACTGCATCCCATTTCACTTAGTCACTGCATCCCATTGCCCTCAGTCACTGCATCCCATTTCACTCAGTCACTGCATCTCCTATCCCTCATTCACTGCATCCCATTACCCACAGTCACTGCATCGCGTTACCCTCAGTCACTGCATCACATTACCCTCAGTCACTGCATCCCACTTCCCACAGTTACTGCATCCCATTGCCCTCAGTCACTGCATCCCATTGCCCTCAGTCACTGTATCCAATTTCAAACAGACAGTGCATCTCCTTTCCCTCAGTCATTGCATCCCATTTCGAACAGCCACTGCATCCCATTTCGCACAGCCACTGCATCCCATTTCACTCATTCACTGCAGCTCAACTCACTCAGTCACTGCAGCTCATTTCACTCAGTCACAGCATCCCATTTCACTCAGTGCCTGCAACCCATTACCCTCAGTCACAGCATCCCATTTCCATCAGTCACTGCATCCCATTCATCTCAGTCACTGAATCCCATTTCCCTCATTCACTGCTCCCATTCCCCACAGTCACCGCATCCCATTAACGTCAGTCGCAGCATCCCATTTCACTCAGTCACTGCATCCCATTTCCCTCAGTCACTGCATCCCATTTCCCTCAGTCACTGCATCTACTTTCCACAGTCACTGCATCCCATTTCAGTCAGTCACTCCATCCCATTTAACAGTCACTGTATCCCATTTCACAGTGTCACTGCATCCCATTTCACAGAGTCACTGCATCCCATTGCCCTCAGTCACTGCATCCCATTTCACTGAGACACTGCATCCCATTAACATCAGTCACTGCATCCCATTTCCCTCAGTCACTGCATCCCATTTCCCTCAGTCACTGCATCCCATTTCACTCATTCACTGTATCCCATTTCACTTAGTCACTGCATCCCATTTCCCTCAGTCCCTGCAACCCATTATACTCAGTCACAGCATCACATTTCCACAGTCACTGCATCTCCTTTCCATCAGCCACTGCATCCCATTTCCCACAGTCATTGCATCCCATTTCCCACAGTCATTGCATCCCATTACCCTCAGTCACTGCATCCCATTATCCTCAGTCACTGCATCCCATTAACTTCAGTTCCAGGATCCCATTTCAAACAGACACTGCATCTCCTTTCCCGCAGTCACTGCATCCCAGTTCACACAGCCACTGCATCCCAGTTCACACAGCCACTGCATCCCATTGCCCTCAGTCACTGCATCCCATTTCACACAGCCACTGCATCCCATTTCACTCAGTCACTGCATCCCATTGCCCTCAGTCACTGCATCCCATTTCACTCAGTCACTGCAGCTCATTTCACTCAGTCACTGCATCACATTAACTTCAGTCGCAAGATCCCATTTCAAACAGACACTGCATCGAATTTTCATCAGTCATTGCATTCCATTTCCACACAGTCAGTGCATTCCATTTCCACACAGTCAGTGCATCCCATTTGCCACAGTCACTGCATCCCATTTGCCACAGTCACTGCATCCCATTTCACTCAGTCACTGCGTCCCATTTCACTCAGTCACTGCATCCCAATGCCCTCAGTCACTGCATCCCATTTCACTCAGTCACTGCATCTCCTATCCCTCATTCACTGCATCCCATTACCCACAGTCACTGCATCGCGTTACCCTCAGTCACTGCATCACATTACCCTCAGTCACTGCATCCCACTTCCCACAGTTACTGCATCCCATTGCCCTCAGTCACTGCATCCCATTGCCCTCAGTCACTGTATCCCATTTCAAACAGACACTGCATCTCCTTTCCCTCAGTCATTGCATCCCATTTCGAACAGCCACTACATCCCATTTCGCACTGCCACTGCATCCCATTTCACTCATTCACTGCAGCTCATTTCACTCAGTCACTGCAGCTCATTTCACTAAGTCATAGCATCCCATTTCACTCAGTGCCTGCAACCCATTACCCTCAGTCACAGCATCCCATTTCCATCAGTCACTGCATCCCATTCATCTCAGTCACTGAATCCCATTTCCCTCATTCACTGCTCCCATTCCCCACAGTCACCGCATCCCATTAACGTCAGTCACTGCATCCCATTTCACTCAGTCACTGCATCCCATTTCCCTCAGTCACTGCATCCCATTTCCCTCAGTCACTGCATCTACTTTCCACAGTCACTGCATCCCATTTCAGTCAGTCACTCCATCCCATTTAACAGTCACTGTATCCCATTTCACAGTGTCACTGCATCCCATTTCACAGAGTCACTGCATCCCATTGCCCTCAGTCACTGCATCCCATTGCCCTCAGTCACTGCATCCCATTGCCCTCAGTCACTGCATCCCATTGCCCTCAGACACTGCATCCCATTGCCCTCAGTCACTGCATACCATTTCACTCAGTCACTGCATACCATTTCACTCAGTCACAGCATCCCATTTTACTCAGTCACAGCATCCCATTTCACTGAGGCACTGCATCCCATTAACATCAGTCACTGCATCCCATTTCCCTCAGTCACTGCATCCCATTTCACTCATTCACTGTATCCCATTTCACTCAGTCACTGCATCCCATTTCCCTCAGTCCCTGCAACCCATTATACTCAGTCACAGCATCACATTTCCACAGTCACTGCATCTCCTTTCCATCAGCCACTGCATCCCATTTCCCACAGTCATTGCATCCCATTTCCCACAGTCATTGCATCCCATTACCCTCAGTCACTGCATCCCATTATCCTCAGTCACTGCATCCCATTAACTTCAGTTCCAGGATCCCATTTCAAACAGACACTGCATCTCCTTTCCCGCAGTCACTGCATCCCAGTTCACACAGCCACTGCATCCCAGTTCACACAGCCACTGCATCCCATTGCCCTCAGTCACTGCATCCCATTTCACACAGCCACTGCATCCCATTTCACTCAGTCACTGCATCCCATTGCCCTCAGTCACTGCATCCCATTTCACTCAGTCACTGCAGCTCATTTCACTCAGTCACTGCATCACATTAACTTCAGTCGCAGGATCCCATTTCAAACAGACACTGCATCGAATTTTCATCAGTCATTGCATTCCATTTCCACACAGTCAGTGCATTCCATTTCCACACAATCAGTGCATCACATTTGCCACCGTCACTGCATCCCATTTGCCACAGTCACTGCATCCCATTTCACTCAGTCACTGCATCCCATTTCACTCAGTCACTGCATCCCAATGCCCTCAGTCACTGCATCCCATTTCACACAGTCACTGCATCCCATTACCCTCAGTCACTGCATCCCATTTCCCACAGTCACTGCATCCCATTACGCTCAGTCACTGCATCCCATTACGCTCAGTCACTGCATCCCATTACCATTAGTCACTGCATCCCATTAATTTCAGTCGCAGGATCCCATTTCAAACAGACACTGCATCTCCTTTCCCTCAGTCACTGCATCCCATTTCACACAGCCACTGCATCCCATTTCACTCAGTCACTGCATCCCATTTCCGTCAGTCACTGCATCCCAATTAACGGAGACAGTGAATCCCGTGTAACCGACACAGCGCATCCATTTCACTCAGCCACTGCGTCCCAGTCCACTCAGACAGTGTGTCCCATTTCCCTCAGTCAGTGCAGCCGATTTCACTCAGTCACTGCAGCCCATTTCCCTCAGTCACTGCAGGTCATTTCCCTCAGTCACTGCAGACCATTTCACTCAGTCACTGCAGCCCATTTCACAGACTCACTGCATCCCATTTCACAGACTCACTGCATCCCATTTCACAGAGTCACTGCAGCACATTTCATTAATTCGCTGCATCCCACTTCACTCAGCCACTGCGTCCCAGTCCACTCAGTCAGTGTGTCCCATTGCCGTCAGTCACTGCATCCCATTTATCTCAGTCACTGCAAACCCATTACCCTCAGTGACTGCATCCCATTACCCTCAGTCACTGCGTCCCATTTCACTCAGTCACTGCATCCCATTTCCGTCAGTCACTGCAGCCCATTTCCCTCAGTCAATGCAGGCCATTTCCCTCAGTCACTGCAGGCCATTTCCCTCAGTCACTGCAGACCATTTCCCTCAGTCACTGCAGACCATTTCACTCAGTCACTGCATCCCATTTGCTTCAGTCACAGCACACCATTTCCCACAGTCACTGAATCTCCTTTCCCACAGTCACGGCATCCCATTTCACTCAGTCACGGCATCCCATTTCACTCAGTCATTGCAGCCCATTTCCTGCAGTCACTGCATCTACTTTCCTCAGTCACTGCATCCCATTTCACTCAGTCACTGCATCCCATTTAACAGTCACTGCATCCCATTTCCCTCAGTCACTGCATCCCATTTCCATCATTCACTGCATCCCACTTCACTCAGTCACTGCATCCCATCTCCCTCAGTCACTGCATCCCATTTCACTTAGTCACTGCATCCCATTGCCCTCAGTCACTGCATCCCATTTCACTCAGTCACTGCATCTCCTATCCCTCATTCACTGCATCCCATTACCCACAGTCACTGCATCGCGTTACCCTCAGTCACTGCATCACATTACCCTCAGTCACTGCATCCCACTTCCCACAGTTACTGCATCCCATTGCCCTCAGTCACTGCATCCCATTGCCCTCAGTCACTGTATCCCATTTCAAACAGACACTGCATCTCCTTTCCCTCAGTCATTGCATCCCATTTCGAACAGCCACTGCATCCCATTTCGCACAGCCACTGCATCCCATTTCACTCATTCACTGCAGCTCATTTCACTCAGTCACTGCAGCTCATTTCACTCAGTCACAGCATCCCATTTCACTCAGTGCCTGCAACCCATTACCCTCAGTCACAGCATCCCATTTCCATCAGTCACTGCATCCCATTCATCTCAGTCACTGAATCCCATTTCCCTCATTCACTGCTCCCATTCCCCACAGTCACCGCATCCCATTAACGTCAGTCGCAGCATCCCATTTCACTCAGTCACTGCATCCCATTTCCCTCAGTCACTGCATCTACTTTCCACAGTCACTGCATCCCATTTCAGTCAGTCACTCCATCCCATTTAACAGTCACTGTATCCCATTTCACAGTGTCACTGCATCCCATTTCACAGAGTCACTGCATCCCATTGCCCTCAGTCACTGCATCACATTGCCCTCAGACACTGCATCCCATTGCCCTCAGTCACTGCATACCATTTCACTCAGTCACTGCATACCATTTCACTCAGTCACAGCATCCCATTTTACTCAGTCACAGCATCCCATTTCACTGAGACACTGCATCCCATTAACATCAGTCACTGCATCCCATTTCCCTCAGTCACTGCATCCCATTTCCCTCAGTCACTGCATCCCATTTCACTCATTCACTGTATCCCATTTCACTTAGTCACTGCATCCCATTTCCCTCAGTCCCTGCAACCCATTATACTCAGTCACAGCATCACATTTCCACAGTCACTGCATCTCCTTTCCATCAGCCACTGCATCCCATTTCCCACAGTCATTGCATCCCATTTCCCACAGTCATTGCATCCCATTACCCTCAGTCACTGCATCCCATTATCCTCAGTCACTGCATCCCATTAACTTCAGTTCCAGGATCCCATTTCAAACAGACACTGCATCTCCTTTCCCGCAGTCACTGCATCCCAGTTCACACAGCCACTGCATCCCAGTTCACACAGCCACTGCATCCCATTGCCCTCAGTCACTGCATCCCATTTCACACAGCCACTGCATCCCATTTCACTCAGTCACTGCATCCCATTGCCCTCAGTCACTGCATCCCATTTCACTCAGTCACTGCAGCTCATTTCACTCAGTCACTGCATCACATTAACTTCAGTCACAGGATCCCATTTCAAACAGACACTGCATCGAATTTTCATCAGTCATTGCATTCCATTTCCACACAGTCAGTGCATTCCATTTCCACACAGTCAGTGCATCCCATTTGCCACAGTCACTGCATCCCATTTGCCACAGTCACTGCATCCCATTTCACTCAGTCACTGCATCCCATTTCACTCAGTCACTGCATCCCAATGCCCTCAGTCACTGCATCCCATTTCACTCAGTCACTGCATCTCCTATCCCTCATTCACTGCATCCCATTACCCACAGTCACTGCATCGCGTTACCCTCAGTCACTGCATCACATTACCCTCAGTCACTGCATCCCACTTCCCACAGTTACTGCATCCCATTGCCCTCAGTCACTGCATCCCATTGCCCTCAGTCACTGTATCCCATTTCAAACAGACACTGCATCTCCTTTCCCTCAGTCATTGCATCCCATTTCGAACAGCCACTACATCCCATTTCGCACTGCCACTGCATCCCATTTCACTCATTCACTGCAGCTCATTTCACTCAGTCACTGCAGCTCATTTCACTCAGTCATAGCATCCCATTTCACTCAGTGCCTGCAACCCATTACCCTCAGTCACAGCATCCCATTTCCATCAGTCACTGCATCCCATTCATCTCAGTCACTGAATCCCATTTCCCTCATTCACTGCTCCCATTCCCCACAGTCACCGCATCCCATTAACGCCAGTCACTGCATCCCATTTCACTCAGTCACTGCATCCCATTTCCCTCAGTCACTGCATCCCATTTCCCTCAGTCACTGCATCTACTTTCCACAGTCACTGCATCCCATTTCAGTCAGTCACTCCATCCCATTTAACAGTCACTGTATCCCATTTCACAGTGTCACTGTATCCCATTTCACAGAGTCAGTGCATCCCATTGCCCTCAGTCACTGCATCCCATTGCCCTCAGTCACTGCATCACATTGCCCTCAGACACTGCATCCCATTGCCCTCAGTCACTGCATACCATTTCACTCAGTCACTGCATACCATTTCACTCAGTCACAGCATCCCATTTTACTCAGTCACAGCATCCCATTTCACTGAGACACTGCATCCCATTAACATCAGTCACTGCATCCCATTTCCCTCAGTCACTGCATCCCATTTCACTCAGTCACTGCATCCCATTTCACTCATTCACTGTATCCCATTTCACTTAGTCACTGCATCCCATTTCCCTCAGTCCCTGCAACCCATTATACTCAGTCACAGCATCACATTTCCACAGTCACTGCATCTCCTTTCCATCAGCCACTGCATCCCATTTCCCACAGTCATTGCATCCCATTTCCCACAGTCAATGCATCCCATTACCCTCAGTCACTGCATCCCATTATCCTCAGTCACTGCATCCCATTAACTTCAGTTCCAGGATCCCAGTTCACACAGCCACTGCATCCCAGTTCACACAGCCACTGCATCCCATTGCCCTCAGTCACTGCATCCCATTTCACACAGCCACTGCATCCCATTTCACTCAGTCACTGCATCCCATTGCCCTCAGTCACTGCATCCCATTTCACTCAGTCACTGCAGCTCATTTCACTCAGTCACTGCATCACATTAACTTCAGTCGCAGGATCCCATTTCAAACAGACACTGCATCGAATTTTCATCAGTCATTGCATTCCATTTCCACACAGTCAGTGCATTCCATTTCCACACAGTCAGTGCATCCCATTTGCCACAGTCACTGCATCCCATTTCACTCAGTCACTGCATCCCATTTCACTCAGTCACTGCATCCCAATGCCCTCAGTCACTGCAACCCATTTCACTCAGTCACTGCATCTCCTATCCCTCATTCACTGCATCCCATTACCCACAGTCACTGCATCGCGTTACCCTCAGTCACTGCATCACATTACCCTCAGTCACTGCATCCCACTTCCCACAGTTACTGCATGCCATTGCCCTCAGTCACTGCATCCCATTGCCCTCAGTCACTGTATCCCATTTCAAACAGACACTGCATCTCCTTTCCCTCAGTCATTGCATCCCATTTCGAACAGCCACTGCATCCCATTTCGCACTGCCACTGCATCTACTTTCCACAGTCACTGCATCCCATTTCAGTCAATCACTCCATCCCATTTAACAGTCACTGTATCCCATTTCACAGTGTCACTGCATCCCGTTTCACAGAGTCACTGCATCCCATTGCCCTCAGTCACTGCATCCCATTGCCCTCAGTCACTGCATCCCATTGCCCTCAGTCACTGCATACCATTTCACTCAGTCACTGCATACCATTTCACTCTGTCACAGCATCCCATTTTACTCAGTCACAGCATCCCATTTCACTGAGACACTGCATCCCATTAACATCAGTCACTGCATCCCATTTCCCTCAGTCACTGCGTCCCATTTCACTCATTCACTGTATCCCATTTCACTCAGTCACTGCATCCCATTTCCCTCAGTCCCTGCAACCCATTATACTCAGTCACAGCATCACATTTCCACAGTCACTGCATCTCCTTTCCATCAGCCACTGCATCCCATTTCCCACAGTCATTGCATCCCATTTCCCACAGTCATTGCATCCCATTACCCTCAGTCACTGCATCCCATTATCCTCAGTCACTGCATCCCATTAACTTCAGTTCCAGGATCCCATTTCAAACAGACACTGCATCTCCTTTCCCGCAGTCACTGCATCCCAGTTCACACAGCCACTGCATCCCAGTTCACACAGCCACTGATTCCCATTGCCCTCAGTCACTGCATCTCATTTCACACAGCCACTGCATCCCATTTCACTCAGTCACTGCATCCCATTGCCCTCAGTCACTGCATCCCATTTCACTCAGTCACTGCAGCTCATTTCACTCAGTCACTGCATCACCTTAACTTCAGTCGCAGGATCCCATTTCAAACAGACACTGCATCGAATTTTCATCAGTCATTGCATTCCATTTCCACACAGTCAGTGCATTCCATTTCCACACAGTCAGTGCATCCCATTTGCCACAGTCACTGCATCCCATTTGCCACAGTCACTGCATCCCATTTCACTCAGTCACTGCATCCCATTTCACTCAGTCACTGCATCCCAATGCCCTCAGTCACTGCATCCCATTTCACACAGTCACTGCATCCCATTACCCTCAGTCACTGCAACCCATTTCCCACAGTCACTGCATCCCATTACGCTCAGTCACTGCATCCCATTGCCCTCAGTCACTGCATCCCATTACGCTCAGTCACTGCATCCCATTAATTTCAGTCGCAGGATCCCATTTCAAACAGACACTGCATCTCCTTTCCCTCAGTCACTGCATCCCATTTCACACAGCCACTGCATCCCATTTCGCACAGCCACTGCATCCCATTTCGCAGAGCCACTGCATCCCATTTCACTCAGACACAGCATCCCATTTCACTCAGATACTGCATCCCATTACCCTCAGTCACTGCATCGCATTAACCTCAGTCACTGCATCCCATTTCACACAGCCACTGCATCCCATTTCACACAGCCACTGCATCCCATTTCACTCAGACACAGCATCCCATTTCACTCAGATACTGCATCCCATTTCCATCATTCACTGCATCCCACTTCATTCAGTCACTGCATCCCTTCTCCCTCAGTCACTGCATCCTACTTCCATCAGTCACTGCATCCCACTTCCATCATTCACGGCGTCTCCTTTCCCTCAGTCACTGCGTCACATTTCCATCAGTGACTGCATCCCATTTCCCACAGTCACTGCATCCCATTTCCATCATTCAATGTATCCCATCTCCCTCAGTCTCTGCATCCCATTTCACTCAGTCACAGCATGCCACTTCCATCAGTCACTGCATCCCACTTCCATCAGTCACGGCGTCTCTTTTCCCTCAGTCACTGCGTCCCATGTCCATCAGTGACTGCATCCCATTTCCCTCAGTCACTGCATCCCATTTCACTCAGTCACTGCATCCCATTTCACACAGTCACTGCATCCCATTTCCCTCAGTCACTGCATCCCATTAATTTCAGTCGCAGCCTCCCATTTAATGGACACAGTGAATCCCATTTCACTCAGTCACTGCATCCCATTTCACTCAGTCACTGCATCCCATTTCCGTCAGTCACTGCATCCCAATTAACGGAGACAGTGAATCCCGTTTAACCGACACAGCGCATCCATTTCACTCAGCCACTGCGTCCCAGTCCACTCAGACAGTGTGTCCCATTTCCCTCAGTCAGTGCAGCCGATTTCACTCAGTCACTGCAGCCCATTTCCCTCAGTCACTGCAGGCCATTTCCCTCAGTCACTGCAGGCCATTTCACTCAGTCACTGCAGCCCATTTCACAGACTCACTGCATCCCATTTCACAGAGTCACTGCATCTCATTTCACTAATTCACTGCATCCCACTTCACTCAGCCACTGCGTCCCATTTCCCTCAGTCAGTGCAGCCCATTTCACTCAATCACTGCAGCCCATTTCCCTCAGTCACTGCAGGCCATTTCCCTCAGTCACTGCAGACCATTTCACAGACTCACTGCATCCCATTTCACAGACTCACTGCATCCCATTTCACAGAGTCACTGCAGCTCATTTCACTAATTCACTGCATTCCACTTCACTCAGCCACTGCGTCCCAGTCCACTCAGTCAGTGTGTCCCATTACCGTCAGTCACTGCATCCCATTTATCTCAGTCACTGCAAACCCATTACCCTCAGTGACTGCATCCCATTACCCTCAGTCACTGCATCCCATTACACTCAGTCAGTGCCTCCCATTACACTCAGTCACTGCATCCCATTTCACTCAGTCACTGCATCCCATTTATCTCAGCCACTGCATCCCATTTCACTCAGCCACTGCATCCCATTTCACTCAGTCACTGCACCCCATTTCACTCAGTCACTGCACCCCATTCCCCTGTCACTGCATCCCATTACCCTCAGTCACTGCATGCCATTTCCCACAGTCCCTGCATCTCCTTTCCCTCAGTCACTGCATGCCATTTCCCTCAGTCACCGCATCCAATTTCCCTCAGTCACCGCAACCCATGACCATCAATCACAGCATCACATTTCAGACACTGCATCCCATTTCAATCAGTCACTGCATCACATTTCACTCAGCCACTGCATCCCATTCCCCTCAGTCACTGCATCCCATTTCCCACAGTCACTGAATCTCCTTTCCCTCAGTCAATGCGTCACATTTCACTGAGTCACTGCATCCCATTTCACTCAGTCACTGCATCCCATTTCCATCAGTCACTGCAACCCATGTATCTCAGTCACTGTATCCCATTTCCCTCAGTCACTGCACCCCATTTCATAGTCACTGCATCCCATTTCCCCCAGTCACAGCACCCCATTTCACTCAGTCACTGCATCCCATTTCACTCAGTCACTGCGTCCCATTTCACTCAGTCACTGCATCCCAGTTCACTCAGTCACTGCATCTACTTTCCTCAGTCACTGCATCCCATTTCACTCAGTCACTGCATCCCATTTAACAGTCACTGCATCCCATTTCCCTCAGTCACTGCATCCCATTTCCATCATTCACTGCATCCCACTTCACTCAGTCACTGCATCCCATCTCCCTCAGTCACTGCATCCCATTTCACTTAGTCACTGCATCCCATTGCCCTCAGTCACTGCATCCCATTTCACTCAGTCACTGCATCTCCTATCCCTCATTCACTGCATCCCATTACCCACAGTCACTGCATCGCGTTACCCTCAGTCACTGCATCACATTACCCTCAGTCACTGCATCCCACTTCCCACAGTTACTGCATCCCATTGCCCTCAGTCACTGCATCCCATTGCCCTCAGTCACTGTATCCCATTTCAAACAGACACTGCATCTCCTTTCCCTCAGTCATTGCATCCCATTTCGAACAGCCACTGCATCCCATTTCGCACAGCCACTGCATCCCATTTCACTCATTCACTGCAGCTCAACTCACTCAGTCACTGCAGCTCATTTCACTCAGTCACAGCATCCCATTTCACTCAGTGCCTGCAACCCATTACCCTCAGTCACAGCATCCCATTTCCATCAGTCACTGCATCCCATTCATCTCAGTCACTGAATCCCATTTCCCTCATTCACTGCTCCCATTCCCCACAGTCACCGCATCCCATTAACGTCAGTCGCAGCATCCCATTTCACTCAGTCACTGCATCCCATTTCCCTCAGTCACTGCATCCCATTTCCCTCAGTCACTGCATCTACTTTCCACAGTCACTGCATCCCATTTCAGTCAGTCACTCCATCCCATTTAACAGTCACTGTATCCCATTTCACAGTGTCACTGCATCCCATTTCACAGAGTCACTGCATCCCATTGCCCTCAGTCACTGCATCACATTGCCCTCAGACACTGCATCCCATTGCCCTCAGTCACTGCATACCATTTCACTCAGTCTCTGCATACCATTTCACTCAGTCACAGCATCCCATTTTACTCAGTCACAGCATCCCATTTCACTGAGACACTGCATCCCATTAACATCAGTCACTGCATCCCATTTCCCTCAGTCACTGCATCCCATTTCCCTCAGTCACTGCATCCCATTTCACTCATTCACTGTATCCCATTTCACTTAGTCACTGCATCCCATTTCCCTCAGTCCCTGCAACCCATTATACTCAGTCACAGCATCACATTTCCACAGTCACTGCATCTCCTTTCCATCAGCCACTGCATCCCATTTCCCACAGTCATTGCATCCCATTTCCCACAGTCATTGCATCCCATTACCCTCAGTCACTGCATCCCATTATCCTCAGTCACTGCATCCCATTAACTTCAGTTCCAGGATCCCATTTCAAACAGACACTGCATCTCCTTTCCCGCAGTCACTGCATCCCAGTTCACACAGCCACTGCATCCCAGTTCACACAGCCACTGCATCCCATTGCCCTCAGTCACTGCATCCCATTTCACACAGCCACTGCATCCCATTTCACTCAGTCACTGCATCCCATTGCCCTCAGTCACTGCATCCCATTTCACTCAGTCACTGCAGCTCATTTCACTCAGTCACTGCATCACATTAACTTCAGTCGCAAGATCCCATTTCAAACAGACACTGCATCGAATTTTCATCAGTCATTGCATTCCATTTCCACACAGTCAGTGCATTCCATTTCCACACAGTCAGTGCATCCCATTTGCCACAGTCACTGCATCCCATTTGCCACAGTCACTGCATCCCATTTCACTCAGTCACTGCGTCCCATTTCACTCAGTCACTGCATCCCAATGCCCTCAGTCACTGCATCCCATTTCACTCAGTCACTGCATCTCCTATCCCTCATTCACTGCATCCCATTACCCACAGTCACTGCATCGCGTTACCCTCAGTCACTGCATCACATTACCCTCAGTCACTGCATCCCACTTCCCACAGTTACTGCATCCCATTGCCCTCAGTCACTGCATCCCATTGCCCTCAGTCACTGTATCCCATTTCAAACAGACACTGCATCTCCTTTCCCTCAGTCATTGCATCCCATTTCGAACAGCCACTACATCCCATTTCGCACTGCCACTGCATCCCATTTCACTCATTCACTGCAGCTCATTTCACTCAGTCACTGCAGCTCATTTCACTAAGTCATAGCATCCCATTTCACTCAGTGCCTGCAACCCATTACCCTCAGTCACAGCATCCCATTTCCATCAGTCACTGCATCCCATTCATCTCAGTCACTGAATCCCATTTCCCTCATTCACTGCTCCCATTCCCCACAGTCACCGCATCCCATTAACGTCAGTCACTGCATCCCATTTCACTCAGTCACTGCATCCCATTTCCCTCAGTCACTGCATCCCATTTCCCTCAGTCACTGCATCTACTTTCCACAGTCACTGCATCCCATTTCAGTCAGTCACTCCATCCCATTTAACAGTCACTGTATCCCATTTCACAGTGTCACTGCATCCCATTTCACAGAGTCACTGCATCCCATTGCCCTCAGTCACTGCATCCCATTGCCCTCAGTCACAGCATCCCATTTTACTCAGTCACAGCATCCCATTTCACTGAGACACTGCATCCCATTGCCCTCAGTCACTGCATACCATTTCACTCAGTCACTGCATACCATTTCACTCAGTCACAGCATCCCATTTTACTCAGTCACAGCATCCCATTTCACTGAGGCACTGCATCCCATTAACATCAGTCACTGCATCCCATTTCCCTCAGTCACTGCATCCCATTTCACTCATTCACTGTATCCCATTTCACTCAGTCACTGCATCCCATTTCCCTCAGTCCCTGCAACCCATTATACTCAGTCACAGCATCACATTTCCACAGTCACTGCATCTCCTTTCCATCAGCCACTGCATCCCATTTCCCACAGTCATTGCATCCCATTTCCCACAGTCATTGCATCCCATTACCCTCAGTCACTGCATCCCATTATCCTCAGTCACTGCATCCCATTAACTTCAGTTCCAGGATCCCATTTCAAACAGACACTGCATCTCCTTTCCCGCAGTCACTGCATCCCAGTTCACACAGCCACTGCATCCCAGTTCACACAGCCACTGCATCCCATTGCCCTCAGTCACTGCATCCCATTTCACACAGCCACTGCATCCCATTTCACTCAGTCACTGCATCCCATTGCCCTCAGTCACTGCATCCCATTTCACTCAGTCACTGCAGCTCATTTCACTCAGTCACTGCATCACATTAACTTCAGTCGCAGGATCCCATTTCAAACAGACACTGCATCGAATTTTCATCAGTCATTGCATTCCATTTCCACACAGTCAGTGCATTCCATTTCCACACAATCAGTGCATCACATTTGCCACAGTCACTGCATCCCATTTGCCACAGTCACTGCATCCCATTTCACTCAGTCACTGCATCCCATTTCACTCAGTCACTGCATCCCAATGCCCTCAGTCACTGCATCCCATTTCACACAGTCACTGCATCCCATTACCCTCAGTCACTGCATCCCATTTCCCACAGTCACTGCATCCCATTACGCTCAGTCACTGCATCCCATTACGCTCAGTCACTGCATCCCATTACCATTAGTCACTGCATCCCATTAATTTCAGTCGCAGGATCCCATTTCAAACAGACACTGCATCTCCTTTCCCTCAGTCACTGCATCCCATTTCACACAGCCACTGCATCCCATTTCACTCAGTCACTGCATCCCATTTCCGTCAGTCACTGCATCCCAATTAACGGAGACAGTGAATCCCGTGTAACCGACACAGCGCATCCATTTCACTCAGCCACTGCGTCCCAGTCCACTCAGACAGTGTGTCCCATTTCCCTCAGTCAGTGCAGCCGATTTCACTCAGTCACTGCAGCCCATTTCCCTCAGTCACTGCAGGTCATTTCCCTCAGTCACTGCAGACCATTTCACTCAGTCACTGCAGCCCATTTCACAGACTCACTGCATCCCATTTCACAGACTCACTGCATCCCATTTCACAGAGTCACTGCAGCACATTTCATTAATTCGCTGCATCCCACTTCACTCAGCCACTGCGTCCCAGTCCACTCAGTCAGTGTGTCCCATTGCCGTCAGTCACTGCATCCCATTTATCTCAGTCACTGCAAACCCATTACCCTCAGTGACTGCATCCCATTACCCTCAGTCACTGCGTCCCATTTCACTCAGTCACTGCATCCCATTTCCGTCAGTCACTGCAGCCCATTTCCCTCAGTCAATGCAGGCCATTTCCCTCAGTCACTGCAGGCCATTTCCCTCAGTCACTGCAGACCATTTCCCTCAGTCACTGCAGACCATTTCACTCAGTCACTGCATCCCATTTGCTTCAGTCACAGCACACCATTTCCCACAGTCACTGAATCTCCTTTCCCACAGTCACGGCATCCCATTTCACTCAGTCACGGCATCCCATTTCACTCAGTCATTGCAGCCCATTTCCTGCAGTCACTGCATCTACTTTCCTCAGTCACTGCATCCCATTTCACTCAGTCACTGCATCCCATTTAACAGTCACTGCATCCCATTTCCCTCAGTCACTGCATCCCATTTCCATCATTCACTGCATCCCACTTCACTCAGTCACTGCATCCCATCTCCCTCAGTCACTGCATCCCATTTCACTTAGTCACTGCATCCCATTGCCCTCAGTCACTGCATCCCATTTCACTCAGTCACTGCATCTCCTATCCCTCATTCACTGCATCCCATTACCCACAGTCACTGCATCGCGTTACCCTCAGTCACTGCATCACATTACCCTCAGTCACTGCATCCCACTTCCCACAGTTACTGCATCCCATTGCCCTCAGTCACTGCATCCCATTGCCCTCAGTCACTGTATCCCATTTCAAACAGACACTGCATCTCCTTTCCCTCAGTCATTGCATCCCATTTCGAACAGCCACTGCATCCCATTTCGCACAGCCACTGCATCCCATTTCACTCATTCACTGCAGCTCATTTCACTCAGTCACTGCAGCTCATTTCACTCAGTCACAGCATCCCATTTCACTCAGTGCCTGCAACCCATTACCCTCAGTCACAGCATCCCATTTCCATCAGTCACTGCATCCCATTCATCTCAGTCACTGAATCCCATTTCCCTCATTCACTGCTCCCATTCCCCACAGTCACCGCATCCCATTAACGTCAGTCGCAGCATCCCATTTCACTCAGTCACTGCATCCCATTTCCCTCAGTCACTGCATCTACTTTCCACAGTCACTGCATCCCATTTCAGTCAGTCACTCCATCCCATTTAACAGTCACTGTATCCCATTTCACAGTGTCACTGCATCCCATTTCACAGAGTCACTGCATCCCATTGCCCTCAGTCACTGCATCACATTGCCCTCAGACACTGCATCCCATTGCCCTCAGTCACTGCATACCATTTCACTCAGTCACTGCATACCATTTCACTCAGTCACAGCATCCCATTTTACTCAGTCACAGCATCCCATTTCACTGAGACACTGCATCCCATTAACATCAGTCACTGCATCCCATTTCCCTCAGTCACTGCATCCCATTTCCCTCAGTCACTGCATCCCATTTCACTCATTCACTGTATCCCATTTCACTTAGTCACTGCATCCCATTTCCCTCAGTCCCTGCAACCCATTATACTCAGTCACAGCATCACATTTCCACAGTCACTGCATCTCCTTTCCATCAGCCACTGCATCCCATTTCCCACAGTCATTGCATCCCATTTCCCACAGTCATTGCATCCCATTACCCTCAGTCACTGCATCCCATTATCCTCAGTCACTGCATCCCATTAACTTCAGTTCCAGGATCCCATTTCAAACAGACACTGCATCTCCTTTCCCGCAGTCACTGCATCCCAGTTCACACAGCCACTGCATCCCAGTTCACACAGCCACTGCATCCCATTGCCCTCAGTCACTGCATCCCATTTCACACAGCCACTGCATCCCATTTCACTCAGTCACTGCATCCCATTGCCCTCAGTCACTGCATCCCATTTCACTCAGTCACTGCAGCTCATTTCACTCAGTCACTGCATCACATTAACTTCAGTCGCAGGATCCCATTTCAAACAGACACTGCATCGAATTTTCATCAGTCATTGCATTCCATTTCCACACAGTCAGTGCATTCCATTTCCACACAGTCAGTGCATCCCATTTGCCACAGTCACTGCATCCCATTTGCCACAGTCACTGCATCCCATTTCACTCAGTCACTGCATCCCATTTCACTCAGTCACTGCATCCCAGTGCCCTCAGTCACTGCATCCCATTTCACTCAGTCACTGCATCTCCTATCCCTCATTCACTGCATCCCATTACCCACAGTCACTGCATCGCGTTACCCTCAGTCACTGCATCACATTACCCTCAGTCACTGCATCCCACTTCCCACAGTTACTGCATCCCATTGCCCTCAGTCACTGCATCCCATTGCCCTCAGTCACTGTATCCCATTTCAAACAGACACTGCATCTCCTTTCCCTCAGTCATTGCATCCCATTTCGAACAGCCACTACATCCCATTTCGCACTGCCACTGCATCCCATTTCACTCATTCACTGCAGCTCATTTCACTCAGTCACTGCAGCTCATTTCACTCAGTCATAGCATCCCATTTCACTCAGTGCCTGCAACCCATTACCCTCAGTCACAGCATCCCATTTCCATCAGTCACTGCATCCCATTCATCTCAGTCACTGAATCCCATTTCCCTCATTCACTGCTCCCATTCCCCACAGTCACCGCATCCCATTAACGCCAGTCACTGCATCCCATTTCACTCAGTCACTGCATCCCATTTCCCTCAGTCACTGCATCCCATTTCCCTCAGTCACTGCATCTACTTTCCACAGTCACTGCATCCCATTTCAGTCAGTCACTCCATCCCATTTAACAGTCACTGTATCCCATTTCACAGTGTCACTGCATCCCATTTCACAGAGTCACTGCATCCCATTGCCCTCAGTCACTGCATCCCATTGCCCTCAGTCACTGCATCACATTTCACTCAGTCACTGCATCCCAATGCCCTCAGTCACTGCATCCCATTTCACTCAGTCACTGCATCTCCTATCCCTCATTCACTGCATCCCATTACCCACAGTCACTGCATCGCGTTACCCTCAGTCACTGCATCACATTACCCTCAGTCACTGCATCCCACTTCCCACAGTTACTGCATCCCATTGCCCTCAGTCACTGCATCCCATTGCCCTCAGTCACTGTATCCCATTTCAAACAGACACTGCATCTCCTTTCCCTCAGTCATTGCATCCCATTTCGAACAGCCACTACATCCCATTTCGCACTGCCACTGCATCCCATTTCACTCATTCACTGCAGCTCATTTCACTCAGTCACTGCAGCTCATTTCACTCAGTCATAGCATCCCATTTCACTCAGTGCCTGCAACCCATTACCCTCAGTCACAGCATCCCATTTCCATCAGTCACTGCATCCCATTCATCTCAGTCACTGAATCCCATTTCCCTCATTCACTGCTCCCATTCCCCACAGTCACCGCATCCCATTAACGCCAGTCACTGCATCCCATTTCACTCAGTCACTGCATCCCATTTCCCTCAGTCACTGCATCCCATTTCCCTCAGTCACTGCATCTACTTTCCACAGTCACTTTCATCCCATTTCAGTCAGTCACTCCATCCCATTTAACAGTCACTGTATCCCATTTCACAGTGTCACTGCATCCCATTTCACAGAGTCACTGCATCCCATTGCCCTCAGTCACTGCATCCCATTGCCCTCAGTCACTGCATCACATTGCCCTCAGACACTGCATCCCATTGCCCTCAGTCACTGCATACCATTTCACTCAGTCACTGCATACCATTTCACTCAGTCACAGCATCCCATTTTACTCAGTCACAGCATCCCATTTCACTGAGACACTGCATCCCATTAACATCAGTCACTGCATCCCATTTCCCTCAGTCACTGCATCCCATTTCACTCAGTCACTGCATCCCATTTCACTCATTCACTGTATCCCATTTCACTTAGTCACTGCATCCCATTTCCCTCAGTCCCTGCAACCCATTATACTCAGTCACAGCATCACATTTCCACAGTCACTGCATCTCCTTTCCATCAGCCACTGCATCCCATTTCCCACAGTCATTGCATCCCATTTCCCACAGTCAATGCATCCCATTACCCTCAGTCACTGCATCCCATTATCCTCAGTCACTGCATCCCATTAACTTCAGTTCCAGGATCCCAGTTCACACAGCCACTGCATCCCAGTTCACACAGCCACTGCATCCCATTGCCCTCAGTCACTGCATCCCATTTCACACAGCCACTGCATCCCATTTCACTCAGTCACTGCATCCCATTGCCCTCAGTCACTGCATCCCATTTCACTCAGTCACTGCAGCTCATTTCACTCAGTCACTGCATCACATTAACTTCAGTCGCAGGATCCCATTTCAAACAGACACTGCATCGAATTTTCATCAGTCATTGCATTCCATTTCCACACAGTCAGTGCATTCCATTTCCACACAGTCAGTGCATCCCATTTGCCACAGTCACTGCATCCCATTTCACTCAGTCACTGCATCCCATTTCACTCAGTCACTGCATCCCAATGCCCTCAGTCACTGCAACCCATTTCACTCAGTCACTGCATCTCCTATCCCTCATTCACTGCATCCCATTACCCACAGTCACTGCATCGCGTTACCCTCAGTCACTGCATCACATTACCCTCAGTCACTGCATCCCACTTCCCACAGTTACTGCATGCCATTGCCCTCAGTCACTGCATCCCATTGCCCTCAGTCACTGTATCCCATTTCAAACAGACACTGCATCTCCTTTCCCTCAGTCATTGCATCCCATTTCGAACAGCCACTGCATCCCATTTCGCACTGCCACTGCATCTACTTTCCACAGTCACTGCATCCCATTTCAGTCAATCACTCCATCCCATTTAACAGTCACTGTATCCCATTTCACAGTGTCACTGCATCCCGTTTCACAGAGTCACTGCATCCCATTGCCCTCAGTCACTGCATCCCATTGCCCTCAGTCACTGCATCCCATTGCCCTCAGTCACTGCATACCATTTCACTCAGTCACTGCATACCATTTCACTCTGTCACAGCATCCCATTTTACTCAGTCACAGCATCCCATTTCACTGAGACACTGCATCCCATTAACATCAGTCACTGCATCCCATTTCCCTCAGTCACTGCGTCCCATTTCACTCATTCACTGTATCCCATTTCACTCAGTCACTGCATCCCATTTCCCTCAGTCCCTGCAACCCATTATACTCAGTCACAGCATCACATTTCCACAGTCACTGCATCTCCTTTCCATCAGCCACTGCATCCCATTTCCCACAGTCATTGCATCCCATTTCCCACAGTCATTGCATCCCATTACCCTCAGTCACTGCATCCCATTATCCTCAGTCACTGCATCCCATTAACTTCAGTTCCAGGATCCCATTTCAAACAGACACTGCATCTCCTTTCCCGCAGTCACTGCATCCCAGTTCACACAGCCACTGCATCCCAGTTCACACAGCCACTGCATCCCATTGCCCTCAGTCACTGCATCTCATTTCACACAGCCACTGCATCCCATTTCACTCAGTCACTGCATCCCATTGCCCTCAGTCACTGCATCCCATTTCACTCAGTCACTGCAGCTCATTTCACTCAGTCACTGCATCACCTTAACTTCAGTCGCAGGATCCCATTTCAAACAGACACTGCATCGAATTTTCATCAGTCATTGCATTCCATTTCCACACAGTCAGTGCATTCCATTTCCACACAGTCAGTGCATCCCATTTGCCACAGTCACTGCATCCCATTTGCCACAGTCACTGCATCCCATTTCACTCAGTCACTGCATCCCATTTCACTCAGTCACTGCATCCCAATGCCCTCAGTCACTGCATCCCATTTCACACAGTCACTGCATCCCATTACCCTCAGTCACTGCAACCTATTTCCCACAGTCACTGCATCCCATTACGCTCAGTCACTGCATCCCATTATGCTCAGTCACTGCATCCCATTACGCTCAGTCACTGCATCCCATTAATTTCAGTCGCAGGATCCCATTTCAAACAGACACTGCATCTCCGTTCCCTCAGTCACTGCATCCCATTTCACACAGCCACTGCATCCCATTTCGCACAGCCACTGCATCCCATTTCGCAGAGCCACTGCATCCCATTTCACTCAGACACAGCATCCCATTTCACTCAGATACTGCATCCCATTACCCTCAGTCACTGCATCGCATTAACCTCAGTCACTGCATCCCATTTCACACAGCCACTGCATCCCATTTCACACAGCCACTGCATCCCATTTCACTCAGACACAGCATCCCATTTCACTCAGATACTGCATCCCATTTCCATCATTCACTGCATCCCACTTCACTCAGTCACTGCATCCCATCTCCCTCAGTCACTGCATCCTACTTCCATCAGTCACTGCATCCCACTTCCATCATTCACGGCGTCTCCTTTCCCTCAGTCACTGCGTCACATTTCCATCAGTGACTGCATCCCATTTCCCACAGTCACTGCATCCCATTTCCATCATTCAATGCATCCCATCTCCCTCAGTCTCTGCATCCCATTTCACTCAGTCACAGCATGCCACTTCCATCAGTCACTGCATCCCACTTCCATCAGTCACGGCGTCTCTTTTCCCTCAGTCACTGCGTCCCATGTCCATCAGTGACTGCATCCCATTTCCCTCAGTCACTGCATCCCATTTCACTCAGTCACTGCATCCCATTTCACACAGTCACTGCATCCCATTTCCCTCAGTCACTGCATCCCATTAATTTCAGTCGCAGCCTCCCATTTAATGGACACAGTGAATCCCATTTCACTCAGTCACTGCATCCCATTTCACTCAGTCACTGCATCCCATTTCCGTCAGTCACTGCATCCCAATTAACGGAGACAGTGAATCCCGTTTAACCGACACAGCGCATCCATTTCACTCAGCCACTGCGTCCCAGTCCACTCAGACAGTGTGTCCCATTTCCCTCAGTCAGTGCAGCCGATTTCACTCAGTCACTGCAGCCCATTTCCCTCAGTCACTGCAGGCCATTTCCCTCAGTCACTGCAGGCCATTTCACTCAGTCACTGCAGCCCATATCACAGACTCACTGCATCCCATTTCACAGAGTCACTGCAGCTCATTTCACTAATTCACTGCATCCCACTTCACTCAGCCACTGCGTCCCATTTCCCTCAGTCAGTGCAGCCCATTTCACTCAGTCACTGCAGCCCATTTCCCTCAGTCACTGCAGGCCATTTCCCTCAGTCACTGCAGACCATTTCACAGACTCACTGCATCCCATTTCACAGACTCACTGCATCCCATTTCACAGAGTCACTGCAGCTCATTTCACTAATTCACTGCATTCCACTTCACTCAGCCACTGCGTCCCAGTCCACTCAGTCAGTGTGTCCCATTACCGTCAGTCACTGCATCCCATTTATCTCAGTCACTGCAAACCCATTACCCTCAGTGACTGCATCCCATTACCCTCAGTCACTGCATCCCATTACACTCAGTCAGTGCCTCCCATTACACTCAGTCACTGCATCCCATTTCACTCAGTCACTGCATCCCATTTATCTCAGTCACTGCATCCCATTTATCTCAGCCACTGCATCCCATTTCACTCAGCCACTGCATCCCATTTCACTCAGTCACTGCACCCCATTTCACTCAGTCACTGCACCCCATTCCCCTGTCACTGCATCCCATTACCCTCAGTCACTGCATGCCATTTCCCACAGTCCCTGCATCTCCTTTCCCTCAGTCACTGCATGCCATTTCCCTCAGTCACCGCATCCAATTTCCCTCAGTCACCGCAACCCATGACCATCAATCACAGCATCACATTTCAGACACTGCATCCCATTTCAATCAGTCACTGCATCACATTTCACTCAGCCACTGCATCCCATTCCCCTCAGTCACTGCATCCCATTTCCCACAGTCACTGAATCTCCTTTCCCTCAGTCAATGCGTCACATTTCACTGAGTCACTGCATCCCATTTCACTCAGTCACTGCATCCCATTTCCATCAGTCACTGCAACCCATGTATCTCAGTCACTGTATCCCATTTCCCTCAGTCACTGCACCCCATTTCATAGTCACTGCATCCCATTTCCCTCAGTCACTGCATCCCATTTCCATCATTCACTGCATCCCACTTCACTCAGTCACTGCATCCCATCTCCCTCAGTCACTGCATCCCATTTCACTTAGTCACTGCATCCCATTGCCCTCAGTCACTGCATCCCATTTCACTCAGTCACTGCATCTCCTATCCCTCATTCACTGCATCCCATTACCCACAGTCACTGCATCGCGTTACCCTCAGTCACTGCATCACATTACCCTCAGTCACTGCATCCCACTTCCCACAGTTACTGCATCCCATTGCCCTCAGTCACTGCATCCCATTGCCCTCAGTCACTGTATCCCATTTCAAACAGACACTGCATCTCCTTTCCCTCAGTCATTGCATCCCATTTCGAACAGCCACTGCATCCCATTTCGCACAGCCACTGCATCCCATTTCACTCATTCACTGCAGCTCATTTCACTCAGTCACTGCAGCTCATTTCACTCAGTCACAGCATCCCATTTCACTCAGTGCCTGCAACCCATTACCCTCAGTCACAGCATCCCATTTCCATCAGTCACTGCATCCCATTCATCTCAGTCACTGAATCCCATTTCCCTCATTCACTGCTCCCATTCCCCACAGTCACCGCATCCCATTAACGTCAGTCGCAGCATCCCATTTCACTCAGTCACTGCATCCCATTTCCCTCAGTCACTGCATCTACTTTCCACAGTCACTGCATCCCATTTCAGTCAGTCACTCCATCCCATTTAACAGTCACTGTATCCCATTTCACAGTGTCACTGCATCCCATTTCACAGAGTCACTGCATCCCATTGCCCTCAGTCACTGCATCACATTGCCCTCAGACACTGCATCCCATTGCCCTCAGTCACTGCATACCATTTCACTCAGTCACTGCATACCATTTCACTCAGTCACAGCATCCCATTTTACTCAGTCACAGCATCCCATTTCACTGAGACACTGCATCCCATTAACATCAGTCACTGCATCCCATTTCCCTCAGTCACTGCATCCCATTTCCCTCAGTCACTGCATCCCATTTCACTCATTCACTGTATCCCATTTCACTTAGTCACTGCATCCCATTTCCCTCAGTCCCTGCAACCCATTATACTCAGTCACAGCATCACATTTCCACAGTCACTGCATCTCCTTTCCATCAGCCACTGCATCCCATTTCCCACAGTCATTGCATCCCATTTCCCACAGTCATTGCATCCCATTACCCTCAGTCACTGCATCCCATTATCCTCAGTCACTGCATCCCATTAACTTCAGTTCCAGGATCCCATTTCAAACAGACACTGCATCTCCTTTCCCGCAGTCACTGCATCCCAGTTCACACAGCCACTGCATCCCAGTTCACACAGCCACTGCATCCCATTGCCCTCAGTCACTGCATCCCATTTCACACAGCCACTGCATCCCATTTCACTCAGTCACTGCATCCCATTGCCCTCAGTCACTGCATCCCATTTCACTCAGTCACTGCAGCTCATTTCACTCAGTCACTGCATCACATTAACTTCAGTCGCAGGATCCCATTTCAAACAGACACTGCATCGAATTTTCATCAGTCATTGCATTCCATTTCCACACAGTCAGTGCATTCCATTTCCACACAGTCAGTGCATCCCATTTGCCACAGTCACTGCATCCCATTTGCCACAGTCACTGCATCCCATTTCACTCAGTCACTGCATCCCATTTCACTCAGTCACTGCATCCCAATGCCCTCAGTCACTGCATCCCATTTCACTCAGTCACTGCATCTCCTATCCCTCATTCACTGCATCCCATTACCCACAGTCACTGCATCGCGTTACCCTCAGTCACTGCATCACATTACCCTCAGTCACTGCATCCCACTTCCCACAGTTACTGCATCCCATTGCCCTCAGTCACTGCATCCCATTGCCCTCAGTCACTGTATCCCATTTCAAACAGACACTGCATCTCCTTTCCCTCAGTCATTGCATCCCATTTCGAACAGCCACTACATCCCATTTCGCACTGCCACTGCATCCCATTTCACTCATTCACTGCAGCTCATTTCACTCAGTCACTGCAGCTCATTTCACTCAGTCATAGCATCCCATTTCACTCAGTGCCTGCAACCCATTACCCTCAGTCACAGCATCCCATTTCCATCAGTCACTGCATCCCATTCATCTCAGTCACTGAATCCCATTTCCCTCATTCACTGCTCCCATTCCCCACAGTCACCGCATCCCATTAACGCCAGTCACTGCATCCCATTTCACTCAGTCACTGCATCCCATTTCCCTCAGTCACTGCATCCCATTTCCCTCAGTCACTGCATCTACTTTCCACAGTCACTGCATCCCATTTCAGTCAGTCACTCCATCCCATTTAACAGTCACTGTATCCCATTTCACAGTGTCACTGCATCCCATTTCACAGAGTCACTGCATCCCATTGCCCTCAGTCACTGCATCCCATTGCCCTCAGTCACTGCATCACATTTCACTCAGTCACTGCATCCCAATGCCCTCAGTCACTGCATCCCATTTCACTCAGTCACTGCATCTCCTATCCCTCATTCACTGCATCCCATTACCCACAGTCACTGCATCGCGTTACCCTCAGTCACTGCATCACATTACCCTCAGTCACTGCATCCCACTTCCCACAGTTACTGCATCCCATTGCCCTCAGTCACTGCATCCCATTGCCCTCAGTCACTGTATCCCATTTCAAACAGACACTGCATCTCCTTTCCCTCAGTCATTGCATCCCATTTCGAACAGCCACTACATCCCATTTCGCACTGCCACTGCATCCCATTTCACTCATTCACTGCAGCTCATTTCACTCAGTCACTGCAGCTCATTTCACTCAGTCATAGCATCCCATTTCACTCAGTGCCTGCAACCCATTACCCTCAGTCACAGCATCCCATTTCCATCAGTCACTGCATCCCATTCATCTCAGTCACTGAATCCCATTTCCCTCATTCACTGCTCCCATTCCCCACAGTCACCGCATCCCATTAACGCCAGTCACTGCATCCCATTTCACTCAGTCACTGCATCCCATTTCCCTCAGTCACTGCATCCCATTTCCCTCAGTCACTGCATCTACTTTCCACAGTCACTTTCATCCCATTTCAGTCAGTCACTCCATCCCATTTAACAGTCACTGTATCCCATTTCACAGTGTCACTGCATCCCATTTCACAGAGTCACTGCATCCCATTGCCCTCAGTCACTGCATCCCATTGCCCTCAGTCACTGCATCACATTGCCCTCAGACACTGCATCCCATTGCCCTCAGTCACTGCATACCATTTCACTCAGTCACTGCATACCATTTCACTCAGTCACAGCATCCCATTTTACTCAGTCACAGCATCCCATTTCACTGAGACACTGCATCCCATTAACATCAGTCACTGCATCCCATTTCCCTCAGTCACTGCATCCCATTTCACTCAGTCACTGCATCCCATTTCACTCATTCACTGTATCCCATTTCACTTAGTCACTGCATCCCATTTCCCTCAGTCCCTGCAACCCATTATACTCAGTCACAGCATCACATTTCCACAGTCACTGCATCTCCTTTCCATCAGCCACTGCATCCCATTTCCCACAGTCATTGCATCCCATTTCCCACAGTCAATGCATCCCATTACCCTCAGTCACTGCATCCCATTATCCTCAGTCACTGCATCCCATTAACTTCAGTTCCAGGATCCCAGTTCACACAGCCACTGCATCCCAGTTCACACAGCCACTGCATCCCATTGCCCTCAGTCACTGCATCCCATTTCACACAGCCACTGCATCCCATTTCACTCAGTCACTGCATCCCATTGCCCTCAGTCACTGCATCCCATTTCACTCAGTCACTGCAGCTCATTTCACTCAGTCACTGCATCACATTAACTTCAGTCGCAGGATCCCATTTCAAACAGACACTGCATCGAATTTTCATCAGTCATTGCATTCCATTTCCACACAGTCAGTGCATTCCATTTCCACACAGTCAGTGCATCCCATTTGCCACAGTCACTGCATCCCATTTCACTCAGTCACTGCATCCCATTTCACTCAGTCACTGCATCCCAATGCCCTCAGTCACTGCAACCCATTTCACTCAGTCACTGCATCTCCTATCCCTCATTCACTGCATCCCATTACCCACAGTCACTGCATCGCGTTACCCTCAGTCACTGCATCACATTACCCTCAGTCACTGCATCCCACTTCCCACAGTTACTGCATGCCATTGCCCTCAGTCACTGCATCCCATTGCCCTCAGTCACTGTATCCCATTTCAAACAGACACTGCATCTCCTTTCCCTCAGTCATTGCATCCCATTTCGAACAGCCACTGCATCCCATTTCGCACTGCCACTGCATCTACTTTCCACAGTCACTGCATCCCATTTCAGTCAATCACTCCATCCCATTTAACAGTCACTGTATCCCATTTCACAGTGTCACTGCATCCCGTTTCACAGAGTCACTGCATCCCATTGCCCTCAGTCACTGCATCCCATTGCCCTCAGTCACTGCATCCCATTGCCCTCAGTCACTGCATACCATTTCACTCAGTCACTGCATACCATTTCACTCTGTCACAGCATCCCATTTTACTCAGTCACAGCATCCCATTTCACTGAGACACTGCATCCCATTAACATCAGTCACTGCATCCCATTTCCCTCAGTCACTGCGTCCCATTTCACTCATTCACTGTATCCCATTTCACTCAGTCACTGCATCCCATTTCCCTCAGTCCCTGCAACCCATTATACTCAGTCACAGCATCACATTTCCACAGTCACTGCATCTCCTTTCCATCAGCCACTGCATCCCATTTCCCACAGTCATTGCATCCCATTTCCCACAGTCATTGCATCCCATTACCCTCAGTCACTGCATCCCATTATCCTCAGTCACTGCATCCCATTAACTTCAGTTCCAGGATCCCATTTCAAACAGACACTGCATCTCCTTTCCCGCAGTCACTGCATCCCAGTTCACACAGCCACTGCATCCCAGTTCACACAGCCACTGCATCCCATTGCCCTCAGTCACTGCATCTCATTTCACACAGCCACTGCATCCCATTTCACTCAGTCACTGCATCCCATTGCCCTCAGTCACTGCATCCCATTTCACTCAGTCACTGCAGCTCATTTCACTCAGTCACTGCATCACCTTAACTTCAGTCGCAGGATCCCATTTCAAACAGACACTGCATCGAATTTTCATCAGTCATTGCATTCCATTTCCACACAGTCAGTGCATTCCATTTCCACACAGTCAGTGCATCCCATTTGCCACAGTCACTGCATCCCATTTGCCACAGTCACTGCATCCCATTTCACTCAGTCACTGCATCCCATTTCACTCAGTCACTGCATCCCAATGCCCTCAGTCACTGCATCCCATTTCACACAGTCACTGCATCCCATTACCCTCAGTCACTGCAACCTATTTCCCACAGTCACTGCATCCCATTACGCTCAGTCACTGCATCCCATTATGCTCAGTCACTGCATCCCATTACGCTCAGTCACTGCATCCCATTAATTTCAGTCGCAGGATCCCATTTCAAACAGACACTGCATCTCCGTTCCCTCAGTCACTGCATCCCATTTCACACAGCCACTGCATCCCATTTCGCACAGCCACTGCATCCCATTTCGCAGAGCCACTGCATCCCATTTCACTCAGACACAGCATCCCATTTCACTCAGATACTGCATCCCATTACCCTCAGTCACTGCATCGCATTAACCTCAGTCACTGCATCCCATTTCACACAGCCACTGCATCCCATTTCACACAGCCACTGCATCCCATTTCACTCAGACACAGCATCCCATTTCACTCAGATACTGCATCCCATTTCCATCATTCACTGCATCCCACTTCACTCAGTCACTGCATCCCATCTCCCTCAGTCACTGCATCCTACTTCCATCAGTCACTGCATCCCACTTCCATCATTCACGGCGTCTCCTTTCCCTCAGTCACTGCGTCACATTTCCATCAGTGACTGCATCCCATTTCCCACAGTCACTGCATCCCATTTCCATCATTCAATGCATCCCATCTCCCTCAGTCTCTGCATCCCATTTCACTCAGTCACAGCATGCCACTTCCATCAGTCACTGCATCCCACTTCCATCAGTCACGGCGTCTCTTTTCCCTCAGTCACTGCGTCCCATGTCCATCAGTGACTGCATCCCATTTCCCTCAGTCACTGCATCCCATTTCACTCAGTCACTGCATCCCATTTCACACAGTCACTGCATCCCATTTCCCTCAGTCACTGCATCCCATTAATTTCAGTCGCAGCCTCCCATTTAATGGACACAGTGAATCCCATTTCACTCAGTCACTGCATCCCATTTCACTCAGTCACTGCATCCCATTTCCGTCAGTCACTGCATCCCAATTAACGGAGACAGTGAATCCCGTTTAACCGACACAGCGCATCCATTTCACTCAGCCACTGCGTCCCAGTCCACTCAGACAGTGTGTCCCATTTCCCTCAGTCAGTGCAGCCGATTTCACTCAGTCACTGCAGCCCATTTCCCTCAGTCACTGCAGGCCATTTCCCTCAGTCACTGCAGGCCATTTCACTCAGTCACTGCAGCCCATATCACAGACTCACTGCATCCCATTTCACAGAGTCACTGCAGCTCATTTCACTAATTCACTGCATCCCACTTCACTCAGCCACTGCGTCCCATTTCCCTCAGTCAGTGCAGCCCATTTCACTCAGTCACTGCAGCCCATTTCCCTCAGTCACTGCAGGCCATTTCCCTCAGTCACTGCAGACCATTTCACAGACTCACTGCATCCCATTTCACAGACTCACTGCATCCCATTTCACAGAGTCACTGCAGCTCATTTCACTAATTCACTGCATTCCACTTCACTCAGCCACTGCGTCCCAGTCCACTCAGTCAGTGTGTCCCATTACCGTCAGTCACTGCATCCCATTTATCTCAGTCACTGCAAACCCATTACCCTCAGTGACTGCATCCCATTACCCTCAGTCACTGCATCCCATTACACTCAGTCAGTGCCTCCCATTACACTCAGTCACTGCATCCCATTTCACTCAGTCACTGCATCCCATTTATCTCAGTCACTGCATCCCATTTATCTCAGCCACTGCATCCCATTTCACTCAGCCACTGCATCCCATTTCACTCAGTCACTGCACCCCATTTCACTCAGTCACTGCACCCCATTCCCCTGTCACTGCATCCCATTACCCTCAGTCACTGCATGCCATTTCCCACAGTCCCTGCATCTCCTTTCCCTCAGTCACTGCATGCCATTTCCCTCAGTCACCGCATCCAATTTCCCTCAGTCACCGCAACCCATGACCATCAATCACAGCATCACATTTCAGACACTGCATCCCATTTCAATCAGTCACTGCATCACATTTCACTCAGCCACTGCATCCCATTCCCCTCAGTCACTGCATCCCATTTCCCACAGTCACTGAATCTCCTTTCCCTCAGTCAATGCGTCACATTTCACTGAGTCACTGCATCCCATTTCACTCAGTCACTGCATCCCATTTCCATCAGTCACTGCAACCCATGTATCTCAGTCACTGTATCCCATTTCCCTCAGTCACTGCACCCCATTTCATAGTCACTGCATCCCATTTCCCCCAGTCACAGCACCCCATTTCACTCAGTCACTGCATCCCATTTCACTCAGTCACTGCGTCCCATTTCACTCAGTCACTGCATCCCAGTTCACTCAGTCACTGCATCCCAGTTCACTCAGTCACTGCATCCCAGTTCACTCAGCCACTGCATCCCAGTTCACTCAGTCACTGCATCCCAGTTCATTCAGTTACTGCATCCCAGTTCACTCAGTCACTGCATCCCATTTCACTCAGTCACTGCAGCTCATTTCACTCATTCACAGCATCCCATTTCACTCACTCCCTGCATCCCATTTCCCCCAGTCACAGCACCCCATTTCACTCAGCCACTCCATCCCATTTCACTCAGCCACTGCACCCCATTTCACTCAGTCACTGCATTGCATTCCCCTCAGTGTCTGCATCCCATTGCACGCCGTCATAGCATCACATTTCCCACAGTCACTGCATCCCATTTCACTCAGCCACTGCATCCCATTTCACTCAGCTACTGCACCCCATTTCACTCAGCCACTGCATCCCATTTCCCTCAGTCACTGCATCCCATTTCCCACAGTCACTGAATCTCCTTTCCCTCAGTCAATGTATCACATTTCACTGAGTCACTGCATCCCATTTCACTCAGTCACTGCATCCCATTCCACTCAGACACTACATCCCATTTCACTCAGACACTACATCCCATTTCCCTTAGTCAGTGCATCCCATCACCGTCAGTCACTGCATCCCATTTCCGTAAATCACTGCATTCCATTTCCGTACGTCACTGCATCCTATTACCCTTAATCACTGCATCCCAGTTCACACAGTCACTGCATCCCGTTTCACTGAGTCACTGCATCCCGTTTCACTGAGTCACTGCATCCCGTTTCACTGAGTCACTGAATCGCATTTGTTGTTCTCACTTGAATGCAATGGTCATGAATCTCCTCCAATGGCTTGTCATGTATTCCCAATGCAAAATTTTACCAAGTTTTGATTTTCAATTTTGATTACATGTGTTTCCTCTATTCTATAAGATGCTGCAATAAACTCAAATTTGACAAATCATAATTCAACCACCATTACCTACAGAGTTAATTTCATCAAACAGATCCAATTAGAATTGTCACATTCCCAAATCCTGATTCAAGTTCTTCTAATTATGGGCCACGGGGTGAAGAAAAATGACACTTAGAATCAGACAGATGTACAGTCGGGAAACAGATCCTTTGGCCCAATTTGTCTATGTTGACCAGATATCCTAAATTAATTTAGTCCCATTTGCCAGCATTTGGCCCATATTCCTCTCAACCCATCCTATTCATATACCCATCCACATGCCATTTAAACGTACAAGACTCCACCACTTCCTCTGGCAGCTCATTCCATACATGCACCAGTATGAAAAAAATCCGGTCCATTTTAAATCTTCCCTCTCTCATTTTTAACCTATTCCCTCCAGTTTTGGATTCCAGCAACCCGGGGAAAAGATCTTGGCTGTTCGCACTATCCACGTCCCTCGTAATTGTATAAACTTCTATATGGTCAGCCCTGAACTCCAAAGTTCCAAGAAATAGCTGCCTGTTCAAGCCCACGGTATACCTCCAACCTCCGATGCTGCTAACATCCTTGTAGATCTTCTCTGAACCCTTTCAAGTTTACAACATACAACAATACAGCACAGAATAGGCCCTTCGGCCCTCAATGTTGCGCCGACAACCTTCCTCTCGCAAGGAGACCAAAATCGATTGCAGTATTCCAAAAGCAGCCGAACCAATGTCCTATATGGCTGCTAAGTGATCTCCCAACTCCTATACTCACTGCACTGACCGATAAAGGCGAGCACACCAAATGTCTCCTTCATATCCTTTCTACCGGTGGCTGTACTTTGATGGAACTACGAAACTGCACTCCAGCGTCTCTTTATTAAGCAACACTCCCCACAACCTTCAGTGTCTACGTGCTGCTCTGATTTGCCTTTCGAAAATAGAGCATCTCACATTTTTCTAACCTCAACTCCATCTGCCACTCCTCAATTTATTGGCCCTTGTCAATGTCCCATTGCATTCTGAGGTGACCTTCTTGGCTGGCTACTACACCTTCAATCATTGGGAAACTTACTAACCACACCTTCTATTTTCATATCCAAATCATTGCATCACTTCAACTCCCCCTCCCACTCCCTGGACGACAAGTCCATCCTGGGCCTCTTCCAGTGTCACAACCACACCACCCAGAAACTAGAGGAGCAGCACCTCATATTCCGCCTCGGGAGCTTCCAACTCAATAGCCTCAATATGGACTTTGCCACCCTCAAAATCTCCCCACCCGCGAGCCTCATCCCAAGACTAGATCCTCCCCTCATCCCTGCCTCCATGACCTGTCCGCCTTCTCTCCCACCTATCCACTCCTCCCACCTCACTGACCAACTCCCACCACTGCTTGGAATTATTATTCTTTTCACACTTCATCAGCTCGATGTTATTTCTAAAATCTATTTTCCAATTGTTGGAAAAAGTGAGATAAAGAGAAGTAAAAGAAGTTACATTCTTACCACTCGGGAAGTCTCTGAATATTCTTCTGTTGAAAGGCCGCCAAGGAACGATGCAATTCTTTTGTCACAAACGCTGTGAGGGAGACATCTTTTTCAGTTCCACTAACTCCACCCTAAGGAAGACAAACCCACATAACATATCTAGCGACTTAAAGCATACTCTATTGTTGCCCAAGGTGGAGAGCTGGATGAACACAGCAGGACAAGCAGCATCAGAGGAGCAAGAAAGCTGATGTTTCGGGTCGAGACCCTACTTCAGAAAATTGGCGCTGGAGAATCTGAGATAACAAGGTGTAAAGCCAGATGATACTGCTTGACCTGCTGTGTTCATCCAACTTTACACCTTCTTATCTCAGATTCTCCAGCATCTGCAGTTCCTACTACCTCTATTGTTGCCCTTTCACTTTACTGAACTAATATGAGCCAGTAGTTTGGTTTAGGCTCGTGTAATCTTACGGTTATTGGCCTGTACAAAATCCTGAATTAATTTTGATCGACTGACAGGAGGAGAGATGACTTTTATAGAAATTTTTGTTTTCTACCAATTTGCAGAGGGCATCATGGGCGATTGAAGGACAGTGTTATTATCCTCCAGGTCTGCGGACTGCATCGTTACCAACTTGCCCATTTGCATATACATACAGTATTCATGATGTACCAATGAAACATAATAAACCAATACTGCGTACTAAAAACAACCCTCACATATCAATGGAAATTTAAATATTTATCATAGAGTTTGAAGGATTGAATTCAATGATACAAAGCAAAAACCAGTGAAGATGAGTGCAGTTGGTCAGCACTTTTGCCACTAAGTGGAGGTTGGCAGTTTGAGGCCACCCAGGAACAAGCAAGCTCTGTCTAACTCCAAGGGCAGCACGGTGGCTCAGTGGTTAGCACTGCTGACTCACAGCGCCAGGGACCCAGGTTCGATCCCACCGTTGGACGATTTTCTGTGCGGAGTTTGTACATTCTGCCCATGCCTGCATGGGTTCCTGCTGGGTGCTCTGGTTTCCTCCCACTGTCCAAAGATGTGCAGGCTCAGTGTATGGGCCATGCCAAACTTGCCCATTGTGTTTCGGGATGTGTAGATTAGGTGTGTTAGTCATGGGAAATGTAGGGTTACTGAGGAAAGGGTCGGGGGATGAGTTAGGGTGAGATGCTCTTTGGAGGGTGGCTGTGGACTTGTTGGGTCAAAAGGGGCTTGTTTCCACACTGTAGGGAATCTATGATACGGAAGTATCTTTTGAAGTGGACATTCATGGGTATGCTGTAACAGAGACCTTGAAATACTGCATGACAAATATTTGGAACTAGACTGTCAATTCAGACATAGCATCAAAAAAGGTCATGGAAGTTGTCACCGATATAAAGCAGGATTGATGAAAATCCAGCAGGAAATGGTGTCAAAAGGCACTGTATCTTTTATTCATCTCCAGTTATTTTGTCCAAGGCACTGGATGCTGGCAGGATTGAAACATTTAAGAAATGCTTCACAAATCACATATAAGGACCTGCACATCTTTGAACAATGGGAGGAAACTGCAGCACCTGGCAGAAGTCCCTCGCAGACGCGGGGAGGACGTGTCAATTCCACACAGATAGTTACCCAAGACTGGAATCTCAATTGGCTCCCCAGTGCATGAGCAGCTCGAACCACTGAGCAACTACCTTGCCCAGAAGGGGTTTTATAAGCGCATACATTATTTCCATTAAGACAGATCCAATCCTCTATGTCCAATCAAAATAACATATTGTAGATATCATGACAACAATCATAAATGATTTTGAATAAGTAAATCAAGAAAATAGAAATCGTTTCCAAGCCTAAATACTAGATATGGTGCAGTTAAGATGAATAGCGCAACAACAAAAAGGCCATATTTTATGTGACCATCGGTAACACTTGAAAACTTGCAACAATATAGTCACCAGTAGAAATCTGAAGTGGCTTGATGATGCACTCCTCCATACACTGCAATGAAACTCCAAAGATCACAAATTCTCCTTCAATACCGTGTTATAACAGTGACTGCATCAACCTGTGTTTATGGACCTGACTGGAAACCCACACAACATGCATAAACAAAAATATAATCTAAGGTGACAGGAGAAATAAATGTATGTATGCAACGTCTTTGAAAAGCAATCATTTCTAGCGGATGCAAGCCCATAAGGAATCTCGTTTCACAGATTATATTCATTTGCACGACAGTTCACGCCAGTCAGAATCAGTTTTCGTTTCATGACAGATAACTAAAATGTCCAAAACAATGAACTTTGTTTGATCAGAAGATTTTAAGTAAGGACTATGTCTTGTGTGAGCTGACGGAATTGGGGGATGGAGAAGGTACACTCACTGCTGGCATCTTGACACCATTGAATGAGCAAGCGTGGACGCTAAGGTTGTAACAGGTAACAATTGTACAGGCAATGTCTTTTGAGCTCCTTCCGAGCAGGCCTGTAATACTCTAAAACTGTGCTAGACCCTCACTTACTCCACCTTACGTACGCTGCCTTTTTCTTTTCGACAAGAAGCACCTCTGTACCCGTCATCCAAGGGTCCTTAATCCTACCCCTTCTTATCTGTCTCAGAGGAACAAATTTATACATCACTCGCAACAACTGCTCCTTGAACAGCTCCACATGTCTGCTGTGCACTTTCTGTGGAACAATTGCTCCCAATCTGTACTTCCCAACTCCTGTCTGTTAGCACCAAAGTTTCCTTGACCCCAGTGAAATATCTTCCCCTGGTAACTGCTCCTTTCCCTTTCCATGGCTATGGTAAATGTGAGGCTGTTGTGGTCACTGTCGCCAAAGTGCTCTCCCACCACGATATCTGACACCTGTCCTGGCTCATCGCCGAGTACCAAATCCAAAATGGCCTCCCCCCTCGGCCTGTCCACATACTCAGTAAGGAAACCCTCCTGAACACACCTGACAAAAACGGCTCCATCCAAACCATCTGCACTCAGGAGGTTTCAATCTATATTGGGAAAGTTGAAGTCACCCATAACAACAACCCTGATACGTTTGCACTTTTCAACTATCTGCCGGCCAATGAGTTCTTCGATCTCCCAACTGCTATTTGGGGTCCGTAGAAAACCCCCAGTGAGGTGACTGCTGCCTTGCTGTTCCGAACGTCCACCCATACTGACTCAGTCGACAAACCTTCCTTGGCAACATCAGCCCATACCACCTCAGTAGACGAGTCCTCAAAGGTTCTTTCAGCCGCCGTTGTACTGTCCTTGACCAACAAAGCCACACCTCCCCCTCTTTTACCACCTTCCCTGACCTTAATCAAAGATCTAAACCCTGGAACCTGCAACATCCATTCCTGACTCTGCTCTATCCATGTCTCCGAAATGGCCACAACATCGAAGTCCCAGCTACCTATCCAAGCTGCAACCTCACCTAACTTATTCCGGATACTCCTGGCATTAAAGTCGTCACACTTCAATCCAGCTTGCTGTCTGCCAGCACACTCCTGTGACAGTGAGGTCCTGACCATGTCCTCCCTACGCTCATCCTCCTGTGTACGAGGACTACACCTCAGTTTTCCATCCCCCTTCTGAGCTCGTTTAAATCCACCCGAATGGCACTAGCCAATTTCCCACCCAGGATATTCGTGCCCCTCTGGTTCAAGTGGAGACCATCCTGTTTGTACAGGTCCCACCTTCCCCAGAATGAGCTCCAATTGTCCATGTACCTGAAGCCCTCCCACCTGCACCATCCCTGCAGCCACGTGTTCAGCTGAAATCTCTCCCTGTTCTTTGCCTCGCTATCACGTGGTACGGATGACAAACCAGAGATGGCCACTCTGCTTGTTCTAGCTCTCGGCTTCCACCCTAGTTCCCTCAAATCCTGCCTGACATCCCTATCACTCTTTCTACATATGCCGTTGGTGCCTATGTGGACCATGACTTGGGGCTGGTCACCCTCTCCCCTCAGGACCCGAAAGAGACGATCCGAGACATCACGGACCCTGGCACCTGGTAGGCAACACACCAATCGTGAGTCTCTTTCGTTCCGGCAAATCTTCTATCAGTCCCTCTAACTATTGTGTCCCCAATGACTATCACTCTCTTCCTCTCCCCCCCCCCCCCGTCCCTTCTGTGCAAGAGGGACAGACTCGGTGCCAGAGACCTGCACCCTACTGCATGCCCCTGGTAAGTAGTCCCCCGGAACAGTATCCAAAACGGTATACTTGTTTTTCAGGGGAGCAACCGCAGGGGATTTCAGGGGAACGACCACAGGGGAAGGTTGGTCGAGCTACACCGGGTAAACGTACATTTTTGGCTGAAGAAACATGTGTTTCAATGTGAGCTAATGGAAGAAGCCATGGAGTCAAAGCTAAACATTTTGACAGTAAGACAACCATTCATAAAAGCAGCAGACAGCATGAAAAAGAAATCAGCGGCTTTAATATCCGGTTAAAATTTATGTGGAATATCAGATGGGATTTTCTTATTGACTCCATTGTGCAATCATGTCGATCTAAAAATGTTAACTGCATTAATTAATACTAACCAGAAACGGACTTTGTAGTAAATGGTTTGACTATTTTCTGTATCTGGAACATCCCTTTTCCTTCTCCAACGAAGATCGTACCAACCTATGGTACCAAACTGTGAGTCAAACGGACAGGACTCGTAATCTTTAAATTCCTCATCAAAACAGTCTAATCGTATGGTTCTGTGCAATAAAAGAGAAAGAATAAACATGTTTCCCACAATTTTGCTGATGTTTACGAACAGAATGCACAAATTAAACAAGTTTGAGCTGGCATGTTTGCTTCCTCCAGCCTGTTTAAACTGTTCCATTCAATGTGAAATTTGTGATAAGTTTTAGCACACAGGTCTATTTGATCTGTGCCACCACCTTCTATTAGTCATACATGCTTTCCCCACCTTCCTGTAATACATTCCTTGAAGTGTTCAATGAGATTTTGATTTTAAATCTTATCGTCATATTCTTTTGATTCTCAAGCATCAATGAATCTGATGTCGCCGCCATTCCATGCAGTGCTTAGCACGTCAAACAGGAGTCTTACTCTTGCCATGAGCACTGAGGTAGTACGGGATCATAACTGTCTCACAGTTCAGAACGAAATTCTACATATAGGGCGATGTAGAGTCATGCAGTTAATTTTATTTGACATGCTATTTCTTTTCTTCACAAATATGCTGGATTTAAACTGATCTTCACCCTCATTTAAAATGAATCCAATATCCAACCATCTGTAAAACAAGCATATCCAAATTTTAATTTGAGTTTAGTGTTTCAAACATATATTACTTTTTTAAAAATTATATTTGAGTCAACATTAACATTTCATTCCCTGACAGCGGGTGAACTTACTTTTAAACTCCAATTTTCCTTCGGTATTAACGGAGAGGTGAGGTTTTTTGCAACCACCGAAAGTCTCCACCAGTTTACTCTAAAACTTGCGGAACTGTAAGTTTCACAAATATGTTCCTATTAAACACTAATTCCTATTGAAGCAGCATGAAGCCAAATTCATTCAACTGGACAGCAAAAACGGTCAAGATTTTAAAAGCAAGTTACCATTTTGAAGTCACTCTTCGAACTAAATTCCATCTTGGTGTGTGAGAGTCCATAGGTTCCTCACTCTCAACGAACCAGTCAAACTGTCATGCAATTACTGAAACACACAGACAAAAAACATCAATGTTCACAGTCACTAAGATTTTGAGAGTGATTTGGAATTCGTACTCAATACCCGCTGGGGAAAATCTGTTCCAATCTGGATAGTACTCACTTATTACCATCCACCTATCTTCCCCAGCACCTCCTCCCCCTCCACACTATTTGTTTCTGAGCTCCCTTCCACCCTCCATTTCTCAGGAAGGGTCCTGACCCAAAACCTCAACTTTCCTCAGCCTCTGATGCTGCCTGCCCTGCTGTGTTCCTCCAGCTCCACAATGTGTTATCTCAGACACTAACATTGGCAGTTCTTACTATCTGGATAACTCATTCTCACCTTGTAACAAGTGAAATCAACCCAGTCAACATTAGGTGAAGGCCTCCGCAGCATTCACTCTGTGGGCATAGACGACTTGTAAGTTACCATCTTGCTGCTCCTTCTCGACTTCTATTTACAATGCAGTCCTCTGTCCATCTGAACATACTACCCTTGAACACATGGGCTCTTTTCTTTTGAGACACCTTACGAGCTGTACCTTATCAAATGCTTTTTTGAAATCTCAATGTACGACATCAACTGGTGGTCCTTCGTCAGTAATGTTTGTTTCCTTCTCAAAGCACTGTAGCAAGTTTGTCAAGTATTATTTCCCCTTTATAAAAGGATGTTAACTCTGTAGGATGTTATAGCACACTCAGTACCCTGTTATTTCATCTTTCATTGCAGACACGAACATCTACCCAGGTTGACCTAAATTGGCAATACTTGCTTGCTATTTTGTCGAAGTATCTTTCTGATAATGGTGTTATGTTCACAATCTTTCAATCCTCTGAGAATTTTCCACAATCTAAGGATTTTTGCAAGATTATCATCAGTGCATCCATTCTATCTGTAGCTGCATTGTTCAACATGAGAGGATACAACTCATCATACCCCTTGGATATTTTCTCTACTGATTGGAGTCATGTTTGGAATTCTGTGCAGTGACATTCACTTTTAATAGTTTGCTAAATACTACCAGGAACAGAAATTGCGATCCAGCTGCAACTAAACTAAAGCTTTCAGCACAGAAGCAAGTCTTTCAATTCATTATGACCCAAATAACTCCTGAAAAGGGCAATACAATTTGCCTCAGTCCATAATGTTCTTTCTCCAACATCCTGAGATGCATGATCAGCATTTCTTCAAATCTACCACAGAATCTGTTTCAATCACCCTTTCAGCAATACGCATGACAATTCGGCATTTTTAGTCCCCCTGTAGCCTCCGTTGCACATGTGCATTGTCAGCTGATTATTTGTTTGTGTGCCTGCTTTATTGCTCAAATGGATCAAGGTAAGTTGGTGTTCTTTTGTCATCAGAGCAATTGCCTCCTCACTCTCATCTTCCTTGTTTTATCCTGTGCTGGAATATTTAATTTGTTGACATATCTGAAATATGTTGTTGAATGGATTGGGTTTTGTGCCATTTCATCCCACATAGACCATCTACCAATACTGTTGCTTGTTCTAACAGTTATTAACTTGCAGAGTGGAAAATGCAGTTTGAAAGCAATGGAACATTATTGATGAAGAAGTTGATGCATAAATTGCTGTGATCTTCCAAACTACAAACTCACCTTCAATTCTTTCTCAGTCAGAGCATTACGCTGGCACAAATGAATCGTGTTCTCAATGGGACTTGCAAAAACATGGAATTGAACTTGCATATTGATTTCTTCTTCCCTCTTCAGAAATGCAATGTCGCATCGTCATGAAGCTTCCAAGGCAATGATTGTGTCCTTCAATGAAGGGAAAAGTGACTTTTAGATTCATGGAAATATTTCAGTACTTCCATATACATGAAAGGCAAACATTCTCCCTGCATGCTGACCCAAGTCTGCAAGACTAGGGCATGACCTAATCTCATTTTATCGTATCTTTCTGATTTTACATGCCACGGGATAATCATTGCAGCGTAACAGAAATGTTGATCATGGAAATTTATCAGTGTTTTAATAAATAATGGCAAATTTTCAACATCTTGCAAGTGTATGAAGGCTCAATCTCATGACACCTTGCGTGCTGCACAAAGACATTCTTACACTGCTTTGAATGTTAGGGCTCAAACAAAACACAATCATTACACAAATGCATCAACACACTACTTTCAATAGGATCTGGCGCAGGCTTGGAGGGCCCAAGGGCCTGTTCCTGTGCTGTAATTTTCTTTGTTCTTTGACCACATAAAAAGGAAAACAGAGGTGTATAACAGTCATCAAGGGAACAAGAGTCCCTGGAGATGCACTAACGTCAACCAGGCCAACATCCCCAGCACTGAGGCACTGACCATCCTCGCTCAGCTACAATGGGCTGGACACTTCATCTGTATGACTGACACAAGACTCTCCCCACGTTCTCATCCCAGCTTCAAAACAGCAGGCGAGACCCAGATGTGCAGAGGAAGCACTCGGTGATAAACTCAAGGCCTCAAAGGTGAAGTGCAACATTCCTGCAGACACCTGGAAATCGCCGGCCTAAGACGGTCCAAAGCCTGAAGAGCACCTGGGAAGGCATCAAACACCTCGAGGCTTGCCTTTGGAAGCAGCGGAAGCCATGCAGCCACACCAACACCTCCCTCACCCCTTCCCACAACTGCCTTCTGCCCCGAGTACGACAGAGCCGACGGTAGCTGCATCGGTCTGTACAGCCGCCGATCAATTCAGCCTGAGAGTGGGAGAGTGTCATCCATATCTGCGAGAAACCACCATGATGATGATGTATAGTGTGCAGGGGGATCTTGTCATAGCAATTCAGAGAACAAATACAGGGCAACAGAATGCTGGTGACCAAGATTAGGATTAGGGAGAATCTCAAAATCTTCTACAAGTGGCTCAGAGGGAAAGAGAAAACCCAGGGAAAAACAGGTCTCATTAGGGTTGAAGACGCAAATCAATGGTTTGAACTAGAGAGCAATTGTCAGGTGTTAAACGAGAATTTCACATCAGCTTTTACATGTGAGAAGGAGCACACAATTCTCGGACAGAATTAACAGAGACTGGGGAGATGTTAGGTGTTTTGGTGAATTTAAAATTGGACAAATCCCAGGTTTGGATGAGGTGTATGCCAAGATGCCCAGGGAGATGAGGAAAAAATTCCACTCGCCCTCATACAGAGCTTTCAAAAGTACCAAGGGACTGGAGAACAGGAAACGTAGTTCCACTTATCAAAATGCGTGACAAACATAAAGCAGAGTATTACAGACCGGTGAGTATCACATCAGTAGATAGGAAAATATTGCAGAAAATTCTGAACGGCAGACTTAATTTCCATTTCAAGAAGTGGGGTCTGATCAGCGACCGTCAGCATAGCTTTGTCAGAGGGAGGTCACGCCTCACAAACTTGGATGATTCTTTCAAAGAGGTGACAGAGTGTGCAGATGGGAGTTGATGTAATGAAAATAGATTTCAGCAAAGACTTGGACAGGGTCCCAAATGGGAGCGTGGCAAAGAAGGTAAAGCTTGTGGGGTCCAGGAAAATACAGCAAGTTGAATCCAAAGTTACAGATTGGTAAAATGGGCAGGTCAACGGTAGATGGAATGTTATCCCTGATCAGTCGGGTAATGCAATTTGGACAAACTAACAAGGCAAGGAATCATTCAAAGAAATGCCAGGACACTAGGAAGGTCAGAGGAATGGTGTGATCTTGGGGTGCTTGTCCACAGATTCCTGAACATGGAATGGCAGCTTAAAAGGACAGTTCAGAAAGCATATGGCTCAAGAGCTGTACAGGACTTTGGTTAGGCCACAGCTGAAGTGCTCAGTGCAGTTCTGCTCTCTCCATTACAGAAAGGAGGTGTTTGCATTTGAGCATGTGTGGAGGACATTCATCCGGATGATCTGAGCGGGTGACGCATTTTAACTCGATGGAGAGTCTGGATAAGTTTGCGTTAGCAATAACTGCCAATGCTGGAGTCTGAGATCACACAGTGTGGAGCTGGAGGAACACTGCAGGCCAGGCAGCATCACTGTTGCTGATCTCTGATTAAGGGTCTAGGCCTGAAACATCAGCTTTTGTGCTCCTGAGATGCTGCTTGGCCTGCTGTGTTCAGCCAGCTCCACACTTTGATCTCTTGGATTCTCCAGCATCTGCAGTTCCCATTGTCTCTAGCATCACTGTTTTATCTGGATAAGATTGGATTGTTTTCTTTCAAGTAGAGAAGGTTGAAGGAGGTCCTGAAAAAATTGTTTGGATTATTATGGGTATAGGCGAGGTAAAAAGATGGTCCATAATGGGGTCGGTCGGGGGGTGGTGGTGGCAGAGGCAGAGATACATACATTTAAGCTAAAAGCTCAGAGGGAATTTCAGGAAAGCAAAGACACCCAGAAGGTGCTGGGGGGTTGGAATTCATTGTCTCGGACTTTAGTTGAGGTGGATAATCTTTTCACATTAAAGGAAAAGGGTGGTACAGCACTTAAAATGAAATAACATTCAAGGCAATGGGCAAATTGCTAGAACATGAGCCGAATGTCAACTTAGTGTGGCTTCAGTGGTGACAGACACAATGGAATGAAGTGCCTGTCCAATTCTGGAGAATTCTGTGATTCTGGAGCAGGCGACAGTGAGGGGACAGCACAGGACAGTTCACCTATCTTCTCCTTTATCCATCTTCTCTCTGCCTCCTCACTTCTCCCTTTTTTTTGCAGAATCCCCTTCTCCTCCCCCATTTTTGAAGAAGGGTGTCGACCCGAAACGTCAGCTTTCTTCCTTCTCTGATGCTGCTCGGCCCGCTGTGTTCATCCAGTTCCACACCTTGTTCTCTCAGATTCTCCAGCATTGGCAAATTCCTACTATCTCTTGAGGAAACTTACTTGTTTTTGCACCCAAACTGTGGTGAGAATGTGGAACGCACCGACTGTGTGGGTGGTAGAGGCAAAAAACATGATAACATTTAACAGGTCTTTGATTGGGCATTTGCGATGCCAAGGCATACAAGGCTCTGGGTCGAGTGCTGGGAAATGTGATGAGAATAGTTCAGGACTTGCATCTTGTGAGGGCACATACAATTTGCTGAAGGGTCTGTTCCATTGCCATAGCACTCTATTATGCTGTCCCTCAATGATCCTACGACAAGTAAGTGAAGGTTTACAGAAACAGGAACTTTTAAAGGACAATGCCAAGAGGAAAAGTGATGCACAGGCAAAGTGCATGTAAGAATTTAACCAAGAATTAACACCATTGAAGAACTGGAATTTGTGCCAATGCACCAAACCTGCAGATGAAAATGCAGTGTCCAGTTTGATTGCAAACTGCAACAACCACCAGTTAGTAACATGATCAATGGAAATATCTGAATGCCTGTTGTTGTGATCTCAAGCATTTACCTGCGTCGAGTGAAATCCACCACCATAGTTCTGTTGCATCGTTAGCCACCTCGCAATCGGTGTTGTATAGTCGATATCATTCCTTGACAATGCTTGAAGCAAGGCATAAGCAGTGGTTTCCACAGTCATCGCAGAAGCCTGTGCTGCTTCAATTGGATACGGCTTCTCGTCCTCCAACAATGGAGGCTTTCCAGTTACCAACATCAGAATCTGTCATTTGACAAAGGGATTAGCTGAGAATAAAGTTTACATCATATAGATTTTTGTTTGCATTTCAACAACACAACAGTGGTTTTGCTGGTCAAGATACACCATTATCTCACCACTGATGTCTATAACATTCTCCAAACTTCCCGCTCAGTGATGGGTCCTTTTGTTTGGGAAAAATAGGCACCTTCGAATGCAAATGAATCAAGATGAGCTTTAGTTTCTCATCAGGCTACGTGGCAGTTATTATAAGATGTTATGAACAAAAGGTGAAGAGGCAGATGAAACCATTCATAGCATCAGTCTGGATGATCTTCTTGCCCTCATCCTGAGGAGGCATCATAGATCTTAACTTACACGCAATTCAAGTTATTTCACGCAATAAGACTGAACGTTCTGGATCCTGCAAATGCCATGGCACCTGGCAGCATCCCACAAACTGTTTTGGAATAATGTGCCCCAAGGTCACCACACCAACAGTAAATGTTTTCCAGTACATTTTTAAACACTTGCAACACTCACATTTCAGAGAAAGATGACCTATCACGCAATCGTCAGACAAATTGTCCTGGCCAATTATGGCCTCAATGTCTTCTCAATCATCAGCCAAGTCATGCAACATGTGGATGACAGTGTTGTCAAACAGTTGCACACTAAGGCTCAGTTTACTTTTCATCATGCCCACACTTCTCGGAACCTCATTCAGGATTTAGCACAAATATGATCAGAGATCCTGAGCTTGAAAAGGAAGGAAAGTGCAATCTGTCATTTCCACCAAGGCAACTTCTGATTGAATGTGGTGTTAAGCAGAGGAATAGAAAACTGAGTCAGTGGCATTCACGGGATATCTGCACTGGTTGAAGTCATGTCTTCACTTGAGCCAAAGTGGAGACATGAATGTTCATTGAATATTGTCCAGGTGTCCAGCAGAATTCATGACTTTTCCAACAGTGAAGTCAACGATGAGAAAATACAGTGAGACTTGGACAACGATCAGGCTTGGCCTGATAAAGGATAAGTAACATTCGCACCATACAAATGTGAAGCAGCAATCAGCTCCAACAAGAGAGAATATGACCACATCACAAAATTCCATGTCCTTACCCTCACATCATCCTAACATTTATTTTTAAATGTGCAAGTGTTATCCAAGCCATGCAGGGCTATGAGCCAGGTGTTGGAAATGAGGTAAGAAAAATTCAGTGCTTGTCTTTGACTGTCACAGAATCCGTGAGCTTAAGAGTTTAATTCTCCTGTATTGTAGACGACTGAGGTGCTTGGCTATCCACTTCATCAAGGTTAACACTGATCTAAGACTAAACTGGGTCAGTTATATAATCAGCAGTAGCCAGGTCCGTGGTACAAACCACCCTGCTGTGGGACAGGGTCAGGCAAATCCAAGTGAGTGATCGTGGTTGGAGACTCATTCGTTGGGGGAATAGTTTCTGGAGCCACATTTGAGACACCAGGGCTGTGTGCTGCTTCCCTGGTGCCAAAGTCAAGGACATCTCTGAGTGGTTGCAAGAAAATCTTGTGGGGGAGGGTGAGCAGCCAGAGGCCAATGTGCACATTGGTACCAATGACGTAGGTAGAAAGAGGGATGAGATCCTGCGGACTGTGTACAAGGAGTTAGCAAAGAGGCTGAAAGGCAGGACCTAGAGGGTAATAATTTATGGGTTGCCACGAGTGCCACATGTTAGTGAGGTAAGTCAGAGAAAGATAGGTGAGATGAATGCATGGTTAAGGAGTTGGTACCGGGGGCAGGCTTTCAGGTTCATGGATAATTGCGACTGCTTCTTGGGCAAGGAGTGACCTGTGTAAGAGGGATGGGTTGCACCTAAACTGAACGGGAACAAATACCCTCACAGGGAGGTTTGCTCGTGCTACTTGGGAGGATTTAAAGACTGGCAGGCAGCTGGGAACCAGAGCAGCAGGTCAGCAAGTAGATGAATTGATGGCAGGTACATGTTAGGACCAATAAATCAGAAAAGAATGGCAGTCAGAGACAGGTACATGAACATGATGGCACAAACAAGCTGAAATATGTTTATTTCACTGCCAGGAGTATTACAGGTAAGGCAGATGAGCATAGAGCCTGGATCAGTACATGGGACTCTGATGTTGAGGCCATTACAGAAGCTTGGTTGAGACAGAGACAGGACTGGGTGCTCAATGTTCCAGGGTTTCATTGTTTTCGACAAGATAGAGGGGAAGATAAAAGAAGGAGGTGCACTCCTAACCTGTGGGAAATGTTACATCTGCACCTCGAAAGGACATTCTGGAGGGCTTGCCCACTGAGGCAATAGAAGTTGCGTTCAAAAGTAAGATAGACACAATCACTCTGATCAGCTTAAACTAATAGCCAGCTCCCCTGTTGCCACTGACACACTGAGGAACAAATATGTAGGCAGCTTGTGAAACGATGCACGAACTCAGAGTTGTCACAGTCAGTGAATTTCACCTCCACTGTATTGACTGGGACTCCTTTACAACAAGAGTTTAAATGAGGCTGAATTTGTTAAGTCTATCCAAGAGAGTTTCTTGACACAGTATATGGATAGAAGATGGGCCATACTGGACTTTGTCCTGGTCAGGTAACTGGTGAGAAGGGTGGGAAAGCATGTTGGAAATAGTGATCACAACTCCTTCAGTTTTAAGATTGCTATGAAGAAGGATAAGTCAGGACCTTGGGGGAGAGTAAATTATATCAATTTTAGGTAGGAGCTGGGGAGTGTTAATTGGGAGGAGCTGTCACATTTGCCATATGGGAATTGTTTTAAAGCCTGCTTATGAGTTTAGGATCAGGAAGGAGGAAGGACAAGGATGGCAAGGTAAAAGACCCTTGGATAATTGGGGAGGTTGTGAAGTTAGTCAAAAGGGAAAAACAAAAATATGTCAGGTTTAGGAAGCTAAAATCAAACAGGGCCGACATAAAGAAAGCAGAAAAAGAAGGCGATGAAATGACCTTGGCAAGGAGGGTTGAAGGAAATCCCAAGGCATTCTGTGCATACATCTAAAACAAGGGGATAAATAGCAAGAAGGTACGACCATTCAGGATAAAGGAGGGAACTTGTGTTTGGAAGCAGCGGATATGGGCAAGATCCGAAATGAGTACCGTGCATCAAAATTCACTCCGGCGAAGGGTATGGAGGATAGTGGGATTTGTGTGGAGCATGCTCATATGATAACAGCATTTTGAAATCAAGAAAGAGCATTAAGGTGGATAAGTCCTCAGGACCCAATGGTATCTCCTCAAGGTTTTTGAGCGAGGTGAGAGAGGAGATTGTCGGGGCATTCAGCAATATCTTTGTATCCTTGGTAGCCACTGGAGAGGTACTGGAGGACTAGCAAGTAGCTAAATGTTGTTCTTCTGTTCAAGAAGGGAAATAAGGTCAATCCAGGAAACTATAGACTAGCGAGTCTCTCATCGTTCATTGGGAAGCTATTGGAGAGAATTCTTAGGGATTGTATTTATCTGTATTTGGAACAGCATGGCCCAATTAGGGACAGTCAGCATGGCTTTGTGCAGGGCAGGTCATGTCTTACTAACTTGATCGAATTTTTTGAGGAGGTAACGAATGTGATCATTGAAGGTAGAGTAGTGGATATTGTTGACATTGATGTTAGCAAGGCTTTCAACAAGGTGCCTCACGGTAGGATCATCCAGAAGATTAAGATCCATGGGGTCCGTGGTCACTTAGCTGCTTGGATTCACAACTGGCTTGCCCAGAGAAGACAGAGGGTGGTGATGGAAAGGTGCTTTTTAGGCTGCAGATCCAGGACTATTCTGTTCTGCAGGGATATGTACTGGGACCTCTGCTGTTGTGGTATTTTTAAAATGACCGAGGTGAAAATATAGATGGTTGGGTTAGTAAGTTTGTAGACGATAGAATGATTGGTAGAGTGGTAGTTCGGGGAGAAAGTCATAAAAGGATACAGATCCGTTGCAGAAATGGCAAGTGAATTTTAATCCATTAAGTGTGAAGTGCTCCACTTTGGGAAATTAAATGTTAAGGAAAAATATACAGTTAATGGCAGGACCCTGAACAGCATTTGTGTATACAGGGATCTTGGGATTCAGTTCATAGCTCCCCGAAAGTGGCCACACAAGTTGATAGAATGGTAAAGAAGACGCATGGCATGCTTGCCTTTATTAGTTGGGGAATCGAGCGCAAGAATCAGGATGTCATGTTCCAGCTTTAGAAGACTTTGGTTCGGCCTTCAGTATTGCACTCTTAAGAATTGTATCCAATTCTGGTCGTCATGTTACAGGAAGGACGTGGAGGTTTTGAATAGTGTGCAAAAGAGGTTGCCTGGATTTGAGGGCTTGAGCTAGAAAGGAGAGGCTGGAAAGACTCAGAGATAATGGGAACTGCAGATGCTGGAGAATTCCAAGATAATAAAATGTGAGGCTGGATGAACACAGCAGGCCAAGCAGCATCTCAGGAGCACAAAAGCTGACGTTTCGGGCCTGGACCCTTCATCAGAGAGGGGGATGGGGTGAGGATTCTGGAATAAATAGGGAGAGAGGGGGAGGCGGACCGAAGATGGACAGTAAATAAGATAGGTGGAGAGAGTATAGGTGGGGAGGTAGGGAGGCGATAGGTCAGTCCAGGGAAGACGGACAGGTCAAGGAGGTGGGATGAGGTTAGTAGGTAGATGGGGGTGTGGCTTGGGGTGGGAGGAAGGGATGGGTGAGAGGAAGAACAGGTTAGGGAGGCAGAGACAGGTTGGAGTGGTTTTGGGATGCAGTGGGTCGGGGGGAAGAGCTGGGCTGGTTGTGTGGTGCAGTGGGGGGAGGGGATGAACTGGGCTGGTTTAGGGATGTAGTAGGGGAAGGGGAGAGTTTGAAACTGGTGAAGTCCACATTGATACCATTAGGCTGCAGGGTTCCCAGGCGGAATATGAGTTGCTGTTCCTGCAACCTTCGGGTGGCATCATTGTGGCAGTGCAGGAGGCCATTGATGGACATGTCATCTAGAGAATGGGAGGGGGAGTGGAAATGGTTTGCGACTGGGAGGTGCAGTTGTTTGTTGCGAACTGAGCGGAGGTGTTCTGCAAAGCGGTCTCCAAGCCTCCGCGGGTACAGTGGATGCAGTATACCACATTGGCAGATGTGCAGGTGAACCTCTGCTTAATGTGGAATGTCATCTTGGGGCCTGGGATAGGGGTGAGGGAGGAGGTGTGGGGGCAAGTGTAGCATTTCCTGCGGTTGCAGGGGACGGTGCCGGGTGTGGTGGGGTTGGAGGGCAGTGTGGAGCGAACAAGGGAGTCATGGAGAGAGTGGTCTCTCCGGAAAGCAGACAGGGGTGCGGATGGAAAAATGTCTTGGGTGGTGGGGTCGGATTGTAAATGGCGGAAGTGTCGGAGGATGATGCGTTGTATCCGGAGGTTGGTAGGGTGGTGTGTGAGAACGAGGGGGATCCTCTTAGGGCGGTTGTGGCGGGGGCGGGGTGTGAGGGATGTGTTGCGGGGCCTTGAAGAACTTGGACATCTGGGATGTGCGGGAGTGGAATGTCTTATCGTGGGAGCAGATGCGGCAGAGGTGGACAAATTGGGAATAGGGAATGGAATTTTTGCAGGAGGGTGGGTGGGAGGAGGTGTATTCTAGGTAGCTGTGGGAGTCGGTGGGCTTGCAACGTACATCAGTTACAAGCTGGGTGCCTGAGATGGAGATTGAGAGGTCCAGGAAGGTGAGGGATGTGCTGGAGATGGCCCAGGTGAACTGAAGGTTGGGGTGGAAGGTGTTGGTGAAGTGGATGAACTGTTCGAGCTCCTCTGGGGAGAAAGAGGCGGCGCCGATACAGTCATCAATGTACCGGAGGAAGAGGTGGGGTTTGGGGCCTGTGTAGGTGCGGAAGAGGGGCTGTTTCACGTAACCTACAAAGAGGCAGGCGACCTCATCGCTCCACCCACAACCTCCACAGCCAGCAACCCCAGAGAAGACAGCCACACTGAGCCCTGCCGCATCTTCACCATCCCCCCAGACCTCCCACTGACTGAGGACGAACAGTCAGTCCTTAGTACGGGGCTCATCCTTGTCCCCCTACAACCACACATCAACGAATACCAGTCACGGTTGGACATAGAGCAGTTTTTCCGCTGTCTTCGCCTCCATGCCTACTTCTTCAACCGGGAACCTAACCTTCCCTCCACTGACCCCTTCACCCGCTTCCAACACAAGTCCTCCTCCTGGACACCACCCCCAGGCCTCCTACCCTCCCTCGACCTCTTCATCTCCAACTGCCGTCGAGACATTAACCGCCTCAACCTCTCCACCCCTCTCACCCACTCCAACCTCTCCCCCGCAGAACCTGTAGCCCTCCGCTCCCTCCGCTCCAACCCCAACCTCACCATCAAATCCGCAGACAAGGGTGGCACAGTGGTAGTATGGCGCACTGACCTCTACATCGCCGAGGCCAGACGCCAACTCTCCGACACCACCTCCTACCGCCCCCTCGATCATGACCCCACACCCGAGCACCAAACCATCATCTCCAACACCATTCACGACCTCATCACCTCAGGGGACCTCCCACCCACAGCCTCCAACCTCATTGTTCCCCAACCCTGCACGGCCCGTTTCTATCTCCTTCCCAAAATCCACAAATCGGCCTGCCCTGGTCGACCCATCGTCTCAGCCTGCTCCTGCCCCACCGAACTCATCTCCACCTATCTGGACTCCATTTTCTCCCCTTTGGTCCAGGAACTCCCCACCTACGTCCGTGACACCACCCACGCCCTCCACCTCCTCCAGGGCTTCCAATTCCCTGGCCCCCAACACCTCATTTTCACCATGGACGTCCAGTCCCTATACACCTGCATTCCGCATGCAGATGGCCTCAAGGCCCTCCACTTCTTCCTGTCCCGCAGGCCCGACCAGTCGCCCTCCACCGACACTCTCATCCGCCTAGCTGAACTCGTCCTCACCCTCAACAACTTGTCTTTTGACTCCTCCCACTTCCTACAGACTAAGGGGGTGGCCATGGGCACCCGCATGGGCCCCAGCTATGCCTGCCTCTTTGTAGGTTACGTGGAACAGTCCCTCTTCCGCACCTACACAGGCCCCAAACCCCACCTCTTCCTCCGGTACATTGATGACTGTATCGGCGCCGCCTCTTGCTCCCCAGAGGAGCTCGAACAGTTCATCCACTTCACCAACACCTTCCACCCCAACCTTCAGTTCACCTGGGCCATCTCCAGCACATCCCTCACCTTCCTGGACCTCTCAGTCTCCATCTCAGGCAACCAGCTTGTATCTGATGTCCATTTCAAGCCCACCGACTCCCCACAGCTACCTAGAATACACCTCCTCCCACCCACCCTCCTGCAAAAATTCCATTCCCTATTCCCAATTCCTCCGCCTCTGCCGCATCTGCTCCCACGATAAGACATTCCACTCCCGCACATCCCAGATGTCCAAATTCTTCAAGGACCGCAACTTTCCCCCCACAGTGATCGAGAACGCCCTTGACCGCGTCTCCCGTATTTCCCGCAACACATCCTTCACACCCCGCGCCTGCCACAACCGCCCTAAGATGATCCCCCTCGTTCTCACACACCACCCCACCAACCTCCGGATACAACGCATCATTCTCCAACACTTGCGCCATTTACAATCCGACCCCACCACCCAAGACATTTTTCCATCCACACCCCTGTCTGCTTTCTGGAGAGACCACTCTCTCCGTGACTCCCTTGTTCGCTCCACACTGCCCTCCAACCCCACCACACCCGGCACCTTCCCCTGCAACGGCAGGAAATGCTACACTTGCCCCCACACCTCCTCCCTCACCCCTATCCCAGGCCCCAAGATGACATTCCACATTAAGCAGAGGTTCACCTGCACATCTGCCAATGTGGTATACTGCATCCACTGTACCCGGTGTGGCTTCCTCTACATTGGGGAAACCAAGCGGAGGCTTGGAGACCGCTTTGCAGAACACCTCCGCTCAGTTCGCAACAAACAACTGCACCTCCCAGTCGCAAACCATTTCCACTCCCCCTCCCATTCTCTAGATGACATGTCCAACATGGGCCTCCTGCACTGCCACAATGATGCCACCCGAAGGTTGCAGGAACAGCAACTCATATTCCGCCTGGGAACCCTGCAGCCTAATGGTATCAATGTGGACTTCACCAGTTTCAAAATCTCCCCTTCCCCTACTACATCCCTAAACCAGCCCAGTTCGTCCCCTCCCCCCACTGCACCACACAACCAGCCCAGCTCTTCCCCCCGACCCACTGCATCCCAAAACCACACCAACCTGTCTCTGCCTCCCTAACCTGTTCTTCCTCTCACCCATCCCTTCCTCCCACCCCAAGCCGCACCCCCATCTCCCTACTAACCTCATCCCACCTCCTTGACCTGTCCGTCTTCCCTGGGCTAACCTATCGCCTCCCTACCTCCCCACCTATACTCTCTCTACCTATCTTCTTAACTCTCCATCTTCAGTCCGCCTCCCCCTCTCTCCCTATTTATTCCAGTTCCCTCTCCCCATCCCCCTCTCTGATGAAGGGTCCAGGCCCGAAACGTCAGCTTTTGTGCTCCTGAGATGCTGCTTGGCCTGCTGTGTTCATCCAGCCTCACATTTTATTAGGCTGGAAAGACTCAGGCTGTTTTCTCTGCAGTGGCAGAGGTTGAGGGAAGACTTGATGGAGGTTTACAAATTTATGACATGCATAGACAGATTCTGACTGTAACCCTTCTCCCAGATTTGAAACGTCTAAAACTGGGGGCATGTGAGAGGGGGAAAGTTCAAAGGAGATGTCAGAGACAATTCTTATATACAGAGAGTGGTCGGGGTCTGAAAGGAATGTAGGGATATGAATTAAGGACATTCAGAAGGGTTTAGCTAAATTTGGCACCATGTTTGGCACAACATTGCATGCCAAAGGGCCTGTTCCTCTGCTGAAGTGTTCTTGGATCTATGTTAATCAATGTGACTGGAACCGTAGATCAGAGACAATAGATTCTACAGCAAGTAACTCACTTTGGACTTCTCAACATCTGTCCACTGCCTATAAACTCCAAATCCGGGTGTCAATGAAATACTCTTCACTCAGCTCAACGAGTGCGACTCCGACAACACAATCGATAAACGACAGCAAGGCAATGCAGTCAAATCATCCCATTGATTGATCCCCCTTCTTACATAAGGATATAGGAAAACAAGTAGGCCATTCAACCCTTCAAATACTTTCTACCATCCAATGAGATTATAACTTAATTGTGACCTACCTCCATATTGCCTTTGGTCCATATCCCTCAATACATTTTTTCCTTTTGGTCGAACTGAAAATTTACAATTAACAATGGATCTAGAATGAACTGTTGTTTGAGATGGGGAGTTACAATGAGACAATGCACCAATTCATCAAACTCCTTCCACAGTACCTGATAATTGTGTGAACCCTACCACCCAAAAATATTTAAAGAGCAGCTCCAGAATCTGCATGTTCCCTGTCAAAATCAGCAGAATCCTGATGTGGAACTGTATGACTGTTACTTCATTTCCACTGAGTAAAAGCAATTAATCTCCTGTCCTCAGCAGTTCATTTATATATTCATACCACGTGCATTGCAGCTATTCAACAGGCCAATTCTCCACAACCTTCTCAACAGCAATTCTGGATGGATAGCAAAGGCAGCCCAACATCAATGACATGCTCGTGAATTTTTAAAATTATCATGACAATATTTATGGATTATAACAAATCCCAGACTTCATGACGTCTCAAACCCATTCTCCCCTCTCCCCACTGCTTTGATGTGCATTAATGATTGTGATTTACAAAGAACAGCAACTAATTTGAAACAATTAACTTGCAAAAATAGAACAGAAATCTCGTTTTGTGCAAAACCGATGCGAAACAGATAGTAGCGGATAGCGAAGGGGACTGTTGGAGAATGTAGAATATAGACAGATTGGAGAGTTAGGTGGAGAAATGGCAGATGGAGTTCAATCCGGGCAAATGCGAGGTGATGCATTTTGGAAAATCCAATTCAAGAGCGAACTGGACGGTGAATGGAAAAGCCCTGGGGAAAATTGATGCACAGAGAGATCTGGGTGTTCAGGTCCATTGCACCCAGACGGTGGCAACGCAGGTCAATAGAGTGGTCAAGAAGGCATACGGCATGCTTTCATTCATCAGACAGGGTATCAAGTACAAGATTTGGCACGTCATGTTACAGTTTTATAGGACTTTGGTTCACATTTGGAATACGGCGTACAGTTCTGGTCGCCACATTACCAATAGGATGTGAATGCTTTGGAGATGGTGCAGAGGAGGTTCACCAGGACGTTACCTGGTATGGAGGGCACTAGCTATGAAGACAGGTTGAGTAGATTGGGATTATTTACATGAGAAAGACGGAGATTGAAGGGGAGGACCTGATTGATGTCGACAAAATCATGAGAGGTGTAGACAGGGTGGATAGCAAGAAGCTTTCTATCCCAGAGTCGGGGGACTCAATTACTGGACGTCACAATTTCAAGGTGAGAGGGAAAAAGTTTAAGGCATATGCGTGGAAAGTTCTTTATGCAGAGAGTCGTGGGTGCCTGAAACGCGTTGCCAACGTAGGTGGTAGAGGCGGGCACAATAGCGTCATTTAAGATGTATCTAGACAGAAACATGAATGGGCAGGGAGCAAAGGGAACAGATCCTTGGAAAATAGGCGACAGGTTTACATAAAGGATCTGGAACGGCGCAAGCTTGGAGGGCCAAAGGGCCTGTTCCTGTGCTGTAATTTTCTTTGTTCTTTTGCTCTTTGAAACAGTTTGAAGGCTGGCTATCAGCTAGACAACAGCAGCGAACCCTGGGATTCGTCATTAGAAACATGAAGGAGTTTCCAACATCAATTGGAGAGAGAGCGTATATGAAGATTCAAGTCACTATTTCATCTACAACTTTCCACCCACACCGGTGCAATGCCCTTTCAGAACTACAGTGCACGTTAGTCCAGAACATGCTGCACTCAAGCCACTTCCATTTTTCCACTTCCTGAACTACAATTTTTTCCCTTCATTTCCTGGTTTGTATGCTTTTATGTTTTTCTAGTCTTGAAGATTTCTCCAGTACAAATTTACAGTTGCCCTATTTTAGAAGGATATTATTAAGCAAGAGTGGGCACAGAAGAAATTTACCAGATTGTTGCTGAGCATGGAAGGTTTCAGTGATAAAGGAAGGTTGGGTCAGCTGGAACTTTTTTCACTGGAGCAAAGGGGGATGAAAGGTGACCTGATCGAGGTTTATAAATAGGACAGGGCTGGAGGGATATGGGCCAGGAAGAGGCAGTTGGGACTAGTTTAGTTTGGGATTATGTTGGGCCTAAGGGCCCATTTCCACGCTGTACGACTATGACTCTAGAAAATAGGCTGACAAGGTCAAGTAACACATACCGTACCAAAACGAGAAAAAAAAGCACAGCATCCCCTTCAAATTACATCTCACCACAGGACAAGTTAAGGCCAGGCTACTACATAGAACAAACATCAACACTGCATCTCAAACCTCCACTGGAATTGAATAGTTTTGCATTTATCTTGATAAGTGAAACCACATTCTGTTCTCCAACCCTCTGGTGCTTCCCTTGTGAGAGGAATTGAAAAACTGGTCAGGGCCACTGAGATTTTCTTTCTGAGGTAACAAGGTGCAGAGCTGGATGAAAACAGCCGGCCAAGCAGCATCAGAGAAACAGGAAGGCTGACGTTTCAGGTCTAGACACTTCTTCAGAAATGGGGGAGGGAGAGGGGGTTCTGAAATAAATAGGGAGAGAGCGGGAGGTGGATAGAAGTTGGATAAAGGAAAAGATAGGTGGACAGGACACAGACAGGTCAAAGAGGCAGGGATGGAGTGCAGGTGGGAAGTTAGGGAGCAGACAGGTCAGTCCAGATAGGATGAACAGGTCAAGGGGGCGGGAAGAGGTTAGTAGGTAGGAGGTGGGGGTGGGGCTTGAGGTGGCAGGATGGAATAGGTGGGTTGGTTTTGGGTTGCGGGAGCAGGAGGCGAGATTTTGAAGCTTGTGAAGTCCACATTGATACCACTGAGCTGCGGGGTTCCCAAGCAGAATATGAGGTGCTGCTCCTGCAATCTTCAGGTGGCACTGCAGGAGACCCAGGATGGACATATAATCTGAGGATTGGGAGGGAGAGGTGAAACAGTTCGCGACTGGTAGGTGCAGTTCTTTCGTGCATCGGTGACTTGCAAAGGTCCCCAAGCCTCCGCTTGGTTTCCCCGATGTAGATGGGGCCACAATGGGAACAGCGAATCCAGTATATCACATTAGCAGATGTGCAGGTGAACATCTGCTTGATGTGGAATTTCTTCTTGGGGCCTGGGATGGGGGTGATGGGGGAGGTATCGAGACAGGTGAAGCACTTCCTACAGTTGCAGGGCAAAGTCCTGCGTGTATGGGGTGCTGGAGGGGAGTGTGGAGCGCATAAGGGAGTCACCTAAGGGTGGGGAGGGAAAAAAATGTCTTTGGTGGTGGGGTCAGAGTGCAGATGGCAGAAGTGTCGGCGATGATGCATTGAATCCGAAGGTTGGTGGGGTGGGACGTGAGGGCGAGGGGGTCTCTGTTTTGGTTGTTATTATGGGGAGCGGGTGTGAGGGGTGAGTTGTGGGAAATGCGGGTGACCCGGTCGAGGGTGTTTTCGACCACTGCCGGGGGGTGGAGTTGCGGTCCTTGAAAACTAAAACTTCTCTTTCAAATCCTCCCACCTCCTACAGACAAAGCGGGTGGCCAGGGTATCCACATGGGCCCAAGCTATGCCTGCCTCTTTGTAGGTTACATGGAACGATCCCTCTTCCGTACCTACACTGGCCCTAAACTCCACCTCTTCCTCCGTTACATTGATGACTGTATCGGCGCCACTAATGTGGTACGCTGCATCCGCTGTTCCCATTGTGGCCTCCTCAACATCAGGGAAACCAAGCGGAGGCTTGGGGACCGCTTTGCACATCACCTATGCTCACTTCACACTAAGCAACTTCCCCTCGCAGTCCTCAGATGACATGTCAATGCTGGGCCTCCTGCAGTGCCGCAATGATGCCACCCGAAGGTTGCAGGAAGGGCACCTCATATTCTGCTTGGGAACCCTGCAGTCCAATGCTATCAATATGGACTTCACAAGCTTCAAAATCACCCCTCCCCACAACTGCATCCCAAAACCAGCCCAGCTCACCCCCGCCTCCCGAACCTGTCTTTTCTCCCTCCTATCCCCTCCTCCCACATCAAGCTCCACCACCATCTCCTACCTCTTGATCTTTGGCCTTGATCTTTGAGTCCTCATTTTCTACAGATTTAGTACCCGAGGGCTGGAGGGTTGCAAATGTTGTGCCCTTGTTCAAGACGGGCAGGAGAGATGACCCAGGTGATTATAGACCAGTGAGCCTTATGTCTGTAGTTGGAAAAGTTTTGTAAAGGATGAGAAGAGATAGGATTTATAAACATCAAGCAAGCACCAATTTGATTGGAGATCGTCAGAATGGATTCGTCAAGGGCAGGTCGTGTCTCACAAACCTCAGTGAGTTTTCAGAAGGTGACCAAGCATGTGGACGAGGGAAGGGCCGTTGACGTGGTGTACATGGACTTCAGTAAAGCCTTTGATAAGGTTCCACGTGGTCGGCCATTCGACCAAATATGGACGCATGGGATTGAGGGACATTTAGCAGTTTGGATTAGAAACTGGCTTTCTGTAAGAAGGCAACTAGTGGTGGTTGATGGAAAATATTCAGCCTGGGATCAATTCGCTCGTGGTGTGCACAAGGATTTGTTTTGGGACCACTGCTGTTTGTCATTTTTATAAATGATTTGGATGCAGGCACAGGTGGATGGATTACTCAGTTTGCAGGTGACACTAAAGTTGGCGGAGTCGTGGGCAGTGTGGAAGAATGTCACAGGTTGCAGGGAGACTTGGATAAACTGCAGAATTGGGCTGAAAGGTGGCAAATGGAGTTCAATGCGGATAAATGTGAGGTGATTCACTTTGGGAAGAATAATAGGAAGGCAGAACACTGGGTCAACGGAAAGATTCTTGGCAGTGTCGATGTGCAGAGGGATCTTGGTGTCCATTTACATAGATCCCTGAAAGTTGCCACCCAGGTTGATGGTGCTGTTTAGAGGCCTTTCAGTGCGTTAGGTTTCATTGGTAGAGGGAATGAGTTCCGGAGCCGAGATGTCATGCTGCAACTGTACAAAATGCTAGTGCGGTCTCATTTTGGACTAGTGCGTGCAGTTCTGGTCGCCCCATTGCAGGAAGGATGTGGAAGCATTGGAAAAAGGTGCAGAGTAGATTTACCAGGATGTTGCCTGGTCTGGAGCAAAGGCCTTATGAAGAAAGGCTGAGGGGCTTGGTCAGTTCTCATTGGAGAGAAGAAGGCTAAGAGGGGATTTAATAGACACATACAAGATGATCAGAGGATGAGATAGGGTGGACAGTGAGAGTCTTTTTCCGAGGATGACGACATCAGCTGGTGCGAGGGGGCATAGCTACAAATTGAGGGGTGACAGATTTAACACAGATGTCAGAGGCAGGTTCTTTCCTCAGAGAGTGGTAAGGGCATGGAACGCCCTGCCTGCCAATGCAGTTAAATCAGCCACATTAGGGGCATTTAAACAGTCCTTGGATAAGCATATGGATGATGAAGGGATACTGTCGGGGGATGGGCTTCGATTAGTTCACAGGTCAGCACAACATCAAGGACCGAAGGGCCTGTTCTGCACTGTATTGTTCTATGTTCTATCTCCCCACCTGCATTCTTCTTCAGTGGTTCCATCCCCGCCTCTTTGAACGGTCTGTCTCCTCTCCACCTATCTTCGATCCGCCTCCCCTTCTCTCCCTATTTATTTCAGAATCCCCTTCCCCTGCCCCATTTCTGAAGAAGGGTCCAGATTCAAAACATCAGCCATCCTGTTCCTCTATGCTGCTTGGCCTGCTGTGCTCATCCAGCTCTGCACCTTGTTTCCTCAGACTCTCCGGCATCTGCAGTTCCTACTATCTCTGAAGAGATTTTCTTTCTCTTCTCCCACAGCAGTCTTGGAAACAACTCATCTGGGCGTGGGGATTTGTTCACTTCTAAACCAGCCAAAAATTTCAGTTTCACACTGCATCTTCCCGCTTTATAGACGTGAATGCTCCTCCTTGAAGGGAGAGCAGATGGGAGGGACTTGTCTACTGTATCAATGCCCTTCAGTTCCGAACACAGATTGCTCCCTCACCCCGTGTACACCCCCGTTTCTAATTGGCGCTACTCTTTCCCTGGTTATTCTCCTGTTTGATATACCTGTGGAATATCTTGATATTCTCTCCAATAATGGCCACCACCGTTTCTTCACACTTAGTTTTTATACGCCACTAGTCATCCATTCATTTGCTTCCTTCGCCCTTGTCGTAAACATGTCCTGAACATTCCTCAAGATCCAGGGTTTTCCAGGCTTGTCGATTATAAATTCCACCCAAAATGGAATATAACTGGCCTTTACTCTCCCAGTTCCTTTCCTGGACGTATCCGACTATTCTGCTGCAGATTCGCCCTCAAGTAACTTCCCAAAATATTTTGCCCAGATCCTGCCTTGTTTAAATAAAATATGCCTTTTCCCAAACCAAAGACACTTGGTTTTTTTTAACAGACTGACGTTCTCCTTTCCCGTAACATATGTTGAAAAGTCTGTTGTCATGGTCACTATCACTAAAGCACTTAGCCACTGTCACCTTGAACACTGGCTTGGTGTCCAGCATTGCACTGTCCCTTACAAGCTCATCTGCGTGTTGATGTTAAATAATCTCTCAAATGTATTTCAAGAATTATTTCTCAAGTCAACCTTTTATGTTATCTCAATTCATGTTGTGCAGTTGAAATCCCCTGATATAATTTTTATTTTATTAGTTCTCACCTCTCAGTGAATTACCTGCAATTGCCCACTGCTTGGAGGTCCATAGCTGAAATCCCTCACAACATTAGCAAACCCTTGTGCAAAGATTTTGGCTCCTTTCCGGTTCAGCTGCAGACCAGCCCGCTTGTAGAGGATACACCATCCCCGCAAATTTGCCTTCAGATCCGGGAGTCTAAATCCTTCCCCAAACACAAACACTTGAGCAAAGCATTCATGTGTTTTCTTCCCCTTTTTCTTGCCTTCTCAGCATGTGGCACCAGGAATAATCCAGAGATTACATCTTTAGAGGTCCTGCTATGTAATCCACTGCCTAGCTCTCGGAACACTCGATGCAAGACCCCATCACTCATCTTACCAAGGTGTACATCTAGCTGTGTCTTACGGACCTCCTCCTTCAGGATACCCTGAATGACAGTGTTGACCTGGTTAATACGCCATTACGAGGTCACATCTGTTACCGTGAAAAATCTTGTCCAAACAGATTGTGGCAATGGGCAAAAAGGCACACCAATGTCTCTACTTCCCAGGAGGCTAAGGCAATTCGGTGTGTCCACACGGACAACGTTCATTGATGTACCATAGAAAGCATCTTATCTGGATGCTCATCACAGCACGGTTCCGCTAGCTAAACAATCCCTAATCATTCTGTCTCCTGCCTTCCTTCGCCCAGGCAGAATTAGTTCTCCTTGGTCATGACTAATTTGGGAGAAAATCCATGCTGAGTGAAAGTTAATTGTTCAAACAATTCAGATACCATGGAATACTGAGCAATAAGCTGGTGTGTGTGTGTGTATATGTGTGTGTGTGTGTGTGTGTGTGTGTGTGTGTGTGTGTGTGTGTGTGTGTGTGTGTGTGTGTGTGTGTGTGTTTGAGAGAGAGACAGAGAGTGTGTGCGTGTGAGAGACAGAGAGAGAGAGTGTGTGTGTGAGAGAGAGAGAGAGACAGAGTGTGTGTGTGTGTATGAGAGAGAGAGTGTGTGTGTGCGTGTCTGTGTGAGAGGGAGAGAGTGAGAGAGAGTGTGTGTGTGCGTGTCTGTGTGAGAGGGAGAGAGTGAGAGAGAGTGTGTGTGCGTGTCTGTGTGAGAGGGAGAGAGTGAGTGTGTGTGCGTGTCTGTGTGAGAGGGAGAGAGTGAGAGAGAGTGTATGTGTTTGTGTGTCTGTGTGAGAGGGAGAGAGTGAGAGAGAGTGTGTGTGTGCGTGTCTGTGTGAGAGGGAGAGAGTGAGAGAGAGTGTGTGTGCGTGTCTGTGTGAGAGGGAGAGAGTGTGTGTGTGTGCGTGTCTGTGTGAGAGGGAGAGAGTGAGAGAGAGTGTGTGTGTGTGTGTGTGTGTGTCTGTGTGAGAGGGAGAGAGTGAGAGAGTGTGTGTGTGTGTGTGTGTGTGTGTGTGTGTGTGTGTGTGTGTGTCTGTGTGAGAGGGAGAGAGTGAGAGAGAGTGTGTGTGTGTGTGTGTCTGTGTGAGAGGGAGAGAGTGTGTGTGTGTGTGTGTGTGTGTGTGTGTGTGTGTGTGTGTGTGTGTGTCTGTGTGAGAGAGAGAGAGAAGAGAGTCTGTGCGTGAGAGAGAGAGGGATAGTGTGTGTGCGAGAGAGAGAGTGTGTGTGTGTGTGTGTGAGAGAGAGAGAGAGTGAGTGAGTGTGAGAGAGAGAGAGAGAGAGAGAGAGAATGAGAGAGAGATGAGATGAGGAATTAGAAATGATGAGTGGTCAATACCTGGAGGTAAAAAAGAACAGTGTGTGAGCATTAAGAGAAGCCGCTGGATGTAATATGGAGGATATTGTTTTATTGATTGTACTGAATGAAAAGCAAGTGTCACCTCTCAGTGTTAGGGGACAGGAGATGTGTATTCGAGAAGGAGATATAGTCAGCCTTCTTGTGGACAGCAGACACGTTGAAAATGCATAGAAACTGACATTAAAGCTTTCTTGTCAATGTGTAAAGAGGTGAGACAAATATGACGAGTTAATATTGTACCTTTGCGCTCAGTAAAATCATAGAATCATGAATCAGAGAGCCCTTACAGTGTGGAAACAGGTCGGTCAGCCCAACATGTCCACACTGCCCCTCACAGCATCCCAACCAGACCCATCCACCTATAACTCACCTAACCTACACTTCACTGAACACCTTGGGAAATTTAGCATGGCCAATCCACCGACCTTGCACATCTTTTGACTGTGGGAGGAAACTCGAGCACCCGGAGAAAATCCATGCGGGCACATGGAGAATGTGCAAACTCCACACAGAAAGCCACCAAAGGGTGCAATTGAGACAGCGGTGTTAACCAGAGCCACTGTGCTCTATATTATGCTCATTAAGCTGCAAGCATTTTTTTAAAGAAAGGAAACTTACCATCGTCACAGGATGTGAGTGCTTTCAATTTTCTATCAGCTTTGAAAACTTTATCCATATCTGCCTTCACAAGGGCAAGGTGATGGCAATGGTGTGAGACTGGTTCGTATTCAGCAGCTCGCTGTGCAAAAAATTAACGGCACTTTCAAGGCTTTTTTCCCTAGGGCCATAACAGAAAGACAGGAACAGGAAAAAATCCTGAAATCTTTCTCCAATTTCAATCTCAGGGGGACCATCCATTCATCAAAATCCATAAACAAACTCAAAAGTAATTTGATTCACTTTAAATCAACTATAACACTAATTTCCAAAACCTGATGACCAGGATTTTACCCACAATGTGCACCTCCCAAGGCTTTCTGCACGCCCCAGGCTCTCTGAACTGTGTGCCCAGCACTTTTGGGTAATCTGCCCTGACGGTGAAGGGAATGAAGGGTCATTCAGGCCAGATCCCAAAGAACATGGCCTCACTCTTGTCTCGATTTACCGTGGCTCCCGAGGCCAGTTTGAAAGGGTCACAGATGCTCATGAACCTGCGCACTGACACTGGGGCTGAGCAGAGATTGGTGACATCGTTATCGTACAGGGACGCTTTGACCTGCAGGCCCGCTCTACCTGGAATAATCACACTTCTCAGGCTCACATCCTTACTGATGGACTCAACAAAGGGCTAAATAGAGCACACAAAAAGGCACGAGAGAGTGAGCAGCCCTGCCAGACCCTGGATCTGATGGGTAAGCTCTGTGATTCCCATACGCAGATTGAGACTGCGCTTATGATGTCGGTGTAGATCTGTCGGGCCCAATTGCAGATTCTCTCCCCAAAGCCCATTTTATAAAGCACATCCCACATCTGCAATATCCTGCCAAAGGCCTTCTCTTGGTCCAGGCTGATGAGGCAGGTATCCACCCCTCTGTTCTGCCTGTCGGTGACCGTATCCCTAGGAGCACGAGGCTCTCAGAGATCGTCCTGTCCGCTGCAGCACAGGTTTGGTCAGGGTCAGTCACCAATCGCAGAGCAGACCTGACCCAGTTACAAATGACTGAGACAGGATTTTGTAGGCTACATTCGCCAATTATATTGGTCGCTGCTTTCTAACTTCCTCCCTCAATCCCTTCCACTTGCAGGTCAGGGTGATGATACCATTCCTCATGGATTCGCTCATAGTACCTGACAGAAGCATACTGTCGTACAGCTCCAGCAGGCCCTGGCCAGTCAACTCCCAAAGAGCTGAATACAACTCGGCTGGAAAGGCATCACTTCCCAGAGTTTTATTCTTTTCTAAGGACTCGAAGGCCTTCTCCAGCTCATCCAGAGATAATGGTCGGTCCAGGCTCTCCTGCTTGGTGTTGTCGAAGACCCCCAGGATCGAGGACAGGAATGTCTGGGTGTCATTGCGCTGGCTGTGGTCAGAGTGTCATACGGACTGGCTTGAAAGGATTTGCTGAGCTTCAGGGTGTCAGATTGAGACAAACTTATCGAGCTATGTTCATCCTTGAGGCTGCTGAGCTCAGAGCTCTCCTTGAGCATCTTCAAGAAGGAGGAATGTGAACACATCTCATTAGGTCACATGCAGCTTTGAAGGACACTGATTAGGCCTCCATTGGAATACTGTATCTAATTCCAGTCTCCCTGCTGTAGGAAGGATGTTGTGAAACCGGAAAGGGTTCAGACAAGATTTACAAGGATGGTGACTGGGTTGGAGGGTTAAAGCTAAAGGATGAGGCTGAATAGACTGGGGCTATTTTCCCTGGAGCATCAAAGGCTGAGGGATAACCTGATAGAGATTAGTAACAGCATGAGAGGCATGGATAGGGTTTATAGACATTGTCTTTTCCCTGGGGTGGGAGAATCCATAACTGGAGGGCATAGGTTTAAAGTGACAGGGGAAAGATCTAAAAGGGATTTAAGGTACATTATTTTCATGCAGAGGGTGGTGCATGTATGAAATGAGCTGCAAGAGAGGGGACTGGAAGCTGGTTCAATTTCAACATTTAAAAGCCATCTGGATGGGAAAATGAATAGGAAGAGTTCAGAGGGATATGGGCCAAATGCTGGCAAATGGGACTACATTTATTTAGGATATCGAGTCAGCATGGACAAGTTGGACCAAACGGTCTGTTTCAGTGCTGTCTGTCTCTGCCTGTTATTCTCTCTTGCTCCACAGTGCAGACCCTGAACCGCAAGATTATCTTGGAGGCCTCCAAGGCAGAGAGTGAGGCTTGCTGCCTCGACACCTCCTGGGGCTCCTCCGTGACGCTGTCCCGATTGTCTGTAGTAAGAGTAGGTTTTGCACGGGTTTCTGGAGTTTGAACAGTTTTGCCCAACTCTCTCTCACCTTCTGAACACTTGTCAGGACAAAGAACTTCTTGGTGTTCCCTTTGACTGCCTCCCACCGAGTGCAAAAAGGGTCTTCATCGTTCTCCAACCTGTGTGCTCTCTTTTGAGCTTCTTAATGATTTTTCTGAGGTCAACAGTTTCACATTCAGCTTCCATGTCCCCTTGCCAGCCCCCTGGTCATCCTGTAGGTGACAGTCAGCCAGCAGGAGGCAGTAGTCAGAGAAGAACACCGGCTTGACTTCAATGGATATGATCGAGGACGTGTGGGCGCAAACAGGAAATCTGTCCAATTGGTGTATAGACACATCTGGCTATGACCAGGCGTTTCTACTCTCTGCTCAGTCTGCAGGGGTGCTGAAGATGTTATGCAGCTTGGCAACTTGAACCGTTTCCATCAGAAATCTGGACGTCGAGTCCAGTTCACTGTCATACCCTCCATATTGTTCATTCGTGCCGATGATGCAGCTGAAGTCTCTGGCGGCTGGCCTGGACATCACCAGCAGCAGTGGAAGCAGGACGGCCAACCCCTCACTCTTTCCCAGTGGGGCCTCCATGTTAATTACTCCGGGAAGCGTTTCTGTATGAGCCTGGCCTGATCTACACATTTCCCAGGAACCATATGGTAACTGTAAACAGTCTTAAAGTGAGCCCGATTGATTCACCCTCCTATCAGTAACTTGCCAATGATTATTGCCTGTTTCACAATCAGTCTCGTCTGATCTTCTGTTCCTCTGAGTGAATCCTTTCTTGTCCTCTTCCATTCAGCCCGTGCCTTTGAGACTACAGCCAGATTCCCCTTCAGGCTGCATTTCATTCTCCTCACTGTCTTGGTGCTGCCACATACATCACCTGTCTCTCCATTTCCGTCTGCAATAAGTCTTGTGAAACCCATCCCCCTCCCCGCCCCACCTTCCAGCTGCAATGCTGGAAGATCACCACATTGGGCATTGCCATTAGTGCTCCAGTTCATTCATATTTCTTCACAAAACAGAAACACAACTCATCAACAAGAGTAAGTGGCAGGCAAATGAGATACGTCATACATCTAAAAGCAGTTTGTTGTTCAAAAGTGGAACTAACTTTAATTTGTACGCGTATAATAGAATCAGGAAGAATAATACATATATAGCATGCAACTCATTTCACTGAACACATTTGTGCAAATAAATGATGTCTCTGCAGTTCAACCAATTCCAACAGCACAACATTAGAGACAGAACATTTGGAAATGATACAGAAATTTCAGATACTAATGATTTAAAGAGGAGTACAGATTAAGATCAGGGAAACTGAACATGGTGTACACACAAAAATCCATTTCGCAATTGGAATGCCTCATTCAGGCAATTACATCTCTCTCCCTCAGTCTCAAACGGTCTTCTTCCCATTCGATTTTCTTCCACTGTCTGGGCCACCCCCAATAAGCAGTTCCCTTCCCTCCCCAGTTTAGCCTCATGCCTTCCTTTACACTGGTATGTAATGGTACCTTTCTAGCACATGTTTGATTTTCGATGAACACACCGCACTGGTTTGTGACCAGGTCGGCCAGTTGAACCTCACAGAATATGAGTTGCCTAATTGGTCCATATTAACAGCCCAAATCAGGGAGCCCTGGCTGACAGATAAGAAGTGTGAGGGTCAGAGATGCTGACACCCTGGCAACTATCTCTGAATGAGGCAGTGCTAAAGTTGAAGACAGATCATTTGTAAATAAAAGTTGAATTGGAGATCGACACTGGCCTCAGTGTATTTAAAATACTCATTTAAAATACATCTCCAGCACTGGGTTTGAATATTATTGTTATCCTTTTGTTATCAAACATCTCTGTGTGCAGTGATCAGCAGGGTTATAAGATGGAGGCGTGGGAACAGGATTGTTTAGATTCCCTACAGTGTGGAAACAGGCCCTTTGGCCCAACAAGTGCACACCAAACCTTGGAGCATCCCACCCAGACCCACGCCCCTGAACACTATGGGCAATTTAGCATGGCCAATCCATCTAGCGTGCACATCTTTGGACTGTGGGAGGAGACCAGAGCAGCTGGAGGAAACCCACGCACAGGTGCAAATTGCACACAGACAGTTGCCTGAGGCTAGAATTGAACCTGGGTCCCCAGTGCTGTGAGGCTGCAGTGCTAACCGCTGAGCCACCGTGCCCCCCCATATCGTGTTGCTTTTGCACAAACTTTGATGAAGAGGAAAATGCCACTGATAATGGGAACTGCAGATGCTGGAGAATCCAAGATAACAAAGTGTGGAGCTGGATGAAACAGCAGGCCAAGCAGCATCTCAGGAGCACAAAAGCTGACATTTCAGGCCTAGACCCTTCATCAGAGAGGGGGATGGGAGAGGGAACTGGAATAAATAGGGAGAGGGGAGGGGATGCGGACCGAAGATGGAGAGAAAACAAGATAGGTAGAGAGGAGAGTACAGGTGAGGAGGTAGGGAGGGGATAGGTCAGTCCAAGGAAGACGGACAGGTCAAGGAGGCAGGATGAGGTGGTAGGTAGGAAATGGAGGTGTGGCTTGAGGTGGGAGGAAGGGATGGGTGAGAGGAACAACAGGTTAGGGAGGCGGAGACAGGCTGGGCTGATTTTGTGATGCAGTTGCGGGAGGGGAAGAACTGGGCTGGTTTTGGGATGCAGTTGGGGAGGGGGAGATTTTGAAGCTTGTGAAGTCCACATTGAAACCATTGGGTTGCAGGGTTCCCAAGCGGATTATGAGTTGCTGTCCTTTCAACCTTCGGGTGGCATTATTGTGGCACTGCAGGAGGCCCATGATGGACATGTCGTCTAAGGAATGGGAGGGGGAGTTAAAATGGTTCGCGACTGGGAGGTGCAGTTGTTTGTTGCGAACCGAGCGGAGGTGTTCTGCAAAGCGGTCCCCAAGCCTCTGCTTGGTTTCCTCCATGTAGAGCGGGTCAGGAGTGAGGGGGCAGGTCACTGTGAGGGGGTCAGGACTGCAGGGGGAGGTCGCTGTGAGTGGGTCAAGACTGAGGTGGCAAGTCGCTGTGAGGGGCTGAGGACTGAGGGGCCAAGTCGCTGTGAGCGGGTAAGGACGGAGAGGGCAAGTCCTTGTGATTGGGACAGGACTGAAGGGGCGAGTCGCTGTGAGGGGGTCAGGACTGCAGGGGCTAGTCACTGTGAGCGGGTCAGGACTGCAGGGGCAATTCGCAATGAGTGGGTCAGGACTGCAGGGGTAATTCGCTGTGAGTGGGTCAGGACTGCAGGGGTAATTCGCTGTGAGTGGGTCAGGTCTGCAGAGAGAAGTCACTGTGAGCAGGTCAGGACTGCAGGGTCTAGTCACTGTGAGCGGGTCAGGACTGCAGGGGTAAGTCGCTGTGAGCGGGTCAGGAGTGAGGGGGCAAGTCGCTGTGAGCAGGTCAGGATGCTGGGGGCAATTCGCTGTGAACGGGTCAGGACTGCAGGGGCAGGTCGCTGAGAGCGGGTCTGGACTGCAGGGGCAAGTTGCTGTGAGCGGGTCAGGATGGAGGGGGCAATTCGCTGTGAGCATTTCACTGAGGCACTGTATCCCATTTCCCTCTGTCAGTGCATCCCATTTGTCTCAGTCACAAACCCCTTCGGTCACTGCATCCCAATTCCCTCATTCACTGCATCCCTATTTCCTCAGTCACTGCATCCCATTTCCCTCCGTCACTGCATCGCATTTCACTGAGTCACTGCATCGCATTTCACTGAGTCACTGCATCGCATTTCCGTCAGTCACTGCATCGCATTTCCCTCAGTAACTCTATCCCATTACTCACAGTCACTGAATCCCCTTTCCCTCAGGGACGGCTTCCGATTGCTCTCAGTCACTACATCACAAGCCACTTCGGTCAATGCATCCCTATTCCCTCAATCACTACATCCCATTTCACTCGGTCACTGCGTCCCATTTCACTCAGTCACTGCATCCCATTTCCCACAGCCACGGCATCCCATTTCCCTCAGTCACTGCATCCCATTTCACTCAGTCATTGCATCCCATTTCACTCAGTCACTGCATCCATGCTGCATGGTCCATGCTATGTATAAATGTGGCATAAAATCCTTACTTGGATGTTCATTTCTTCTTGTAATAACATGTGGCATCAGTAGCATCCTTAATCACTTGCATTTAATCGGAAAGCCTGGTACAAACACCAGATAACATGACAGTCCGAACAGAACGCATTTTCCAATGCTTTAAACATATAGTCATGTGTGTCTCGGTGAATAAAAATCCTCCTAATTTTACCCCAATTATATCTCATAATAAAGGGAGTATGTCTGAAAGTCGTCTCATCCGAAGGAAAACAGACTTGCTCCAGGAAAGCTGCTAAAATATATCAAGAAAAATATATATGAAATGATTCTAGAAATTTCTGCAACACAAAGATCAAAGGAAACAATAGTTTGATGAACACACTGTTAAGTGTTGCACTTACACATCACATTTTGGAAAACAAACCACACTGATTTTCTACTTTATACAAAAAAAATTGTTCCAAGTCTTCATTATGCAGCACTGCAGTGAACTGAAAAGGTGTAGACTTTTAACCTGCATAGAAAGTATGTGCAGAAGTTAAAACAAACCAAAAAAAAGCCACTTCTGTCCTAAAAAGACAATATTATATTACAAAAAGGCAGGGAAGTTGGAGAATGCAGCATCATGCTTCCTGCAGAGATCAAGTTTTGTCTGCGTCGTAAAAAACAAAAGAACTGTGGGCACTGTAAATCAGCAACAAAAGCAGAAGTTGCTGGAAAAGCTCAGCAGGTCTGGCAGCATCAGTGAAGAATGAGTTCTGAGGAAGTGTCAAAGGACTCGAAACATTAACTCTGACATTGTCTACGTCATCGTGAGTTATGTCTATTGCTTCAGCAAAATCCAACCAACTTTGAATGAAAATCAATGCTTAAGAAATATCCAAAACATCTGCTGTCCCCGTTGTGGCTTCCTCTACATTGGGGAAACGATGCGGAGGTTTGGTGACCGCTTTTCAGAACACCTACGCTCAGTTTGCAATAAACAACTGCACCTCCCAGACACGAACCATTTCAACTCCCCCTCCCATTCCTGAGAGGACACGTCCAACCTGGGCCTCCTGCAGTGCCATAATGACGCCACCCGAAGGTTGCAGGAACAGCAACTCATATTCTGCTTGGGAACCCTGCAGTCCAATGGTATCAATGTGGATTTCACAAGCTTCCAAATCTCCTGTCCTCCCACTGCATCCCAAAACCAGCCCAGCTCGTCCCCGCCTCCCTAGCCTATTCTTCCTCTCACCTATTCCCCTCTCCCACCTCATGCCACACCCCCATTTCCTACCTACTAACCTCATCCCGCTCCCTTGACCTGTCCGGCCTCCCCAGACTGACCTATCCCCTCCCTACTCCCCACCCATGCTTTCCTCTCCACCTATCTTCTCCTCCATCCATCTTCAATCCGCCTCCCCCTCTCTCCCTATTTATTTCAGAACCCTCTCTCCCTCCCAGTTTTCTGATGAAGGGTCTAGGCCCGAAACGTCAGCTTTTGTGCTCGTGAGATGCTGCTTGGCCTGCTGTCTTCATCCAGCTCCACACGTTGTTATCTCGCATTCTCCAGCATCTGCAGTTCCCATTTTCTCTCCAAAATAAAGGCTGATGTCTTTCAAAACCCAATCTCAGATTTTGCAGGCAGTCCTTACCATGAAAAAATACCAAATATGTATAAAGAGGAAAACTGGAGGTGAAATCATTCAAAAAATTTTCATTGGCACAACAAATGTTCAAACTGTAAAAGCAGGTTAAGCACCTGTATATGAGGAAACTGTACTCAAACTTTAAACAGACACTTACAGCTAACAAATGCGAGAAATATCCATTTCTTGCTGGATTACCAATTTTGCTGTTGGGAAAATAGGCCTGGACTTAGCAATGTAAATTCAAACAAGATAGCACCCTCTCAGAACTCAACACTCACAGCCGTAGAGTTCTGTTTTCACAGGTTGGAGTATAATAGCATCAAGCACAATACACCAAATCTTCTTTGGTACCTTTTCCTTCCATAAAACTGCTTTTCGTAGATGTGCACAGAATTCATTTTATACACATTTAAAAGTTTGTAAGTTCCAGAGGCCAGTTCCAGCACTTGGACTTGCATCTGCTTCATCATCACAACAGAACAAAATAAAGACTCACTCTTTGTAAGTCACGTTTTCAATTTTTAGTGACAAGGTGAAGTGCGAGAACTGCTCACTTGATGTTAAAATCTCTGAAGTATGTACTGATATATTTCAATTCTGTGAAATATGTGGAATGAGTTCGAGAGACGGATTAATTTTGTTGCTCTGGGAAAGAGCTGGTACAGATAAAATAGGTTGAGTGACCTCCTTCCATGCTAAAGATGCCCATAACTGTTCTTGGCCCTGCTAAATTCAAGTGGGCATCCTTTCAGTATGACTGTGAGACGCAGCATGTTACGATAGATGGCATAATGGAGAAATCCTTTGTTATTAATGAATTTGTCAGCACTAGGCATCCTTCCGAAGTCAAATGTTCGACATATACCTGTTGCACTGACTTGGTTCCAAACATTTATAATGTGGAGGTGCTGGTGTTGGACGAGGACAGACAAAGTCAGAAGTCACATTGGCATCACGTCATAATCTGACAGGTTTATTTGAAATCACACAAGCTTTCGGAGTGCAGTCCCTTCATCAGGTGCGGTCAGGGAGGAAAACACACAGACACACAATTTATAAGCAGACAGATCAAAAGATCATACAACTGGTGTGAGTGGAGTGTCAGATAATAAGTCTTCATCCAGGATGCTTGTTTATTTGCAGATATTTTGTTGAAGAAGCACACAACTTGTAGTTACAGTCAGTGTGGCATCTTATAAATTCTTGCTTTTGAAATAAAGGTTAAAACTCTCAGATAGATTCTGAACACAAGCCTCTAAACTACAAGTCAGAGTCTGACCTGAGATGTCACCTTTTGTACATTCCTGTTGCGCTGCCTGATTATCATGACAGCACAGCACTGACATTGACTTTATAAACACTTTGCTTGCCTCTGACACTCTTGGTCACCTGTATAGAGTTATTATCTGAGACTGCACTCACGCCAATTCTATGATCTTTTGATCTCTCTGCTTATAAATTGTTTGTCTGTGTGGTCACCTCACTAACTGCACCTGATGAAGGGGCTGCACTCCAAAAGCTTGTGTGATTTCAAGTGAACCTGTTGGACGACAAGCTGGTGTCATGTGACTTCTGACTTCAAACACTTATAGAATGTGTTTTCAATCCTACCGTGACTTGACAATAAGCCAACTTCTTAAAATTTATAAAATGACAAGTATGTCTAACCTTGAGCCTTTAAAAAAGGAAATATTACAACCATCGTACAGTCAGGTAGTAAAGACAGAAGGAATGATTTAATCAACTGTGTCTGACACCACATAATTAATCCCCCTGATGGAAGAAAGGTTGGCTGCGTTCTCTTTCTTCCGGAACATCCAGCTGATACCACCTTACTACTGCTTGTTTTATTCATCTGGTGTCCCATCTAATTCCTTTCAGTCTTGGTCAAACCCTCATGTAATTTATTTAAATTTTCAATGAAATAAATTTAACTTTATATTCCACAACTTTAACATTTCCTTTTAAGGTTTGAATGGTTCACTTAGTACACTGCACAGGTTTTGGAAATAATTGGACAACATGGTGGAAAAATCAAGATATATTGACAAGTAAACAAATGGCTAACTTCTGTTTTCTTGTCACGAATGCCCTTTGAACAGAACATAAAGTTGCGGACCTGTGTAGAGACAACAATTTAAAACTGGAAAGACCACTGTTTGTGGTCCCCACACCAATCTCTATTCACTACCTACTGATTGCATTACTCCGACTTGGCAACAATGTAATGTTACGCTTGTCTCAGCACAACCTTGGCATCTTGTTTATCCCACGATGAACGCCCGACCACACATTCATGCAATCCCTAAAGCTGTCTCTTGTCTTGGCTCATTAGCAGTGAAACCTTCAAGTGGAACTACTTCACTTCCGGACCTGACAATTCCAATGCATTCCCTGCTCGAGTCCCACATTTGCCCATTGAACACTTGAGGTCGTCAAAACTCCACTGCCCGAGTCTCACCTTGAACCAAATCCTATTCTCTGTACTTTCTACCTAACTGATAGTATTAACAGTAATTTTATTAAATTCTCATTTTTGTTTCCAAATTGTTCCTTGGCTATGCCTATCGCTATTTGGATAATCTCCACCAGTCCAACCATACTTCAGGATATCTGCACTCGTCTAATTATATCCTCTTGCCCACTCTTGATTTTAAATGGCCCACTACTGGTTGCCAAACATTTAATTTTGTAGGCTTCAAACCCAACAAGAGACTTCCTCCACCTCTTAGCCTCTGTACCTTTCCTGTTTTAAGGCACTTTTTAAAACAATCCTCTTTGATCAAGCTCTTGATCATCAGAACTAAGAACTTAATAAGGCTCAGTTGTAAACTGGGATCGTTAATACTCATTCCGGATGCCTTCAAAAGTTTCCATCCATTAAAGAGATTATATAAGTGGTTGAAGTCATTGCACAGCAGAGGGGGACGAATTGAGGAGTTATTTCAAAGAGCTATGATATGCAGAAGACCTCCTTCCACACGGCAACTCTGATTCTACAAACACAAAAATGATTTTCAGACTTGGGAAGATCCTTCAAAAATGTCACAAGTAACCAGCTTTTGGGCAGAGTAGAGTTGCTGAGATGATAAACCAGGAAAGATGGGTACCAGTCGTGATAATATACTGAACACAATAAAATTTTGAGGTTGTAGAATGCTGAGATCTTCAGCATTTTTGAAACTTTGACCATTTTCCTTCCTCTTCACAGAACAAGTCAAATAGCGGCAGCACAATGTTGCATGGCCGCTCAAGCCTGCTCCACCGTTGATGATGATTTTGGCTCGTCTTCCACATCAATTAAACTTTTGCTCATATCTCATCCTCTTTTCAAAACATTGATCTATTCACGTGTAGTATCCCTCTCGCTAACTTCATGTGAATTCATTCCAATCACTGAACTCCTAACGCTGACTCACCTGAGATCAAAAAATTCAGCTGAGATCAGGAACTGATCTAGCCTGTATGGCTGAGCTGGCTTTTAAAAAGTTTGACAGTGAGAAACATTCATTAAAAAAAATACAATTGCATGGATTACTCTCCAATCCTAAACTCTATTCAAATTCAGTTGACTGAACGGTTGGTTTGTGATGCAGAGTGATGCCCTGCAGAGAGGGCTCAATTGCCACACCAGTGAGCTTACCACAAAGGATCTTCACCTCAAACCCTCTACTTGCCTGAGGCATGGTAATCTTCTGGTTAAATCATAACCAGTTGTCTCTCTCTAAGCAGTTGCCAAATGGCGTGGTAAGGCTTTTCCTTTAATCTTGATAACATGGCAACAAGCAGGTAACTCAGCTGATGTCACTGACTAATAGAATCCTCAATTATACTAATATTACCGATGTGATATCATCAGAAGGCATGCTCAACTAAGTTTTAATTTGCAAATTAAGTTAACAACCATTCAATCAATATTACTGAAGTATTCATATTACTGATCGTCTCGATACAACATTGCTCCCAATTTTCCTTCATTTCTATTGACTGTTTGCGGACAGCTTTGGCAATTCTCTGGGCTCTCTCTTCCGGGGTAGGTTCTGGAAATATGAAGTGCAAATAATTTATCAACTATTCATGACTTTGATCAATGGAACTTAAGTTTTCTTTCTCAAGCCCTTTCCTTTAAAAGGTCTCTCTGGACTTTCTTCTGAAATTGGGAACATATAGTATCAGACTAAAGATTTTATTAATTAAAAATTTATGACTACCAAGGAAACTTTAAAAAAGGAAAAGGATTAGAGTGACTAAATAGGTAAAATTCTCAACAAAACACATGAAAAATCTTTTCAGGGTAACTATCATAGCTATGAAACAAGCATCCAACATAAACCAACTTTCATCTTTTAGGGCTGGCAAGTTAGAATGATAAACTCTAAGTCTACCCTGCATAGTTAACCCGAGAACTCACTTAATGAGGTTGTTAAGAGATATAGGGATAACAAAGTGTGCAGCTGGATGAACACAGCAGGCCAAGCAGCATCTTAGGAGCACAAAAGCTTACATGTTGGGCCTAGATCCTTCATCAGAAAAGGGGGAGGGGGAGGGGGAGGGGGAGAGGCCTCTGAAATAAATAGGGAGAGAGGGGGAGGCGGATCGAAGATGGATAGAGGAGAAGTTAGTTGGAGAGGAGACAGACAAGTTAAAGAGGTGGGCTGGAGCTAGTAGAGGTGAGTGTAGGTGGGGAGGTAGGGAGGGGATAGGTCAATCCAGGGAGGACGGACAGGTCAAGAGGTGAGGTTAGTAGGTCGGAAATGGGGGTGTGGCTTGACGTGGGAGGAAGGGATAGGTGAGAGGAAGAACAGGTGAGGGAGGTGGGGACGAGTTGGGCTGGTTTTGGGATGCAGTAGGGGGAGGGGAGATTTTGAAGCTTGTGAAATCCACATTGATACCTTTGGGCTGCAGGGTTCCCAAGCAGAATATGAGTTGCTGTTCCTGCAACCTTCGGGTGGCATTGTTGTGGCACTGCAGGAGGCCCAGGATGGACATGTCGTCTAAGGAATAGGAAGGGAAGTTGAAATTGTTTGCGACTGGGAGGTGCAGTTGTTTATTGTGAACCAAGCATAGGGACTGCTTTGCAGAACACCTAAGTCTCTGCTTGGTTTCCCCGATGTTGAGGAGTCCACAACGGGTACAGCGGATGCAGTATACCACATTGGTAGATGTGCATTTGAACATCTGCTTGATGTGGAAAATCTTCTTGGATCCTGGATCGGGGTGAGGGAGGAGGTATTGGGGCACGTGTTGCACTTCCTGTGGTTGCAGGGAAAATGCCGGGTGCGGTGGGGTTGGAGGGGAGTGTGGAGCGGACAAGGGAGTCACGGAGGGAGTGGTCTCTCCAGAAAGTAGACAAGGGTCAGAGGAAAAAGTTCTGTGGTGGTGAGGTCAGATTACAATTGGTGGAAGTGTTGGAGGATGATGCATTGTATCCGGAGGTTGGTAGGGTGGTATGTGAGGATGAGGGGGTTCTCTTTTGGTGGTTATTGCGGGGACAGGGTGTGAGGGATGAGTTGCAGGAAATGAGGGAGACACGGTCGAGGGCGTTCTTGACCACTGCGGGGGGTTTGGGGGGGGCGCGGTGGTGGAGGAGTTGCGGTCCTTGAAAAACGAGGACATCTGAGGTGTACGGGAATGGAATGCCTCATCCTGGGAGCAGATGCGGCGAAGGCAAAGGAATTGGGAATAAGGGATAGAATTTTTGCAGGAGGTGGGTGGGAGGAGGTATATTCTAGGTCGCTGTGGGAGTCGGTGGGCTTGAAATGGATATCGGTTTCTAGGTGGTTGCCTGAGATGGAGATAGAGGGGTCCAGGAAGGTGAGGGAGGTGTTGGAAATAGTCCAGGTGGACTTGAGGGTGGTGCCCGAGATGGAGACATATATAGCTCCATTCATATTCACAAATCTCTGTTTCAAATCTAATCTTCTGAAGCACGTACGTAATTTTTCATTGTCAATTAATGTTGGAATGTTGATTGCACAGCAAAATGTTTCAAGAGACTGATTGGCCTCAGACTTTTTAGCCAATTGTATTTGGCAAGTTGACATTCAGCACTTCTGTAACAAGTCCAATCCCAGTAAGTGGAGCAAATGGCATGGTCAACATTTCAATGAATACAAGAGAGAAAAATTAAGACAATGGCCTGAGTGTTTCGCCTGATTACAGCAGAGGCATTAATACGTACTAGTTTACATTAATTTATCTCTGAATCTACCAAGAAATGAATTCTTTGACAATGTCATGACAACATTGAGACATTTGGCAAGCTCAGGGGCAAGGGGACTGGTTCAGAACTGTACACAGAAACATAATGAAATGCCGAAACACTGTACGGTGAGAATGGTACTAACAAGGAAATGGTACTATTTCATCTGTATCAATGCGTAGTTGGAATACACATGGTTTGAACCGGCACCAATGCAAAATTGAATAGCCATTGTGTGACATAGCATGTGTTCAGAATGAGGAAGAGATGAAACTTAGTTAGGATTCATTTCACTAAAATGAATCTCAACTAACTAATCTAATTAAACAAGGCAGTTTTACATACAGAATGCTGGTTTACAAACAAAATCTGCACTGGTTGGCTTCCAGATAGTAAAATGAAAGCTGTTGATCTCAAACTTTGATTATAAACAGAACTGAAAGATGAAGTGACAATATTGGATTCAGGATTACAAACTGACATCGGGGATTAAGCAACTGATAGAGACCATCCATGCAGTTAATCTTGAATTGGCAGCATTACAAGTGACCAGGACAATACCTGCTCCATAAAAATAAGAAAAATAAGAAACAGAAGACAACTAAGATACAAAAATGCGACATTCAATTAGAATTACAAATACTTTAAGCAAACAATTTTATTTCATTCACATATATTATCTGCAATAATATCCATTTAATATTGGTTCTTCCAAACTGTTGCAGCATTTTGACATAAAAAGAATATTCCATCACAAGTATTGCTTGCAATAAAAATCCCAGCATGTTCTGAAATCCTTAGAATAAAAGTATTTCAATCCGATGGTGCTCCTGCATTATTCGTCAGTTCCCCACTCAATAGGTATGTTCTGATATGCAGGAAACTTCTATTGTTTGATATGGGGACGGGTATTTACTTGGCATTGTTCTAATGGAGGCAGCACTGACAGATTATAATTTTCTTCCTGTGGGCTCTGTGGTCCAGATTTTTCTCTCCTCCATTATATTGCATTAAAGATCAACAACATTCACCATTTCCTCAGTCTGAGAACCTACCATGTTAAAAAGTGACCAATTAAAGTGTTGCATTGCCTTCAATTTCACAAGGACTGAACTAATCTGCTGCTTACAACACTGATTGCAAAATTAAACCATGAATTGAGATCAAAAACAGCGGGATTTTGTACTTTCCCTTGTGGCAAGTTTGGAAATAGAGGACATTTAATCAGGTGGAAGGATGGTACCACCTACAATTCTGCTTAGAGCCAGATTAAATCCATGGTGAGAAGACTTATACATAACTTCCCAACCTCATTGCAAGTTAAAGTCCCTAACTGAGCAACTGACGCTCACATACATCATCCCACAACAACTGGTATTGACTCAACAGTGGGCAGGGGTGTCACCATTAAGAAATGTAACAGGCCTTCAAAGGCATTCAATGTGCAACATCAAGAAGGGGAAGAGGTGTGCTAATGGTGTTTCACTCAATCCTGGCCCGAGATCGAGCAATAATCGTAGGTTGGTTGCCATGGTAACAGAGATCATCACCTCCCAAGTGACACTGCTGCTCAGTACACCTGCTGGGTTCTGATTAGCCAACAGCTCATGGAAAGTGACATCCCACCAGGTCTGCCGCCGGTCTATTAAGTGCTAGAGGGGAGAAAGATGTAGCTGCCGACGCATGAGAAGAGCAAGGTCAGGATGACATACCCCTTGAGGGCAGCGACCTGAGTCTGGTGTTCCCCTGAAGGGAAGATGGTTGGGGCAAGCCATTCCCTCATCAGTTCTCGAGTCAATGACCTAGATCCTCGTCGCTTCCACAGGAATCCATCCAGAGGCTAAACAGCTGCCTATTCATCAGTGCACGCAACTTCTTCAACTCCGATTCACAGCTGGACCTGCAGGTAAATCTGCAAAACCACTGTCCCAGAGTACAGTTTCTTTGCATAAAAGGCACATTTTCAAGCTAGGAAGTCAAGGTCAACCAATCTTTTCCAACATTTAGAACTTTTGATGTTGGAAATCACTCAAGTACAAAGTCGCAGCTCATCAGGAACAAAAACAAAGTTGCTGGAATAGCTCACCAGGTCTGGCAACATCTGTGATGGAAAAAACAACAGCATTAACACTTCGGGTGCGGTTACCATTCTGCCACTCATCAGGGATGTTTATTACTGGAATATTAATTGAGAAGAAACTAAACAAAATTGCATAAAAGGCAGGAGATGGAGAGTGGTGATGCAAGGAAATTTCCATCATGGAGACCTGTTGCCAGCAGTGTTCCACAGGGATCATTGCTGGGTCTGCTTTTGGTTGTCATTTATATAAATGATTTAGATGAGAATATAGAAGGCCTGGTTAGTAAGCTTGCAGGTGATACCAAAATCGGTGGTACAGTCGACAGCGAAGAGGGGAAATGACAGTTTTGAGGAAAGGTCACCGGACCTGAAACATTAACTTGTTTTTTCCTTCAAAGATGCTGCCCGACTTCCTGAGCTTTTACAGCAACTTTGTTTTTGTTCATGATTTACAGCATCTGTAGTTCTTTCGGTAGTTAGGAAGGTGTTTCATTACTCAGACTTTCGAGGAGAAGAGTTGGAATGCCATGTTGAAGTTGTACAGGATATTAGTGAGGCCTCTTCTACACTGTTGCGTCCAATTCTGGTCAGTGTTCAAGGAAGGATATTATTAAGCTGGAGAGGGTTCAGAAAAGATTTACCAGGATGTTGCCAGAAATGGATGGTTTGAGATTTAAGGTGAGAATAGACTGGGGCTTTTTTCACTGGAACATAGGAGGTTGAGGGGTCACCCGATGAATGTTTATAAAATAATGAGGGATCTAGATAAGGTGAACGCCAAATGTCTTTTCCCTACTGTGGAGGATTTCAAAACTAGGGGGCATATTTTTAAGATGAGAGGAGAAAGATTTAAAAAGGAAATGAGGGGCAATCTTTTTACACCGAGGATTGTTCATATGTGGAATGAACTTCCAGAGGAATTGGTGGATGTGGGTACAGTTTCACTATTTAAAAGACATCCAGATAAGTACATGAATAAGAAATGTTTGGAGGGATATGGCCGAGTGCAGGAGGCAGGCAGGACTACTTTAGTTTGCGATTATGGTCAGCATGGACTAGTTGGACTGAAAGGTCTGTTTCGTGTTGTATCACTCTATGGCTCTATAAATACAATTTTATTTAAATGCTAGCGTATCTTCTTTAGCATTGATCAAGGGTAGGTTATGGACAAAATAGAGCTTTGTATTTAGTCTGATCTCAGCTGTTTAAGGAGACTGGTGAAGTCTTTCTTGTCAGAAAAGTGGCCAAAAAGTCATAAACAGGAAACAAATACAAGATTGGGTTGCCTCTTGAGGTTAACCACAGATCTATGTAAATGTCTGGCTCACATTCAGGAGGACTTTGCAATGTGTGACTTACTTGTGTTTTATACCACTACAACAATCGAATATGATGGATTTGCTTTACAAGAAAAATGGTGAAGGGCTATTTTGTTTCACTTTGTAATTTACAACACCCTATCAAGGTCATTGATGTATGACAATTGAATGAATCAAATTCCATTTTAGTTGAGGAATCGAGTGGTAATATCAGGTTTGGCCTTTGAAATGATAAGTGTTATGATCCCAGTTGATGGTGATACTGGACAATTCCGATCCCAGGGTGAGATAAATTTTCGTTCTCTTTACTGTGGTATTCAATTACTGAATATGCTCACAAGTGGATGCCTATGTATATTTTTAACAGAAGAACACAGAAAATTATTAGATTAAAACCCACGTCTTGTCCTTCTCACTACACACGGTATAGATGTACAAATCAAACTTAAAACTTGCGCAGCATTCCTCCAGTATAGAACCCAAGCTCACAAATAACATTATTATGTGAAGGCTGTTCCATATTGCTCTCCAGAGAGAGAAAAATGTTTTCATTTTCCATTAATGTTCTCTTATCGTTATTTTAATTTTACTTGGATGGATTTCATTTTAACAGCATTGAAACCTTCATTTTTTTTAGTTTTATGAACCACAGAAACCCAGTAAGCAGGTACAGCAGGTATTAAGGAAGGCAAATGGAATTTTGGCATTTGTTGCTAAAGAAAGAGAGTATAAAAATACAAAAGAAGGTTGCTGCAACTATGCAAGGCATTAGTGAGACCACACCTGGAGCCCTGTGTACAGTTCTGGTCTCCTTACTTAAGGAGAGATGCCATTGTATTGAAGGCAGTCCAGTGGAGGTTCACCAGGATGATTCCAGAGACGAGAACCTGTCTTAAGACAGACAGAGTAATTTTGGCCTACATTCTCAGGTGTTCAGAAAGATGAGAAGGGATCTAATTGAGGGATATAAAATGTTCAAGCAGATTGATAAAGTTGACATGGAAAGGATGGTTCCTCATGCGGGCAATAGAACAAGAGGTCATAGTTTTAGCATAAGGGGAAGAAGATTTAAAGGGATGATGAAAAATTTCTATACTGGAAGGGTCATGAATCTCTGGAATTCACTCCCTGAGAGGGCATTGGAGGGCTGTGACAGTGAGCAAATTTGAAGAGGAGATAGAACAATTTTTGAGTTCATAATGGGTTCAAGAATTATGGAGAGCAGGTAGGAAACTGAAGTTGCAGCAGAGATAAGATCAACCACAATCATATCAAACAGCGGGGCTCAAGGAGCTGAATTGGCTTACTCCTCCTAGTACTTAAGTTCATTATCATTTTTGGTTTGGAGCTGTGAACTGTGAACTGAGAGTGACCTTTGGATTGTGAGCAGCAGCTTATGTGAAAAAAGAAGAAACAATTTGATATTTGTTTCTGAGGCTAGGTCTGCAAGTTAATTGCAGGTCAATTCTTCTTTCAAGAAAACTCTATTGATGTGTCACTAACAAAGAGAAACCAATATTGAACTGTCTTTAAATCAGAAGGGTTGTCCCTGCAAAAGCTACAGGGCAGAGGTTTGATTGCCAACTGGTTGTCCTCCCATTATCAACTTATTCTAAGTGAAGAGGTCCTCTGTTACAAGTAATAATTAAATATCCCCCAAAGCCTACTGAAAGGTATTTGCATAGCTTAGTGTTTTCAGAAACCAAGACAGAAGCTCAGAAATTACTGGAAACACTCAGCGAGTCTGGCAGCTTCTATGGACAGAAGTTAGAATTAACGTTTCCGATCCTGTGACACTTAGAAATAAGGAATTCTGAGGAAGGGTAATACGACCCAAAATGTTAACTCTGTTTTCTCTCCACAGATGCAGCCAGATCTGCTGGTTTTTTACAGCAAATTCTGTTTTTGTTTCTGGTTTACAGCATCTGTAGATTGTTCAGATTTTAGCTTTAAGATACAATCTCATCTGACTGTGAGATTTTAGATGATGGACAAAAACAAAATTTCCGGAAAAGCTCAGCAGGTCTGGAAACGTCTGTGAAGGTAAAAAAGAGGCACGATGTCAGATCTGGTGACCCTTCCTCAGAACTGATCAGAGGAAGGGTCGCCAGATCTGAAATTTTACTTTGTTTCCTTCACAGATGCTGCTGGACCCGCTGAGCTTTTCCAGCAGCTTTGTTTTTGTTCCTGATTTACAGCATCCACAGGGCTTTCCGTTTTAAAGGTCATGCAGTCTGGTTAAGTAAACTGGCCAGTTACACTTGATTTATTTCTTTCCCTTTAATATATGCCTTAATTATATCTGTTTGTCTGTCTTTCTGTCTTTGTTAGAATGGGGGCTACAGTCAGAGAAGATGATGTTTAAGTCATGGGCATTCATCAGAATACCTTTTTGCTTAACTTTTTTTTAAAAGATACTATATTGTTAATAAATTGTCAAATCTTTTGTTTAAGCTATAAACCTGGTGTCTGGTATTGTTATGCACAAAGTCTGGCACTGACTTTTCAAAAAATCTGATTAGGAAACATTGGGATCAATTTTGAACGTCACCAAATACTTCATATCAACGTGTTGCGAATATAGGCAGGGAAGCTGATTTAATACGGCTGTGACTTCAGGTCATAAAATCAGTAATAACATACTTATATTAAATAAATAAAGACAGTCTATCACAATCTCTTACTAATCAAGTTCACTTTGATTGTGACATTAATTTCTCACTGTATTTGTACTTCATAAAGCAACCACATTGATATTGTCTCTAATTCAGATAAGTGGGCAAGGTAAGGGCACTGTGACAGTCAGCCAGTGTTACTCAGAGCAGCGGATGAGGGCTCTGTGACGGGCAGTCAGTGTTACTGAGAGGAGGGAGTGAGAGGCCTGTGACAGTCAGTCAGTGTTTCTGAAAGGAGGGTGTGAGGGCCCTGAGATAGTCACTCAGTGTTACTGAGAGCGGCGGTTGAGGGCTCTGTGACGGGCCGTGTTACTGAGAGGAGCGGCTGAGGGCCCTGTGACATTCAGTGTTACTGAGAGGAGCGGGTGAGGGAACTGTGACAGTCAGTCAGTGTTACCGAGACGAGGGCGTGAGGGCCATGTCCAGTCAGTCAACGTTACTGAAAGGAGGAGGTGAGGGCCCTGTGACAGTCAGTCAATGTTATTGAGAGGAGCGGGTGAGGGCCCTGTGACAGTCAGTCAATGCTACAGAGGAGCGGGTGAAGGCCCTGTGACAGGCAGTGTTACTGAGAGGAGGAGGGGAGGGCCCTGTGACACAGTCAGTCAGTTTTACTGAGACGAGCTGGTGATGGCCCAGTGACAGTCAGAGAATGTTATTGAGAGGAGTGGGTGAGATAAGGCTCTCACTGAAAAGCATGCATACGAGCAGAGACCTGAGTGGGAACACTGGTTTGTGTTCCCTCCAACTGAGCAGGCAGATGAGTAAATTAAAAGCAAAGATCAGTGTTCTGTTCAGCTAAGGTATGCCTGGAATTAAGCTCTGACCCATGATTGGTGCATCCTACACTACATGTCAACTGCTGAGTGCTCCTGCTGGTCTGCATGACCATGTGTACAGCAGGTGCCTCTTATTGGAGCAACTTGAGCCCAGGGTCTTGAGCAACAAGTGGGAGCATTTCAAAGCATTGGTGAGTCTGACAGGTTTGTTGATAAAAACCGAAAGAACTGCATATGCTGTAAATGATGAACAAAAACAACGTTGCTGGAAAAGCTCAGCAGGTGTGGCAGCATATGTTGGAGGAGAAAACAGAGTTTAGGTTTCCGGTCCGGTGACCCTTCCCCAGAACTGATGGTGGCTGGGAAAACATCGGTTTCTCTGCAGAAAATAGGGAGGAGGGTGGTGTAGGGAGTAAACAATAGGATAGAGCCCAAAGAGAGAGAAAGACAGGTGGACAGATAAAGGAGAGAGGTAATGGGAACTGCAGATGCTGGAGATTCCAAGATAATAAAATGTGAGGCTGGATGAACACAGCAGGCCAAGCAGCATCTCAGGAGCACAAAAGCTGACGTTTCGGGCCTAGACCCTTCATCAGAGAGCTCTCTGATGAAGGGTCTAGGCCCGAAACGTCAGCTTTTGTGCTCCTGAGATGCTGCTTGGCCTGCTGTGTTCATCCAGCCTCACATTTTATTATCTTGGACAGATAAAGGAGTTGCAAACCATCAGGCTGGGAGGGTGAACAGTTGTGAATGGGGACTGTTAGTCACTAACAACAGGGAATGTGTCGTGGCAGGCTGTGTGGTAACAAAGCCTGGTGTGTGGGGTAGCGGGGGCTGGGATATGGGAGAGTTTAGGCCCTAAAATTACAGACCTCAATATTGAGTCTGGAGGGCTGTCAGGTCCCCAAGTGGAAAATGAGGTGTTGCTCTTTCTGCTTGCGCTGGGCTTCACTGGAACACTGTAGCAAGCCGGAGACAGAGGTGTTGGCCAGGTTTGTTGATAGTATATGTTTCAGGTTGTTGTTTTGTGATTGAATGCAAGTTTTATGAGGAGAAACTGATAGGCTAAGTGCATTTTCCATGCAGCAGAGGAGGCTGATCGACGTATACAAAATTATGAGAGGCATAGATTGATTGTGAGAACCAGTAAATGAGTTTAAGTCAGAGGGCATAGATTTCAGGTGAACTGTCAGCTATTAAGAGGGGATCTGAGGCAAGTGTTTTCACCAAAAGTGATACAAACATGTAATATGCTGCCTGGCAAGGTGCAGAAGGCAGGTACACTTGCAATATTTAAGAAGCAACAGATGAGCATTTAAAGGGCCAGGGTATGGTCGGTAATGACTCAGTGCAGGTAAATGGGATTAGTAGTTTGATGTTTGTTAGTTGGCATTGATGTTGATTAAGTGAGCCTGTTTCTGTCCTGCATGACTTTATGAAGCAGGAAAGGAGATATCAGAGGTCCTGGCAAAGATTTTCAAGTCATTTCTGGCCACAGCTAAGGTGCCAGAGGACTGCTAATACTCTCAGCAGAGAGATCTCGGTGTCCATGTACACAGATCCTTGAAAGTTGCCACCCATGTTGACAGGGCTGTTCAGAAAGCATACAGTGTTTTAGCTTTTATTAATAGAGGAATCGAGTTCCGGAACCAAGAGGTTATGGTGAAGCTGTACAAAACTCTGGTGCGGCCGCACTTGGAGTATTGTGTACAGTTCTGGTCACCGCATTATAAGAAGGATGTGGAAGCTTTGGAAAGGGTGCAGAGGAGATTTACTAGGATGTTGCCTGGTATGGAGGGAAGGTCTTACGAGGAAAGGCTGAGGGACTTGAGGCTGTTTTCATTCAAGAGAAGCTGGTTGAGAGGTGACTTAATTGAAACATATAAGATAATCAGAGGGTTAGATAGGGTGGACAGGGAGAGCCTTTTTCCTAGGATGGTGACGGCGAGCACAAGCGGGCATAGCTTTAAATTGAGGGGTGAAAGATATAGGACAGATGTCAGAGGTAGTTTCTTCACTCAGAGAGTAGTAAGGGTATGGAACGCATTGCCTGCAGCGGTAGTACATTCGCCAACTTTAAGTACATTTAAGTCGTCATTGGGCAAGCATATGGACGTACATGGAATAGCATAGGTTAGATGGGCTTCAGATTGGTACGACAGGTCGGCACAACATCGAGGGCCGAAGGGCCTGTTCTGTGCGGTTATGTTCGATGTTCTATAGATGTGTTGTCTTTGGGCTTTGTATTTTGACAAAAGGTTAGGTCATAACACGAGAGCCCACAGTGTTGGAGGTAGCATATTAGCATGGATACAGATTGGTTCATAGGCAAGAAACAGCAATTGGAGATAAAGGGTTCTTTTTCAGTTTGGTGACCCATGACCAGTGGGGTTCTACAGGAATCGGTGGTGGGACTACAACTGTTTACAACAGATATTAGTCATTTGAAGGAAGGAGGGTGGATCCTGACAAGTAGTTCAGAGGGGATAGATTTTGAGATGAATTCTAAGTTAAAATGTTTGAGTCAGCGAGTGAGTGATTAAGTCTGGAAGGGTGAGGAACCAAATGGCATGTAAGACAGAAGTGAGTTTGATATGGTTAAATAGAATGTATTTCATTAATGTGGGCAGTGTATAGAATAAGACGGATGAGCTGAGTGTACAGATAGGCATGTGGGAGTATTATATCATAGCTAAAACTGAGGCGTGGTTGAAAGATGGGCATGATTGGCAGCTCATCACTTGTCGTTTTCAGGTATTCAGACCAGATCGAGAGCAGGACAGACAGAAGAGTGGGCCATGTAAAGAAGGTGGGTCACACTATTGATCAAGGAATCAATGAAGAAGGATTATAACTTGGAAAGATCACAAAGCAAAGTTCTATGGAAGGAGGCAACAAACATAAAAAGGGCAAGCTTACTGTTGTGTGCTCCTGAACAGTCTGAGAGATACAGGATTGAAATATAATTAAATTTCAGACAAGGGTAAGAATAATAAGGCCGTAATAGGGGACTTTAACTACCCAACTACTCACTGGAATAGTTTAATTTTGCAAGGTAGGAAGAGAGCAAAATACTCGCGTTGCATTGCATTCAGAGCGGGGGGTCGGTGGACGGGGTGTGCACAGTTCTGGACCTAATATTTGGTAGTGAATCCAGGCAAGTCGAAGGCATATCAGTAGAAGGTTTGTCCAAAGCCAAACTCTGTCTTCACGCGGGTGCCAGCAGTCACTTCCCCGAGAGCAGACCCTGCGATGTTGACAATTGCTGGCCAAGATAGAGGCGAGAGAAGCAGTTGCAACAGCTGGCAAATATCCACTCTGACTTTCATGTCAGTAATTGTCACTGTCTAATTCCTCACCTCAAGGTGAGGTTAGATACTCATGAGATCCAAATACTCGCACAAATGCCTTTTGCTGCACACGAGTGAAACTCATCTCTCACCGTTGAAACCTTTGATGGAAAACTGGATTTTTTTTCTCAAAGCCAAGTATTTCTTTCTAATCTTGTCATATTTTTTCCAACTGATCCAGCACTGCCCACATCGTCCAGAAAGCCTGGGAATATTTAGCCCACTGTTAGCTTCACTGATATTTTTACAGTAAATCCAGGCCATCATGGACTACCAGAACACATGACCAAAAAGTCCCAGCTATATCTCTCTGTTTGTGATGTTTATTAAGGGCTAAACAGGGAAACTGTCTTTGGAGGACTGGACAAAAAAATGTTGGATTCAACAAGTTAACAACATTCCTGACAAGAACCCTCAGCCCCGCACATAGTAGAAACCACCTGTTTTGCCTTCATGTAATATACTTGCAGTGCAATCAAATATTTCAGACAGAATTAATTAAAGATCTACTAATGCAACCTGAACAGGCCTATCCAGTTGTTGATTCAATCAGATTTGGGACCTTGGGCCTTTGACAAACCAAACAATGACCATTATAGAATGGGTTGGTAATTCTTTATTATCTACAAGATTTAGGGACATCAAGTTGTCATAGTGGCATAAACTCTATAAATGGAAAGTAGAGTTTTCATTTCTGTCAAGTTTAACAAGGTTTCAGATTGATAGTTAATCTGTATTAGGCTGACTCTTGAATAACATTACCAAAGAAAGTTTCAACATATTGCCCCCCAAAAAAGTCAGATATTTTGTATATATAAATCCAGGAAATAGTGGAGACGTACAGCAGATTAATCAGCAAGAAAAAATATGTTGATCCTTCATTTTTTTATTCATTTGTGGGATGTGGGCGTCACTGGCTGGCCAGCATTTCTTGCCCATCCCTAGTTGCCCTTGAGAAGGTGGTGGTGAGCTATCTTCTTAAACCGCTGCATTCCTCCTGCTATGGGTTGACCCACAATGCTATTTGGGAGGGAATCCCAGGTTTTTGGCCCAGCAACAGTGAAGGAACAGCCCTTTCATTAAGTTATCATCTCTTGCGTTTTCAGCATATAGAATACTGCCAAAAACAGACACAATTTGCCACAGCTTTCCACTTTGCACTCATCAGGACAAATGCAAGAATGCTAAGTTTCAAAGGATCATAATTTATAGCACAGAGGAAAAGGGCTGATTGATTGACAAGTTGACTCTAACTAGTCAAAGTGTTACCACCCTATTGGGTAACTAAAAAAACAAAGTGCAGAAATTGGACAAATCACTTGGTTCAGGAGAAAGCACCTGCGAATGTAACTAGGTCGCATCTAGCTCGAATGAATAAGATACATTATAAGATAAACCAATTAAATTGTTTTTTTTAGTGCAGCTACTGACACACACTTCGGATTCTTTGGTAAGCAATGCCCCAATCACAGAATCACATCTAATGCCATGTAAAACAAAATGTCTGCTAACAAGTAGCTGATCAAATTAAATATGTTCTTTCAGCCATTCACAACAGGCTTGTGCTCACGCTCAATCAGCCTACGCTTGCAAGACCCAAAGGCGGCCAGAGTCAGGACAGCAATCCGAACATTGATAGCCATGTAAAGCTCTATGCCGTCAGGTTACGCTCAGAGAAGAAAATAAAACAGAATGCGTGGAAAAGTGGTCACACAAGAATGGAAGCAAGAAAATCCCTACAACACTCTGAAAGGCACAGGCAGGAGCCACCATGGGTGGCACTATAAAATCAAGTCAACACAAAGAGGGGACATGAGTGTCATTTGGCAGAAAATATAAAAAACAACAAGCTTTCTCCAAATATCTATCAAGAAGGGCAAACAAGACACCACCACAATTAGGAGTAAGGTGAAAAAGTGGCAGCATTATTACTTTCAGACTTCTGCATACATGCAACAAACCAAAAGAATTTGAAATAACAAGGCAGAGGTTTTGGCGAAATGGCATCAGACCCAGTTCTAGATATTGGTAGTCCTCACACTGACCGGATGAAAAGACAATATAGACATTTTCTAATCAACCTGTTACACACCTCTGGAGCAGGTGAAACTTAAACTTGTTGGTCTAAAGACAGGGACACTATCACTGCACCACAAGGGTCCTGTGAAGACACAATGTAACAAACACACACAAGTAATACCTAGGTGCTACATAATTTGTCGCAAAATGTTAAGAAACAATTAGAAAGATCAGGGAACACTGGCCTCTATTACAAGGGGAACTGAAAAAAGGTGGGAATTCTAGCTGCCCCAATATACAGCAGGGTATAGTTTTGACCTCCTTCCTTCAGGATATATTTATATTGGAAGCAGTTCAAAAGAACATTCTTTATGTTGATTCCTAGGATGAGGACTTGACTACGTGGAAAGCCTGAGCAAGTTAGGCCTTAACTCATTGGTGATTAGAAGAATAAGAACTGGTCTTATTGAAACACAAGATTCTGAGAGGGCTTAACGAGGTAGATGCCGAAAGGAATCCAGGACTAGGCATACTGTTTAAAATTAAGGGGTCTCCTCTATAAAATAGGATGAAAAGAAAATGTTCTCAGTCATCAGTTTGGAATTCTCTGGCCCAGCTCGCAGTGGAGGCTAGGTTCCTGACTAATTCCAGGTTGCCTAACAGATTTTAGAGTTCTGGAGTTGAGGGCTACGGAAGGCAGGCAGGAAAGTGGAGTTAAGGCCCAATCAGATCAGCCATAACACTGAAAAATTCAGCAGGGTCAAGGGCTAAATGGCTTACTCCTATTTCTAAGAACAATTTGGGCTTTGACTGAAGTGCCATTAAAAATCACCGATTCAATATTTGCAGTGGTGACTAAACAAAATGTTTAAGTACATAAGTAAACATGTGACTTTATATTTAACATATTGAAGTTGCACATGGATTTGCAAGGCTATATCAAGGTTCTTAAATCTTGAGAGGAAGCTATTCACTTTGTCACTTTCGTTCCCTGCAAGCAATATCCAATTCGCCCCACTCCATTTCCCCTTCTCTACAACTCTGCATTTTTTTCAGCTTTGTGTAAATAAATTCCTTAACGGAATTGCTACAGACTGTGCTTCTAATAGTCTAACCCTGCCACCTACAAAGACTTTCGAGTCGGTGTATGAGAACTGTTGAGTATGTGTGTCTTTATTTCTGTGCAGCCATTTAAATTATAACATTTACTCTACCTTGTTTCTGTATCAGTTCACACGACACATGCTGAATTTCGTCTGCCACACTAGATTTTGTATCTGGTATAAAGTATTTCGTTCCTGGTTCCATCTTACAGGAAAGATATGAATTAATGGATGGATCCCAAAGCAAGAAATCAAGGTTGGTTCTTACAATGAGTTTCAGAGATAGTAGGAATTGCAGATGCTGGAGAATCTGAGATGACAAGGTGTACAGCTGGATGAACAAAGCAGGCCAAGCAGCATCAGAGGAGCAGAAAAGCTCATGTTCTGGGCTGAAGCCAATCAGAAGAATGGTCTAGGCCCAAAACATCAGCCCTCCTGCTCCTCTGATGCTGCTTGGTCTGCTGTGTTCATCACCTCTACACCTTGTTATCTCTCTTTTTTCTAACGAGTGCTGATTTGTCAGAGCAATTTCTGGTTGTGAGGCTTTAATGTCTCTGAAAAAGGATGCATGAGGGGCTCTTAATGGAAAATAAATATCAGAGATTTATTGGGTTGGGCAAAATCCCTCCAGAATAATGCCAACTGCATGGACACGATTCCCATTCCAACTGAGGTAGATCTGGAATCTGCCTCCTCAGTCTGTCCCTAAAAGTGAAAGGGAATAGCAAACCACTGCTGGTTAAAAATAAGATTGTCAAGAAAATTGCTCAGGATCAAGCATCTGCAGATAATGAGCTTAAAACTTGCCTTAAAGCAATCCACACATCAATGATTGGAAGAACGAAATGAAAGAAAACAGTTAGAGGAGGCTCTTGGTTCCAGAATCAAACAGAAACTGATGAAAGGCTTGGAAGGAATGGCTAGCTAAAGCAACGGTCTGCTACTGTCAAAAACACTGCACTTTTAAGAAGCTACTAAGCCAGAATTAGGTTATTTTTAAACACACAATTAGTCTTCAACCCTTATTTCCCAAATATTGAGTGGGCAGTGCCGTAGATAAATGGTGAGTTGTGCTGCCTCACAGCGCCAGGGACCTGGGTTCGACTCCCCACTTCGGCAGCCGTCTGTGTGGAGTTTGCACGTTCTCCCCATGTCTGCGTGGGTTTCCTCTGAGTGCTGCGGTTTCGTCCCACAGTCCTAAGGCATGCAGGTAAGGTGGATTAGCTGTGGGATGTGCAGGACGACAGGCATAATGTAGGGGGATAAATCTGGATAGGCTGCTCTTTGGAGGTTCGGCGTGGACTCGATGGAGCAAATGGTCTGCTTCCACACTAAGGATTCTGTGACAGCTGCATGAACTGAGCTCTATCTTGAACGTAATATTCAGTCGTACATTTGATCTACTGCTTTGTTCTGTGCCATAGTTGGCACACTGTGAAAACTGTATGGAATGCAATGCAAATGCAACACAAATGCTTTTCACAGTGTGTTAAATTCCAGAGACATTAAATTCAAATAAACAAAATCTCTCTCTCTCGCTCAACAGGCATCTACATGAAGGAAACAACCCCTGCACAAGAACTCAGGCTTTAATCAGCTAATAACCATGATATGTAACACTTTACTCCTCCCCCATGTTTATGCATCAATTTGTTAATTCCATAAAAACAACATGCTTAGTTCTTGCAGACAGATACAACCCCACTTCACAGTCATTCTGCCTTTGGATACAAATTTCACTCAAAAATTAATTCAGCACCTTTTTCTCTTATCCTGAAACTGTAATAAAAGCCAAAAACATCCTCTTTGACAATTCCCCTTTTTAACATGATAACAAGACCTTATTCTACTAATTCCAAAATTGTTGCCATAGAGAGGCCAAGGGCAGGAGGTCAGGAAATGAAATGTCAGTTCAATCAATCCAGGTACCTGACAGCAAATGGATGCTCGTATAAGCATCATCCACTCTCTGGTCCAACTTTACAATGCTGTGAATAAGGCACTCTTGTTAATCCATACTATATGGACTTCTTTCACTAAATTAGCAGTGGAAATTAGGCCACAGTAAAAAGTCAGCAAAACTAATTACAAACTCTCAGGCATATGAATAATTCATGCAGTCGATGGTCAAATGCTACTAAGTTCCAGAAAATTGAGAAAACTCCCATAAATTGTGGCCCCAATTGTTCGGCTGGAAACCATGGCCAGAACAGGTTTCTTGCATTTCTCCACAGTAAATACTACTTCAAAACAATTAGAACAATGATAAATGGAACACACATGTATTCGATCAATGTATTTAAAACTGGTGAATAACTATCCTCCTCAATTAAAAGCTGGAGAGGTTTATGGGGTTTAAAGCAGAGTCTATTTAAGAATGACCACCGTATTTACTTTCAGTTATTCGAATATATAAGAGAATCATTACATGTTTAATTTCTCAATTTAAACAAAGACATGGCTCTCCACAGCAGGATATGCTCTCTGTAAATTGTGACAGGCATCTCTGGTAATTAACTAAAACACAAATAAACTATTCCACTGACTTTTCCCAACATTTGAACACACTTTGTAGTTCTCTATAAACTTAACATAAATGTACTTTGACTTTTACTGCTGTTGTATGTTCATAAAATTCCATTATGCGTGGCACTAACGCAGTTTTCAACCTACTTAGAAACGGATCAACAACACATTGAAGTATGTAAGAGAATTTGTGCTGTGGTATTAACCACTGCATCAACAGAAATTAAACGCAAAGTGAATAACATGGAATGAAGAACTAAATATTAGGCCATTAGATAAAATCATGTTTTTCTTACTATACCTGTTCAATTTTTCTTAGCAACTCCTGCAAGCTGAAGTTCAGGCCATTCATCATTATGTCTCACCTTGACACAGCCGACATCTTTCTGCAATAGGTTGTCCCATTACTGCTGTTGTGCTGCAGTTTTACATCTTCAAGAAGATTACCTCCTGTTTTAACCTGTCCTCATGTTTCTCTTACACACTAAATCCATCAGATTGTGGTTTACATATTAGCAGTTTCACACATCCATCAATTCAAAAGAACTCGTCCAAAGATACCCAGATCCAGGGTGCTCAGTAGTCTTTTGCGGCTTTCAGCCATCTTCCATTGTGCTTTCTTCGTCCCAGGCAGTTCTCACCCTAGAGTTCAGTCAAAGACTTTGCTAGTTCTCGCTTCTTCCAACAGCCCAGCTGTTTTTCCTTTAACGTACCCAATTTTGGGGTCCGTCTGAATCAAACAGTTGGTCTAAACCGCTGGCAATTTGGAAGTCAAAAATAACTGACCGATGGTCACATAAGAAATTTTTAAAAAGGACTTTCTGCGCAAAGGTAAGAAAACCAATCCTCGAAGGGAGTCTATTGTAAACATATAACCAAACAGTGACATCAAATGGGACTTCAGTCCCCAGGGCAAGGAAGACCACAGCAAAATACCAGACCACTCCCAATGATCTGTAAATTAATGTGTTCATGTAAAAGTCCCTCAGATTTATTACCATCTTTGCTACAGGCTGAGAGTTCAGAGATCTGTGCCCATCAGTTCCACTGTGCTTCTCTACCTCATACTACAGATCACTGCACTGCCTAGTTTAATACGAGGCCCTCAAGCTCTTATTCAACTGCTGCACTGAATGCCTGCCGTAATCTTCTATTCCTAGCTGCTGTTTATTATGTTAATCAGCATCCTGCAGCCTCCTTGTTCTCTGAAGCCAGGTACACTTCTGTTTCCTGAGGCCTCATTTTTGGCAAGACTTCAGTCCTGGAGATATGAGCAAAGAGCCAGAACCTGATTTAATAAACAGTAAACATACACCCAAAAAGCATATTGCAACATACTCCTGATGCTGGCTTTCAGTGTAAAACTCTCTCTACTGAAACAAAAAGCAGATGTAAGTTTTCAGGTACTCAGAGATTTGTTACATGTTTCACTCAATGTAACATTAACATTTATTGCAGTACTGAGCTGAAAAGCTTTTTTTGTTATTTGTGACTAGCCTTCTCGGTTATCTACATTCTACTCAGCTTCTTTTGTTAAGAGATATAAAAGGTAAAGTCACCATAGACTCAAAGAAGCAAAGGGCAAGAGATTACTGGTGGTGAGCTTAACCTGAAGGTCACCATGCCTCCGGGCTAGGGGTGACGTTGAAACATTGGGAAATTCATGGTAACCTCAGCCAGTGTCGGAAGTGAACCCACGTTTTTGGCATCACTCATAAACCAGCTGCCCAAACAACTGAATCAAATCCCAGTACCTTTATCTATACTGGTACATTTAGTGGCACTCGGGGTTTGAGGCTGCATTTGCATAGATTGCAGTTAAGAATACATTTCAAGCTACAGAGGTAAGATTCAGTCAAAATTAGAGAATCCCACGTTGTGCAATGGATCTTAGACAGCTGAGAGAAGTGAGTGAGCTTTAACCCGCTGTAGCAGTAAAGGTCAAGTTAAGACCAACAAAAGAGGATTTTGTTTCTTTCGAAGCTCCAAATTTACTGAAGTTGTTAGAGTAGGAGCCCTTTAAGTATTAAAGTTGTCTGTAGATATAAATTCATATGTAGCTGAGAAAGAGGTGACACGGTGGCTCAGTGGTTAGCACTGCTGCCTCACAGTGCCAGGAACCTGGGTTCAATTCCACCCTCAGGCAACTGTCTGTGTAGTCTGCTTGTTCCACCAGGTGCTTTGGTTTCCTTCCACTACCCAAAGAAGTCCAGGACTGGCCATGCTAAATTACCTCATAGTGTCCAGCATTGTGCAGGCTAGTTGAGTTAGCCATGGGAAATGCAGGGTTTCCCGGTCAGGGTGGATCTAGGTGGGATTCTCTTCAGAGGGTCAGTGTAAACTCAATGGAATGAATAGCCTGCTTCCACACTGTAGGGATTCTATTCTATTCAAATGACAGTGAACTAAAATGTTTAATCATTCTTGTAACTGTACAGTCAATAAAATGCACTAGAGGCAACTACACCTAGGCTGTGTGGAGAGAGATAATGGGAACTGCGGATGCTGGAGAATCCGAGATCACAAAGTGTAGAGCTGGGGGAACACAGCAGGTCAGGCAACCTCAGAAGAAGAGGAAAGTCAACATTTCTGATTGAGACCCTTCCCAAACTTCAAATTCCGCTTTCCCTCGCATCTTACGTTGAAATCTAAAACAAACTACTTATCATTTGAGATACGTTTCTTCACCGTGTACACAAAATGGCTTTGTCACATGTCTCGAAGATTTTCACAAACTTCTGTTTCTGTCTTTCTTCAAATCAAATGTAAGACGTCTCAGTCACTACCACCCTGCCCCAGGTGACTACGCACCTCTGTTGGTAAGGACATCTTCTCCCTGTTAAAATTGCTTGTGTCTAAATGTACCTGCTTCTCTCACTCTCTTGTCTTCAGGCAGCCAATGCTCTACTATAACATGCTCAGTTGACCTACTTACTGTTTTTCAATCTATATGATCTCTTGGAAATGATTCATTTTCAAAGCTCCTCTTCAAAATGGCTTTCAGATCCTTAAATAATTGAAACATTAAGTACCATTATCATTCAGTTGAATCACTGTTTAATTCCATACATTTTTTGACATAATATCCATCAGAAATTCATGGAACATTCATACACCGAGTGTAATAACAAAGTCGGGTGAGTTTGAAACACCAGAAGCAGCAGAATGAAACTATAGAGATACGTGCGGGATATTTTGACCTATTATGCTGTTGCAGGTAACATTATTGGTCACTGGGTAACAGCAGAATCTGGGTCAGACACTGATTGAAGCAGCCTCAGTAGTTTATACACTCACCAGGAAAGCCAATGATGCCTACAACCAGGTAGAATATTTACCTCACTGTTCGAATCAAACTGTGCATTTTCAGTTTGCCGTGAGTTGTTCCTTCCTTCTGCAGATAATCCCCTCAGTTTGATTCTATGATGTCTGATTGGCAGGGTCTTAATTTTATGCTCATCAATATCTCTGCTGGGATATTTGTATTGCACAATATTCGAAAGTGTTTTTCTTGAAGAGTTGGAACAAACAGATGACGACAGCTGAATGAAACTTCTGATGCTGAAAGGTGTTCACCATGGGGAATGGATTGGATAAACACTCATTTCCCCAAGAAAGAACTGGCCACGTGAAAAAATTAACAAGAACTGGAAGCTGTTTTGATGAAAATGTTCCTTCAAACACTTCTAGTTTCAGCTTGAGATCTCATATTGATGACCTTCCCTAATGACTATTCAATGATTGATTCTCTCCCAACAGAAAACACATTTCAGCCTGTTTGATGACATCAAAGGAGCGTCACTGCTCTCTTTAGCTGTGGGGAGCAAGCTGAGTGCTTCACAGAATCAAAGTCAGCAACACAGAATTCGGCCAAATTCACCGTCTTGTTCAGATCTGTGCCAGACTAGATCAGCTACTCTAACTCCTTCTCATCTCTCCATCATGTCCTCGCCCTCTTCTCTTTACTTTTCTTCTTCATTTCCACTCTGTTTGTCGCACTCTCAGGGGCTTCATTTCAGATCCACAACCTGTTCAGTGAGGTTGTGTAGCTGAAGACGTTTGGTTGTAGGTTAGTGTTAGGATCAGCCTTAACATTCAACAGATGATTCAGATTTAATAGAACTGCAATGGAATTGTTTGAAGTCCTGTTTGGATGGATCATCAGTATTAGGCTGGGATTTGAGTTCGGTATAGTGTTCACATTATACTTGCCATGATGGTTGCAGTGAATATTGGATATGGTTTAGAATTGTGTCAATGTTCGATTACCAGTTGAGTTAATGAAAGGATCCGTGTTATGTTTGGGTTAGCCTGAGATATGGGGGCGACCCTGGGAGTTGGTGTGGTCAAGTCTCGAATGGCTGGGTCATGGTTAATGAAAACTGTTATGCAATGGATCCTGCCACGGCAAGTGGTGGAATTTGAATTCAATAAATGTTTGAAAATAAGAATCTAATGAAAACTATAAATCCATTGCCGATTGTCGAGAATAAAACCAACTGATTCATTAATATCCTTTCGGGAAGGAAGCTGCCATCCTTCCTGGTGTGGCCTACATGTGACTCCAGACCCACAGTAATGTAGTGAATTCTTAACAGCCCTCTGAGCAATTAGAGATGGGCAATAAATGCTGTGTATCCAGTGATGCACCCATCCCATGACTGAAATAAGGAGTAATTAAATCCAGCACCCATTCAGATAAAGGAAAGACAGTTCAGGAAACACATTTAAGGGATTAATTTAATGAAAACGTTTGCTAGATCATAGACACAGACCCTTTGGTCCAACTAGTCAATGTCGGCCATGCTCCCAACCTAAATATGCCCCACTTGTCTTCGTTTGGCCCATATCTCACCAAAGATTTCCTGTTTATATACTTATCCAGATGTCTTTTATATATTGCAACTGGACCCCCATCCAGCACTTCCTCTGACAGCTCCTTCATCTCTCTGTCTTAAAAAGTTGCCCCCATGTCCTTTTTAAATCTTTCACCTCTCACCTACCAACCTTCTAATCTCTATTGAAAAAAGCTTCATCCTTCCCAGCCCATCATTACAACCAAAACATTCCATTCCCACTAACATCCTGGTAAATATTTTCTGAATCCTCTCCAATTTAATAGTATCCTTCCGAAAGCAGGGCAACTGGAACTGCCCGCAGAATAGGCCTCACCAACGTCTGGTACAAACTCTACATAATATCCTAATCCCTACACTCAATGGTCTGAGTAATGAAGGCAAGCATGTTAAATGCTTTCTCAGTCATCCTACCATGGCGTAATGCTAGTTTCAAAGAATTATGTCCCTGAATGCATCAGTGTTTCTGTTCTACAACCCAATCCACGGACCCTGCTAAGTTCTGTCCTTGTTAGTTTTACCAGAATACAGTACCTCACTCTTATCCAAATTAAAATCCATCTGCAGCTTTTTAGCACCTTGAACCAATTGATCCAGATCTCTTTGTAATCTTAGATGACCTTCTTCACTGTCCACTATACCAGCAATTTTGGAGTCACCTGCAAATGTATTTACCCTATCTTCTATATTCCCATCCTAATTCAATATTTTTGAGAAGCTTTATAGCTCGAGTAGTGGATTGGATTGTAGACATGCTCAGCGCGCCTTCGGTGAAGCATCGATGTCCTGTCCTGCTGGTTATTTATGTGCCTCGGTTTACTGGGTTGGTGGGTGATGCATCCAGTGTTGATTCTCAGTGGCTTGTATACAGGACCTGATTCAATGTGTTTGTTGATGGAGTTCCAGTGTGAATACCAGGCCTCCAGGAATTCCCTGCCATGTGTCTGTTTGACTTCTGAGATGAGCGATGTGTTGTCAGAGTTGAATTTTTGCCTCTCATTGTCTCTGTGTAGTGAACAAGTGAGCATTGGTCGTATTCTATTTTAAAAAGCATATTTGACAGTTTGTCATTGCATTATGGCTTCAAAATCTCCAGCTCTAATCAACCTAGTAGTGTTTGTCTGTTATCCAAATATTTAAATGTTTCCTAAATGACTATCATTTCCTGTTTTCTGTTTGCTTCATTTTTGTCCTGGGCTGTTCGCTTGGAGATTATCCCAATAAATTGCAGAACTGTTAAAGTTTGTGGAAAGGTGAAATAGTTCATAGGCTAGCCATAATAAGTCAGCAGATATACCAACTGAACTGCAATGTGAATTTGGATGTGAACATAGGAGATATGGTCAGGAAATTTGCAGATGCCACCAAAATTGGAACTATAGCGGAGACTGAAGAAGGTTACCGCAGAGTATAACGAGACCTTGGTCAGATGGGCCTAAGGTCCGAGGAGTGGCAGATGGAGTTTAGTTTAGATAAATGTGAGGTACTACATTTTGGAAAAGCAAATCAGAGCAGGAATTTTACACTTAAATTTAATGTCTTGGAGAGTCTTGCTTTCTAAAGTGACCTTTGAGTACAGGCTCATAGTTCTTCAAAAGTGGAGTCACAGATGAACAAGGGAGTGAAAGGGGCGTTTGCTATGCTTGTCTTTATTGGTTAGTGCATTGACTACAGGAGTTGGGAGGCCATGTTGCATGTGTACAGGACATTGGCTCCGCCATAATTGGAATACTGTGTGCAATCTGGTCACCTGCTGTGAAACTTGGAAGGGTTCATGTTGCCAGGCTTGGAGGATTTGAGCTAGAGGGAGAGGCGGAACAGAATGGATCAGTTTTTTTCCCTGGCACGTCAGAAACTGAGGGGTGACATTGGAGAGGTTTATAAAATCATGAGAGGTATGGATAGGGGAAATGGATCAGACCCAGGGCTGGGGGAATCCAATACTAGAGGGCATAGGTTTAAAGAGAGAGGGGAAAGATTTAAAACAGACCTGAGAGGCAACTTTTTTCATGCAGAGCGTGGTGCATGCATGGATGAGCTGCCAGAGGAAGTGGTGGGGGCTGGTATAATTACAACATTTAAAAGGCATCTGGATGTATCTATGAAAAAAAATGGTTTAGAGGGATATGGGCTAATTGCTTACAAATGGGACCAGATTAATTTAGGATATCTAGTCAGCATGAATGAGTGGAACCGAAGGGTCTGTTTCCGTGCTGTATATCTCTATGACACTGTGACTCTTACTGTAAGCTGACTGATAACTGCCCTTTAGTCCTCTATCATTCATCAAGGGAAGTGAGAATAAATGTTATTTTATTTGCGATCAATTCGTGAGAGTGAATATAACGAACTGCAACATATTATGAGAACAAGGTATGCTCGTAATATTATTGCAGTATTTCAAGTTTATTCATTTTAAATCACTCGGATATCATTTTTCAATTCGAGTAAAGAGGCCGACGTATTATATGAGGGGAGTTGTCATATCATCGGAACGAATTATATAACCCATGATCTCATGAAATCTACAATCCAGTGGTGAATTCAGTGTTTCATGATATTGCCCATCCGAGAGTCAATTTCAGCTCTGCGTTCTACACCAACTCTCCCTCTTGCATCTCGAAGAAACTGCATGTCCTGTTTGTTGTTTTTCCATTTGACACTTTACCAGGCCTTGTGAAAACATGAATAATTTATTATCCCATTATAGGAGCCATGAGAATCGCTGACAAGGTGTTATATTCCATTTTAAACGGTGCGAAAGATGGCATGATGGTTTCTCTGCTAAGTTGTAAATTTCCGAGCTTCGGTTGGATATTTGAAAAGCCAAATCGAAACAGAAATTCATTAAGCTTTTGGTCATTGCAATGTTCTAATTGAATCCTAGATGATATAATTTTATAGAAAATTTACCTCAGTATTATATTTCAGGGTGTAGTTATAAATGTGCAGTGCATGAGAATAGATTATTTAAATTTCAGGAAATTTTAACAACTACGTCACACATGTTCAGCAATTACCTCTTTGTACACTCCGGGAAAGATACTTTCCTGAAACATTCAGCTTATTGCATTTATTGTTGTTCTTGCACATTGAGAACCACTGATAAACCCAGTCACGCTTATTCATTTTGTAATTGCCCTGACGCATGCTGTTGTGAGCTTCCAGCTTTAATATAAATTGTTAGAGAGGACGGCATTTGAGTTAGACACAGGAGGTGAAAGAGAGTTGCTGATGGAGTTACAGGTCAGACCACCAAATCTGTTGGAATTTGACATGTGGGCAAGTCTGTTATCTTCCAGGTGCTCAGCTTTTCCCATGCGGGTAGTGAAGTTTAAGGCCCTTTAGCAAATTACTGAAACGCAACCATCCCACCGACCTACCCCAGCCCCACCCCTCCTCTATTTATTTCAGAGTTCCCTTCCCTGTCCCCCATTCATGAAGAAGGGTCCAGATCCGAAACGTCAACTTTCTTGCTCCTCTGATGCTGCCTGCCCTGCGGTGTTCCTCCAGCTCCACACCGTGTTGTCTCTGACATCAGCATCGGCAGTTCTTGCTGTCTCTGAAAGGTGGTCAAACTGTGCATCACTGTTGGAGGGGGTCACATCTTTTTGGATTGGAATTTGTCATCTTATTGAATCTGCTGTTATCTGGGGAAGAGGAGATATTGAATCATGCTCCTGCTGTGGACCTTGAAAGTGGTGAATCCCTTATGATGTGGAGACATGTTCTTCATATTGTGACAACCACATTAATACTTGTCGCTCAGATAAATCAAAGGCATATCTTGTGCAATCAAGTGGAGAGAGTGTGGTGTAATGCTGAAGTTAATTGGCTGCAAATGAAAATAATGTCCCAGGGTGACGCTCTATTGAAATCGATACAGAAATAGTGCACCTCAGGGAGTTTCATTGACATATTAATCTGGGATTGGAGACTTGACTCAATGTTGGTCACTGTCAGCCCTTATGAGGAAAAGTAATGTTTGCTTTGCAATGTGCTCGAGTAAAGGAAAGCTGATTCCCTGAGTTAATGTGGCCTTCCTGTCGTTTCTGAGCCAGATCAATGTGGTTGTATTTGGACTCACCAATGAAACCAGTGTTAAACCAGCATCTGTTGCACAGGGGGAAGCGATGGCCTAATGGCATTATCACAGGATTGTCAGTCAGAAGATCCAGATAACATTCTGGGGACATTGATTCGAATCCTGCCATGGCAAATGGTGGAATTTGTATTCAAAAAAATTTCTGAAATTAATAATCTCATGATGACGGTGAATCCATTCTCAAGTGTCAATGATTCACTAATGCCCTTCAGGGAAGGAAACTGGTCTGGCCTACATGTGACTCCAGCCCCACAGCAAAGTGGTTGACTCTGATCCTTCCTCTGGGCAGTTAGGGATTTCAAACAAAATGAATCTCTGGGTGATATGGAATTTGCGAATGTATGAATGTTGTTATTCCTGAAGCTTGTGAATACTTACTGTCTGCGCATATACAGCATTATCATTGAAGAAATATGGGGAAGTAAAAGAATACTCTGATAGACAGATGGGACATAATGATAAAGATGATCTAAATCTTCATTCAGTCAGCCACAACCCAGTTAAATGTGTGGTTAGACAGATTGGAGAGTTGTACAGATAAATGGCAGATGGAGTTCAATCCGAGCAAATGCGAGGTGATGCATTTTGGAAGATCAAATTCATGAGTGAACTATACAGTATATGGAAAAGTCCTGGGGAAAAGTTATGAACAGAGAGATCTGGGTGTTCAGGTCCATTGTTCCCTGAAGGTGGCCATGCAGGTCAATAAGGTGGTCAAGAAGGCATACGGCATGCTTTCCTTCATCGGACGGGGTATTGAGTACAAGAGTTGGCAGGTCATGTTACAGTTGTATAAGACTTTGGTTTGGCCACATTTAGAGTACTGTGTACAGTTCTGGCTGCCACATTACCAAAAGGATGTGGACGCTTTGAAGAGGGTGCAGAGGAGGTTCATCAGGATGTTGCCTGGTATGGAGGGTGCTAGCTATGAAGAGAAGTTGAGTAGATTAGGATTATTTTCATTAGAAAGACGGAGATTGATGGGGGACCTGATTAAGGTCTACAAAATCATGAGGGGTACAGACAGGGTGGATAGCAAGAAGCTTTTTCCCAGAGTGGGGGAGTCAGTTACTAGGGGTCATGAGTTCAAAGTGAGAGGAGGAAAGTTTAAGGGAGATATGCGTGGAAAGTTCTTTCCTCAGAGGGTGGTGGGTGTCTGGAACACGTTGCCAGCGGAGGTGGTAGATGCAGACACGTTAGCGTCTTTTAAGATATATCTGGACAGGTACATGGATGGGCAGGAGCAAATGGACACGGACCCTTAGAAAATAGATGACAGGTTAGACAGAGGATCTCGATCAGCGTAGGCTTGGAGGGCCAAAGGGCCTGTTCCTGTGCTGTAATTTTCTTTGTTCTTTGTGAGGAGAAGTACTCGGGCAGGACAAAAAAGGATATGTGAATAGATGATGAATGTTAGAACCCTTCAAAGGAGTGATGATCAGAGGATTCTTGGTTTGCATGTCTATCAGTCTCTTGAAGTCATCTAGCAGATAGATACAGTAGTTAAGAAGCCATATGGAATAATTTTCTTTGTTAGCAGAGTGTAGCATTTAAAAGAGAGAAGTTTCTGAAGTATAACATAATGAGAGACATATATAGGGTAGACAGGAAGGATGTTCCCTCTGGTAGAGGGACCAGCCATCTGGCAATCGATTTAAGGTAAGTGCCAGAAGGTTTAAAATGGATGTGAGGAAAAGTGTGTTTCTTTTTCCCCCGAAGTGGTGGGCACTTGCTGCCCATAATAGTGATAGATACAGAAATCCTCAGCACAGTGAAGAGGTGTTTATTAGGGCACTTGTGATGCCGAGGCATATGAGGCTCTGGGCCAAGTGCTGAACAGTTAGGTTTAGGCTTGATGAATGGAAGGCTTTCTTTCTCTGTGCTATAGAAGTCTATGACCTGTTCCCAAATTGAATGACATAGCATCCTTTTTAAACAGCGTGTCCACCCCATTCTTATTTGTTTTATTTTCATGTCTTTGGCTTCATGGAAATACAATCTGAAATGCTAACTTGGCTCAGATGAAAGCATGGTGTCTATTCCATGTCTTGGTTAAATATTCAAATTCCACATGTTAAATACATTGTTGGTGGTGCCGAATCATTCATTATTGCTCATTTGTATCCTGTTCCTTGGCACATCTCCTCAGTGCTACTGCGTGTTGCAATTAATGGGTGGGTTAGTGAATGTGCAGACGACATGAAGATCGGTAAAGTTCTATCAGGTTTGCATCACTGCTGAACACTTTGTTACTGTTTGTTACCAGAGCTAGATATTGCACAGAGGAAACAGAAAAGTGGTCATTTTATGTGTGAGTCTGTTACTCAGCTTGAAAAACATTCCCAGGTATGTGATCTGAATCTGACTTTGTTTTCAATAGTCCACACTGGGGATGTGTTGCCATATGTGAGTATTACATTCTTTCTGCCTGGATAGCATATGGCTGAGTTGGCCGTTATTTGACTCCACTGTTCCCAATTATTCTGATATTACTGCTCAATGCTGTGAGTGTGAGATGAATATTCGTTGCCAATGGAATCCATAAGATGTTAAGTTGTGTGGGAGTGAAAAATATGCATCTGGATGATCCTGAGATGAAGCAACTAAGAAAATTCTTCATACTGCTGTTTGCTGTATCCTGTAGATGTATTTATCCTGTATCTTATTTGCTGTTTGATGGTTTTCTTTTCATCCGAATATCAAACTTTATTATGATGCAGGTTTAAATGGCCCAATGTTTATTGTAGACTAAGTCAGTCAAATGCTCCTGACTTTGAGTTGCTACACTAATCCTTGTATTTTGTGACCTTGGCTAAATTAAGACAAGAGCTAAAGAAGAGTGTGAAATAGTCACGACAAGTGATGGTTAATTCCTGAAACCGTGGAAATGCAGAAGAACTCTAACTCTTAGCCCTGACATGCGATTCCAAGTTTTGATTTCCAGATTTCACCAGATCCCACAACAGATCCCAGTTCTCCATGCATCGATAATGCGCTATGAACGCTATGGTTTCCTAATAATGATTTAGTAACCAAGTTAAATGAGGTATTGTTTTCAAAGTTTTTCATTGTCATTGAGTCAAATCTTGAGTTGACTTTAATACATCTTACATTGTTACTAACATAGAGTTATGAACAAGAAACAATATCTCTCATGCTTGCGTGTACTTATGGAATTCACATTATTGAAGGAATGTGATGACACTGGAAAGGGTACAAATGATCTTCACCAGGGCCTGCCTGGGTTCGGAAGCTTGAGCTATTAAGAGAAATTTGGCAGATAGTTTTCTGTTCTCTCATTGGCACAAGAGGAGAATGACGGACAAAATTATTGTGACATCTAAAATTATTAGTGACATCGATCGGATATGGGGAAGTGCTGGAAAATTGGATTAGGATTGTTTAGGGTCTGGACCCTTCCATCAACTTTCCTGCTCCTCTGATGCTGCCTGGCCTGCTGTGTTCATCCAGCTCTACACTTTTTTATCTCCGACTCCAGCATCGGCAGTTCCTCCTATCTCAGACCTCTGTGACTCTACCTTTAGCGAAACAGAGTCATTGAACTAAGTTCTTTGTCACAGAATCCACTTGTTCAGATACATTGTCACTGTCTTCATGGGAATCACAGAAATACTGATGTGATTGGCTCACTCATTTACTTTCTTTGGAAGGGTATGGAATTGTGGCTCAGTGCTGCCTCACATTGTCATGGAGCCATGTTCACTTCCACCCACAGGCAAGTTTGTGCATTCTCCCCGTGTCTGCATGGGTTTCCTTCACGTGCTCTGGTTTCCTCCCACAGTCCAAAGATGTGCAGGCTAGCTGGGTTATCCATGGGAAATGCTGGATTACAGTCATAGGATAATGGTGAATCTGTGAGAGATACTCTCTGGGGGTTTGGTGTGGAGTTGATGTGCCTTAATGGCCTGTTTCCACGTTGTCAAAATTGACCTTAAGATTCATTTATGCATTATCTTTCTTGTATACAATATCACCACTGCCTTTATAATTGAGCAATATGCACTTTTATTCATTTGTTTGTCTGTTTGTTACTCACATTGTGAGTTAGAAAGTAGAGAGCCTGAGCATTCAGAGGAATTGACTTCAATTCTGAAGACCATTTCCCCTCATTGTTGGAGTAGGTAACGGACAATACAGTTGAAGGAATTCCATTATTTCCAATATTGTTGCAGCGCAGCACCAGAACCAGAACCAGCTTCTAAGTTGGTTCATCTCCCTTGTTTCAGCCAAACAATAACTGACAGTAAATCACGTTTCATTTTGCCAGGCTGCAAACACACAGATTCTTTGTCGCAATGAATTTCTTGTAATCATGGCCTTGCAGGGACAAAAAGGGACCAAATTAGAGAACAACCCAAGAGATTGAAGTCTCTGACCCAAATACCCCCCCACCCCCAGCCCTTTTCAGAATCTCATTCTCTTCGGTGCATGTGTCAATAGATTTTCAACAGATTGCAACAAGGGCACAGACTTTGCCCTCGCCACCTCTCACTCTGGTATTGCATTGTAGACCAGAACATCAAGAGAGTGTTTCATCCTGAAATCCTGGAAGCATTGGAAACTCAGAACTCCTGCTCAAAGCCGCTGTGTTCAGCATGAATACTCCATAGCTTTGCTCCAGCCAATTCGAGCAACCCCTTTTTGTCTTCACTTTTACATTCATTAAACTCACAGTTCCTATAATCCTGGTTTAACATTTCCATCCTTTATACCGATTGCTACATTGTTCACATGGGTGGCAGAAAGGTCAAATGTTGAGCCTCCCCAAAAAAGCCCAAGGATAGCCGACACAGTAAAAACATAGCCAGCCCTACAGTTGCAATCACTGCATGAAACCACACCTGGATTGAATGAAATGAAATGAAATAACTTTTCTTAAATTTATTCTTGGGACCAGAGCTTCACTGCCTCGGGTGCATTTATTGCACATCCCTAATTGCCCAAAGGGAAGTTAAAAGTCAACCACATTGCTGTGAGTCTGGAGTTACGTGTCGGCCAAACCACATAAGGTTGGCAGTTTCTTTTCCTGAAGGACACAAGTGAACCAGAATGGTTTTCCACCAACATTCAGCAATAAATTCACGGTCAGTATTAGACTCTTAATTCCAGTTATTTATTGAATTCAATTTCCACCATCTGCCATGACAGGATTAAAACCCAGGCCTCCAGAACATTATTTGGGTCTAGTCCAGTTGTAATGTTATGAAGCCATTGCCTCCATCTGACAATGCAGCTGAGATTCACAACCTCTTCCCACCGCTGCCTCACGGATTACTGCTCACTGTTTGCTCCAACTCGCAATGGCTCCACTTGGGACTCACAGCTATTCCCGACAATACCCCTCATGGTTTGCACACTCTATCCAACACCATTTCTATTTACTGATCACTTTGAATTTCATGCACTGGTGGCGACCTAAGAGCACAGCTCTCAGTATTGCTTGCATTTGAGTTTTTTTTGTCCCTCAATGATTCTGCAGCCATACAGTGAGTACTTGACGATCACTTTTATTCTCATGTTCAGGCATCCAGATCCCAATCTCTCCCTTGATGCTGATGTTGTACGCCCAACTCAACATGGCAAGGTCAAAACATTTATCCCAGCGTCCACAGAATTTCAGATACGACGGGAGCTAGCTAAGAGGTAAAGCTCTCCCTGCTTTCCCTACTCATATCACCTTTCAAAATATAACCTTTGTATTTTTTGATGACTTGCCTCGACAATGGAGGAACAGGGAGCTGAATTTTCAGTTCTGCACATATCACATTTGTTTTATTTTCTTCATGCATGGATATCATTTGAACATTGAGTTGAAAACAGCATTGACAAGAAACTATGAGATTTCAGGTTAATGCCGAGCAGGCAACTGTTTTGATGCTTGCTTTGATACCTTTGGGTTTTGCGAGCACCACAGAGGAGAGGAGCCAGGAGAAATGTTTTCATGCAAGGGACTAGAATACATGACAGTTCAATGTCATCGTCTTAAAACAGGAGCGCTGAGATGCTTAGAATCCACTGAGGAGATAACTTCAAATTGTATTGTTGGAGATGATGACAACTTAGTGTCAACAAAATGTTCCTTACAGCCCTCGTTAAGTAAGATTGAGCTGAGTTTGAAATTGTTTTAATGATCAGGGAAAGAGACTTAATGAATGAAATTGCAACCAGAGGTAGCACAAGGATTCCTTAAAAGGAAATGAATTGCACACGTGCCAGATACCAAGAATATTGAACACGGTGATGAAGAGAACACTTCACTTACTTCGGAGAGTCTGTAACATTGTTAATTTTGACAAATGGTTTCTGATATTCACAATACAATCGGTCCAGTAAATCTTAACTAACAACATATGCCTCGATTTTTTTTCTCTCTCTGTAACAAACATTGTTATTCTTTCATGAAAAGCATATGAGCAATCTCTTGCTGATGTGTTCAAAGAGTAACCAAAACACAAAACAAGCAGCAAAAATATAGTATATAGTCCACCAAAAGGAATTCACCCTGATATCTGAATTGGGCTCAGCAGTGCTATCTTGTCAGATCATTAAACCTACACACAGTGCCAGGAGGGGAGTATGAGAGTCAAACTGTCACAGAGTTATACAGCAGGGAAACAGATCCTTTGGACCAACTTGTCTGTGCTGACCAGATATCTGAAACTGATCTAGTCCGATTTGCCAGCATTGGCCCATGTCCCCTAAACACTTTCTATTCATTCTCCAATTCAGAAAACCCCTATAACCACAGAAGGTGCAAGATCTGCCCCTTCACCTCCTCCCTGCTCACCACTCCAAAGGCCTAAACTGTCTTTCCAGGTAAAGCAGTCTGGAGAGCCTGGGAATCTTGTGGAATGAATTTGCTGCACAAAAAGTGGCCCACTCTGCATTGGAGAAAAGAAATTCAGACTGGGTGACTGCTTCAGAAAAACACCTCCGGTCTGAGCACAAACATTGTCCTGACCTTCCTGTAGCTGGTTATTTTAACACAACTTCCTGCTCACATGTCAAAATGTCTGTCCTCAGCATGCTGCAGTATTCCCGTGAATCACTGTGCAAACTGGAGGAGGAACATCTCACTTCAGACGAGACACTTTACAGCCTCTGGCCATAATATTGAGTTCAACACCTTTAAATTGTGAATCATTTCTTCCTTTTCTTTTAGCTTTTTATCACTCCCATCCCAGTTACTGTCCTTTCAAGTCTAACAGGATACACACCATTGATCTGCTATTCTTACATTCCAATCACTTCATCCGAACTATCAACATATTTTCTCCACCAACGCCCTGCACCCACTACCCTCACTCCCCTGCAAACTACAGCATAAATGCTGTCCCCCTCCACACTTCACTTCAGCTCTGATGACTAATCATATGGACTCGAAATGTTAGCTTGGTCTCTCTCCATCAATGTTGTCTAACCTGCTGTGATCTCCAGAATTTGTTGTGTTCAATGTCTATCCCAATAACCTTTAAATGTTGTAACTGTACCTGCTTCTATCATTTCCTCGGATAGTTCGTTCCTTACACGTTCCACCCTCTGTATGAAAAAGTTGCCCCTCAGATCACTTTTAGATCTTACACATCTCATCTTAAACCAATGTCCCGTCTTGACTGGAATTCCATACCATGGGGAAAAAAGACCTTAGTTATTCACGTTGTCCATATCCTTCATGATTTTATAAACTCTATCATGTCACCCGTCAGCATCTGACTCTCCAGGGAAAGAAGTTCTGGCTTATTCAGTCTTTCCTTATTGCTCAATCCCTCCAAAGCCAGTCCTGTCCACCCCTGAGCCACGTCTCTGTAATTGCAATGATATCTAAGTCCCATGTACCAAGCCTTCTCAAGTTTATTTGCCTGACCTGTTAGGCCTCTTGCTTTTAAATAAATGCAGTTTATCAGTCCTATCTCGTTTCCTGCTTTGTTCCTGCCTGCCCTGACTGTTTGACTTATTCCTTTCCCCAACTGTATCACCCTCAGACTGCTTTCTTCCCATTATCTCCATGGGTCTCATCCCCCCCTTAATTCATCTAAATTCCCCTGAACAGTGCCAGCAAATCTCCCCGCCAGTATATTAGAACCCTTCCCATTCAGGTGCAGCCTGTCCTTCTCATGCAGATCACTTCTACAACCAGGTGTGCATACATTCCAAATAAAGATATTTTTCATGTATTTGTTGTTTTAGTATGTTTTCATTTAATATGTTATTTTGACCTCGAGCATGTTTGTAGGCAAATTGGGTTACATTCAGGCCTCCTCAGCTTGGAGGTGGGGGTGGGATCAAGCCCCTAAATAACAGTGTAAATAGAAAGTTACATCTTACAGTTGAGGCTGATGCACTCAGGGCTTCTTGGGGAACAGGGGATTAGGATGCCATAAATATTATAGAAACTCAGCGGTGGGTTGGACAGGAGTGGCAGCTCAGTGTTCCAACTTTCAGATGTTACAGGAAGGATAGAAACAGAAGCAAAAGAGGAGGAAGAGTTGCGTTTTTGATTAAGGAGAACATTACGACTGTAACTGAAGGAGACTTTTCTGAAAAATTCATCGTGTGAAAGTATATGGGCTGGAATTAGAAATAAGAAGAACGATCACATTGATGGGATTGTATGTAGACACCCTCATTGTGTGGTGGAAATTGAGGAATACGTACGTAGAGAGACCTTTGAGTACAGGAGTTGGGACTTTATGCCCAGGTTATACAGGAGAGGAAGGATATCATTAAATTGTTCTGAGGAAGGTCACTCAACTCTGATTTCTCTCTTCAGATGATGCCACAGCTGCTGAGCTTTTCCAAAAGCCTCTGTTTTTGTTCCTGATTTACTGCATCCACAGTTCTTTTGCTTTTTCCTGTTAAGTTGGAGCAGATTCAAAAGAGATTTACCAGGATGTTGCCAGGAATGGAGGCTTTGAGTTATGGGGAGAGGTTGGATAGGACAGGACATTTACATTGGAGAAGAGGGGTGGCCTTATAGAGGTTTATAAAGTCATGATGGGTATGGATAAAGCGGACTGCAGATGTCTTTTCCTTGGGGAGGGGTGATTCCAAGAGCAGGGAGCATATTTTTAAGGTGAGAAGACAAAGTTATTGAAGGAAATTAGAGACTTTTTTATTTACACAGAATGTAGTTTGCGTGTAGAATGCACTTCCAGATGAAGGGGCAGATGTGCATACAGTTACAATGCTTAAATTACATTTAGATCAGTATATGAATAAGAAATACTTGGACCAAATGCAGGCAAGCAGGACGAGTGCAATATGGGAATATGGTTGACATGGACTGGTTGGATCAGAGAGTCTGTTTCAGCGCTGCATGATTCTATGACTCTATGATATATTTCAAGATATAAAACAAAAGAGAGAGAGTGAAGGTGACATAGACCGCTTATAGAATTAGGCTGGGAAATAATAATACGGAATGAGGAAATGATAGAGGAATTGAAGACATACTTTGAATTAATGTTCACAGGAGAAGGCACTAATTGCATTCCAAAATACTTGAGGGGCACAGTCAGGAGATGAAATAAGTACAGTAGCCATCACTTTAGAAAACAATATTACAGAATCGAAAGGGGCAGAAGTTCAATACATGGAGCATCTGGATTGCAGCCTATAATCAGAAACAGCACAGTTTTACAGACAGTGTATGCATTGGCCATAATCTTCCAAGAATACAACACTCACAGAGACACAACCTGTACACAGAGCTACTCCAGTTGTGCTTATAGCACATAAGGCTTTGCAGAGTACTGTTCTGTCTCTGTGACACTCCCAGTGACAAACAAACTGTCCCCACAATAGCAGTGTCAATGAACCTGAGGAGAATTCACAACGTCTGTATCGCTGACCCTGAAGGAAGGATATTAAACCCATTACCACTGTTTTAGAGCCCCGGCAGAAAAGTCCCTTCCAACCATTCATAACAGAGCGAGAGACAAAAATAACTGCAGATGTTGGAACCCAAGGTAGACCAACAGGAGACTGGAAGAAGACATCAAACCAGGCAGCGGCTGGAGGAAAGGAAAAGTCAACATTTTGCATACTGTCCTTCTTCAAGAGTGGATGTGGGGGTAGAGAGAGCTGCAGATAAACAGAGGGAGGAGGGCAGGCGTAGCAGAAAGGTGGTGATAGGTGGACACTGGCAGTAGATAGGAGCTGGTTGTGGGGAGGGATGACTCTGATGTAGCTGGAAGAGAGGGTCAGAAGGTAGAATAGAAGGGAGGAGATGGGGCTGGGGAGCTGTGGGATGGGCAGGTCATTTGAAATCAGACGACTAAATGTTGAGTCCTGCAGGCTGGAGGGTGCCCAGGTGGAAGATAAGTTATTGTTCTTCAAATTAGCATTTTGAGTCACTGAGGTGCTGGTCGAGGCCAAGGGTGGACATATTGGAGGGTGAGTTGGTGGGGGTGGGGTTGGCGGTGGTAGTTGAAATTGGTGGTGACTGCGAGATTAGGCTGGGTGTTACGGGCCAGGCAAAAGTCTCAGCAACGTAGAGAAGACTGCGTTGGGCGTACCGGATGCAATAGACTAGGTTGGGAGAGATGCAGATGAAGCTCTGTCTCACCTGGAAGGACTGTTTAAGGTCCTGAATGGAGTTGAAGGAGGTGCTGTGTGGGCAGCTGTTACATCTTTTTGGTTACAGGTGCGTTGCAGTGATTGGTGGGAGTGTAATGTAAACTAAGGGGTGAGAAAGGGCATAGTGCCTGCAGAAGGCAGAGGGGGTTGGGAATGGAAGATATTCTGGGTGGTAGGGTCTAATTGGAGTTCGCAGAATTGTTTACAGATGATATGTTGGATGTGGAGTCTGGTGGAGTGGTAAGTGAGGGCAAGGGGGGCCGTATATTTATTATGTTTGGTGGGGGTTGGTTCAGAGCTGTGGAGCAGGGAATGGAGGAGGTGCAGTGTGGGCTGCCTGGATGACAGAGCGGGGAAAAACTGTTTTTCCAAAAAGGTGGATATCCAGGATGCTTGGGAATGGAATGTCTCCTCATCAGAGCAGATGTGATGCAGACACAGAAATTCATAAAATGGGATGGATATTTTGCAGGATACAGGATGGGAAGAATGTAGTCTAGGTAGCTATGGGTGTCTGTGGGTCAGCCCGTAAACTGCCACCAGAAATGGAAACGGAGAGGTTAAGGAAGGGGAGGGAGGCTACTGAGATAGACCAAGTGAATTTGAGGGTGGAGTGGAAGTTGTCAGCAAAGTCGATGAACTGTTCCATTTCATTCTGGGAGCAGGATGCAGCACCGATACAGCCACCGATGGAACTGGAGAAGAGCTGGGGAACAGGATCAGTCCACGTACTGAGGAGGGACTGTTCGACATTATCGACAAACAGGCAGGTATTGCTAGGGCCCATGCCAATGCTCATGGCAACTCCCTGGATTTGTAAAAAGTGGGAAGAAGTGATGGAAAAGTAACTGAGGGTAAGGATTGGTTCGGCGAGGTGGAGGAGGGTTTCGGTGGGGGTGTGTTGGGGGGGTGGGGGGTTGCGGAGCTGGATAGGTCTATTGGAGAGGAAAAAAACTGAGGGACTGTAGGCTGTCATTGTCAGGTATGGACATGTACAGGGATTGCTGGTCTGTAACCTACCACCAGAACTGGAAATGGAGAAAGGGGAGAGAGGTGTCTGAGATAGACCAAGTAAAGATGAAGCACTGTGGGCCAGGGAACTGGAGGTTTCCAAAGAGGTGGAGTGTGTGGCTTGTCGATGTAGGCGGGGAGGGCTTGGTCCAAGGGGGTGAGAATGGATTCAATGGTAGGAAAAGATGAATGCGGTGGGACAGGAGCATGCAGAGACGATGGGTTGGCGATGGGTGGTTGGGCTTGAGAATCTTGGGGAGCAGGTAGAAACGGGCAGTGTGGGCTGGGGGACTATAGTGCTGAGGGCAGTTCAGGGAGGTCACAGGCAGTGATGAGGTCATGGACAGTGTGGAAGGCGGTGGCTTGAAGGATAGTGCTGGGGCCGTGCTCAACAGGGAGGTGGGACTTGGTATTGGAGAGTTGGTGTTCAGCCTCTGTGACATGGAGATTCATCCTCCAGACTACCACTGCCCTGCCTTTGTCAGTGGGCTTTATAGTGAAACGGGGATTGATGCGGAGAGAGTGGAGCGCTGCACGTTTGGATGGGGGATAGGTTGCAATCGGTGAGGCGGTAGGAAAATTGAGGTGGTCAGTGTGGCTTTGGCAGTTTTCTGTTTAACAATGAAGAGGTCCAGTAGGAAGCAGGCATGGGTGTGCAAGAGTAGGATTTTAGCAATGAAGAGGTCCAGGGTAGGGGAAAGGTTAGCAATGAAAAGGTCCAGACCTCACAACAATCCCACTGTGGGTTGTTAACATCACGATTTTTTTTCCCATTGTTTTTGAAGATTGAGCAAAATTACACTTTTTTCAGTTTTGTAGAATGAGAAATGATCTTATTGAATCTTACAAAAACAATTGAAAATCTGGACAAGGTAGATGCAGGTGGATGAAATTGAGCTGAAGTAGGATGCAACCTAAGTACGTGAGGAAAGAATTTGTTTCGCAGAATGTTGGAATTCTCTACCCCAGAGGATTGCAGTGACTTGGTGTTTGAGTATATTTCAGGCAGAGATTGATCATTTTCTGATTCTAATTGTGTTTCGAATTATGAGGATGATATTTAAAATGTGTTGATGTGTTTAATCAGCCATGTTCATTTTGATAGTCCCAGGCAAAATCGATGAGCTCAATGACTGATTCGTGTTCATACTTTCAAATGTTCTTCAGAGCAGATGTCTCCTTTTGTGCATGTTTCATAGGCACCAGGAGACAGCAGACAATCTTTTGCAGCATAAATCCCACTTCTTGCACAATTTCGTGGAGATAAACAACATGGTTGTACCCCACCATGACATTCTGTACGATAGAGAATGGATCAATAGCGTGGCCCACAACAGGGTGAAGTCCCCAGAGATAAAGAGTAAAATTATGGATTTTTCCATGACATTTTTCCATCCCCACCCCTGTCTGCTTTCCGGAGAGACCACTCTCTCCGTGACTCCCTTGTTCGCTCCACACTGCCCTCCAACCCCACCACACCCGGCACCTTCCCCTGCAACCGCAGGAAATGGTACACTTGCCCCCACACCTCCTCCCTCACCCCTATCCCAGGCCCCAAGATGACATTCCACATTAAGCAGAGGTTCACCTGCACATCTGCCAATGTGGTATACTGCATCCACTTACCCGGTGTGGCTTCCACTACATTGGGGAAACCAAGTGGAGGCTTGGAGACCGCTTTGCAGAACACCTCCGCTCAGTTCGCAACAAACAACTGCACCTCCCAGTCGCAAACCATTTCCACTCCCCCTCCCATTCTTTAGATGACATGTCCATCATGGGCCTCCTGCAGTGCCGCAATGATGCCACCCGAAGGTTGCAGGAACAGCAACTCATATTCCGCCTGGGAACCCTGCAGCCTAATGGTATCAATGTGGACTTCATCAGTTTCAAAATCTTCCCTTCCCCAACCGCATCCCTAAACCAGCCCAGTTCGTCCCCTCCCCCCACTGCACCACACAACAGGCCCAGCTCTTCCCCTCCACCCACTGCATCCCAAAACCAATCCAACCTGTCTCTGCCTCCCTAACCTGTTCTTCCTCTCACCCATCCCTTCCTCCCACCCCAAGCCGCACCTCCATCTCCTACCTACTAACCTCATCCCACCTCCTTGACCTGCCTGTCTTCCCTGGACTGACCTATCCCCTCCCTACCTCCCCACCTATATTCTCTCCACCTATCTTCTTTTCTCTCCATCTTCGGTCCGTCTCCCCCTCTCTCCCTATTTATTCCAGAACCCTCACCTCATCCCCCTCTCTGATGAAGGGTCTAGGCCCGAAACATCAGCTTTTGTGCTCCTGAGATGCTGCTTGGCTTGCTGTGTTCATCCAGCCTCACATTTTATTATCTTGGAATGTCCAGCATCTGCAGTTCCCATTATCACTGATACAATTTTAACCTCACTGCGAAGCCTCTTCCAGGGATGCCTAACCTGAAGAAGTTACCCTCCTCCCTCCGGACCAACCTCAGGGAATCTCTCTCCCATTCCAACTCTCTTGTAATCTCTTCGGCCTTGAAACTGCTCGACCATGTCCTGGAGCAAACCAGGTACCACAGCCACATCACCTTCCTCAGCACCTGCCTTCGGAACCAGATCATCCCCAAGGGACTACAGACCACATTCAAGCCTTCCCATTTGGCCCCAACCGTGACCACCTCTACACCCAGAATATTCAGACCCTTCAGAAGCGTTTCTCCCTGCGACTCCTGAAACAGACACTCGCAGCCATGCGCCGGCACCTCCACACACTGCAATCCAGCCTGCCCCAGCTCAGAGCCTCCCTCTCCCAGACCTGCAAAGGACCCCTGCTGTTTTTTATCCGCCGCAGGATCCACAGACTGAACACCCAGTTCCACTCAGCTTTAATGGACACCAAAAATCGTAAGTACAACAAACTCACTGGCCCCTGCCACCCACAAGAGGATTCCTGCGCCTCCCAAATCCCAAGTCTGTCCCTGCCCCTCCCCCACCATGCACCCGCCGCCATTGACCATGAGGACACAGCCGGAGACCCCACCGATGACGTCGCATCCGCCTCCGCCGGCCACACCACTTCCGGAACCGCTGCTGCACTCACCACCTCCACTTCCAGTTACAACACATCACACACCACCCTCACCGCAGCTGCTACCGCCCACCCCGATCCTCCAACCGCCGACAGAACCCCGCCCACGGCCGACGGAACCCCGCCCACGGCCGACGCCGACAGAACCCCGCCCACAGCTGACGACCTCATCGCTCCGCCCACAACCTCCAAAGCCAGCAACCCCAGAGGAGACAGCCACAATGAGCCCTGCCGCATCTTCACCTTCCCCCCAGACCTCCCACTGACTGAGGACGAACGGTCAGTCCTTAGTAAGGGGCTCACCTTTGTTCCCCTACAACCACACATCAACCAATACCAGTCACGATTGGACATAGAGCAGTTTTTCCGCCGTCTTCGCTTCCACGCCTACTTCTTCAACCGGGAGCCTAACCCTCCCTCCACAGACCCCTTCACCTGCTTCCAACACAAGTCCTCCTCCTGGACACCGCCCCCAGGCCTCCTACCCTCCCTCGACCTCTTCATCTCCAACTGCCGTCGAGACATTAACCGCCTCACCCTCTCCACCCCTCTCACCCACTCCAACCTCTCCCCCGCAGAACGGGCAGCCCTCCGCTCCCTCCGCTCCAACCCCAACCTCATCATCAAACCTGCAGACAGGGGTGGCGCAGTGGTAGTATGGCGCACTGACCTCTACATCGCCGAGGCCAGACGCCAACTCTCCGACACCACCTCCTACCGCCCCCTCGATCATGACCCCACACCCGAGCACCAAACCATCATCTCCAACACCATTCACGACCTCATCACCTCAGGGGACCTCCCACCCACAGCCTCCAACCTCATTGTTCCCAAACCCCACACGGCCCGTTTCTATCTCCTTCCCAAAATCCACAAACCTGCCTGCCCTGGTCGACCCATCGTCTCAGCCTGCTCCTGCCCCACCGAACTCATCTCCACCTATCTGGACTCCATTTTCTCCCCTTTGGTCCAGGAACTCCCCACCTACGTCCATGACACCACCCACGCCCTCCACCTCCTCCAGGACTTCCAATTCCCTGGCCTCCAACACCTCATCTTCACCATGGACGTCCAGTCCCTATACACCTGCATTCCGCACACAGGTGGTCTCAAGGCCCTCCGCTTCTTCCTGTCCCGCAGGCCCGACCAGTCCCCCTCCACCGACACCCTCATCCGCCTAGCCGAACTCGTCCTCACCCTCAACAACTTCTCTTTTGACTCCTCCCACTTCTTACAGACTATGGGGGTGGCCATGGGCACCCGCATGGGCCCCAGTTATGCCTGCCTCTTTGTAGGTTACGTGGAACAGTCCCTCTTCCGCACCTACACAGGCCCCAAACCCCATCTCTTCCTCCGGTACATTGATGACTGTATCGGCGCCGCCTCTTGCTCCCCAGAGGAGCTCGAACAGTTCATCCACTTCACCAACACCTTCCACCCCAACCTTCAGTTCACCTGGGCCATCTCCAGCACATCCCTCACCTTCCTGGACCTCTCAGTCTCCATCTCAGGCAACCAGCTTGTAACTGATGTCCATTTCAAGCCCACCGACTCCCACAGCTACCTAGAATACACCTCCTCCCACCCACCCTCCTGCAAAAATTCCATCCCCTATTCCCAATTCCTCTGCCTCCGCCGCATCTGCTCCCACGATAAGACATTCCACTGCCGCACATCCCAGATGTCCAAGTTCTTCAAGGACCGCAACTTTCCCCCCACAGTGATCGAGAACGCCCTTGACCGCGTCTCCCGCATTTCCCGCAACACATCCCTCACACCCCGCCCCTGCCACAACCTCCCAAAGAGGATCCCCCTCATTCTCACACACCACCCCACCAACCTCCGGATACAACGCATCATCCTCCGACACTTCCGCCATCTACAATCCGACCCCACCACCCAAGACATTTTTCCATCCCCACCCCTGTCTGCTTTCCGGAGAGACCACTCTCTCCGTGACTCCCTTGTTCGCTCCACACTGCCCTCCAACCCCACCACACCCGGCACCTTCCCCTGCAACCGCAGGAAATGCTACACTTGCCCCCACACCTCCTCCCTCACCCCTATCCCAGGCCCCAAGATGACATTCCACATTAAGCAGAGGTTCACCTGCCAATGTGATATACTGCATCCACTGTACCCGGTGTGGCTTCCTCTACATTGGGGAAACCAAGCGGAGGCTTGGAGACCGCTTTGCAGAACATCTCCGCTCAGTTCGCAACAAACAACTGCACCTCCCAGTCGCAAACCATTTCCACTCCCCCTCCCATTCTTTAGATGACATGTCCATCATGGGCCTCCTGCAGTGCCACAATGATGCCACCCGAAGGTTGCAGGAACAGCAACTCATATTCCGCCTGGGAACCCTGCAGCCTAATGGTATCAATGTGGACTTCACCAGTTTCAAAATCTCCCCTTCCCCAACTGCATCCCTAAACCAGCCCAGCTCGTCCCCTCCCCCCACTGCTCCACACAACCAGCCCAGCTCTTCCCCTCCACCCAGTGCATCCCAAAACCAATCCAACCTGTCTCTGCCTCCCTAACCTGTTCTTCCTCTCACCCATCCCTTCCTCCCACCCCAAGCCGCACCCCCATCTACCTACTAACCTCATCCCACCTCCTTGACCTGTCCGTCTTCCCTGGACTGACCTATCCCCTCCCTACCTCCCCACCTATACTCTCTCCACCTATCTTCTTTTCTCTCCATCTTCGGTCCGCCTCCCCCTCTCTCCCTATTTATTCCAGAACCCTCACCCCATCCCCCTCTCTGATAAAGGGTCTAGGCCCGAAACGTCAGCTTTTGTGCTCCTGAGCTGCTGCTTGGCCTGCTGTGTTCATCCAGCCTCACATTTTATCATCTTAAATTATGGATTTCCTCTGGTTCTCAATCTCTGGGTCTCCGGAATTCTCTTTGCTGCTGCGAGCCTGGAGTCTTCTGCAGGCTCTGTTGGCCATTAAAATACATCTGACAGTCAAAGCATTGAGTAGCAGGATAAGAAGAAATGGGATGCACAGATTCAAAATGTAGTGAATAGTCTCAATGAGCATCCATGTTTGTGACAGCAAAGCCATGATTGTTACAGCACAAAACCAGGGGCTGTGCCCAAGCAAATATCTATCAGTTATCATAAAGGACCAAAAAATATTCCTTACAAAGCTTGCTATGATCAATGTTCCCAGAGCAATAACCTGAGTTTTCTCATCGCAACATTGGAATGTAAGCTTCAGACAACAAATAGCTACAAATCTATCAAAGCTGAAAGCAACAGTGAACCACGCGGAACAGCCTGTTACTGTGTAAAGCGGGATGACTTGCACATTACATACAGGTATGGAGTAAAGGAAATAAAATGCTCTCGATAAATAATTCGGAAAATGTCTAAGTATCAGATCAATGATAACAAGTAGACCCGCAGCTGCCGTGACAGTTAGGTCGCGAGTGATGCATTAACAGAGACCACATTTCCCCTGAGAAAGAATATGAATCACCACGAGGTTGACTGCAAGAAAGGAAAGGTGAGCAGAATCATAAAATATCAAGCTTCCAGAAATGTATCGGCTTGTCTACGCTTTGCTGCTCGAGGCAGAACTTGCTATTAATGAAATCAATTAGGAACTTAACATTTGGATGGCATAACATGTGGGTACTGGGCTACATATCACTTTTGGTTAATCTATTTTTCCCTCCTGTGAATCGTATGTGGGGTTGGGAATTGTTTGCTGGCTATCTTTGAAACTTCTTCCTGAATTATGTCCAAAGAGTTCATTATTCTTTGCATGTCAGTTCTTAACAGAAGAGAGAAAATTAAAAAGACTGAAAGTAGGAGTAAAGACCGAAGGAACTGCCGATGCGATAAAATGGAGAGAAAAACAGTAGTTGCTGGAAAAGCTGAGCAGGTCTGCGGCATCTGTGAAGAAAAAATACAGCGTTAACGTTTCGGGTCTGGTCACCGGACCCAAAAATATTAACTCTTTTTTCCTTCACAGATGCTGAAGTCCTGCTGAGCTTTTCCGGCCACTTCTGTGATGGAGAGAAAAGGGAGTTTTTCCTTGTAAAATGTTATGTTCCAACTAGACTGTTTTGGAAATTGACATTACAGCTGCTAAAATATGCGGGGAGCAAGAATGGAAGGATCTGTGGAATTCAGGAAAATTCCAAAGATCAGATAAGCCGTACTGAATAAATTGTTGGATCTGTTTTTTGATGTGTCTGTGTCCTAACAGTCCTCATCCCAGTCATAAAACACATGTCGTGATGTATCAGTATTAATTATCTCAGACTTTCGAGGGATGGGCAAAGATTTGGAAAACGCATTAAAACGAGGAGAAAAATGTGAAATTGCCCATTTTGGCAGAAAGAATAAACTTAAATGATATCTAATTTGTGAGAGATTGCAGAATTCTGCGAAACAGAGACAAATTTGGGCATTTTACAAACTCACATGTTGGGATAATTAATAAAGGCATTTGCTTAATCAAAAATATATATCCTGCGCAACAAGTTATTTGGAACTTAAACTGAATAGCTGAAAACGTCAAGGAAGCATGATATCTTTGCTGTAAACTTCAATAGCTCTGTGTAAGATTGAGAGAGATACAGACAGATGGGAACTTCAGATGCATGCTGTGTCATTGTTCCAATGAGCACAAGCATATGAGATAGGATTGCTCCTGGTGGTCGGTTCTCAGTTCTGAAGAAAGGGGTTACCAGGATTCAGACATTTGTGTCTCAGCCTCGGATAGTGATTAGGCTTTCTGACAATCGAGAACGTGATTTCAGAGCAAAATCGATGAAACCTGACCAAAATGGAGTCAGAAAGGACATTGGTCGAGTGCAACGTGATGAGCATAGCAAAGGGTTTGGTTTTGAGAATTATCAAATGAACCAGAGAGAGCAAGAGGGAGACCGTCAGTGAGTAGAAGAGCAATGCAATGAATAATCATTCTCAACTCTGTGTAGATAATGTCCAGGAATATCGATAGCAGTAAAGTTAAGAAAGTGTTGCAGATAGAGATTACGGATTAAATAACAGTTGAGAAAGATTTACCAGGCACACCGGCAATAGCACATGTGGATAATGAATGTATTTTACAATCCAAAATGTCTGATAGATCCGTGACGCTAATGACAGCGTATCAGAATTCACAATGAGGAAATGGATTTCCCAGGAGAATCCCTTCCTAACCGTTGTAACATTCCGCTCTACTGCTCCGACATTCCCAACACTTGAGGATACATTCCAAGCGATTCTGTTCGCATTGTCAATCATGTTTGCAACTTCTAATCCACTGTTCCCAGATCGCGTACCCTCTCTCCCTCTCTTACTTCCTCTCTCTCTCCCTCTTTCTCACTCGCTATTCCTCTCTGAAACTGTAGGATCTCTGTTAGTTACAGGTCTGATGCTCCCCAGTGAAGGTACTACATAACAGGCTGAATAATTGTCTATTATAGGAAAGACACCCCCACCCCCGCAGTGACACAGTTTGTGTTGTTTGAATCTGGTATCAGGTGCAGTCACTTGATAGAGATTCAGCATTGAATCCAGTATTTTTATTGTGCAAAACCGAACTGAATTTGCCCAGTGATATATCATGCATTATGAAGAAAGGAGAAGTGAAAATTAGCAGTTACAATTCCGGATGATTAGGGTGAAGCATATGTATTAATAACATCACCAGAAGAGTAACCAGTACGTTAAATTACTACTCTAAATGTTATTATGGCGTCTGGTGAAATTTAACATCAAAAAATAAATTTGAATTTCAAACAACTCTCAGTAATCCTATATAATCTACTTCGACTCAGAACATCATAGAGCTTTGCAGGATCCCACCATCCTTTGGGTGAAAACATTTTGCTCACATGCCCTATAAACTTCCTGCACCTGAACTTAAATCTATGAGTCCGGACACTAATCCCCCCAGCAAGATGAAACGCTTCTTCCTTTCTAACCACCTTTGCCTCTGAAAAGTTTCTGCATTTTAATCATGCCAGCACCACTCCTCCAGTCTCATCTGCATTACAGGAAGCAACACCAGTCTTGGTAACTAAAACTCTCCAACCCTGGCAACATCCTGGTAAATCTCCCTCGCCCCCTCTCCAGTAAGATCGTATCCTACTACATTGTAAATTCAAGAACTGCACACAATATGCTATCTGTGGCCAAAGCAACATTTTATCCTGTTCCACTATCATGTACTCTTAAAACCTGTACCTTAGCTAAGAAAGGCAAGTATCCCACATTCCAAAATTGAAATTTGCTGAGACAACAAACAGCAAGATCATGGATTTTCTTCGACTTTCCATCTCTTGGTCTCTGGGATCCTCTGCACTGCTGTGAGCCCAGAGTTTCCTGTGGGCCCTGCTGGTCACTAAAATGAGTCAGACCGTCAAAATATTAAGCAGCAATATCAGGACAAATGGAGCACATTGAGTTAGGATGTTATGGAGGAATTCAATTCCACCATAGACTAGAGACCACTGACCATCTGATGTTACCAAACAAAACCAGGGGGAGTTATATCCCCGATACGAATGCTCAAGCATAAAATACCAGAATATATTCTTGAAACAACTGATCACAGTCACGGTAATAAAATGTGAGGCTGGATGAACACAGCAGGCCCAGCAGCATCTCTGGAGCACAAAAGCTGACGTTTTGGACCTAGACCCTTCATCAGAGAGGGGGGTGGGGTGAGGGTTCTGGAATAAATAGGGAGAGAGGGGGAGGTGGACCGAAGATGGAGAGAAAAGAAGATAGGTGGAGAGAGTATAGGTGGGGAGGTGGGGAGGTAGGGAGGGGATAGGTCAGTCCAGGGAAGACGGACAGGTCAAGGAGGTGGGATGCGGTTAGTAGGTAGGAGATGGAGGTGCGGCTTGGGGTGGGAGGAAGGGATGGGTGAGAGGAAGAACAGGTTAGGGAGGCAGAGACAGGTTGGATTGGTTTTGGGATGCAGTGGGTGGAGGGGAAGAGATGGGCCTGTTGTGTGGTGCAGTGGGGGGAGGGGACGAACTGGGCTGGTTTAGGGATGCGGTGGGGGAAGGGGAGATTTTGAAGCTGGTGAAGTCCACATTGATACCATTAGGCTGCAGGGTTCCCAAGCGGAATATGAGTTGCTGTTCTGCAACCTTCGGGTGGCATCATTGTGGCACTGCAGGAGGCCCATGATGGACATGTCATCTAAAGAATGGGAGGGGGAGTGGAAATGGTTTGTGACTGGGAGGTGCAGTTGTTTGTTGCGAACCGAGTGGAGGTGTTCTGCAAAGCGGTCCCCAAGCCTCTGCTTGGTTTCCCCAATGTAGAGGAAGCCACACCGGGTACAGTGGATGCAGTATACCACATTGGCAGATGTGCAGGTGAACCTCTGCTTAATGTGGAATGTCATCTTGGGGCCTGGGATAGGGGTGAGGGAGGAGGTGTGGGGGCAAGTGTAGCATTTCCTGCTGTTGCAGGGGAAGGTGCCAGGTGTGGTGGGGTTGGAGGGCAGTGTGGAGCGAACAAGGGAGTATCACAGTCACTGTTCCCAGAACCACAGCCACTGTTTTCTCACTGCAATATCTACTTTTCAGCTTCTGGCAACAAATGGCCACAAATTGATCAAATGTAAAAGTGACGGTGAACCAGACAGAACAGTCAGTGACTACATAAATCAGGACAGCATGGATATTACACACAGGGCGATGTAACAGGGAATAAATTGAATAGATGATCAGAATATTTCTCAATACCAGGTCAAGAATAATGACTAACAGATCCACCATCGCCATAGCCACCAGGTAACGAGTGATACATTTCGAGAGCCCACATTCTGTATGAAGCAGTACGCAAGTTGACATGATGTTAACTGTAAGGAAGGTGTATAAGAAACAGACATCGTTCATCAGCCTGCGGGAAACAATATCAGTTTGATTGAAAACTTGAAGAGATTTAATAATTCAGTCATGTATATCTGAGTTAACAAAGGAAACAGTCTGAAGTATTCCAAACATGAAACACAAAACACAGGGAACATTCAATGATCAGACAAATGCATGCACATGTATTTGGACAATGTATGAAACTATGATACCCCTAGATTACCAACAAGTAGACACCGATCACTTTTTCCCAGTTCCTGATGTAAAGGATGAAAACATATTCAGACTGAAGCACACTATTCCAGATTCCATGAAGACAGGAATGACAGAGATGTTGAGAGGTGGGAAACTTGGGAATGATTTGAAGTCAGGATTAAGAAAGGAGCAGGGAGTGGCAGCATAGAATGGCATTACAACAGAAGCTGGAGTGATGGGGCATACGGATTTACATCAGAGCTGTTTGTGCCACCACAGTACGAACAATGGCAGGGCTGGGAATTCTGGAGAACTCTGGGGTAATATGGGAGTGTGGAATGAGAGCGGGGTATGGAATCACATGGAGTATGGAGTGATAAGGGAATATTGAATGAGACAGAGTAAGGAGAGAAATTGAAGCATGGATTGGCACATGAGAATGGAAACACAAGACAGTGAGGAGTGAGATGAACATGTGGAGCCACAGGTAGTGTGGAGTGACAGCAGAGCTGGAAATGATAGCTGTGTATGAGGCAATAGCAGGGCCAGAAGTAACAGAGGAGCATGGAGTGGCAGGGGAGTTTGGATTAACAGGGCAGTTTTGAGTGATAACAAAATTGGGAATGACAGAGGACTGCACTGATGGGTGCGTGACCATTGCAGAGTTGCAAGGAGTAGTGGATAGCTGAGAGATATCGGATCCAGCACTAATACATCTCTGGCAGTGACGTCATGACCATGGGAAAACAAGGCTTTGGGAGAGACAAGGTAGTTGCGGATGGCAGAGCAGGGTGCATCAACAGCAAAGGTGAGAGTCTTGCAGGAGGAAGAAGTGTTTGGGAGGTAGAAATGGCAAAGTAACTGAAAGTGCCAATGATTCTGGGAGTGAGGAGAAGACTCAGAAATCTCATAATCAAAATAAGGCAACACTGTAAAACACTCTCAAAGACAACGAGTTGCTGCTGCCTGGTTAACATGACTTTAGGAAGGTTACTGTGATAAGCTGAGAAGTCTTAACAGCCTGACAGAAACCTACACAGCGCAGCATGTCCCATCAGGTCTGGGGCCATCCCGAAACTCTGACTGAACCAAAATTGAGATTTATCTAAGACTGTAACTGATGCAACAGTGTAACTGACTTAGAACTGTGACTGACCTAAAGGTTTAATTAACTCAACTGAATTGTCAATCTGATTATATTGGCTTTACTATGCACCATGGATTATATTTTGCATCCAACACAGCGCCAGAATATGAGAGGGAGCCATTGAAAAACTCAACGTGTCTCAGCACTCACGGAGATGGTGGCAGAATGGATGACCAGGTCAAAACTAATGATAGGTATGGTACTTACTGTTGGTAATTTGATGGAGAGACTTACCAGGGACTCCAATAACAGCCAGTATGGGATAATAAAAATACTGGATAACATAAATCAAATGTTCCATCCAATATGCTGACACAGGCAACAAAGAAAGAGTGAAACTAGACCAGGATAAATCCCTGTCCGTTGGTGCAACATTCCAGTCTCTTGTTTTCCATGGATGATCCATTGTTAGAACATTCCAATGTCTTGTTCTCCTTTTCCAATCTCTCCTCTCGCTCTATCTGGAGTTGCTGATCTCTTTCACTGTCAGTGATGACGCTTCCACAGACTCTGTTGGATAACATGCTGAAAAATGTACCTTATTAAGAAAAGAGGGAAAGCCTCCAGTGACACAATTAGTAACCATGGGGACTGACATTAATGACAGCCACTGAGCACAGGCAGTTTGGACTCAGACAATTTTATAGCTCAGGCCTCTATGGACACCAACCAATCATGCAAGCTCTTACTCATAGATTTATAGACTTTCAGAGCTGACAAGCAGACTGTTCTGCCCATCTGTCGATCAACAGTGGGCTGACTATCCTCATCCCAGTTTCCAAATTTTGACCCAATGCCCTGGGTAACAGCGAGTAAATATTTGATTCCTGCTCAATTTAGCTTATGGCGAAACTACGATTTCCACCATCCCACCACTCTCTGAGTGAAAACAATACTCAAACGAATCACCTCGAAGCACATCTACCATTGAACTTCAGTCTATGTTGCCCATCATTGACCCCTCCAGAAAAGAGATACGTGTATTCCTGTGTATGTGTGCATTTGTGACACTGATCATTTTATGCATCTAAGTCGTGTCCCCACTCAAACTCCTCTGCTCAGAAGAAAACTCAATGGTAGTTAAAGAACCATTCGAATTTATGGTCAAAGCCCCACCCCCAGCCTCTGTTCTACATGATCTGACGTTTACCGGCTGCACTAATTTGCCTTCAGCTTCTGACAACAAATGGCCACAAATCAATCAAAGCTAAAAAAAGACAATGAAGCAGTCTGCAATATTGAGTGGCAGCAAAGTCAAGGTAGTTGATGGGATTATGCACACTCGTAAGGTTCAGGAATGAATCTAGGAATATGTTGAAATACTTCAGACATTAGTGAGCGACATGATAGAAACCACAACCATTCTCAGTGGATAATGTGTGGTACGTTTTGAGAGGACACAATACCCTCTGTTCAGGATGACAACCACCACAAGGTTAACTGTATGGGAAAGAAAAGCACTGGAGAAAAAGTTAGCAAATCTCAGGGCAAATCAACTTCTTAGATATAAATGCAGATCCATTGCATTAAAAAGGCTGATCTGATAAGAATTGTGATTAGTTGAATGAGGACCATTTTAAGTCCAGGGACACAGGTTAAACCTTACATGGTGATAGAGACAGAGAGCAAGTGAACTTTGGCTGAAACCACAGTGGCATCTTTGCCAAGCTGTGCATTTCACCAGCTGTCCATTTCAAGAAAGAGCAGCCACACAGACCAGTTTGGCAGGTTACTACCTCAGCAGAGCGTATTTTATAATTTTATCTACTATGAGCTTTTGAACACTGATTGGACAAATGGTTTTTCATCGCAGTGCAGCTGTAACCAAGCTCAAACAAGGCATTGAAGGAATTAAAATTGTTGCAGAGATAGTCGGAACTGCCGATGCTGGAGAATCAGAGATAACAAAGTGTAGAGCTGGATGAACACAGCAGGCCAAGCTGCATCAGAGGAGCAGGAAAGTGACGTTTCTCAACCCAAAACGTCAACTTTCCTTCTCCTTATCGAAGGAATTAATGCCTGTTTTCCTCCTTCAGTTTCTTCCACAGCCTGTCTTCTCTGCCCTTCCCCAGAGACAGAATCCCTCAGTCTCGCCCCACAATCTGCCTCCCCTCCTGACTGTCACTCCCAGTCTCTCTTCCAGTGTGTCTCCCCGAGTCTGTCTCACGCAGTCTCTTCCAACAATCTGTCTCCCCGAGTGTCTCCCCATACTCTGTCTCCCCCAATCTGTACCACCTTGGCCGTCCCCACAATCTGTCTCCCTAGTCCCTAACTCCATCCCTACCTATCTCTGTATCTCTGTTTTTTTTTCTGTCTATCCATTCTGCTCTACATTGCTCAATGTGTTTTCTCCAGTGCAATAAATCCTTTTCTCAACAGTCATTCTGTTGTGTATCACATTATTATTTCCCATGGTCTTTCTTTCTCATTATACCTGTGTGTTTTATTGCTCGTGCTCTGTGCTCTGCAGTCACAGAATGTTCAGTCTGGTTCACTATTAATTTCACATTTCATCGATTTGTGGCAATTTGTTGTCAATGCCCAAGGAAAAATATTGCCCTCTGAGAACCACAGCGTTCATTCTAGCAACAAACACTGTTCTTTGTTTAAAAACATATCTCAATACTTTATACAGGAATCTTGCTATGTAATGACAATGTTCTGTTTTGTAAAGCCAAGCTATTATATTGATCCTGGATGGGCATTATTTCATTATTTTAGTTTTAACTCCATTGCTTTGATTCGTTATAATTTTGACGATGAACGCTCAGCCTATTAGACACATATTACTGAGTAGTCACACCTATAAGAGACCGAGACATCAGAACATCAAAGATAATTGTAATGACACAGAAATGGAGAGTAGGAGGGGGTCTGTTATTTTTTCCCTCAGCATATCCGACAGCTTCATTCTTCTGTGGTTTGGGCATGTTACATGTCGCTGATGAAGGGTCTAGGCCCAAAACGTCAGCTTTTGTGCTCCTGAGATGCTATTTGGCCTGCTGTGTCCATCCAGCTTCACACTTTGTTATCTGGGCATGATACAGGTTTCTTTTCGAACCACAGGGCTAGATACTGGGGATTATTACAATTCCATATTCATATTACAATGAGTCAGATTGATGCTGTCCAATCTACGTTGCTGCACAAACACATTTATTCATGGAGCGACTCAGGTCAGGTTCAGAGAGCAGCTCAAAAATGCAATGCAATATCCCATTAAGCCAAAACTAAAAGAATTGTGGATGCTGTAAATCAGGAACAAAAACAGAAGTTGCTGGAAAGGCCTAGCAGGTCTGGCAGCATCGACGATGAAGATATCAGAGTTCATGTTTTGAGTCTGGAGACCCTTCATCAGAACTGATGGCCACTGAGAAAACATTAGTTTATATGCAGAAAATAGTGAGGGGGATGGGGGAGAGAATAAACGTAGGAAAGAGCCCAAAGATAGAGTAGAACAGTTGGACAGACAAAGGAGTTGATTGCAATCTGGCTTGGTGGGGGGGAAAACTGTTAATGGGGAGTGTTAGTGACTAACAATAGATAGTGTGTAATGGCAGGCTATGTGGTAATAAGGCCTGGTGTGTGTGGTAGGGGGCTGGGCATGGGAGTGTTTAGGCCCTAAATTTATTGACCTCGATATTGAGTCCGAAGGGCTGCAGGGTCCCCAAGCAGAAAATGAGGTGTCGTTCTTCCAGTTTGCATTGAGCTTCACTGGAGCATTGCAGCAAGGCAGAGACAGAGATGTTGACCAGGGTACAGGTAGTGTGTAAAAGTGACAGGCAAAAAGTAGCTCAGGGTCTTTTTCTCAAGCAGAATGTAGATGTTCCATGAAGCAGACACTCAGTCTACACTTCAATTCCCAAATGTAGAGGACACCACATTGTGAGCAGCGAATGCAGTAGACTAGATACTGGGAAGAGCAAGTGAAGTGTTGCTTCACCTGGAAGGTATGTTTGGGCCCTTGGATCCTGGGGTGGGAGGAGGTAAATGGGCAGGTGCTGCACCTTAGCTGTTGTTGCGGTTAGCATTGCCGCCTCACAGTGCCAGGGTTCTGGATTCAATTCCACTGTCTGTGTGGAGTGTGCACATTCTCCCCATGTCTGTCTGGGTTCCCTCTGGGTGCTCTGGTTTCCTTACACAGTCCAAAGATATGCAAGGTAGATGGATTGGCCATGCTAAATTGCCTGTAGTGTCCAGGAGTGTGTAAAATTAGATGGATTAGACATGATAAATGCCAGGTTATGGGTATCGGGTAATGGAATGGGTATTGTTGGGATGGTCTTTGGAGGGCTGCTGTGGACTTGTTGGGCTGAATGGCCTGTTTCCACACTGTAGGATATCTATGGTTCTGAAAACATGTCACAACCAATTAAGGACCTATTCAAAACAAAATGTGCCAAATACTGCACAGCAAACTTTCTCCCAATGTCTGCTGAAGGTGTTGGGTTGGTGGCTTTATCTCTGGGTTAGAATTCCAAAACCCCAGATAATGTTCTCCTAACTTTAGTCTCACAACAGCAGATGATGAAATTTTGATCAAATTAATTGACAAATTAAAATAGTCCACTGTCGATTGCCAAGAGAGGCCCCAAAAGAAAAATGTTCTTCATGTGTGTAAATGTGCTGTCCTTACATTGTTTACAAGTGACTCCAAACTCACAGCAATGTGGCTGCTTGTTAATTGCCCTCTGAGCAATTAGGGATGGGTATTAAATGGCAGCTTTGCCATTGCCACCCGCATCCCCTGAATGATTGTTGTATCAGTTGATCGACTGAAGGCGTTCAAATTAATCAAATGATAATTCAGCCTACACAAAATGAATGGAAATTTGGCTTCAGGGAATGAATTCTCTCAACCTGTTCATGTGAATGCTGCCACAGCTTGTTTGAGGAGAGATGGGTGAGCCCTGTATCTGAAGTGCCAGACAAGAACTGAATGAATAAGAACAGCCAGCCATAGAGTTATACAGCATGGAAACTTCAGTCTAAGGACTCAACACTGACCATGTTTCAAACTAAACTAAACCACCTGCCTGCTCATTCTTACTCCATATCCATCTCACCTTTAATATTCATGAACTCAACAAAATGTTTATTTGAACTTTCTTACTCTATCTGCATCCATCAATTTCTTTAACAGTTCAATCCACACATGAAACTGCACTCTGTGCAAAAAAAAATGCCCTTCATGTACTTTTTAAATTTTTCTCCTCTTGCCTTGGAAATATACCCCTTAGCTTCAAACACCTCCACCCTCGGTATTAGACCCTTCTGATTCATCTTATGTATGCCCGTCATGATTTTATAAACCTAAATAAGGTGACCTCTCAGCCTCCCATGCCATTGCTTTTCTGCTTGAATGTGAGCTACCCAGATCATAAAAGCTCTTGACATGATAAAACTTACTATCCTCAAGTTAACATTTGCATAAACACAGGGTGGCCAGAATCCATGAAAGGAATATTTTACTTACTGCGTTTAAACATTCAATCAGGTAATGGTACCTTTTGTTATTAGAAAGTGAAGGGAAAGTTATGAATAATGACTAATTTAACAAAAGTCACAGAAACTATACTGTGTTTCATGTTAGGATCATACATTTTAAAGGGTGACCATTTTTTCCATTATTGCTGCACCGAGAGATTGAAGGCACTGTCCACTGATTGCAAGAGTCTCTTTTCTCTTTTTTCGAACAACGAATAGTTTCCTTCTCAGTTATTTAGATAATTCCTGAAATCATTTCATTCCAAAGAGACCCTTGAAGCCTTCAATTTTTAGTGCAATTAAACTCACTGCTAATTACACATGTCCCACTTCCCAAAGGATTGAATGTGCTCATCCAAGAGCTGTTAAAAAGTTGTGAGATTTCCCACCTCAACTATCCTTCAAGGCAATGCATTCCAGAGCCCCACCACATTCTTGGTGGAAACAAATGCCTCAATTCCACTTTAATCCTTCTAGCTTTCACTTTAAAAGTTCTCCAACTCTACCTTTCTCATGATCCTTCGACTCAGGAGTAGAACCATTGATTAGGAGATCACAGAGGGAACTAAAATCTCTATCAAACCCAATGCTTCACCGTGCTGCGATTGTGTTATCGACCTCTACTCAACTACAACAGTGCAGAGAGAGATCTAATCTGTATTCAAACTGCTGTGTACCTACTCTGGGGAAAGGAGAAGAGGATACTGGAGAGAGAAATTTACTTTATATTTAACGCAGTGTTGTTCCTGCCCTGGGAGTGTTTGATAGGGATTGCATAGAGAAAGCTGTTGGGATGAAATGACCAAATAATTCACTTGACATCTGGGAGTTCATTTCCAACATCAAAACGTTTATTGAAATTACATTGGTTAGAAGAAGCCCTCTGAAATTCCAAAGGCCTCCTTCCCTAAACAAAGCAAAATGTACATTTTTGTATGTTTCATCCCGCCTTTGATAATTACAAACCAATCATATTGTTGATACATCTCCAATCAAATTAATCACATGACTGAACGGTAGAGATGGGCAGACTTGTGGTCAACCCCCTGTCCTCCCTCGTTTCATGATGTTTCCCAGGCTCTCTTCTCCCGTGTTAGTGCTTTCCATAATGGACACTGTATTCAAGTACATTGCTGACCAGACATTTGCCAGCTGCAGGGTGTAAACTGCTAATTATTTGGATGCTTGATTATCATTCAAGGACCTTATAAATTCCTTATTAACCTCATTACAGGAAATACAAAAAGAATATTCATTTTTATGAATTGTTAAAACACCAGTTCCAACACAGTTATGTGAATATACCTAATGTCAGAATTCTTTAGCTAACAGGTTGTGAGCAGTGTATTTCTTACAGTATTTACTAGACACCCCTCTCTTTACCCTGGGCTGTCTTATAATGTAACAAAGTGTGGAGCTGGATGAACACATCAGGAAGCTCTCTGATGAAGGGTCTAGGCCTGAAACGTCAGCTTTTGTGCTCCTGAGATACTGCTTGGCCTGCTGTGTTCATCCAGCTTCACACTTTGTTATCTTGGATTCTCCAGCATCTGCAGTTCCCATTATCTCAGTCTTATAATGTGTTCATTCAAGTCACATTCCAACGCCTACTGGTTACTGTCCCTACAATTCACTTATCCCTGTAATGATATTGGAGCTGCTTTTACTGTTTCCTCTCATAATTTTACTTAAATCTTCTCCTCTAATGCTTTTAGTGATTTTTTTTGTATATTCGTGAATCCATAAATACCTCAAAATCTATAGCTATGCTGAGTGGAATGCTGGGTCAGTGGTTAGCACTGCTGCCTCACAGTGCCAGGGACCTGGGTTCAAATCCACCCTTAAGTGACTGTCTGTTTGGAGTTTGCATATTCTCCCCATGTCTTCATGGGTTCCCGCCAGGTGCTCTGGTTTGCTCCCACAGCCCACAGATGTGCAGGCTAGGTGGATTGGCCATGCTAAATTTCCCACTATTCAGGGATGTGTGGATTAAAGGGGGGATGGGTCTGGGTGGGATGCAATGACAGTCATTGTGGACTGATGGGCCAAAGGGCCTGTTTCCAGTCTGTTGGGTTCTGGAATTATATGAAGGATTTTAACTTAAAAATGACTATTCCACTGCAGACAATCTCACTAATTAAATGTAAAGTGGGTATCTCTGTCTGATGCATAAACGACTGAAGCTGCATATTCTATCTCAGTTTTGTTACCTTGTGTCTGCAAAGCTACTATTTTTCTTGTTGTGAAGACTACATTAATCAAATATTTCCCAAGATCTCCAACTACTGTCAGACGTGGTCTGCGCATTAACTCTGGGCAGCCATTGGCCATTTGTACTGCCCAGTTGTGGGCAGCCCTAATAATGTTTTACTTTGTATCTAAACCTGTGTTGTGACTGTCATTGAAGCATTTAGTGGGACAGTGTAAAGGGAGATTAACATGCATTTTAAAGGAGTGGAGGGAACATTACTCCATACATAACCCAGTTCTGTACCTTCCCTTGGAGTATTTTATAAGGACATTGTACAGAGATACTTACTTTCATTTTTAAAATAATAGATCTTTGTCCTGTATTGAACCTTGCACGAGACCGGCATGAGATGTGTTTGATGGAGAGAGTGCTGTGGGATTTTATTGTGTGACACACACTGTGCTGTATCTGTCCTGGGACCGGTATTTTTTCAGGATCATGTTGGGATGGTCTAATCCACAGTGAAACCCATAGTGAATATGGCATGGGAATTTTTTAAAGAGTTCACACTATTGCTAGAATTTTAGATGAAGAAACAAATCCCAGACTCAAGAAACAGCAATCACTCTTTTCTTTGTATCAAACTCAACAGTTTCCATTTTTATCTCAAACATTATAATCACATCAAAACTTCTCAAGACCTCGAGGTTTGAAGCCCAATGTGGTCCACAGACTTGAGTCATGTGGTCTGAAGGCTTGCTCCTGGCATGGAATTGACCCAAAAACTAAACTCCAAGTACCATTTAAAGAGAAAACTTCTCTATTCTTTATCCTTATGCTGAGCTTTCACTTATGATTCATTCTAGTCCGTAACTCATACTTACATATTCTGTACATTGGCACCCTGTACCTAAGGTGCCACCAAAACAGCTAAATTGCAAAGTTTTCGCATTGCTCATTCAGGCACACATATCAATAAAAGCTAATTCAATTCAGGTCAGTTCTAAATCCCAGGAATAATACAATGGGTTTGTACCATTTCACTCTTCAGCCATTGTCCAGCTATCATTCTGGTGAATCTCCATTGCACTCAAAGGCACATGCATTCCCAATTCCACACTCTTTCATGCGTTTTACAGCTTATAAAGTAAATGTCAATCCTGTACAAACATCAAGTGGTGACAGTGAACAAAATGTAAGACCCACTCCTTCAGAATCATTTGTCATGCCTTGCAGGTGAAAAGACATTTCACACTTGGTACATCATCATGTCTCGACCTCCTGTATGTTCAATACAATGAGATGAGAAGTGTTACTTTGTGGATATTGGACTGAGAAGGACGGCAGAAATGAAATGGTCCAATAAGAAAAAGGGCACAGGGCAGAGAAGGCTTCACTTTGATGACATAATTCTGTCAGCACTGGACATGGGGTCAAGCTGTTTTCATTCATTCATTCATTCCTGCACTGGAGAAATGTGAGTTTTGTTTGCAGCAGTAGGACTTGTGAATGGACGTTTGAAGGAATACACAGGTTGTGATTGATAAAGATGCAAATCCCAGAAACAGTTTACAGTCTTGGAGCCATACAGCAGGGAAAAAAGACCCTTCAGTCCAACCATTCCATCCCAACCATAATCCCAAACTAAAATATTCCCACCTGTCTGCACATAGCTCATATCCATTCAAATGTTTTCTGTTCATGCACTTACTTAAATGTCTTTTAAATGTTTAACTATAACCACAACCATTGCCTCTGGAATTTCATTCCACACAAGCACCAGTCCCTGTGTAAAACACTTGCTTCTCATGTCTTCTTTTAAATCTTCCTTCTCACACCTTAAAAATCTGCCACAAATTCTTGAGATGCGTCACCAGAGGGAAAATAAAACACATGTAATTCACAAATATCTATCCCCCCCATTAATTATACAAACCTCTATAAAGTTTGGTAACCCCTCCAATGCTCAAGTGAAAGAAGCCTCAGCCTATCCAGCATCTCTTCATAAAACAAACCATCCATCCTGCACAACATTGTGGTCAATATCTGAACCCACTACAGTTTAATAAAATCCTTCCGAACAGTGCAACCAGAATTGGACACAGTACTCCAGAAGAGGCCTCAACAACATCCTGTACAACAACAACAACAAACAGTATAAATTCCAAGTGGAGGAGAATAACATTGCTTCATCGGAGAATCCACTGCTGATGCCACTTGGTATAGTGACAAAACATCTGAACAGGAACAAGTCAGCTCAGTGAGCGAGTCAATAACCTCACCCACAACCAGAGCTACTGATCTTTGCCAAAACTTTGTTACTTACCATGCTTTCTATATTCTCTTCAAAGCAACGTATCAATGACAAACAAAAGTGGACCAAGCATTTCACCTGTGGACCACCGCTAATGACAGGACTCCATTCCAATAAACAATCTTCCACCATCTCTCCCTGTTTCCTGTTGTTAAGCCAATTTTGTATCCAACTGGCAAGCTCACCCCGAATCCCATGTGATCTAACTTTACTAAGTGTACCATGTGGAACTTTGTCAAAGGCTTGACTGAAGTCCAAGTGAACAGTGTCTATTGCTCTGCCTTCATCAATTTTCCTGGTTGCATCCTGACAAACAACTGAACCATGTTTGTGAGAAACGATTTCCCTCACACAAAACCATGCTGACTGTCCCTAATCATTCCCTGCCTCTCTAAATGCATGTAAATCCTATCTATCAGAATCACTTCTAGTGACTTACCCAAACCTGGAGTCAACCTCACAGTTCTATAATTCCCAAGCTTCTCCTTACGTCCCTGCTCAATGGACAACATTTACCACTCACCTGTCATCCAACTCCTCAGCCTTAGTTGTAAATGACACCAATATTTCGGCAAAGGGTCTCTAAATTTCCTCCTTATCCTGCCACAATGTCCTGGGACATACCATTTTGTCCTGGAGATTTTTCTGCCTTCATATTTTCTACAGTATCAAGCACTTCTTCATCTTTAATGTGACATTTTAAAAAAATAATGTTTATTTCCCTGAGTTCTCAAGGCACCATTTCTTTCCCACAGCAAAAACCGATACAAAATATTTATTTTAAATCTCTCCCATCTCCTGAGGTTCAACACAAAGACGACCTCTTTGATTGAAGGGGCCCTAATCCCTCTCTAGTTATTAGCCTGCGCTTAATGTACTTGTAGAATCTCCATAGATTATCCTGAACCTTATTTTCCCTGTCTATCCCATATCCCCTCTTTGCCATCCTGATTGCCTTCTTAACAATGCTCCTACATTCTTTATCCTGTTCATGAACTTCATTTGAACACAGTTTTTCATATCTAATAATTGATTCTTCTTTATTCTTTACTAGCATCTTGGCATCTTTATTCTTCCACTGTTCTCTCATCGTCCCAGCCTTATCTTTACTACACCAGGTTCATAATGACTCTGAACTCTCATTTTCACATTTGTAAATGCCTTCTACTTAACAGATGTCCCTTTCTTTGCGAACTCTACTCCAACCAATCTTTGAAAGTTCTTGTCTTGTACCATTAAAACTTACCTTTCTCCAGTTAAAAATATTATTTTTATGGAAAGCTGATCCTTTTTGATAACAAGGTGGAGAGCTGGATGAGCACAGCAGGCCAAGCAGCATTAGAGGAGCAGGAAAGCTGACGTTTCGGGTCTGGACCCTTCTTTGGCAATGTCAGCTTTCCTGCTCCTCTGATGCTGCTCAGCCTGCTGTGTTCATCCAACTCTACACCTTGTTATCTTCGATTCACCAGCACCAGCAGCTCCTACTATTTCCTTTTTGATAACTGTTTTAAAACAAATATAATAATGACCACTAGACCCAAGCTGTTCCCCTCCCATCACAACAGTCCGTTATCTTGTCATATTACCCATTAGAAGATCAAGTTTTGCTCCTTCTCTCTGAGGAGCATTTACATTTTGATGAAAAAACTTGAACAGGTTTTACAAATTCTTCACGATCAAAACATTTAATAGTTCCAGTCAATATTTGGAAAGTTAATATTTTTTATTCTTGACTTTTTTATGCTTACATATATCTGAGTTCTCTCTACATACTAGTTTTTGAATTTCCACTGGATTATTTGGAAGGCTATATACACTGTAATTAGATTAGATTAGATTCCCTACAGTGTGGAAACAGGCCCTTTGGCCCAACAAGTCCACACCGCCCATAGGCGCATCCCACCCAGACCCATTCCCCTATAACCCACACACCACTGAACACTACGGGCAATTCAGCATGGCCAATCCACCTAGCCTGTACATGTTTGGATTGTGGGACGAAACTGGAGCACCCGGAGGAAACCCATGCAGACACGGGGAGAATGTGCAAACTCCGCACAGACAGTCACTCAAGGCTGGAATCGAACCTGGATCCCTGGTGCTGTGAGGCTGCAGTGCTAACTCTGATGAAGGGTCTAGGCCCGAAATGTCAGCTTTTGTGCTCCTGAGATGCTGCTGGGCCTGCTGTGTTCATCCAGCTCCACACTTTGGTATCTTGGATTCTCCAGCATCTGCAGTTCCCATTATCACTAACCACTGAGCCACTGTGCTGCCCCAAAATGGTAATCCAATTAAGGTATTCATTACAATTTTTTAAACTTTTAATTTCAATTTAAAGTCACTGCCATGAAGTAATTCAATGCTTCAGGGATATCTCAATTACTTTCCAAACTTCAAACAATCAGAGTGATTGGAATATGTAAAATAAAAGAGACTTATCAGATCAGCGTCTAAAGCCTGGTTCAGAAACTGTAACGGATGTTTGATCTGGAGTCAGGATTGTTTTATTCAGAAAGCAGGAATTTACCAGAATTGATAAAACTTAAAAGTGGCTAAACGCAAGGCATAACTATCCTCTGAGGACATGGGGTGCCCAGCTTGCTTGTAACGACCAGCAGAAAACTCCCATGTTTTTCTCTCTTTTTGATTTGAATTGTGGGCTGTATATTCTTTGGTTGTAACTTTCTGTCGAACATGCAACATCCTGACCCAGCGACAGACAATTCAGCGACAGGTTTGACCTGACATTCCTCATTCTCTGGAAATGTGTGTTTCCTGTTTGTTTCTTGTTGTCTTGGAGACCCTTCTGACTGTAGAGAGCAGAATGAAAAAGCTGATGGGATTTGCGATGATCAGAGTTGTCAATTATTCATAAACCAGACCTAGAAATGCAGGAATAGCGGAATGAAAATAGCTATTGATGCTCTTGCCGAAAACAATCGCTGATAGCTTCCTGTATGAAAATCTCAGGTGTGCATTAAACAGGCAGAACCGTATAACCTGGGATCAGGAATAGGCCATTCAGCCCTTTCGAGTCTGTTATGACATTCATTGCAATCATGACTGATCATCTAATCCCCTCGCCTCATTCTGAATTCCAGCGAATACCCCAGATGAACCAATCTCTCCCCATGGCCCAGCCTTGGCATCTTTGGCATCGACTTGGTGAACATCTGCTGCACTCCCTCTGGGGCAAGTCATTCCTGACTTAGATAGTGAGAGCGAAACAGCAAACTTTCTACTTTCCAGTGAGGACAAGCACAACCTCCTTAACCTCTCCTTGTAAGACAGTCCCTCCACACCCACTATCAGCCGAGTCAATCTTCACCTCACTGCATCCAATGTCAGACACCTTTCCTTGTATCGGGGACACAAAACTGCTCACAGTGTTCTACCTGTGATCAAAGCAGCGATGTGAGGGTGGAGTGCCTTTATCCCGGGGAGACACAGAAAGCTTAAGAAGACCATGGAGATTGGCGAATGTTTTCATCCTGAACAATCCAAAGAGACGAGACTGTACTTGTGAAAACAGCGCACAGAATGGACAGATGCAATAATTTTAACACCATACCCAGGAATGAGCAATAAGATTAAAAGCAGTGCATAAGACAACAAAAGAAAACAGGAGCAGGGACAGAATTTTGGCCCCCTTGAGCCTGCTATCCCCTTCCAGAGGATCCTGCCTAATTTGACTTGCCTCAAATACACATTCCTGCTCTTTCTCTGAAAAAAATACTCAACTCCCCCAACGATCAGAACCTATCTCAGCTTTAAATATTCCTAAGTTCTCTGTGTCCACAGATCTCTGTGGTGAACATCCACAAGGACTCAGAACCCTGTGCGAAAAGAAATTCCTTCTCCATTCACTTTATTAATTCATCAGACAATATACGAGTAGCTCATACATTTTACCAAAAAATCGAACCAATCTGTACACCCACGAGGGTCTCATGACACTCCCTCAGTAGTGACAGAATATAAAATCTAATACCTGAGCAATGTAGATGGTGATGTTGCTGGCTAGATCCTCCATTCCCTCTCAAAGAAACTCCCCATGTCTGCGTGGGTTCCCTCTGTGTGTTCTGGTTTTTTTTCCAACAGTCCAAAGTTGTGCAGGCCAGGTGGATTGGCCTTGCTAAATTACCCATAGTGTTCAGAGATGTGGAGATGAGGTGGGTTATTGGGGGATGGGTCTCGGTGGGATGATCTGTGAGTTGGTGTGAACTTGTTGGGTCAAAGGGCCTGTTTTCACACTGTAGGGATTCTATGATCTATGATTGAAAACTGTCCAAGTGAGCAATCTTTTGTCTTTAATCCATTTTGAGTTGCCACATATTAATATTTTAAATTTTAAACATTGAATTAGAGTATCTTCCAATTTAGTTCCATGGCTCACTCAGTCTTTGTCGCTTTATCCATATAAGTATTTACCAATGACCCTGGACACAAAATGATCCTCCTTCACCTGATCCCAATTCTAGTCAGATCTTCTCTTTCAATGCAATGGATCTGCAGTTAAATCTAAGAAGTTGGTTTGCCCTTAGATTTGATAACTAATCCCTCCAGTGCTTTCCTTTCACAGGAATGGTTGTTGCAGGTTCCGGGATTTAGATGTTTCAGTAAGAACAGAGAAGATGCTAAAAGGGGCGGAGGTGTGGCATTGTTGGTCAAGGACAGTATTACGGTTGCAGAAAGGATGTTTGGGGACTCGACAACTGAGGTAGTATGGGCTGAAGTTAGAAACAGGAAAGGAGATGTCACACTGTTGGAAGTTTTCTATAGGCCTCTGAATGGTTCCAGAGATATAGAGGAAAGGATAGCAAAGATGATTCTCGATAGGAGTGAGAGAGACAGGGTAGTTGTCATGGGGGACTTCAACTTTCCAGATATTGACTGGGAACACTATAGTTCGAGTACTATAGATGGGTCAGGTTTTGTCCAGAGTGTGCAGGAGGGCTTCCTGACACAGTATGTAGATAGGCCAACAAGGGGCGAAGCCACATTAGATTTGATACTGGGTAATGAGCCCGGCCAGGTGTTAGATTTGGAAGTAGGTGAGCACTTTGGTGATAGCGATCACAATTTTGTTATGTTTAATTTAGTGATGGACAGGGATAGGTGTATACCACTGGGCAAGAGTTATAGCTGGGGGAAAGGCAATTACGATGAGATTAGGCAAGATTAGGGAGCATAGAATGGGGAAGGAAACTGCAGGAGATGGGCACATGAGAAATGTGGAGCTTATTCAAGAAAAAGCTCCTGTGTATCCTAGATAAATATGTACCTGTCAGGCAGGGAGGAAGCTGTAGAGTGCGGGAGCCGTGGTTTACGAAGGAGGTGGAATCTCTGGTCAAGAGGAAGATGGCGGCTTATGTTAGGATGAGATATGAAGGCTCAGTTAGGGAACTTGAGGGCTATGAGGTAGCCAGGAAAGACCTAAAGAGAGAGCTCAGAAGAGCCAGGAGGAGACATGAGAAGTTGTTGGCGGATAGGATCAGGGTAAACCTTAAGGCTTTCTCTCGGTATTTAAGGAATAAAAGAATGACGACAGTAAGATTAGGCCCAATCAAGGATACTAGTGGTAAGTTGTGTGTGGAGTCAGATGAGATCGGGGAAGCGCTAAATGAATATTTTTCAACAGTACTCACTCTAGAAAATGACAATGTTGTCGAGGAGAATACTGAGATACAGGCTACTAGACTAGGTGGGATTGAGGTTCACATGGAAGAGGTATTAGAAATCCTTCAGAAGGTGAAGATAGATAAGTCCCCTGGGCCGGATGGGATTTATCCTAGGATCCTCTGGGAAGCCAGGGAGGAGATTGCCGAGCCTTTGGCATTGATCTTTAACTTGTCATTGTCTACAGTAATAGTGCCAGATGACTGGAGAATAGCAAATGTGGTTCCCCTGTTCAAGAAGGAGAGTAGAGACAACCCTGGTAATTATAGACCAGTGAGCCTTACCTCAGTTGTTGGTAAAGTGTTGGAAAAGGTTATAAGGGGTAGGATTTATAATCATCTAGAAAAGAATAAATTGATTCGGGATAGTCAGCATGGTTTTGTGAAGAGAAGGTCGTGCCTCACAAACCTTACTGAGTTCTTTGAGAAGGTGACCAAACAGGTAGATGAGAGTAAACCGGTTGATGTGGTGTATATGGATTTCAGCAAGGCGCTCGATAAGGTTCCCCATAACAGACTATTGTACAAAATGCGGAGGAATGGAATTGTGGGATATATAGCAGTTTGGATCGGAAATTGGCATGCTGAAAGAAGACAGAGGGTGGTAGTTGATGGGAAATGTTCATCCTGGAGACCAGTTACTGGTGGTGTACCGCAAGGGTCGGTGTTGGGTCCACTGCTGTTTGTCATTTTTATAAATGACCTGGATGAGGGGGTAGAAGGATGGGTTAGTAAATTTGCAGATGACACTAAGGTCGGTAGAGTTGTGGATAGTGACAAAGGATGCTGTAGGTTGCAGAGAGACCTAGATAAGCTGCAGAGCTGGGCTGAGAGGTGGCAAATGGAGTTTAATGCAGACAAGTGTGAGGTGATGCACTTTGGTAGGAGTAACCGGAAGGCAAAGTACAGGGCTAATGGTAAGATTCTTAGCAGTGTAGATGAGCAGAGAGATCTCGGTGTCCATGAACACAGATCCTTGAAAGTTGCCACCCAGCTTGACAGGGCTGTTCAGAAGGCATACAGTGTTTTAGCTTTTATTAATAGAGGGATCGAGTTCCGGAACCAAGAGGTTATGGTGAAGTTGTACAAAACTCTGGTGTGGCCGCACTTGGAGTATTGTATACAGTTCTGGTCACCGCATTATAAGAAGGATGTGGAAGCTTTGGAAAGGGTGCAGAGGAGATTTACTAGGATGTTGCCTGGTATGGAGGGAAAGTCTTACGAGGAAATGCTGAGGGACTTGAGGCTGTTTTCATTAGAGAGAAGAAGGTTGAGAGGTGACTTAATTGAAACATATAAAATAATCAGAGGGTTAGATAGGGTGGATAGGGAGACCCTTTTTCCTAGGATGGTGACGGCGAGCACAAGCGGGCATAGCTTTAAATTGAGGGGTGAAAGATATAGGACAGATGTCAGAGGTGGTTTCTTTACTCAGAGAGTAGTAAGGGAATGGAATGCTTTGCCTGCAACGGTCGTAGATTCGCCAACTTTAGGTACATTTAAGTGGTCATTGGACAAGCATATGGACGTACTGGAATAGTGTTGGTTAGATGGGCTTGAGATCGGTATGACAGGTCAGCACAACATCGAGGGCCGAAGGGCCTGAACTGTGCTGTAATGTTCTATGTTCTATGTTCCCATTCAGTTAACATCGCAGTGACTGTCATTCTGATCAGAGAGCACTGTGGCCTCTCAAAATGTATCACAGACTATCCAGTGAGAATGGTTGTAATTTGTATCATGCAGCTCCCATTCAGCTGAAGCATTTCAACACATTCCCAGATTGTCGGGGAGGGTTTTCATAATTCAAATAGTTCTTTAACTGTCAGTGCTTTTTGTTCTGAGAAGAAGAAACTGAGTGCGGACATGACTGGGATCTATAAAATTATCAGAGTCACTGATGTGGTACACTGGAAAAAATATTTCCCCTTTGTGAAGGGATCAGTGATGGCAGCATAGACGAAAGGCAAAAGGTAGAAAGGCTAAGAGGAGAGGTGTTTATGGTTTTGACCCAGAAGGTGCTGTGAGTGAGGATCATACTGTTTCTTCACAAATCTCATTACATTGAGGAGAATTTAGATACTTACTTGCTGTCACGTGGGAAGATTAGCCATAATGTGGAAAATGGGATGAGGGTTGTCAGATTATTGTTGACCAGCAGATGGGCCAAATGGTCTGCTTATACGCTGTGAAAATCTATGAATCTGTGAGTAAGAGCTGTCATGGCAGTTTGATATCCATGGAGACCTGAGCTGTAAAGTTGCCTGAATCGAAACTCCCAGTGCTCAGTGACTGTGATTAATGTCAGTCTCCGTGGATCCTCATTGTGTCATTGGAGGGTTTCCCGCTTCCCTTAATAAAAGTTTTCAAAGTGTTATCCCATAGTGTTAGTGGGAGCCTCATCCCCACCACTAACAGGCATCAGCAGCTCCAGAGAGAAGGAGAGAAGAAATGAAAACAGGCGAACAAGAATATTCTAACAATGGGTCAGAATCTGGGAACAAAAGACTGGAACATTGCAACAATGGCCAGGGATTTATCCTGGTCTCTTTATTCTCTTTCTTCGGGGCCTGTGTCAGCATATTGGTTGGAAGAATTGTGTTATGTTATCAGTACTTTTAATATCCAATCCTGGCTATTGTTGGAGTCCCTGGTAAGTCTTGCCATCCACTTACTGATTGTCACTATCTTGTTTAACATTAGTCTTGACCTGGTCACAGATTCTGCCACTGTTCCCACTGGTGCTGTTCCTACTGCGCTAAATTTAGTTATTTAATGTCTTTGTTTCATCTCCTGGTTCTGCATTGAACCCATTGTATAATCCGCTGAGTATATTTTAAGCAAGAGCCAAAAGAACTGCGGATGCTGCAAATCAGGAACAAAAACAAAGTTGCTGGAAAAGCTCAGCAGGTCTGGCAGCATCTGTGGAGGAGAGAAGAGTTAATGTTTCGGGTCTGGTGACCCTTCCTCAGAACCCCAGTTCACCGGCGGCGAAACATTAACTCATTTTCTCCTCCACAGATGCTACCAGATCTGCTGAGCTTTTCCAGCAACTTTGTTTTTGTTCCTATATTTTAAGCAAAATGGTCAGAATCTTAAATCAAGATAACAAAGTGTGGAGCTGGATGAACACAGCAGGCCAAGCAGCATCTTAGGAGCACAAAAGCTGACGTTTTGGGCTTAGACCCTTCATCAGAAAAGGAGGAGGGGGAGAGGGTTCTGAAATAAATAGGGAGAGAGGGGGAGGCGGACTGAAGATGGATAGAGGAGAAGATAGGTGGAGAGGAGAGAATGGGTGGGGAGGTAGGGAGGGGACAGGTCCGTCCGGGGAGGATGGACAGGTCTAAGGGGCAGGATGAGTATGGTAGGTAGGAAATGGAGGTGCGGCTTGAGGTGGGAGGAGGGGATAGATGAGAGGAAGAACAGGTTAGGGAGGCTGGGATGAGCTGGGCGGGTTTTGGGATGGGTGGGGGCAAGGGAATTTTGAAGCTGGTGAAATCTACAGTGATGCCATTGGGCTGCAGGGTTCCCAAGCGGAATATGAGTTGTTGTCCCTACAACCTTCAGGTGGCATCATTGTGGCACTACAGGAGGCCTAGAATGGTTATGTTGTCTAAGGAATGGGAGGGGGAGTGGAAATGGTTTGCGACTGGGAGGTGCAGTTGTTTGTTGCGAACCGAGTGGAAGTGTTCTGCAAAGCGGTCCCCAAGCCTCCACTTGGTTTCCCCAATGTAGAGGAGGCCACACCGGGTACAGTGGATGCAGTATACCACATTGGCAGATGTGCAGGTGAACCTCTGCTTAATGTGGAATGTCATCTTGGGGCCTGGGATAGGGGTGAGGGAGGAGGTGTGGGAGCAAGTGTAGCACTTCCTGCGGTTGCAGGGGAAAGTGCCAGGTGTGGTGGGGCTAGAGGGGAGTGTGGAGCACTAAATCAGTTAGCTTTTTGTGTTAGTTAACTTCTTGGATGAATTATGATTTGATTCAATTAGTTGTGTGATGGCCCTTGGGGTGATGGGGCATGCTGGTTGTGCCAACTTTTGTCAGAATGTTTGGACATTTCATTATTAATGTAGCCTTTGTAATGTCATGTAAACCAGGCAACAACAATCATCGTCTTTGAGAGTAATGCACTGTTGTCTTCTTTTTATTATGAGACTCCCCTTCTCCTGCTCACTCCCAGATCCATCGTCACTCTCAGTTACTTCCTCATTTCCACCTCCCAATCAATCTCGCCTCTTTTATTGCTCTCACCTCTGCTGCTCCTTCTCCCTGCTTTGCCGTCCCCAATTCCCTTGGGTCTCTCGGAGTATTGTACTTCTACAGGCCGGCCTCACTCCCAGTGAAGTGTTAATGCTGCCTCCCCTATTACTCTCACTTCCAGCGTTACACTGGATATCTTCATGCTCCGTGTTCCTCTATCTCTCGCCTATCTACCACTACTGGCAACTTTGCAGCCATCACACATCCATCAGTGCAACGTCTCTGTCACTCCCATGTTTACTGTCGCTTCAAACTCCCCTGTCAGTCCCACCTCCCCTGCCCACTCCAGTGTTCTCGGTCACTTCTGACCCTGCTGACACCTCATGCAGAGCTGTCACTCCCAGTTCTGCTGTCACTTCATACTCCCTGTGACTCCACATTTTCCTCTCACTTCACACTGCCCTGTCATTACAGTCTCACCTGTCATTCCATAATCCCCTCTCCCTCCTTTCACTTTCTCATTACATATTCCCCTGTCACTCCACACTCCTTGTGATTCCATACTCTAATCTCATTTCAAACTCCCTCTTCACTCCATGTTTCCCCATTACACCCAGCCCTGCTGTCTCTCCAGACTCTCCTGGCATATGCAGCTCTATTTTATCTTCGTACCCACCTCCATTCCAAGTTCTATTCTAACTCCATCCTCTCTCTCACTCCTGACTCCCTCATGAATCTTACAACCCTTGTGACAGGGCTGTTAAGAAGGCATACAGTGTTTTAGCTTTTATTAATAGAGGGATTGAGTTCCGGAACCAAGAGGTTATGGTGAAGCTGTACAAAACTCTGGTGCAGCCGCATTTGGAGTATTGTTTACAGTTCTGGTCACCGCATTATAAGAAGGATGTGGAAGCTTTGAAAAGGGTGCAGAGGAGATTTACTAGGATGTTGCCTGGTATGGAGGGAAGGTCTTACGAGGAAAGGCTGAGGGACTTGAGGCTGTTTTCATTAGAGAGAAGAAGGTTGAGAGGTGACTTAATTGAAACATATAAAATAATCAGAGGGTTAGATAGGGTGGATAGGGAGACCCTTTTTCCTAGGATGGTGACGCCGAGCACGAGGGGGCATAGCTTTAAATTGGAGGGGTGAAAGATAAAGGACAGATGTCAGAGGTAGTTTCTTTACTCAGGGAGTAGTAAGGGAATGGAACGCTTTGCCTGCAATGGTAGTAGATTCACCAACTTTAAGTACATTTAAGTCATCATCAAGCGTATGGACGTGCATGGAATAGTGTAGGTTAGATGGGTTTCAGATCGGTATGACAGGTTGGCACAACAGCGAGGGCTGAAGGGCCTGTACTGTGTTGTAATGTTCTATGTTCTATGATATATTGGAGGTAATTGCATGAGGGCTAAGCTCTACAAAACAAAGTGGCAAAAAACCCCAATATTAAAGATAAATTTCACACATAGGGATCCAAGTTGATATCAGGATAGGCAGTTCAGAAGATACACACACAGTGAAATAAGCAAATAGCCTATGGCTCTTATTAAATACCTACTTTCCTTCATGGTTAATAGTGTCCCCTCTCCAAAGGTAGGCATGGCACCCACTGTACTATTCACACAGCACCACACCCGCCCCAGGAAAAACATTCACCCTGTGGACTGACTGCAATAATTTTCATGTTTTTTTTCTGGTGGGTTACATGGGTACACATCACATGCCATTCCTCAATGCTGTGATATAAAACTAAACTCACTACATTTCCAGAGCGACATAGGGCTACAGAAAGTGAGGGGGGGGGGGGCGGTAAAGGTTTAACCTGAGGGTCAGCACGCTTCAGGCAAGGGGCGAGGTTGAGAAAGATAGTCCTTCAGTGTAACCTCAGCCTGTGTGGAATATAGACGCAACCTGTCAACATAGTTTAAAGCAGGCATTGATGTGAATTAGGCCCATCTGCTTTTGAATTATTCCAATCACAACTCAAACAGAGCATACTTCATCTTAACATTTTTCTGGTTGTCGACCTGGATCAGGTATTTCACATGTACACAGGGAGGGATTTTGGGAGGAAGACCCATTTCACTCTTTCTGATCGCAGTGTCTGCAGGGAAGTGACCCAAGTATTCATTTCTGTCACTTTCCCTTTCCAATCTCAGCCAGTTGACTGTTGATAAAACATTAGTTTGATCTGTTGGAGCTGTCTGTTTCATTTCATGATTTTGCACTTAAGGACTGGTAATCATGATGTTCCACATTGTTGAACCTGTCTGTCTTGCGAGTAATAGGGGCAAAATTATAGGTGACAGGAATTTAATTAAAACCAGAGTGCTAAGCAATCATGATAATTTACAGAATCCCAATAGAACAGGCCTTTCAGCCCCACAAGTTTACACTGCCCTTCTGAAAAGCATTCCACCCAATCCCATCCCCCTACCCCTGCATTTGCCATGTTTAACCCACCTAACCTACAAAGCCCTGGACACTACAAGCAATTTAGCATGGCCAATCCAACAAACTTGCACATCTTTGAACTGTGGGAGGAAACCCATGCAGACACAGGAGAATGTGCAAATTGTACACAGACAGCTACCCAAGGGTGAATTGAACCTTGGTCCCTGGTGCTGTGAAGTAGCAGTGCCAACCCCCAATTATGCATTGATATACTCCGTCCCCCAATTTGAGTGTATCTCTGTTATTTGCATTATAGTCCTTATTCTAACCATTCCCTCTCGAAAGAGGTTTCACCTGACTTATTTACTCTGTAATTTTATGGTGCATTAGTAGTATCTCTACCCTTAAACCAAGAGCCTCAGCTTCAATTCCCACCTGCTCCAGAGGTATAGGCTGCACAGTAGGCAGTGCTCCAATCTGTGATCCAGCTATAATGTTATCAAGGGCAATTTGTGTTGCTGGAGTACAGAGTTTCCCCAGTACTCCTACCACTATTTCTCCAGTTTTCACAAACCTTCCAACCTTACTTTACATCATGGATCACTTATTGTCTCACCATGAATTCCACATATTATCACTTTTTTCTGACAACAGTCCTTCTGAAAGATGTACCTCTGCACCTCTGAACATCAAAGATTGACATGCTCCTATATCTCTTAAAATGGCAATTTCCATCTGTGCTCTTCCTGGCATACGCACGTGGACCTTATCCCCACAAGTAAACAGTTTCAGAAGATCTGGCACTTTCTTCTCAACTAACCTCTGACCAGGTTGTACATTCTGTTGCAGCTATTTAGCCTCCACTCTGCTTTCCTTTACCACTTCGACAAAATTCACTGGTTCGTCCTATTTTCCCACATTGGTCTTCCCATGCTTTTTCTAAACCACCAATACTGCGACTTCATGTGGCCTGCTTTATTTTGGAAAATACCTGAGCTTTTTTACTTTTCTTTTCCCCGTTATGGGTTTTCTTTTCACCCTGTGGGAAACTATCTTTATCATCTTCAATGTGATCTCCTTTTCCCTTATCACCTGAGGATTTCTCTTTTCCCCAATTTCTATCCCTCACAGATTGAAATTGATGTCAGAAGCCAAACTTTGATTTATGAACCAACTCATAATCATTGACCATTTCAGCTGCTAATCTTGCAGTTTTAACTCACTGCTGGTCTACATTAGTCCTCACTACTTCAGGAAGTGAATTTTTGAACTCCTCCAAAAGAATCATCTCTCTGAGAGCGCCATATGTTCGATCCATTCTCACCTAACCCACCTGTCAAATCATTTTGTTTGATCCTTTCAAACTCAATGTACGTTTGATCAGGGTCCCTCCTCAGATTTCTGAAACATTTTCTATAGGCTTCTGGCACTAGCTCAAATGCATTTAAGAGGGCGTTCTTCACTCCTCATACTCCCTAGATACCTTCAATGATAGTGAAGTAAATACTTCACTAGCTCTACCGACCATATTTGTTTGGATCAATGATACCCACATGGTCACTGTCACTTCATTTATTTAGCCGCCTTCTCAAATGAAATGAAAAAGATGTCTACACCTTTCTTGTCAAATCAAGGCAATGCTTGGATATATTTAAAATGCAACTCAATACAGATAAGTGTGAGTTGTCACACTTTGTAAAGTCAAACCAAGGTAGAATTTATACAGTAAATGGTCAGGTCCTGAGAAGTGTTGTGGAACAGAGGAACCTCGGAGTACTAGTACATAGTTCGTTGAAAGTGTTGTTGCAGGTGGACATGTTGGTGAAGAAGGCATTTAGCATCCTGGCGTTCATTGGTTCAGGACTTGAGTATAGGAGTTGGGAAATTATGTTACAGTTGTACATGTCATTGGTGAGGCCGCACTTGGAGTATTGCATACAGTTTTGGTCACCCTCTTATAGAAAGAACATAATTAAACTGGAAAGTGTGCAAAGAAGATTTACAAGGATTTTGTAGGCCTGAGTTATAGGGAGACATTGGATTGGAAAGAATTTTATCCCTTGGAACATAGGAGAATGATGGGTGACCTTATTAAGGTGTATAAAATCATGAGGGGCTTAGATAGGATGAATGCACATCGTCTTTTTCCCAGGTTTGGGGAGTTGAAGACTGGAGGGCATAGGTTCAAGGTGAGAGGGGAACATTTTAAGAAGGACCTGAGGGGCAACTTCTTCATGCAGAGAGTGGTGTGTGTATGGAATGGGATGGTGGATAAAGTGGTCGAAGCAGGTACAAAACAACACTGAAAGAACATTTGGATAGATACATGGATGCGAAGGGTTTAGGGGGAATCGGACCAAATGTAAGCAGTTGGAACTAGCTGAGTGGCACCATGGTCAGCATGGACCAGTTTAGGACGAAGGGCCTGTTCCAATGCTGTATTAATCTATAACTCTATCCCTGTGATGCTGCCTGGCCTGCTGTGTTCTTCCAGCTCCTCATTGTTTTGACCTTTGTAAAAATGTCTGCATTGAGTTCTCACTGCTACTCCACTTCCCGGAGAAGGTTTGAAAATTCACAAATGCTGTTGCGTCACAGTCTAGTTCCATATTTTTGTATCACAGCCCTTTGACAATGTACAAAGGATGGATAGTTAGGTGGATGAAAATTCTAACTATTCTCTTCAGAACTCCATTGACAGGTGCTAATAGATATGAGTGCCAGTCCCACCTCCTCTCAAATTAAGAGGGTGTCCCATACACACATAAATCAAAAGTGAGCTGGGTCTCCCCTCCAAATGTGAACATGTAGCCAACTCTGTCAGAACTATCATGAGAAGCTGGCTCACAAGGAAAACAGGAAAACAACCAGTCAATGCGAAAGTTTGGTCCAAACCCAAGATGGACCCTCCCACTTGGTGAGATAGATTGTGTTCTGGAGATAGGGGTTAACAGGGTCCATAAGACCATAAGACATCGGAGTAGAAGTAAGGCCATTCGGCCCATCGAGTCCACTCCGCCATTTAATCATGGCTGATGGGCATTTCAACTCCACTTACCCCGTAGCTCTTAATTCCTTTGCACTCCGTGGCAATGAATTCCACAAGCTCACCACTCTCTGGCTGAAGAAATGTCTCCTCGTTTCCATTCTAAACTGACCCCCTCTAATTCTAAGGCTGTGCCCACAGGTCCTAGTCTCCCCACCTAACGGAAACAACTTCCCAGCATCCACCATTTCTAAGCCATACATTGTCTTGTAAGTTTCTATTAGATCTCCCCTCAACCTTCTAAACTCTAATGAAAACAATCCCAGGATCCTCAGCCATTCATCATATGTTAAACCTACCATTCCAGGGATCATCCATGTGAATCTCCGCTGGACACGCTCCAGCGCCAGTATATCCTTCCTGAGGCATGGGGCCCAAAATTGGACACAGTATTCTGAATGGGGCCTAACTAAAGCTTTATAAAGTCTCAGAAGCACATCACTGCTTTTATATTCCAACCCTCTTGAGATAAACAACAACATTACATTTGCTTTCTTAATTACGGATTCTACCTTCAAGTTAACCTTCAGAGAATCCTGGACCAACACTCCCAGATCCCTTTGCACTTCTGCTTTGGGAATTTTCTCACCATTTAGAAAATAGTCCATGCCTTTGCTCTTTCTTCCAAAGTGCAAAACCTCACATTTGCTCACGTTGAATTTCATTAGCCATTTCCTGGACCACTCTCCTAAACTGTCTAAATCTTTCTGCAGCCTCCTCACCTCCTCAGTGCTACCTGCCTGTCATCTGTCTTCGTATCATCGGAAAACTTTGCCAGAATGCCCCCAGTCCCTTCATCCAGATCATTAATGTATAAGGTGAACAGCTGTGGCCCCAACACTGAACCCTGCGGGACACCGCTCGTCACTGGTTGCCATTCCGAAAAAGAGCCTTTTATCCCAACTCTCTGCCTTCTGTCAGACAGCCAATCCTCAACCAATCCTCAATCCAAGCCAGTAGCTCACCCCAAACACCATGGGTCCTCACCTCGCTCAGCAGCCTCCCGTGAGACACCTTATCAAAGGCCTGTTGGAAGTTTCATTAGATATTTCAGAAACCCCTTCCCCTCCTCCATTTCTGATGAAAGGTCTAGGCCCGAAATGTCAGCCTTCCTGCTCTGAAGATGCTGCTTGGCCTGCTGTGTTCAAGCAGCTCTACACCGTGTTATCTCAGATTCTCCAGCATCTGCAGTTCCTATTATCTCTGATATAATGAAGCTGGTGTCTGGGACATTGTCTGTAAGTTATGATTCCTTGAGTATTACTATGTCAGGCTGTTACTTAACCCATCCAGGAGACAGCTCTCCCAATTTTAGCATTAGCTCCCAGATGCTAGTCAGGAGGATTTTGCAGCGTTGACAGGGCTGTTTCTGGTGTTCTCTTTTCCAGTGCCCAGGTTCATGCCAGGTGATCCGAATGGTTTCATTTCTTTTGAGACTTTGTAGCAATTGGTAGAGCTGGGTGGCTTGCTAAGCCATTTCAGAGGGCAATTGAGAGTGAACCACATTGCTGTGGGTCTGGAGTCACATGTAGGCCAGACCAGGTAAGGTTGCAGACCTTCAGTGATGTACATTCATGAATTAGATGGGTTTTTTTCAACAAGTGACAATGGATTCATGGTTATCATTAGATTCTTAATTCCAGATTATTTTTCATTGAATTCAAATTCCACCATCTGCAACAGTGGGATTTGAACACAGGTCCCCAAAACATTAGCTAAGTTTCTTGATTAATAGTCTCATCATGATACAACTCGACAATTGCATTCCTATCTTGTTGTATCTCTCTATCACACTCTGTCCCCATCTCTATTTTCTGTACCCCAATCTCTCCTCCCCTTTCTATTACACTATTTCTCTCTAACTCTCCCCCTCTCAATTAGTCTCCCCCCTCTCTCATTCTCTCTCCCTCTCTGTATTTTCCTTTAGCTTTCTCTGTCGGTATCTCTCTCTCTCCCTCTCTAAGTCAATCTCTCTCACTATCTTTCTCTCTATCTCACTTTCCCCCACCGCCTCTCTATCTCTGGCTCTCTCCAAAGAATCCCCACAGCACTGACGCACATCATTCAGCCCATCAAGTCCACACCGACCCTCTGAAGAGCATCTCTGGCCCTGTAACCCTGTAATACCTATGGCCCACCCACCTAGTCTGCACATCCCTGGACACTACAGGAAAATTTAGCATGGCCAATCTATTTTGTGTGTGGGAGAAAACCAGAGCACCCAGAGGATACCCACACAAATATGGCCAGAATGTTTAAACTCCACACAGTCACCTGAAGCTAAAATCAAACCAAGGACCCTAGTGCTGTGAGGCAGAAGTGCTAACTAACTGAGCCACTCTTCCTCCATTTCTGTCTTCCCCCCCCCAATCTGTATCTCGCTCTGCCCATCTCTCATTCTATTTCTCTGCCTTTCGATTCTGCCTCCATCTCGCCCTCCATTTCACTATAGCTCTCTATCGCCATTTCTTGCTGTCTTTATCTGTCCCCCGATCTCTCCATATCACTCTGTTGATCTCACTTTATCTCTCTCTCTGTTGCTGTCTTTGTCTCTCTCTGTCTCACTAGCTCTCTCCTGCTCTACCTACATCTCTTCATCACTTTCTCTTGATCTCCCCCTGTAATGCTGTATCGATCATTCTCTCACGCTGTCTCTGTCTCTCTCTGTCTCTCTCTCTCCCACCATCTCTCTATCTCACTTCATTTCGCTCTCTCTATCTCTGCCTATCCTGTCTCTCTCTCTCTCTCTGTGTCCCTCTATCTCTCCCCCATCTTTCCCAATCTCTTCCCTTTTCCAGTTATATCTCCCTATCTGTCTCTGGAGTAACCCTCTCCCGCCCTCCTCCTCCATCACACTCTCTCCCCATTTTTCACTGTCTCTATCTCTCGATCTGTCCTCTGATCTTTGCCCACACCCCACAAATCTCTCTGCTCATCTCTCTCTCTCTATCTGTCTGTTTCTCTCTCTTTGTCTCTCCCCATATCTCTCACAATCACTCTATATCTTTCTCTATCTCTCAGTCGACCTGTCTCTGTGTCGATATATTTCTATCTCAACCTGTCTGTAATTCTCTATCCTTATACCTCTCTCTCTCTCCATCTGTTCCCCCAATCTCTATTTTTATCTTTCTCTCTCTCACTCTCTTCATCTCACTCCATCTCTCTAGCATTCTCGCACTCCCTGTCTATATCTCTCTCCCTTTTGGTCTGTCTGTCTGCCTCTCTCTCTCTTTCCCAATTTCTCCCCACACCCTATATCACACTCTCTTTCCATCTTTCCCCCCTCACTCAATCACACCCACTCCTTCACTGTCTGTCCCACATCTCTCGCTGTCTCTATCACCATCTCTGTCTGTCCCCCAATCTCGCCTACCTCATGTCTTTCTCCCTCTATCGCTGTACCTTTCTATCATTCTCTTTGTCTTGTGTTCTCTATCTCTCTCGGTCATGCTCTCACTCCATCTCTATGTCTCAGTCTCACTCTCTGTCTCTCTACCCATCTTTTCATAGAATCCCTACAACCTGGAGGCAGGTCATTCAGCCCATCAAATCCACACTGACCTTCTGAAGAGCATCCCATCCACTCCCTGTAACCCTGCATAACCCATCTAGCCTGCACTTCCTTGGACACTTTGGTTAATTTAGCATGACCAGTCTACCTACCCTGCACATCTTTGGACTGTGGCAAAAAAAAAACAGAGCACCTGAAGGAAACCCACGCAGACAAGGGGAGAATGTGCAAACCCCACACAGACAGTCAGTTGAGACTGGAATCAAACCCAGGTCCCTGGTGCTGTGAGGCAGCAGTGCTAACCACTGAGCCACTCTTTTCATCTCACTCCCTATCCATATCTCTCTCCCTCCCTCTCTCACTGTCTCTCTATAACTCTATATATCTGAACCCCAATCTCTCCCACTTCTCTATCTGTCTCTGCCGACCTCTGCCTACACCTCTTTTTTTAATACCTCTCTCTGTAGCTCTAGCTCTCTTCCCTGCTTCTCTGTCCCTGGCTAAATCTCTTTGTGTTTTTTTTGATTTCTCTGTCCCTCTTTCTCCATCTCTTCATTGAATCGCTCCATCATGAAAGGAGGCCTTTCAGCCCAATCAAATCAACACTGACCCTCCTGCAAGCATTCCATCAGACCCACTCCCGTAACCCTACATTCCGTATAGCTAACCGACCTCGTCTCGCACATCCCTCGACATTAGGAGCAATTTAGCATGGCCAATCCATCTAACCTGCAAATCTTTGAACTGTGGGAGGAAACCGGAGCACCCGGAGGAAACCCACGCAGACACATCTATAAAATACCTTGCAAGAACTGTGACAAACACTACATTGGACAAACTGGCAGGAAGCTAGCCACCAGGATACATGAACATCAACTAGCCACAAAACGACATGACCCACTATCACTCGTATCCTTACATAGAGATAAGGAAGGACACCACTTTGATTGGGACAACCCATCCATCCTAGGACAAGCCAAACAGAGACACGCACGAGAATTCCGAGAAGCATGGCATTCCAACCGGAATTCCATCAACAAACACATTGACTTGGAGCCAATCTACCATCCCCTGAGGAAAAGAACAGGAAATGACATCACCAACGCAGGAAATGACATCACCAACCCAAGGAAACCTAACCAGATAAATAGAAAGCGGGACATAACACCAGCGCTTTGTCGGAGGCTCACTGTTGATGTTAACTAGAATGGTGACGAAATGTCTGAAAACTAACCTTCTAGCTCAGCAAGCAAACTCACATCCAAAACCTCAACCTGAGCTACAAATCTTCTCAAAACTCACAGAATTTAATCCTGAAATATATCAGGTGATGCACATCGGAAGAAGTCATGAGACAAGGAGGTACTCAATGAATGGCAAGACACTAGGATGCTTAGGGGACACAGACGGATCATGGGGTACTTGTCCACACAACCTTGAAGGTGGCAGGACAGGTTAACACGATGACTAAGAATGCATACTGAGAACTTGCCTTTATCAGTCATGGCACAGATGTTTTCAGCTGGAAGGTTACGTTGGAATTGTACAGAACTTTGGTTAAGCCAAAGTTGGAATACTGTATGCAGTTCTCATCACCACACTGTTGGAAGGATGTGATTGAATTGGAGGGGGTATAGAGTTCAAAATTCAGAATTCAGTGCACAGTTCCAGAACTCCATCAACAAACACATTGATTTGGAGCCAATCTACCACCCACTGAGAAAAAGAACAGGAAATGACATCACCAATCCAAGGAAACCTAACCAGATAAATAGAAAGCGGGACATAACACCAGCGCTTCGTCGGAGGCTCACTGATGATGTTACCTAGAATGGTGACGAAACATCTGAAAACTAACCTTCCAGCTCAGCGAGCAAACTCACATCCAGAACCTCAACCTGAGCTACAAATCTTCTCAAAACTCACTAGACACAAGGAGAATGTGCAAACTCCATGCAGACTGTCACCCAGTCTGGAATCAGCCCCAGATCCCTAGTGCTGTGAGGCAGTTGTGCTAACCACTGAGTCACACTTCCTGACTCCCTCTATCTCTCTCTCTCTCTCCCTACTCCCAAACTCCGTGTCTCGCTGACCCCTTCTCTCCCTCGCTCGCCTAATCTTCCCCACTCACTATCGTTGTATCTATCAGTCTCACTCCTGCTCTTTCCCAGTATATCCCCCAATCTCTAGGCCACTGTCACACTCTTCATCTCACTCCCAACCACTCTACACTTGTCTCCCTGTCTCTTCCCATCACTATCTTTATCTCTCCCTCTCTATCACTGTCTCTTCCCATCTCTCGCTTCCTCGATCTCTCTCTCACTTCATCTCTACCCCCTCTCTATCTTTCTTTCTCGCTGTCCCCCTATCTCTCCCCCTCTCAATCTATCTCTCCCCAATCTCACCCACTCACAACATCACTCTTTCTATCACTATCTTTGTCTCTCTCTCGTTCTCTGCAGCTCCGTCTCCCCGCCCATCTCGCGCCTTTGTGTATCTCTTTCTCGCAATTGCAATATCAATATCCCTCTTGCTCCATCTCTCTTTATCTCTGTCTCTCTGTCACTTACCTTTCATAGAAGCCCTGCAGCATGGAAGCAGGCCATTCAGCCCATCATGTCCACACTCATCCTCTGGAGAGGATCCTACCTCGACCTTCACTCTGCCCTTCCCCCCAGGTTTCTAGCTCTCCCACTTTCTCTCCCCATCTCTCTAGCTCTATTCTCTCGGTCTCTCCATTTCTCTGTCTCGGTCTAGTTCTTTATCGATAACTCTCTCTCTGTCGCTCAAGCTCTGTACCCTTCTCTCTCTGTCCCCCTCTCCATAGAATTCTTACAGCATGGAAGGAGACCATTCAGCTCATTGAGTCCACTCCCTCCTTTCAGAAGATCATTGCACCATCTCTCCCTCTCTCTATCACTGTATCTCTCTATTAGTCTCACTTTCCATCTTTCGTGCTCTCTATCTATCTGTCTGTCCCCCAATCTCTCCTCCCCCCATATCACTCTCTTTCTCTCTCATTCTCTGTCCTCTCTTCAACTTTGTCTCCCTCCCCCCCAATGTGTCTGACTTGCTCCATCTCTCTGTTTCTCTGTAGCTCTCTCTGTCTCCCTATCTCTGCCTAAATATGTCCCTATCACTCTCTCTCTCTGTATCTCTCTCACTCTCTGTCTCTATTTTCTCTACCCATGTATATGTATTTCTTTATCTCCCTATTCCTATTTTCCCTATCTCTCTCGCTGTAACTCTGTATCACTCTCTCCCCCCCCCATCTCTCGCTGTCTATATCTCTCTAAGTCCCCCAATCTCTCCATATCACTTTGTCTATTTATATCTCACTCTCTCTTCATCTCTCTCTCTCTCTCTCTAAGTCTCTTAAGTCTCACGTCTGTCATCTGCAAGGTGTTAGAAAGGATTCTGAGGGATAGGATTTATGACCATCTGGAAGAGCATGGCTTGATTAAATGCAGTCAACATGGCTTTGTGAGGGGCAGGTCATGCCTCACAAACCTTATCGAGTTCTTTGAGGATGTGACTAGAAAAGTTGATGAGGGTCGAGCTGTGGATGTGGTGTATATGGGCTTCTATGAGATCCCCTTTCATTTGTCTGAACTTCAGTGAAAACAATCCTAACCTAGTCAATCTCTCCTCATATGTCACAGAATTGCTACAGTGTCAAAACAGGCCACTCAGCTCAACAAGTCCACACTGACTCTCTAAAGAGCATGCCACCTGGACTCACCCCCAACCTGATCTCTGTAACCCTTCATTTTCCATGGTTAATCCACCTAAGTTACAAATCCCTTGACACTGTGGGCAATTTTCTATGGCCAATCCACCTAACCTGTGTGTTTTTGGAATGTGGGAGGAAACCCACATAGACACAGGGAGAACATGTAAACTCCACACAGACAGTCACCCAAGGCTGGAATCGAACCCTGGGTCCCTCGTGCTGTGAGGCAGCAGTGCGAACCACTGAGCCACTATCTCACCATCCTCTGAATCAGCCTAGTAAACATTTGCTGCACTTCCTCAAGAGCAAGAGCATCATTCCTCAGGAAAGGAGGGGAAAACTGCACACAATATGCTAAGTGTGACCTCATCAAGGCCCTGTACAACTACAACAACACATTCCTGCTCCTATACCTCTTGCAATGATGGCCAACATACCACTTGCTTTCTTTACTGCCTGCTGACCTTCAGTGACTGGTGCATAAGGACACTCAGGTCCTGCTGCACACTCCCCTCTCCCAATTTACAGCTATTCAAGTAGTAATCTGCATGAATGGAAGTAACCACTGAGCTGCCCTTCCCATCTCTCCCTCTAGCACTCTTCCAATTTCTCCATATCCTGCATACCCTCCACCTTTCCTCATAGAACTTGTACAGCATCGTGCTAACCACTGAGCCACTCTTCCCCTTTTGTCCCTCCCTCTACCTAACCCCATCACTGTATCTCTATCACTCCCTTTACTATTCTATCTCTGTCTCTGTCCTCCTCTCCCCACTCTCTATCTCTTCCCCACCTCACTCCACCCTCTTTGCCCTGCCCTTCTCTCCCTCCCCTCTGTTTCTAGCTCTCTCTGTGTGTCTCCCCCATCTCTTGATCTCCCCCTCTGATATCTATCTCTCTCTTGATCTGTCTCCCCTGCAATCTCTCCCCAATCTCTGTACCACTCTCTATCTCTCTTTATTTCTCTCTTGACCTCTGTCACTCTCTTCATCTCTATCTGTCTCACTCTCTCTCCCACTCCATCTCTCTCTGCCTCTTGAGTTCTCTATTTCTCTTCCTCTCTCTATTTATCTCTTTCTCTCTCCAGCCATCTCTGTCTCTCTCTGTCTCTCTAGCTCTCTCTGTCCATATTTCTGTACTTATCTCTCTCCATCTCTGCCTGTATATCTTTCTTTCTTACTCTAACGCTCTGTCTACTTCACTTTCTTGGTCTCTCTCTCTCTCTCACACACACACACACACACACACACTCTCACACACTCTCACACACTCTCTCACTCACACTCTCACTCTCTCTCACTCTCACATTCTCACTCTCACACTCTCTCACTCTCACACTCTCACTCTCACACTCTCTTTCTCCCTACCACCCCATGTCTCCCTCTCTCTCTCCCGTCTCTCTCCCCTTCTGATAATGAGATTCAGAAACTACTAAACTGGAAGAGCATAATCAGAAGAGAAAAGGCAGGCCTGCAAGTGACTGAAGGCAGAAGTCCAAAAACAAACCTGTGACACAAAGAAGACACCGGAGAAAGCACTGGAGGCCCAAAGAATCATGCATTTTATAACTTGAAGGAAACTGATTGTTTCTCAGCACAACAAAGAATGCGCTGAGACAGTGCCAGCACAATGAGTACAGAAACATACAAATCACAGGGATACTGCTAGGTTAATAACATGCAGAAGTAAAAACTCAAGGAGTCATAAAAAAGGACAGCGTGTCATGGGCCAAACCAGTCTTTGAAGTGGCACACACTGGCAGCACAAGAGAAAACTCACTGACTGTCACACAGCGAGTAGCTAATGAAAGGAAAAGTATCAAATTCAGCCTCATAATTATTTCCACATATGGAGAGTTTTAAATTGACTCACAAAATCACTGATCACAGCAAACGATGTTCATGTTACATGTTAGATTCTTACAGTGCCCACCATCAACTGATAAAGTAAGACTACTGCATACTCAAAATGTTAATGACACAGCCAACATGCAGGTTGGATCAATAAAATCATGCTTCATTGAATTGAGAAATATTCACTTAAAGTGAAACCTTCAAGCACACAAGGTCAGTGAATATCCACATACTTGATCCTACCCAAACTCTATGCTGCGCTCAGTTTATCTGTCACTATACCCCCTTCTATCTCTGTATCCCCTTTCTCTATCTTCCTTTTTCCATCTGTCCTCTCTTACCTCTGTCTCAGTTTCACTCTCAATCTCAATGTCTTTCTGTCTGATTGTCTCCCTCTCAGCCTCACTCTCCCTCTCCCCCTCACTCTCTGTTTATCTTTCTTTCTATGCCTCCTCGCTATTGTTCCCTCATCTTCCTCTTTCAACTTCCCTTTCTCAATGTCCTGCTTTTTATTTCACTATTTATCAATCTCCCTATGCCCCCATTCTCTATCACCTGTCTCTTTATCTATATCTCTCCCCACCTGTAAATCTTTGGACTGTGGGAGGAAACCCATGCAAACATGGGAAGAATGCACAAACACTGCACTATCACCCAAGGCTGGAATTGAACCTGGATCCTTGACTCTATGAGGCAGCAGTGCTAATACAGAAACAAAGAAACATAGAAGATAGGAACAGGAGAAGGCCATTCAGCCCTTCAAGTCTTCTCCCCCATTCATCATGATCATGATCCAGCGTGATGGAGACAGAGATAGACAGAGTGGTATAGAGAAGCGGGGAGACATTGGGGACTGATTGAGAGAGGAGGAGATGGGGACAAGGTCGGGAGATCTAGAGAGAGAGGGAGTCTAACTTCTGTGTGACAATGCAGGGCTTTTTGTCACAAGTAGCAGCACCAATTTTCTCCTTTGTTTCTCCTGAAGAAAAGGGACATCAATTTTCCTCTAACTGGGATCTTTATCATTCTCGCTCCTTGACCATGGGTATATAATTGTTCCAGTGTTAGAAGCTGTGGGGATTTAACAGTGAGAAGTGGGGGTTCTCTGAGAGGAACTCTCATTTTCCCATCTTCTTTCTCTTCACGCCTCTCGTCGACCAATGTCACATAATTGTTCTCACTCTGCTGCAGACCAGCTTGATGGAGATCCATGTCTTGTTCTAAGTACATGGAAGCAGTATATGCCATCCTATTTAAGGCATCATGCAGTGCTGTGGTCATGACCCTGCAAGGCTCAATTTCAGAGCCATGCTTGAACCTCTCTCTATGACAGGCATTATCTGCGATGTGTTTTGGCCTCATGATTCTCCAAGGTGCCTGCACTCATCCAGTTCTGGCCCTTTCCTATCTCCCTACTTTCAGCTGCCCCAAGCTCTGGTATTCCCTCCCAAAAATTCTCTCTTCCCCCTTTAAGGTGTGTCTTAAAATTTAACCATTTCATAATGATTTTATGTTAGAAGAATTCTGTTCTTGTTCCTTTTTTGAGCTGGAATAATTTCTCTATATCTTCTGAGTCCACTACATCCTGATTTTCAAATGCTGTGTAGGATCTCCTTTGAGCGTTCTTCTCACCACAGAATCTTTCATTTCTCATCCATATCATTCTTTTCAAACTCTTCTGTACTCTCTCTAGTACATTGAAATCTTTCCCACAATGTGGCAATTCGAACTGTACACAATGCTGAAACCAAATCAGAAAAGTTTCCTCAACAAGTTCAACATCACCACCTTGCTTCTGCATTGTATTCCCCAATTAATGTAGCTCAGGACTATAATTAATATGTAGGAGGAGAAGCAAGGGCTCCCTTACTGAACCTTGGGGAACCCCAATGCAGCCTTCCTCCAGCCCAAAAAATAATTCAGTACCCATTTCACTCTATTTCTTATCACTCAACCAATTTTGTATCCATGTTGCTATTGTCTCTTTCATATTTAACCAATATGAACTATAGCTTTTCTTTCAAGGCTTTTGTGTGGTACTTTATTGCTTTTCAGAAGTCCATGTGCACTTCATAGACAGCATCACCATCATTGATCCTATCTGTTACCTTCACCAAAAACTCTCAAGTTGATTAAACATGATTTCTCTTTAGAAATGCATACTAACAAACCATACTTTTCCATGTGACGATTAATTTTTTCCAAAACAGTTGTCTCACTGATGCCAAACCAACTGGTCTGAAATTGCTTATTGTCAATTTTACAACCTTTCATCAAAAAGGGTATGATGATTGCAAGTCTCCAGATTTTGGCTCCTCTTCTGAGTTGAGAGAGGGCTGAGAGAGTAAGGCTAGTATCCCCACAATTTCCTATCTCACTTCCTTCATCTGGCTTGGTATTTTGTCACCTTAGAGAAACAACAGTCTATTGAATAATTCTCTTCATCTATTTATCAACACTTTATCACCAGCTTAGTCACTAAAACCTGGGCAAAGTTTGTGTTGTCACAGTGCTGTTAGACTTCATCCAGAAAAGGCTGTGTGCTGTACTTTAATATCAGTCTAAGATTCTGTTGCAATAACTTATATTCAAATGATATTATTTGACCGTTCGATTCTCTAACAGGAAAAGAGTTGCATTCAGACTGTGTGGATGTCAATGTCAGCTTTTTTACCCAGCAGTCACTGCAGTGAAAAATGTTCCTTTTGCTCAGGGCTGTGCAATGCGCAGTTGTGGATCTGGGGCTTCGAGCTGAGATGCACAAGCACGTGTGGTGCTGATGTTGGTGAAGGAGCTGGATTTGTTTTTCCGGGAATGTTCTGAGTGAGGGCTCAGGCCGACTGCAGGTAGAGGCGAGGAAAGGCTCTCTGAATGTCCTGTACCCTCGGCAAAGCTTTGCAGGCCCAATATTTGCAAAAGAAACAGAAAATAGGAGTAGGAGCAGGAGGAGGCCATTCGGCACTTCCAGCCTGCTGCACCCTTCATTATGGTCAGGGCTAATCGTCCATGTCGCTTTCTCCCCATGAACTTGTTGGGCTGAAGGGCCTGCTTCCACACTGCAGGGATTCTATGAATTCTATGAAAATATCTTTGACCCCCAAGTGCTGTATCCAACCTCTGATCATACAGCATGGAAACAGACCCTTAAGTCCAACTAGTCCACACCAACGATGTTCCCAAACTTACCTGAATATGGTTCATATCTCTCCAAACCTTTCCTATTCATGTACTTATCCAAATGTCTTTTAAATGTTGTAACTGTACCCGCATCCACAACTTCCTCTGGAATTTCATTCCATGCAAGCCACTCTTTGTCAAAAAAAGTTGCCCCTCGTGTACTTTTTTAAAACTTTCTCGTCTTAGCATAAAAATATGTCCTCTGGTTTTGAATGCCCCACCCAAGGGGGGAAAACCCTTGCTATTTACCTTATCTGTTCCCCTCATGATTTTATAAACCTCTATAAGGTCACCCCCTCAGCTTCAAATGATCCAGGTCTCAGCCTATTTTTATAACTCAAGCTCTCTATTCCTAGCAACATCCTGGTAAATCTTTTCTGAATCCTTTCCAATTTAATGATATCGTTTCTATAGCAGGGCAACCAGAACTGCACACAGTACTCCAGAAGAGGCCCAGTTTGTGGGGCTGCTGGTGGTGATGTTTGTTTTATGACAAAGTGGCAACATGTCAAGTGTATGAAATACAACAAGTAGTTGACTGATCTGTGGAGCGGTGACCAGTTTTCAATGACAAAGGCCTTTCTCCTGCCAACAACTGTGTTTGTTTCCCAAGTAGCTGAACAGCTTTTGAGTGTGAATGATTATAGTCAGAAGCCATCGGACCTCTGGAAATTGAGGAGGAGTCCTTTACTCTGTAGTAAAAGCTAACTAAAGCCTGCAGAAAGCAGTTTATTTCTTTCACCAGCTGCTACAAGATGTTATTTTTAACCAGAATTTGTGAACTGGCCATCCTATCGCTTCCTACAAGGAAGTGTAAAACACCTGAAGGGAGAATGAGATATTAATAATGTGCAAATGCTGACGAGCAAAATGATCACCTCAATGAATCCTGTAGACAGGGACCATTGGACTGATTTGCATAAATTTCAAAAGTAGTTGAACAAGTATCCTGTACAGCTGCAACATGATCTCCCAAACCCTGTTCTCAATGTACTGACCAATAAAGTCAAGCACACCAAACACCTTCTTCACCACCCTATCTACCTGTGAATCCACTTTCAAGGAACTATGAACTTGCACCCCAAGCTCCCTTTGTTTGGCAACCATCAAGTGTATAACTCCTGCCCTACCAAAATGTAGCACTTCATATTTATCTAAATTAAACTCCATCTGCCACTCCTCAGTCCATTTGCCCATCTCATCAAGGTCCTGTTGTGCTCTAAGTTAACCTTCGCTGTCCACTTACACCACCAATTTTGGTGTCATCTGAAAACTTACTAACACATCCAAATCATTTGTATAAATGACAAATGCAGTCTGGTCACCTTGAGTTTCTTTTATTTGTCAAATGTGGATATGCCCAATTTTTTAACTACAGCTACATCCTTGACTCTATTATATCAATTCTGGACTGTGTCCTCCCTATATCTTTTCTCTTTCAAGTCTTCTGTTTTCTCTCAGGTTTTACCGTTTTCTCAAAAACAATGCTCACTAACATAACTGAGATGCAGAATGATGGAACTTGCAGCACAGACTGAGACCATTCAGTTCATCAAGCTTGCACTTTAGACAATAATTGCCTTAGAATAAAATCTCTCAAGGAGTTTTACCAGGTACAGTTGAGCAGGGAGTAAGGGATACAATCGGCTAGTTAAGTGAAACTGTAATGATTTGGGAGATAACCTGCAATTATCAATGCTTCTTTGTTTTCCATTACAAATTGTAAATAGCATGTATCACAATATTGAGAACTGCATTTAACACAATCTTTGTGAGCTGTAGTAACACTTACAGTGGAGATTGTGTCATTCTCTTTGGTTGTTTGGAAGAGCTACTAGTTTTTTCCATCACAAGAACCAAGGCAGAAATTCGTGACACTGAGTAGGCATGATGCTTGAATTGAGAGACTGCTGACAATGCTAAGGGGCAATTTGCAGAGATAGCATGCATGATCATCCTGGGCAGGAGAAGGGGATGGTGTGAATTTCTATTCCAGACTGACAGTGATAGATCTTTAAAATTTCTTTCCCAAGGGTTTTGAAAGGGTGGATTAACATACATCAAAGGCAAACCAAGAAAAATATTTGTTTCTTCTGAATGTTTATCCCTGGTTCACGGTGATTGAATTTGGAAACTTCTTTTACAGGATCTTCAAGGGGCCTGTGCAAACCTACCACCTGTTCTCTGAATTTTTCTTCAACTGTCAGAAATTTTTCTCTGACTGCGGTACTTCTGATATCCTTCCAGTTGCAAATTTCAGCAGGAGATTTTCAAATTGAAACATGAAAATACTTCAGAGGTGAGTTATTTTGATTATTGAACTAAAATCTTGAGGTTTGAATTCCATGCTGCTTTTGTCTTTGAGAGGCTCCATCGTTCTGGAGTTGGTGTGGCTCCTTTAGAACATAGAACACTACAGCACAATACAGGCCCTTCAGCCCACGATGTTGTGCCAAACTATTACCCTAATCCTAAGGTCTATGTAACCTCCACCCCGACCTTACACTATCATCCATATGCCTGCCTAATAGCGGCTTAAATGTCACTAATGAGGCCGACTCCACTACCCTCTCCGACAATGCATTTGACGCCCCGACCACTCTCTCAGTAAAGAAGCTACCTCTGATGTCTCCCCTAGATCTACCTCCTCTCACTTTCAGACTATGCCCCCTCGTAACAGCTATGTCCACCCGAGGAAAAAGTCTCTGGCTGTCCACTCTATCTATACCTCTGATCGTTTTGCACACCTCTAACAAGTCACCTCTCATCATTTGTCATTCTAAAGAGAAAAGCCCGAGCTCTCTCAACCTTTCCTCATAAGACATTCCCTCCATTCCAGACAACATCTTGGTAAATCTCCTCTGCACCTTTTCCAACGCTTCCACATCTTTCCTGTTAAGAGGTGACCAGAACTGGACACAATTCTCCAGATGTGGCCGAACCAGTGGATCTGAAGCTATGTTCTTTCATTCTTCTGTTTCAGCCTTCTCTGATCACCTCTCTGCAATTGACTTACTTTCTTTGAATTTACACTGTGTGTTTCTTGTGAAGTTTTGTATTTTATTCTTACTTATGTTGACTGTTTCTAAATCTCATTTCTTTTACCTATCCATGACACAAGCTTGACTAGCTTCAGGGGAGAGAAATCAAATGCTATGTGCCCGTAACAGTTCAGAGTAGAGATGATCATAAGCAGCAAAGGAAACAAGAAACCAAACTGAAATTTCTGGAGAAGTTCAGCAGTACTGGCAGGGTCTGTGGAGAGAAAGTAGAGTCATAGTTTCAGGGATAGCAACCCTTCATCAGGAATCAGCAATGAAATTTCACAAGATAACATGGTGTAGAGCTGGACGAACACAGCATGCCAAGCAGCATCAGAGGACCAGGAAAGCTGATTTCTGAAGAAGGATCTCGACCCGAAACATCAGCCTTTCTGCTCCTCTGATGCTGCTTGGCCTGCTGTGTTCAACCAGATCTACACCTTGTTATCTCAGACTCTCCAGCATCTGCAGTTCCTACTACCTATGAAATTTCACAATCTTGGTGAACTATAGCAAAAAACAGGGGATGCTGGAAAATCAAAATTACTTCCAAAAAAGGGGCATTGGCCTTAAAACTTTACTGTGGATTCTCTCCTCAGATGCTGCCAGACCAGCTGAGTTTCTCCGGCAGCTTCTTTTCTACTTTCAAATTTTGGTCCGTTTGAACCAGGAGCCTTTGTTATTCAGTAAGCACAGGGGGCTGTTGGATGAACAGGACTTGGTGTGAGTAAGCCAATCGCAAACAGGGTCTTGGATGAGCTCAAAGACACATGGGCGGCATGGGGCTCAGTGGTTAGCACAATGGCAAACAGGGTCTTGGATGAGCTCAAGGTTACAGGGAGGTTGGTTGTAGGAAATCTGCACAGTGTATGTCAGCTTAGTTCAGTCTCGAGGGGTGACAAAAGTGGATAAGAGTTTAAGCAGCAGATGAGATGAGACTAGGGTAGAATTGGGTGACGTTACTTTGTTAGAAATCAGTGATACTGATAACGAAGGGGAAATGTGCATGGGACCTCATTCCCAGTCCTGGGAATATATGAGATAATAGCACTCCCTGTGTACATTGCAGAGAACTACAGTCCCTGTGTTTATTGGAGAAAATAGCAGTCCCTTTCTATATTGTAGAGAACACAGTCCCTGCATGCATTGTCGAGAACGGCAGTCCCTGTGTGCTTTGTATAGATGTGGAGGTGCCAGTGTTGGACAAAAGCCACATGATACCAGGTTATAGCCTGACAGTTTTATTTCAAATCTCAAGCTTTTGATGGGCTGTCCCTTTGTGAGGGGACGTGAAAAGAGCACCCAGGAACAGAATTTACAATCAGACGGGTCAAAAGATCATACAAATGGTGTGAGTAGAGTGTTGACAGGCTGAATAATAAGTGCCTTCAGGTGATTGAGTGTCAGGCAGTGTGAGTAAAGTGTCAACAGCTGAATAACAAATGAAGAGATGATGTATAATCTGATTAATTGAGGCAGGGATATTCCTCGTCACAATGGATGTTTTGCTGTGTCAGCACCACCTCCCCCCGCCCAACAACAATGGCATCACTGCAACAGCTTGGTACTCAACTTTACCAACTGCTAATTTCCAGATCATCGTTGACCACAATGTATTCACCTTCGACAACCAGCTCTTTATCCAGCTACATGGACCAGCCATGGGGATCAAATTTGCACCCCAATATGCCAACATTTTGATACACAAGTTCGAGCAAGATGTCTTTGCTGCACAGAAACGCTGACCAATGTGATAACACCAAATTCATCAACTACATTTTCTTCCTTTGGACTCATGTCAAGGAATCACTGAAATGATTACACAATAATATCTTCAAGCTTCATCCCACCATCAGAATTAGTCTCATTCTTGGATACACCTATCTCCATCTAGGATGGACACCTCTGTACTTCACTCTACTGCAAGCTCATGGTACTGCATTTGCTCGCTTCCACACTAAAGATGGTATTGAAGCCATCCACTACGAATAGGCCCTGTGCCTACATACGTTCTGTTCAGATGAGGAGGAACATGATGGACACCTAAAGATGTTGAAAGATACGAACAGGACACATTGCTCAACTTATCAATCACCAGTTCCAGTGTGCTACAGTGCAAAACTACAATGGCCTCCTCAGAAGACAGACCCTGGATATGACTAATAGAGTACCTTTTTGTTGTCCAGTATTTCCCTGCAGTGGAGAAACTACGCATGTTCTTCACACCCTTCAATATGTCATCAATGATGATGAACATCTTGCCAAGATCATCCCCAAGCCTCCACTTCTCGCCTTCAAGCAAACCACTAAACCTTAAACAAACCATCATTTGCAGCAAACTACCGAACCTTCAGGACAACAGCGAACACAATACCACAAAACCCTGAGATGGCAACCTCTGCAAGACATGCCAGATCAAAGACACATGGGCGGCATGGTGGCTCAGTGGTTAGCGCAATGGCAAACAGGGTCTTGGATGAGCTCAAGGTTACAGGGAGGTTGGTTGCAGGAAATCTGCACAGTGTATGTCAGCATAGTTCAGTCTCGAGGGGTGACAAAAGTCGATAAGAGTTTAAGCAGCAGATGAGATGAGACTAGGGTAGAATTGGGTGATGTTACTTTGTTAGAAATCGGTGATACTGATAATGAAAAGCTTGAGGTTTGAAATAAAACTGTCGGGCTATAACCTGGTACCACATGACTTTTGTCCAACCCCAGCACCCCCACATTGCACTGCTGCCTCACAGCGCCAGGGACTCAGGTTCGATTCCAGCCTTGGGTGACTGTCTTTGTGGAGTTTGCACATTCTCCCTGTGTCTGTGTCGGTTTTCTTCACGTGCTCCAGTTTCCTCCGACAGTCCAAAGATGTGCAGGCTAGGTGTATTGGCCATGCTAAATTGCCCACAGTGTTCAGGTAGATTCGTGGGTTGTAAGGGATGGGTCTGGGTGGGATGCTCTGTGTGTCAGTGTGGACTTGTTGGGCTAAAGGCCTGTTTCCATGCTGTAGGAATTCTATGATTCTACGAATACTACTGTTACACATCGGAACACCACCCACTGTGTACACGGCAGATACTCCTGTGACTCGGCCAGTATTGCCTGCCTCATATGCTACAGGCAAACAGGCATGGTATATTGGCGAGACAATGCAGATGCTAAGACACCACACAACAATTGCCTGACTGGAATGTTTCCTCCAGGCATTGGGTCACATCCTACGCTAGGCTACATCCTACTCTTGACCACATGGTACATTGGCCAGGCTATACACTGGATCACATCTTTTACTGGACCACATCTGCATTGGGTGACATCCTACTCTGAGCCATATCATACACGAGGCATAGTACTACATTGGGCTATGTCCTACTGTGGGCTACATCCTACTTTTGGCCAGGTCCACACTGGATGACATCCTACATTGGGCCGCATCCGGTTCCAGGCAGCATCCTACACGGGCCACATCCTACACTGGGTCATACCTTATACTGGACCAGGTCCTGGTCTGGGCTACATTCTACTCTGGACCGCATGCTACACTGGCCAGGTCATATGCTGGGCCCACAACCTGCACTGGGTCTCAGCAACCTCCAGGCCACATCCTACTCTGGGCTACATTGTAAGCTGGGCCAGGTCATACACTAGGCCCACATCCTGCACTGGGCCAAATCCAATTCCTTGCCACATCCTACACTGGGCTACATTCTACACAAGGCCACAACCTACTCTGGACCATATCCTACACTGAACCAGGTCCTACACTGAGCCATAATTAAACTAATAACTGCAGATGCATCCTCACACCCTACTTCCTGCTTTTTTTTCTGCCAGTTTCTCCATATCTACGTCTGCTCTGATGTTACCACCTTCTACAGAGGCGCTTCAGAAATGTCCTAATTTTTTCTCAACATAGTGATTGTCAGTCACTGACTCAACTCCTGCATCACCCCTTCCCTCCAAGAGCAAAATAGGGTCTCCCAGACCTCTCTTTCCATTCCACCAGCATCCATATCCAAAAGATCATAAACTGCCATTTTGCCACCTCCAGCAGGATGACACACATTCCCCTTCCCTCCTTTGTTAGCATTCCACAGGGACCATTCCCTCTGGGACATCCTGATCCACTCCTCCTGCACTCCCAACATCTCCCCAGACTCCCATGGCACCTTCCCATGCAATCCCACAAGGTTGCACACCTGACTGTTTACTTCCTCCCTCCTCATTTTCCAAGGCCCCAGACACACCTTCCAAGTGAAACAACATTTTACCTGCACTTCACACAATCTAGTCCAATGCATTCACTGCTCACAATGTGGTCTCCTCTACACTGGTGAGGAGAAACACAGATTGGTTAACGGCCTTGCAGAACACCTATGTTCTGTCTACAAAGGTAGACAGTGGCCTGCTACTTCAACACACCACCATGCTCCCATGCCAATATTTCTGTCTCAGGCTTGCCTCCAGCAAGAGTCAGCACAAGGTTGAAGAACAGCATCTCATATTCCGCTCAGGGACCTTGAAGCTTCTAGGACTCAACATTAAGTTCAATGACTTTAAAGCCTGGTTCCTTCTTTCCATGTTTTTTATCCACCCCCACACCCTGGCCTGTCAATGACATGGTTTGCTTTCAGCATACCCTACCCATTTGCTCTACTCATTATCACTTAATCAGCTTCTCCTCTGTCCTGATCTACTGTCAACAATCTCTTTGTCTGCCAACCCTTTTCATATATCTCCCTCTTGGCTCCATCTCCACCTACAGGGCCGTGTCCTATACTGCACCTTTTCTTTTGTAGGGGCCATAGCATACACTGACCCACATCCAACACTGGGTTGTTTATTTTCTGTCTGGATTGGTGTTACACAGCTGGCAACCAAATAACATCACTTTGAGTATGGCACCCATCCTTCTCCATTACTTTTCCAGCTACTGGAACCTTCTACTCTTTTCCATGATACCACCCCAACAGTCAGTATTTTAATCTCTTGTGACCATTGAGGCCTGCACCAAGCCAATGGCTGGCATCATCAGCCCTTCAGCAATCATGTGGCCTCAGGGTATACAGGAAGGCTGATTTCTTCCTGCAGTCCAAGCAGGAAGTGCACACGAGAAGGGGCTATTTGTGGGTGGAAAATCATAGAATCCCATAGAATCCCTACAGTGTGGAAGCTGGCCAATTGGCTCATTGAGTCTACACCGTCCCTCTGAGGAACATCCCACCCACACCCCTACCCGATCCCTGTAACCCTGCATTTCCCATGGCTAATCCACCTAACCTACACATCCCTGGGCACGTGCCAGTACCTTTGGAAAATCACAGATCACAGACGGGGCACCTCAGACTTGGAGAGAGGACCCTTTCATAGGAGATTCTGTGGTTGTGAAAGACAATATAAATTGTTATTGGAATACTGTGTTCAATTCTGGTCTTCATGCTATAAGATAGTTGATCTTAAACTTGTTAAACCTGGTATCAGGAGAGGAGAGGGACTCCAAGTTCTCTGCCATCTGATGGTCCAGACCCTCTCCTCACATTGCCCCAAGTGGAGTCCAAAGTAGAACCCCAAGCCAGTGATCCTGGGGATTGTGTCACTAGGGGAATGGAGTCACTCAACAGTGGGGGAAGGGTCAGAGGCCAAGGACAAGGACCCAGGGGAGGCTGAGGACTCGGTGGTGGACATTGGGGATGATGCGGAGCTTATGCCCATCAAGGAACTATTGCTTAGAACTGACAATTGTGCTAACCCCTCATTTGCCTCCCCCACCCTAAGAAACTCCAGGAGATTCTTGGGAAGATCCTTTGCTGCTGGGAGAGAGTCCAGCTGGTTCTGGACCACCAGAACAATTTCATGCTGGTCTTCTGGTCCACCGAAGCAGATCTCAACACCCCTAGAATGACTGACGGTGGTTCAGGATGCTCCTTGGTAGACTCACAAGCAAGGCGAGGGCCCTGTGTGCCTTTTCTTCCCCCACGCACTGACAGGGATAGTGACAGCCGCACAATGCTGCTCACATGAAGACTATCATAGCCAACCTCAACATCAACAGTAGCAAGAAGCTACAATTCAGGTTCTAGAACTTCTCAGTCCCACAGGTCAGGAAGCATGTGGTGTGCTTCCTGCAGGAAGCCCCAGGATATGAAAGCATTGGCTCCTGGAGTGGCGCGGAGGGGTCTCCATTAGTCACCCCACCACCAATTCCAGCAGGATGGCTATCTAGTTGGCTTCACATTTTCAGCTGGAGGCCTTGGGGTTCAAGGATCCAGAGGCAGGCTGTTTGCTTAGGGCATGTGGTGCTTCACATTGGGAATGTATGTGCTTCCCTGGTTGGGCCGAGGCAAACGCATTTCTTTGAAGCAGTGTCTGCTTACCTCACCTCCATCAACGAAAGCCAGTGCATCATCCTCCAGGTTGTGGATGGGGGTGGGGGGGAAAGCAGTAATTTTAACAACTGCACCATCGAGGAGTGGGACTGCAGCAGTACCCAGTCTGGTTTTGCCCAGAGAAAGGGTTGAAGGACTTAATCAAGTCCTTTGACCTGATGGACATCTGGCAAACTGTCGATCCTGACCTCCATTTATTTCACCTTTGTGAGGCCTGGGATTAGAGTGTCGAGGATTGATCACATGTACATTTCACGGACGTGTGCTTCCTGTGTTCCAGTGGCCTCCATGCGGCAGGTGCCATGCATGGAACATCACCTGGTGTTGGCAGAGCTCCTTCAATTTGCCTCCTGACTCGGGTCTGTGTATTGCTTTAACAGCCTGCTGCTGGAGGACAAGTGGTTCTGGGATTCATTTCATTAGTTCAGGACAGGCAGGAGAAGGAAGCAGGGGGCTTCCCCTATTTGAGGCTATGGTGGGGTCTGGACAAGGCTCATATCCACATCTTCTGCCAGGAGTATGCAAGAGGGTTGACAAAGAGCAGAAATCCAGGATCAAGGAGTTGGAGAAGGAGGTACTTGACCTGGAGCCACATCTCAGTCAGCCTGATATGGTCTTAGCCCTGCTGGGGGTGTAGGAAGGTAACCACAATCTGGGACCTGCACCCTCCGGGGAGCATATAGGAGCCGTCAGTCCAGTTCCTCTATGATCAAGATCGCAACTCCCCCTTCTACTCACTGGAAAAAAGGCCAGCAGCTCCTGTGTTGCTAGCCAATGATGGATCTCTCACCTAGCATCAAGAGGGCAGTAGGGCCCAAGTGAGGGATTAGCATACAGTTCTCTTCTCTCCAGATCTGACCAGTGAGAAAGCTCACAGACTTCTGTGGGAGGACCTGCTACAGGTCAGTCCAGAGGGTGCAGAGAGGTTTGGCACCCCTGTGAGATTGGAGGAGCTGACCAGTTCCCCTCAACTGTCTTTCCAGGGAAGGTCTCTGGGGCTGGATAGACTGACTATGCAGTTCCTCAGCATTCTGGGAAGTCCTGGAGAGCAACTACACATGGGTCCTGGATGAATGTTTTGTTGCCTGAGAGCTGCCCCTTTCTTGGCACAGGGCAGTCCTGCTGCCAAAGGGCGATTTTTGCTTTTTTGAAAAAACTGGCATTCAGCACAATCACAAAATTCTCACCAGGGTGGCGTCATCTCACCTGGAATTCTGCTGGCCACATGAATCACCCAGACCAGGTGTATACAGTCCTTGGCCAGAGGACTGGACACAACACTATCCACCTGATCCATTTTTCCCAAGAGTACTCATCTATCAAGTATCTTCCTGTCCCTCGACCAGGAAAAGGCACTTGACAGGGTGTCTCACAAGTATCTGAAAACATAGAAAAAAGGAGCAGGAGTAGAGACCTGACCAATGAGCCAGCTCCACTATTCATGATGATCATGACTGATCATCCAATTCAATACTCTGTTCCCACTGCTCCCTGATATTTTTTGATCCACTTTAGCCCCAAGTGTTATTCCAACTCCTTCTTGAAATCAGTGTTTTGGACTTGACTGCTTTCTGTCACAGAGATTTCCACAGGCTCACGTCCCACTCACTGGGTGAGCAAATTTCTCCTCACCTCAGTCTTGAATGACATACCAATGTCACAAAATTGGTACTGCTGGCTCTTGACTCCCCAGTCATTTTTTTTCCATTATTCAATCACAGGACAAGGGTGTCACTAGCTAAGTTTTTCTATTCTTTATTCATTCATGGGATTAGGGTGTCGCTGGCTAGGAAGCATTTATTGTTCAGAGGCAGTTACGATTCAACCACAATGCTGTGGGCCTGGAGTCACATGTAGGCCAGACCAGGTAAGGATGGCAGTTTCAGAGAGAATGGGAACTGCAGATGCTGGAGAATCTGAGATAACAAAGAGTGGAGCTGGATGAACACAGCAGGCCAAGCAGCATCTTAGGAGCACAAAAGCTGATGTTTCGGGCCTCGGCCCTTCTTCAGAAAAGGGGGATGGGGAGAGGGTTCTGAAATAAATAGGGAGTGGGGGGCAGATCGAAGGAGGATAGAGGAGAAGATAGGTGGAGAGGAGACAGACAAGTTAAAGTGGCGGGGATGGAGCCTGTAGAGGTAAGTATAGCTCGGGAGGTAGGGAGGGGATAGGTCAGTCTGGGGAGGACGGACAGGTCAAGGGGGCGGGATGATGTTAGCAGGTAGGAAATGGAGGTGAGACTTAAGGTGGGAGGAGGGGATAGATGAGAGGAAGAACAGGTTAGGGAGGCGGGGACGAGTTGTGCTGGTTTTGGGATGCAGTGGGGGAAAGGGACGAACTGGGCTGGTTTTGGGATGCGGTGGGGGAAGGGGAGATTTTGAAGCTTGTGAAATCCACATTGATACCATTGGGCTGCAGGGTTCCCAAGCGGAATATGAGTTGCTGTTCCTGCAACCTTCAGGTGACATCGTTGTGGCACTGCAGGAAGCCCAGGATGGACATGTCATCTGAGGAATGGGAGGGGGAGTTGAAATGGCTTGTGACTGGGAGGTGCAGTTGTATATTGCGAACCGAGCGAAGGTGTTCTGAAAAGCGGTCTCCAAGCCTCCACAATGTAGAGGCAGCCACACCGGGTATAACGGATGCATTACATCACATTGGCAGATGTGCAGGTGAACATCTGCTTGATGTGGAAAGTCATCTTGGGGCCTGGGATGGGGGTGAGGGGGGAGGTGTGGGGGCAAGTGTAGCACTTCCTGCGGTTTCAGGGGAAAGTGCCGGGTGTGGTGGGGTTGTAGGGGAGTGTGGAGCGGACAAGGGAGTCCCGGAGAGAGTGGTCCCTCTGGAAAGCAGACAAGGGTGGGGATGGAAAAATGTCTTTGGTGGTGGGGTCGGATTGTAGATGATGGAAGTGTCAGAGGATGATGCATTGGATCCGGAGGTTGGCGGGGTGGTATGACAGTTTCCTTTCCTAAAGTACATTAGTGAACCAGATGGGTTTTTTCAACAATGGATTCATGGTCGTCATCAGATTCTTAATTCCAGATATTTATTGAATTCAAATTCCACCATCTTCCATGGCAGGATTTGAACCTGGGTCCCCAGAATGTTATCTGAGTCTCTGGATTAACAGTATAAGCAATAATACCACTTGGGCACAGCCTCCCCTGCATTTAGGTCAGCATTTGTTGCACATCACTAATTGTCCAGAGGGAAGATTTCTTCCCCAAAGGCCATCAGTGAACCAGATAGATTTTTCAAATGGATTCATGGCCATCATTAGACTCTTAATTCCAGATGTTTTAATTGAATTCAAATTCCTTGGTGGAATTGAGAACATCCTTCCTGAGTTTACACTGTCTAGACCTGTAAGAATGTTCATCCAGCTCCACACTTTGTCTCAGATTCTCCAGCACCTGCAGTTCCCATTCTCTCTGAAACTATGAGATCCCCCCATTCTTCTAAACCCCAGAGAATATAATCCTCATCGATCCAGTCTCTCCTCATACGTCAGTCCTACCATGTCAGGAATCTGTCTGGCAAATCTTCATCGCGCTCCCTCCATCACCAGAACATTCTGAAGGAAACCAAACCTATACACAGTACTCCAAGCGTGGTCTGTCAAAGGCCCTGTACAATTGCAGCAAGGCTGTAATTGGATCCTTTTGCAAGAAAGAACAACATACCATTTACCTTCTGAACCTGCATGCTTTCAGCAACTGGTATACAAGGACACCCGGGCTTTGTTTCTGCAGCTCCCCCCACCCTCCGCTTTCCTGTTATGCTTCCAAAGTGGATAACCTCATATTTATCCACAATATACTGCAACTGCCACGTATTTGCCCTCTCACTGAACTTGTCGAAATTACACTGAAGCATTTAGTTACCCTATTTATTTATTTCAGAACCCTCTCCCCCTCCCCCTTTTCTGATGAAGGGTCTAGGCCTTAAATGTCAGCTTTTGTGCTCCTAAGATGCTGCTGGGCCTGTTGAGTTCATCCAGCTCCACACTTAGTTACCCTTTCATCCAGTTTTGTAATATCTGGAAATTTTGAGATACTACATTGAGTTCACTCATTTAAATCAATAACATTTGTTGAATGAGAGATAATAGGAACTACAGATGCTGGAGAATCCGAGATAACAAAGTGTAGAGCTGGATGAATACAGCAGGCCAAGCAGCAGGTAAACTGACGTTTCGGGCCTCGAGCCTTTGAATGGCTGGTGTCCTAGCAGTGATCCATTGCAGTACCCAACTACTTTGCAGTGGCAGTGGCCATCCATCACACAGCTGATGTCTGGACCCAACCTGATTCACAGGTTGCAGGACACTCATGTGTGTGGTGGGATTGTGTCTGCAATATACCCACTGCTTGGGCATAATTCCTCATCGGTCCCATGTTCCAGAACTTCCCACAGGTGCCTATGCTTCACAACCTGAACCACCTCACATCCTTGCGCTTGTTGCAGAGGCGGTTCCTGTCTGGGCTTCTCATGCATACATCCACTCCACCTTCATCCACCACCTAGACATGTCCTGGCATACTGGTTTACCCCCAGGCAATGGGATCCCCAGTGGAAGGCTATTTATGCAGGAGTCCTCAGACTTTCCATCAGGGACCTGGGGTTGTTTAATTAATTAATGCTTTTGATGCCTTTAGAGGGAGGTGGGCACTTGGCGCCGGTGGGGGGGGGGGGGAGAAATACAATGCTTTATCGCCCCTTCCAGCTCTCCATACGTACCCCTCACCTTTGTTGGTTTGCAATGCCCTTGTGTGTAAATACTCAATTGACTAAGTAGGTATTTTACTAGTGGTGGTGGTTACTAGTTAATTTTTTTTTAAGAAAACTCTTGAATTTCAGTGGTGGGAATGCACTCAACTGTGTTGGATAACACTTCTGGGTAGAGAAGAAAACGTAGTAGTACCACAGGTAATTTGGTGGCGGAGAAAGAATTAGTTATGTGTACAAGTAGTTCGGAAGCTAGACAGATAGAGAGAAATAGAGAGATAGAAACACGTGTGACACAATGGTAGGAACCCTACCGTGGAGCTAGATAGACCCAGGTGCAAGTAACAAGTGTCCCAGGAATGGAGCATAACATGCCCAGAGCACTGTGATTACAACAATTACAACCCAAATAAAAACAAAAACTGCTAAAGAAACTCAGCAGGAGTGGCAGCATCTATGAAAAGAAAACCGGAGTTGACATTTGAGAGCTCTTGTGCAGTGCTAATGTCCCTATCTTTTAACAGAATCCCTACAGAGTGGGGACAGGCCCTTCAGCCCAACAGATCCACACTGAACCTCAGAGCATTCCACCTAGACCCATCACCCTGTAACCCACCTAATCTACACACCCCTGAACACTACGGGCAATTTAGCACAGCCAATCCACCTAACCTGCACATCTTTGGACTGTGGGAAGAAACCGGAGCACCTGGAGGAAACCCACGCAGACACGGGGAGAATGTGCAAACTCCACACAGACAGTTGCCCGAGGTGGGAATCAAACCCAGGTCCCAGGCACTGTGAGGCAGAGTGCTAACCACCGTGCCACCCCGGCTAACATTCCTTCTGGGCCACGAGACCAGGCTCAAGTCCCACCTGGTCCAGAGGTGTGTCATAACATCTTTGACTCGGTTGATTACACGAATATCCAACCAGAGGAAACAGATTTCAGATCATTAATAAGGAAAAAGCTGGGGAGAAATTTTTGTGCACAGCTAAGTGGAATAAACTACCTGAAAGGTGGTGGTGAAAGCTGGTAGAAGCAGATTCAATCTTAACTTTTAAAGGGGTAATGAAATACGATAAGTATGTGAATGGGAACAACTCATTGGGCTTTATGCCAAGAGCAGATGAGAATGGGACTAATTTCAAAGAGCCAGCACAACTACAATGGACTGAATGACACCACACAGAATGAAGCCATTCTGTAAAGATGCATATTTGAGGAGCAGTAGCTTCTTGCCAGTTAGGACCAAGTATTTCTCCCAGTCACACCGCCCCACGTCTCCCCCACCCCTTCCCCCGACCTCCTGGGTTGAAAGTATGGTCAGAGTCACAGGCAGCCCTTCCTTCAGAAAAGTCAATTAGATGATTTAGGTTAACCATTTCTGTTTTTATTGAATGCTGCGCACACAAATCCCTCATTAATTATCCCAAAAGATGATCATGAGATCAGAAAAGATAAAATTGGTAAAAGGTGTAATTTTATGAATTAAAATATTACAAGGACAACTCCCAAATGTTAAAGCAACACCACAAATTTATGATAAAGTAATCTTTATTGATTTTAGACATTACATTTTACTATTTCTCTATGGAATTTAAATATATAGATGCATTATACTCCCAGTTTAAAAAAATATAGTACTTATCAAGTCCTGTAAAGTGACATGAAACTGCTTGGGCTGTGTGCCCACACTAACTTGGATCACAAGGACACATTCAAAGACAGTACATGCCCAAGAAATGTCCTGACAGTCAACAGGGACCTTTAGGCAGAAAATTGAAAGTAATAGTTTGACATTGTTTGAAAAGAAATTACAGGACAGTGACATTTAATCCATTCAAAAATATTTCTGCGTAAAACTATGTCAAGAAAGAAAATCAAACTTCAATGAACAGTCATTTCTAAAGAGTCAGTCAATGCCGATTGTTCTGCATGACAATTGAGACATGATAAAATAGAAGTTTCACAAGTCTGTTTGTCAGTGTGCAGCCTCCAACTTCACCCTGCTTTCCCCCTCCCCACCCCAAAGTTTAATACAAACAAGAAGTTTAACACCTTATTTGAAAACTTATACTCAAAGTATGTGGAAGAGACACATTAAACACTCCAGCTGACAAACTATAGGGTAAATGTGAAGCCAGTCCAGTCACCTGATCAGACAACATTAATCATGTATTCTGGATTACAGATTCAGTAAGCGACTGCTACACTCCTTATACTCAAAAGTTAGTTCATATTTTCTGCTCTCCTGAGGGGGTTGATTCATTCTGGAGTCTGGCCCCACTATCAGCACCTAAGACAGCTGGCCAGTGTGAGGAGCTAAGGAAGCTGTGCAACAGAGAGAATCACAGCTCGACAACTATGAGTGTACACTTTCCTGAAGGGATCATTGGGTAGCAGGCAATAAAGCAATGGTCAGGTATAGAAACTGGGATCGGACTAGTTTGTCTGGCTCAGCACCGGGTCAGCTGATGTATTCACCCACTGAGTGACCAGGGAGAGTCAGCCAGCATTTTCTGGATGCCACAGTTTAGCAGAAAGAGGCCCAAACTAGTTCTACCAGGAACATTTAAACCAGCAGGACTTCTAAAAACTCCAAATCAAGGTTAGTGCTGGAAAATGAGCGAGGCCATGTCAGTGTGTTCTGATAATGCCTGACACTGGACACTTGGCAGCTTGGCAAAAGAGTTTAGAGCCTGGGGCAAACAAGTAGGAATCAGCATTAAAGTGGGATTTCAGAAACTGTTCATTGAAGTTGTGACATATTTCCTAACCTTTAAACTAAGCTAATTTCAGCAGGTGTGATTTCAGGTAAGCTGGCTCATTCTAGGAGCTAATCTAAGATTAAGGCTGATTGGAGAGTTCTTCTTTCTAGTCGAATCTTCTCTTTAGGAGCTTCAGGCAGTGCTGCCCTCAGAGGACAGCATACAGATTAATACCCGACTTCTTCAGAAGAGGATCTTCACGCACAGGACACTGGCCTTTTCCTGTTCCCTCGCCCAGGGAGTGAATGGCCATACTTATCCACACACCAGCAGTGACCCCGTCTTCTGCCTCTTGACGGCTTGCACTATGAAACATTGTAAACACAGGCTTCAGTGGAAGTAGAGAAACAGACGAACAACACATTCTGTGCAACTCCTTTGTCTATCCAACTGTCCCTCTCTCTCTCTCTCTTTGGGCTCTATCCTATCGTTTACTCCCTACCCCACCCACCTCCCTATTTTTCTGCATATAAACTGACGTTTTCCCAGCAACCACCAGTTCTGAGGAAAGGTCACCGGACCCAAAACGTTAGCTCTTTTTTTCTCCTCCACAGATGCTGCCAGACCTGCTGAGCTTTTCCAGCAACTTTGCTTTTGTTCCTGATTTACAGCATCCGCAGTTCTTTCGGTTCTTACACATTCTGAGATGTCCCAGTACAGTTTGTAGCCAACTAAGTATCTTTGAAGCACAGTTTTGCTTAATATAGGGAACCTGGAGAGAATTTACACACAAGCTCCTACAGACAGCAATGTGACAATATGCTCAGTGACGTTGGTTGACATAAAACACTGTCCAAGACACAAGATGACCAGGATGCAGACCACTCAGCCTTTTGCACCCACCCCATCGTTCAGCCCAATTATGGCTGACCTTAAGCTTCAACTCCACTTATCCGCACCTCTCTTGCCAATTTCAAGAGAATAAAAATCTGTTACTGAGATAGTAGGAACTGCCGATGCTGGAGAATCTGAGATAACATGGTGTGAAGCTGGATGAACACAGCAGGCCAAGCAGCATCAGGGGAGCAGGAAAGCTTGACGTTTTGGGTCGGGACCCTTCTTCAGACCAAAAATCTGTTTCTCTTGGCCTTATAGTCAGCATCCTCAACTCTCGAGGAGAGGGTTTCAAAGATTCACAATCCTGAGTGAATACATTTTGCCTCATTTTAGTCTCTTATCCCATATGCTAAATTTCCTAGCCCAGGTAAACTATCTTTCAGTATCTGCTCTGTCAAACACGTTCAGAATTTTACACGTTTCAATGAGATCACCTCCCATTCTTCTAACCTCCACAGAACTTTAGACCCAGCTTCTCCTCGATGGACAACCAGTGACTGCCACCACTCAAACTACCGAGAGCTCTTTGCAGCCTCTGTATTTGCCTTGAGGTTTACATTTCTAAGTGTTGTAACATCAGCAAACTTAGATAAATTACTCTCTGCCTCTAAGTAGCTGAGGCCCCAGCACCGACCTTTGCAGCACTCAGCCACTAGTCACAGCCTGCCAACTTGAAAATGTCCTTTTAACCCTGCATTTTGCTTCCCATCCCTTAGCCAATTCTGTATGCATGCTAATACATCACCCTTAAATTCATTTAGTCCTTGAAAGGTACCTTATCAAATGGCTTTTGGAAATCCATATATACACATCTACCTGATCACACGCATTAGTTACATCCTCAGAAACCTTTAATTATATTTGTCAAACACAAATTTTCTTTTCATAATGTGATTAATAAGAGTTCATATGGTTTTATGAGTAATCAAATTCCAATTTCCTGATGACTGACAGCAAGCTAACTAGCTGTAGCTACTCATTGTCTCTCTTCCCTGGTTTCTTGAATGGCAGTGTTAGATTTGCTAATTTCCAATCTACTGGGATTATTCCAGAATCTAGGGAACTTTGGAAAATCAATCAGTGGATCTACTGTCGCTGCAGCTCTCTTTTCAAATCCTAACAATGTAGGTTATCAAGCAGGGCATTTTTAAAATTTGACTCCCTTGAGTAGCTAAGTCTAACTAGAGAAGGGAGTTAGAGGGCTTGTGCAATGGAAACAGTCTGTCTTTCAATGTCAGCAAAACTATAGAACTGATCATTGGCTTCAGAAAGAAAGGAGGAGAAAACGCCCCCATTTATAATCAATGGAATTGATGTTGAGAGGGTGAAAAGCATCCTGTTCCTTGGAGTGACAATAACTAACAACCTGTTCTGCACTTCACACACAGATGTGACAGTCAACTCAGGAAATATGGCAAGGCGTTAAGGTCCCTCACCAACTTGGGGGCGACACAGTGGCTCAGTGGTTATCATCTGCAGCCTCACAGCACCAGGGGCCCAGGCTCAATTCCACGCTCTGGCAACTGTCTGTGTGGAGTTTGCACATTCTCCCAGGGTCTGCATGGATTTCCTCCCACAGTCCAAAGATGTGCAGGTTGGGTGGATTGGCCGTGCTAAATTGCTCGTAGTGTTCAGGGATGTGTAGATGAGGTGTGTTATGGGGGATGGGTCTGGAAGGGATACTTTGAGGATCAGTGTGGATTTGTTGGGCCGAAGGGCCTGTCTCCACACTGTAGGGATTCCATGATTTACGAACTTCTATGAAGGCACCATTAACAGCACACTGTTCAGGTGCATAAAAGCCTGTTATGGCCACTACAGAAGGTGATGTGCACAGCCCAGACCATCATGGAAGCCAACCAAATGGACTCCATTTACAGGGCTCGCTGCCATCAAAGACCCATTGCACCCCCGTGATGACCTCTTACCACCTCTTCTGTCAGGCAGAAGATTCAGAAGCCTGAACACACGCACAAGCAGGTTGAGGAACAGCTTCTTCCCGGCCATTATCTGACAGTTGAAAGGACTCTGTAGCCTCAAATAACACCGATCTTGCTTAGCACACGCCATGTGCAATGTAACCTGTATGCCTCAGTCTAAGTCTTTTTGATCTGTACATCCTTTGCTTACTGCCTGTACCACTCATAAACAAAGCTTTGCACTATATTTTGATACACACAATAATAAATCATTCATTCTTATTAGCTCCTCAGCTACCAGCTAGTTCTGGTATGAACATAGAACATTACAGCACAGTACAGGCCCTTCAGCCCTCAATGTTGTGCCGACCTGTCATACTGATCTGAAGCCCATCTAACCTACACTATTCCATGTACGTCCACAATAATTTGCGTGTCTTCCACTGTGGATAGTGCAAAGATATTTGTTCTGTGTCTGTGCCATTTCCTCATTCTCCCTGATAGTCCATCCAGTTTTTGCTCTAAAGAGATGAATATTTACTTTCAGTACTTCTCTCCTTTAAGTACTTTTAAAAACTCTTATAATCTTTTGATATCTGGGCTGGATTATTCTGGTGTACTAATTTTCCCTTATTATCAATATCTGCTGGTTTCAAAAACACTCCCAATGTATGGACTTGCAACATTCTTACACTCTCATTTGAATCCAATACTATTCTTAACTTCCTTAGTAAATAGTGGATGGATCCTTCTTGCTTTAAAATGGAATGTATTTTTGTCAAAAATCTTTTTAATAAATGTTTTCCACTGTTTATTTTTCCACCATGCCTTTTAGTCTATTTACCCAATCAGGCTTAGTCAGGTCCCCTCTTAAAATTAAACAAACACAATTAGATTGGTATTAAATTCTTCTTTGAAAGCTTCCAGCAGATTGTCTAACAATATTAATTAACCACACCTCATTATACTATATAGTTCTAAAATAGGTATATCCCTCTATGCTTCCACCACATATTGTTCCAGGAAACAGGCACAAAAGTCATAAGCTCATCTCTAGAGCCACTCTCACCATTTTGATTCATCCAGTCCAAAAAGATTGAAGTCCCTTGCAATTGGTACATTGGAGTGTGTAAAAACAGGCAATCATTTATGGTTTAATGTTTTGTCCAATGGTTTAACTATTTTAAGGGTCTACAAACTACCTCCACTAGTTTTTGCTGACTCATTATTCCTAATTTCCACTCACATGGATTCAACCTCATGATTTTCTGATAACAGACCCTTTCTCACAAGGCCCACATTTATTATCAGGATTACCCCCCCCCCCACCTTTGCCATTCTACTTTTCTTCCCAAGATATTGTGTGCCGAAGAACATTTGTTCCAACAGCCCTCACTTGGTACTGCGATCGATTGTCAGTCTGGATGATAGCTCAAGTCCCTAAATTGTGCCTTGAATCCAAGACTTTTTGGCGTAGATACAGAGAGAATGTGACCAACTGAGAAACTTATAAAAATGAGTTTGCATCTAAGAGACAAGTTTTTAAAAAGAAACAACAGCAGAACAGACCTGAGCAGGAGAAGTCATCATACCATTTAGCCTGTTAAGTCCACATCAACCCTCCAAATAGCATTCCACCCAGGCTTCCATGGTGGGCACCCCGTTAGCCTATGACGCTGAATTTCCCATGGCCAATCCACCTAAATTGCACTGCAGACTGTGGGAAGAAACCGGAGCATCCAGAGGAAACTTATAAAGACACAGGGAGAATATACAAACTCCACACAGACAGTCACTCAAGGGTGGAATCAAACCTGCGTCCCTGGTGTTGAGAGGCAGCAACGCCATGCCACACTGAGATCTGCTCAGTTTATCGCCATTCCTTATCTCAGGTGACAGATGTTGAAAGTCACTGTATCCTATGACTTTCAGCCCATTAGCCAGGACGACACAATGTTGGCAGTTGTTCCCACTGACAACTGCCCCAGGGATTCATTTATTTTCAATAGTTCAACAGCAGCATAAAAATTGACTTTAGAGAATCCAAGTTTCCTAAGTGGCACAGAGCCAAACTGAACAGACAATTCTATTTTTGGGAATTGATGAGTTAATTGGTAACACTCAAGGTTGGGTTGAAAAGATAACAATTGTCCTCAGTGTCCAACAACAGGGAAGGGGGAGAAAAATAGTCCATTTAGGAAATCAAACTGTTCAGAAATCTGGGACTGGATCTGACTATATAGTGCCCCACTGGCAAATAATTGAAACAAGCTGTCAGGCAGCTCACAAATCCTTATGCTAATTGAGGACTGTAAGTGGGCACTTAATGGCCATTTAATTGCCATGCCCTGAATCACTGCTGTCTTACCAACCACAGGGGAAGGCTCATACCACATCGGAAGACCAGCAGTTCGAGCTGCTGGTGTTGGACAAGGGCGTGGGCCCTGTGTGCAACGTCCCCATGGTGCCCTTCAATACTTCCCTCTGGCTTCTCAAATGTGGATACCACACCCTCACCAGCCTGGCCCCAGATGTACTGTATTTCCAACCATGACCCCCACAGGAGTTGCTGCTAAACCTGCAACTGGTGGGGAACCCCATCCCCAATGTATTTTACTGGTGGGATGGGAGCAATGGCACACACTTAAATCCAGCATCTGCTGTCTTACACTCACCCATTTTACACAATTCTGCCTCAGACTTTACTACTGTTGAGTGGCAAGGGCTTCCTGTTACGATTCGCAAACTGTATAATCAGTTGGGAAATGTTTGTTATTATTTACCTGTTTGCTCCGGTAGAACCCTTGCTTATCACAGTTTGGGATGTAAATGTCCTCTGGGCTATGGAAAAACTCTGATTTCAGGTCCTGGAGAATTGATTCCATTTTCCTCCGACAGGGACCCTAAGCACAGACAAACAATTGGTTAGAATCATTGAATCCTTAGAGTGTGGAAGCAGGCCATTCAGCCCATCAAGACCCTTCCCAAGAGCATCTCACACAGACCCACCCCCATAACCTCGAATTTCCCATTTCTCATTCACTAGACACTACAGGAAATTTAGCATGGCCAATCCACCCAAGCTGCACATCCTTGGACTGTAGGAGGAAACGGGAGCACCTGGAGAAAACTCCACTCAACCAGTCGCCCAAAGCTAGAATCAAACCTGGGTCCCTGGCTCTGCAAGGCTGCAGTGCTAACCACTGAGCAACCGTTCCAAACTCCAAAGTTGCATTCAAGAAGAGACTCATTTGTTCATCAAACTCTAACCCTACAGTACCCCCAACACTCACTGAATCCTCTCCAATTCATAGTCGTTGTCCCACTGAGGCCTTTCTTGTTTTACCACCCAACCACATTTTGAACGTCCATTGTGAAGATCATCTCCAGAATGTTGTATGTTTTAAATTTGGTAAATGCTCTTCCCGATTTTTCCCCACTTAATTAAAATGTTCTTACCGGTCTACAGATCTTAAAATTATCTGTTCCAGTCAAAACATCAGGCAAGGGTCTACCCCAAACCAACATCTTGAACTTGAAGCTCACAGTGGTCGGTGCAGATTTACTCCTTCTCTCGAGACTTTAACTCACCCTATCACCTTAAAATGCTGGACACATAACACAACATCAGGTAAAAGCCCAGAATCTTTGCCATTACAAGTGGCTTCTGAGACAGGAACTACCCAGAAACAGAGTCACTTTGGGCCTTTAATACTCTACTGGAACCATCTCAATGCACCTCTTAATTTCATCTCACTCAGTAAAAACTCAGTCACAAGTGCAAGATTAGAAGGAACAGTAATTAAGTTAGCTGAGACAAGTTTTAAGTAGCTTTAGGAGAGTCAATGTATTTGCTGACACCTGAGAGTTGATTTTCTTGCATTAAAACTTCAATGCTTCATAAGTCATTTATATCAAATTATACTTGGTCATGTAGTGTTCAGTATTACTTTCTCTCAATACTTGATTTTAAAGAGTTGGATAATGGGAAAAGTGGTGTGTGGTGGTGGTGGGTGGGAGCTAGGCTGGGATTTCTAGCTAATGAAGGGAAAGGTTATTTTGCATGTCGCAAGATTTTGATGGGACTTGTTGGTAGGTTAGGAGAGGGGCAGAAGAGGAAACTATATTTAATATGCCAACTTGCACTTATTCAAAGAGCTGGGCTTTCCATTGTGTCTAGTTTCCACTGGCCATGACTATCCTATTTATATCCTTCTCTGCCTCCACGTCTTTAGCATAGTGTAGGCAGGCACAAAGGGTATATTGGTCTCCCACAACCAGGTCACCATCGCCCACAGACTGTGTGATCAGAAAGACTTGCTTCATTGCAGTGTTACATTCTCCACAGCAATGACTCTGATTACTCTCACTGGAGTTACTCACATGCTGGAGAACCACACCTGAATTAATCCAATGACATAAATGGAAATGTCCTGATAACCAGTCAGTCACTTGGACATAAACAACTTTGGACGGCTGCTGTGGGGAACCATTTCTTTTTACCCGCCCAGTAACCTGTACAGGAACTGACACAGACAAACAGGCTACATGGGAGTGAATCATTCCTTTTTATCCAGTGTACGTGTACAGGAGCTGACACAGACACACGATTTAGGGCTATTACACATGTACAATTATAATTTTGTGATCAGAGATAACAGGAACTGCAAATGCTGGAGAATTCAAGATAACAAAGTGTGGGGCTGGATGAACACAGCAGGCCAAGCAGCATCTCAGCAGCACAGGGTCCAGGCCCAAAACGTCAGCTTTTGTGCTCCAAAGCTGCTGCTTGGCCTGCTGTGTTCATCCGGCCCCGAATTGTTATCTACAATTATAAATTTGCTGCATTGCACAAATATTGGTTGTCATTTTTTTCTTGCCATTACTACACATCAAATAAGTAATTACAGCACGTTTGTTTTGACATTGCCGAGCTTTAAATAGTTTTGCTTTGAAATCACGCAATTTTTAGGGCCAGTATCCCGATTTGCGCCTTCAATTTCAATGCAACATTATTTTGCGCTGTTGTGCAGCATTTCAGGTCATCATATGTACCTTTGACATCATTACGCATTGTTTTACGTAATTTGATGTCGATGTGACATTGGATCCCATGACCCAATTGCCACCAATCGATTCCAAAGGAGGTGGGACTGCAGGCTGTCTTTTGCACTTGAGGGAACCATGATTCAGCTTCTTCTGAAAAAGCTCTGAAGCAAAGTTCTTAATGAAGAATATCCAAATCAACAGCTGTTTGTTTGTTTTGCAAAGAATAAATTGAAGTATTGGCTGTTCATTTGTGTTGAAAAGAAGCCCCACTTGACTCTGCAAAGCAATTTAAATTTTGTAACTGTTTGTGGAGCTTTACATCAGGCGATGCTAGGAGATTATTTAATACTGTACAGCATGGAACATTGCTTTCCTTGTCTCAGGACTTGTTTGAGTGGCAAATATAAGGTTTGATATTTACTATTCAGGAAGCCAAATCTTAAATTGATCAGTTTTGGAATGTGTCACCAATCCTCCTCTTTTGTGAATGTTATGCCAGTAAGGGTATTATTGATGGTCTTGAAGGTTTCCTCTAATTTGTTTTGTTTAGTGATGACAAAGGTGTCATCCACATACTGGACCCAAAGTTTGGGTTGGATGATTGGCAGAGCTGTTTGTTCGAGTCTCTGCATTACTGCCTCTGCTGAGAACCCTGATATCGGAGGTCCCATGGGTGTACCGTTGATTTGTCTGTAGGTTTTGTTATTGAAAGTGAAGTGGGTGGTGAGGCATAGGTCCACTAGCTTGATGATGAGGCTGGTGGTGTCTGGTGTATGTGTCTACGGTTCTTCTAATAGTGTAGTCAGTGTTTCACTACAGGAGCAACCATTCCAACACCCACAAACGAAGCTGCATTAGAACATTATTCCAAAGAGCCACCACACACTGCAGCACAGAGGAACTACGCAGAGCAGAGGAAAATCACCTATACAGTGTATTCAAAAAGAAAGGGTACCCTATGAACACAGTCCGCCAATTCCTCAGCAATAAACCCAAACAAACAGACAAAACGGGCTCAGAAACCATGACCACTCTCCCCTACATCAAAGACATTTCCGACATGACTGCCAGACTACTCGGACCTCTTGGCATCAGGGTAGCCCACAAACCCACCAACACACTGAAACAGCAGCCAATGAACTTAAAAGACCCTACACAGACAACAAATAAAACAAACGTCATCTACAAAATACCTTGCAAGAACCGTGACAAACACTACATTGGACAAACTGGCAGAAAGCTAGCCACCAGGATACATGAACATCAACTAGCCACAAAACGACATGATCCACTATCACTCATATCCTTACATACAGATAAGGAAGGACATCACTTTGATTGGGACAACACATCCATCCTAGGACAAGCCAAACAGAGACATGCACGAGAATTCCTAGAAGCATGGCATTCCAACCGGAATTCCATCAACAAACACATTGATTTGGAGCCCATCTACCATCCCCTGAGGAAAAGAACAGGAAATGACATCACCAGCCCAAGGAGACCTAACCAGATAAATAGAAAGCGGGACCTAACACCAGCGCTTCGTCGGAGGCTCACTGATGATGTTACCAAGAATGGTGACGAAACGTCTGAAAACTAACCTTCCAGCTCAGCGAGCAAACTCATATCCAGAACCTCAACCTGAGCTACAAATCTTCTCAAAACTCGCTAGATTAATTCAGCTCTGGTTTGAAATAGAGTTCAGGGCTCTGGGGAAAAGGCAGTAAATTGGCACAAGGTAATAGAACCAGTGCAAGCAGAGTAGGCTGAATTGCTTCCTTCTGTGCTGTAACAATTCTGTGACTGTGAACACAGAGGAAGACTTCATCAGAAACACGGAGGTGAGATTAACATGGCTGAGGGGGCAAAAATCTCCAAGCAACTCAACTACCTGATCCTCCAAGCAGTACATTGGCCCAGGCAGCCACCTCAGAACCCACTGGACTGAAGTGAAAGCAAGTCATTCTTGATTCTAAATGACAGCCTCAGAAGAAATTAAGACTAGTCAGTGTTATGTAATTTGAATGTTGCACACATATTTCAATTTGTAACTTGGCTTTTCTGATTGGGAAACGTCCAAAGGAACCTAGGTTTTGATCTCACATTGTTTCCCACAGTAAACAATGTTTGATTTAAAGTCATGGTTTTCAGGATCACAATGAAACTAGAACTTACCTGAATTAATGAGAAAGTGTTTTGGGACAGCATGAGGTAGTGAAAGGTCCTTAAACAATGCAATATTTCTTGGAATTAGAAAACTGGTGTTTGATACAATTATCACCCAAGCTTCCACTTTTATCTACAAACTTTTTTTTCAATTCACAACTGTCCAATCTTGCTAGCTGGGATCTTCAGAATGGACATACAACTGCCTCAATGAGATTACAGGACACTCCTATTCTTATACTAATGCAGCATTTGACAGTTTAAATCTGCAAACCAAATTGCTCTAACTTAAAGAGATAGCAAGAACTGAAAACTGGAGGAGCAGCACCTCATATTGTGCCTCAGCAGCCTACAACCCGATGGCCTAAACATGGATTTCACCAATTTTAAAATCTCCCCATCCCTGACATCATCCCACGTCCAACCCTCCCTCTCATCCCCACCTCCTGAAGCTGACACAACCTGTCCACCTTCTCTCCCACCTATCCGCTCCTCCCACCTCACTGACCAATCCCCACAACTGCCTACCTGAACTCATCTATCACTATCCCATCTACCTTCCCCAGCCCCACCCTTCCTCTATTTATTGCTGAGCTCTCTTCCCCCTCCCCATTTCTGAGGAAAGGTCCCAACCCAAAATGTCAACTTTCCTACTCTTCTGATGCTCCCTGGCCTGCTGTGTTCCTCCAGCTCCACACTGTATTTGCTCCAACTTGAAGCTCTCCTGGACAGGAATTCAACGTACTTTGAATTTGTTGGAATGCACTCTGCTCTCCCTGCCAAGACTGGCACTTACATATTCAGAGTCTGCCACAAGTGTGGTGACAGATGGAACTTTGGAAGGGTTCACTATTGTGTGTAAAGTTCCCTTTGGTGAATGGTGATTTCCTCGTTGAGGTTTCGGTGTCAAATGCTGGCTAGGATTTACTAGCTGCTTTCCATGGTTTTTGCCACTGTGCTCTTTCTTTGCTAAGGAATATTTGTCTCCGCCATCCAGGGGCTTTCCTGCAGGAAATAGGAACAAACCAGGTCAGGGGGAGGTCCAGGAATCACTCTTAGTCAACGCAAGAAATGCATGTTTAAAATTCAAGTTGGCACCATTGCCTCACACAGCCTGCAACAAAATACAACATTCTATCGCACAAAAGGCACTAAGCACGTCAGGACAGCAATCTCCAGTTTATTCATGGCTCTGGGAATATCACTCCATTATGGTGGACAAAGTCAGAGTTCACATGACACCAGGTTTAGTTCAACAGGTTTGTTTGAAATTACAAGTTTTGAGTGCTGCTCCTTCACTAGCGAAGGAACAGTCCTCCAAAAGCTTGTGACTGCTGACTTTGTCCAGCTTAACAGTGATATTCTCACTTCACCTGACGAAGAAGCAGTCATCCGAAAGCTCGTGATTTCAAATAAGCTTGCTGAACTACAACCTGGTGTGGGTGACTTCTGACTTCGTCCACCCCAATTCAACACCGACACATCTTACAGAGTCCTGATTTAGACTCGAGAATAAAATTACTTCTTTTTCAAATAAATGTCTGCTGGTTAGGAATCCCAAGTCAATACAAGACTTGCAAGTTACATTAAATGCCTTTCCAAAAAGGCACATGAATGATGTCAGATGGATACGTTCTGTTTGAACGATCGCCACTTAATATATGAGGTCAGCGCTGCTTCTTTTGCAGTCCCAGTTCTTGTCAGAAGAGGGCACTGAGTGGGTGAGTCTCTCAAAAGATTTCCCAAATACCAGTGGAGCCATAAATTCAGTAAATCTTTGTCTCCAGGCCATCGGAGGTAACCCTGCGAGAGTCTTGACACACAGACATCCATGGAAATTGCTCGGGAGGTTCAAGCTTAGTCCTGATGGACCGATTCCCTCTAGTCGAGATCCTCCAAGAACGTCCCTGTGCATGAGCTCTGGATGGAGGCTTTAGACAAAAACATGGGACTTTGCTGCAATAGTGTACATACTCTATAAACATTAGTTTAATACCCGGTCGAAGGGCTGGATAATTCAACTGTGCAGTACAATAAATCCGCCCAATCACACAATCCCCCTCCTCCCATGACCAACCACCCAGTGACTCCCTAAACCGATTAGATTCCCCACTCTGAGACAGTAGGAACTGCAGATGCTGGACAATCTGAGATAACAAGGTGTAGAGATGGATGAACACAGCAGGCCAAGCAGCAGAGGAGCAGGATGGCTGATGTTTTGGGTCTGGACGCTTCTTCAGAAATGGGGGAGGGGAAGGGGATTCTGAAATATATGGGGAGTGAAGAGGAGGTGAATAGAAGATGGATAAAGGAGACGATAGGGTGAGAGGAGACAGACAGGTCAATGAGGCATTGGATCCGGAGGTTGGTGGGATCCTGTTTTGGCTGTTATTGCGGGGCGGGGATGTGAGGGATGAGTTGTGGGAAAATGAAGATGTGGTCGAGGGCGTTTTTGACCACATTGGCGGGGGGGTGGGGGGGGGGGTGCTGCAGTCCTTGAAAAAACCGCCGGATCCAACACATCATCCTCCGACATGTCCGCCATCTGCAATCCGACCCCAAAGACATTTTTCCCTCCCCACCCGTGTCTGCTTTCCAGAGGGACCACTCTCTCCGTGACTCCCTTGTCCGCTCCACACTCCCCTCCAACCCCACCACAGCCGGCACTTTCCCCTGCAACCACAGGAAGTGCTACACTTGCCCCCACACCACCTCCCTCACCCCTATCCCAGGCCCCAAGATGGCATTCCACATTAAGCAGAGGTTCACCTGCACATCTGCCAATGTAGTATACTGCATCCACTGCACCTGTTGTAGCCTCCTCTACACTGGGGAAACCAAGCGGAGGTTTGGGGAGCATTTTGCAGAACTCCTATGCTCGGTTCGCAACAAACGACTGCACCTCCCTGTCACGAACCATTTCAACTCCCCCTCCCATTCCTTAGACAACATGTCCATCCTGGGCATCCTGCAGTGCCACAACAATGTCACCCGAGGGTTGCAGGAACAGCAACTCATATTCCGCTTGGGAACCCTGCAGCCCAATGGTATCAATGGGGACTTCACAAGCTTCAAAATCTCCCCTCCCCCAACCGCATCCCAAAACCAGCCCAGCTTGTCCCCAAGATAGTAGAAGCTGCAGATGCCGGAGAATCTGCGATAACATTGGTAGTGTGGATGTGCAGAGGGATCTTGATGTCCATGTACATAGATCCCTGAAAGTTGCCACCCAGGTTGACAGTACTGTTAAGAAGGCTTACGGTGTGTTAGGTTTTATTGGTAGAGGGATTGAGTTCCGGAGCCGTGATGTCATGCTGCAACTGTACAAAATGCTAGTGCGGCCTCATTTGGAATATTGAGTGCAGTTCTGGTTGCCCCATGACAGGAAGAATGTGGAAGCATTGGCAAAGATGCAGAGGAGATTTACCAGAATGTTGCCTGGTCTGGAGCGAAGGTCTTATGAGGAAAGGCTGAGGGACTTGGGTCTGCTCTCATTGGAGAGAAGGCGGTTAAGAGGGGATTTAATGGAGACATACAAGATGATCAGTGGACTCGATAGGGGGGACAGTGAGAGTCTTTTGCCGAGGATGATGGCGTCGGCTTGTATGAGGGGGCACAGCTACACATTGAGGGATAATAGATTTGAGATAGATGTCGGAGACAGGTTCTTTACTCAAAGTGTTAAGGGCGTGGAATGCCCTGCCTGCCAATGTAGTTAACTCAGCCACATTAGGGGCATTTAAACAGTCCTTGGATAAGCATGTGGATGATGATGGGTTAGTGTAGGGGGATGTGCTTAGATCAGTTCACAGGTCAGCACAACATCAAGAGCTGGAGGGCCTGTTCTACGCTGTATTGTTCTATGTTCTATGTAACAAGGTGCTCAGCTGGATGACCATTGCAGGTCAAGCAGCATCAGGAGCAGGAAAGCTGACATTTCAGGCCTTGAGAGATAATGGGAACTGCAGATGCTGGAGAATTCCAAGATAATAAAATGTGAGGCTGGATGAACACAGCAGGCCAAGCAGCATCTCAGGAGCACAAAAGCTGACGTTTCGGGCCTCTGATGAAGGGTCTAGGCCCGAAACGTCAGCTTTTGTGCTCCTGAGATGCTGCTTAGCCTGCTGTGTTCATCCAGCCTCACATTTTATTATTTCAGGCCTTGACCCTTCTTTGGGAATTTTTTTTTTCTGAAGCATGGTCTAGGCCCGAAACGCCAGCCTTCCTACTCCTCTGATGCTGCTTGGCCTGCTGTGTTCATCCAGCTCTACACCTTGTTATCCCAGCTCATCCCCGTCTCCCTAACCTGTCCTTCCTCCCACCTCAAGCCCCACCCCCATCTCCTACCTCCCAGCCTCATCCCGCCCCCTTGACCCGTCCATCTTCCCTGGTCGGACCTATCCCCTCCCTAACTCCCCATCCACACCTTTACTGGCTCCATCCCTGCCTCTTTGACCGGTCTGTCTCCTCTCCACCCATCTTCTCCTCTATCCCTCCACCCATCTTCTCCTCTATCCCTATTTATTTCGGAATCCCCTTCCCCCTCCTCCAATTCTGAAGGATCTAGGCCCGAAACATCAGCCTTCCTGCTCCTCTGATGCTGCTTGGCCTGCTGTGTTCATCCAGCTCTACACCTTGTTCTAGCAGATTCCCCACTCACTCAGTAAAAGACCTTTGGAAAACTTAGCCAAATACCACAGCTGTTCTATTTAAAAAAGAACAAACGCTCTCCTTCGCTTGCTGCACTCACTGAGAAGCGGTGTCACTGTTCCATTTCAAATTCACGCAGGACTAAAAGATACAGTCATCCATCTGTGACTCTTGACGTTGTCGGCCCAAAGTTCACCAGTACTGCAGTGCTGCTGACCTGCGCAGCCAGCTAATATGAGCTGGTTGATGAGTGTCCCTCACCAACCTCAGGTTGCAGCTTCAAGTCCTACTGGGAGAAACTTGACCACAAAACCTAGGCTGACACTCCGCTGCAGGCAGTGCCTCACTACATAGGGGGTGCCGTACTCTCTCCATGTGTATTAAAAAAACCCCACGGCACTACTTTGAACAGCGGAAAAGTTTCACCCCGTCTCTTTGACCTCAAGTTATCGCATCTCAAATCGTGGCATCTTCTTGGGCACAAACAAACAACTGTTTTTGCAACATTAAAGGTGGGATGGGGGAAGGAGGGCATTCAGATGCTGTGATGTCACGAAAAGCAAGAAACAAAAGCATGTAAGATAACAAAGCATGGAGCTGTATGAACACAGCAGGCCAAGCAGCATCTCAGGAGCACATTCCCATTATCACTGAAACAAAAACATGTGCTTCCTTTAGATACTAACATGATTACTACAGCATTTCTGAAATTATGTATGGACATCCAATATTTTGAATTCTGCATGCTCCGTCCACCCTCACTGTTTCTGTTACATCTCGGTGAACACCTTTTTTTAAAAACAGAGTTTTGACTGCCCTGCTTGTTTAAATTTTTTATAAAGCAGCACTACAGAGATTTGAAACAAAAACAAATTACTTGAGAAACTCAGCAGCTCGGCCAGCATCTGATTTCAAATGTCACTGGAGAAACACAGCAGACAAAGGTTGAATGACCTCCTTTCCAATGATAGTCCTGCCATTTTCCTTCCTATTCAGAAGGTGATAACTTTTCAAATTGCCACCCATTCTTGGTTACCTGGTCCAGTGCCCCAGTGGCGGCCGTGTTGCGTGTGTTCGACAGGAGCCCCAAAAGGGGTAAAAATGTTAATCCCTGTCCCATCCTCGCCTGTTTAATATTCACACACACAGAGCTGTCCCTGTCTTATACCACTCACCTGCTTTCCTTCATTAAACAGAAACAAACTAAAAACATCTTAATCTGACTCTACCCACAACGGAATTCTTTCAAGTACCTTGTCTCCTCCCTCAGATCGCGGTCCAATGAATCAGAGGGCAGAAGGGGATTACTCGGCTCATCGACTCTGCACCAACTCCCATCCGACACAAACCTGCTCTCCTCCCTAACCTATCCTCGTAAACCCCGCATTTCCCATGGCCAATTCACTTAACCTACACACCTTTGGACTGCGGTTTTGAACAGTTTCTTCATATTTGTATTGAACAAACTCGAGTGCCATCACTTGTTGCTCAATCTGACCTGAAAAGAGGTAAAACTTCAGCCGTGCCGGCTGACTCACCCTCCCGCTGGATTTGGTTCCTCCGCTTGACGCTGCGACAAACCGCCCGCCCTTGCAGCAACGCTTGGAGCGGCGCTTTGTCTCCGCTGCGTGGAACACATCTGAGGCTCGACGCGCAACTCTCGGTGTAAACGCCGCACGCAGCTCCCTCGGCCAACGCGCATGTCAGGCAGCAGCCGCAGCCGGACTCCTTCACCAACTCGCAGCCCCGCGGGGGGTGACAGGCTGACAGTGCCCGCTCGTCGCATGGAGCACACTCGATCATCGCGCCCAATGCCCCCAGCCGCCAGGGCACCCCGATGCAAGCCAGCAGTACGCAGACCCTGAGCATGGTTTGTAAGAGCTTGACTCGCTCCACGACATTACTTAGCCTGCTTGTCCCCCCTTTTTAAATAAGCAAGCAGCAAGGCCAGGCCTCGGAACCTGGATAATAAGAGGGGGTGTAGGTACTCAACTGGGCAGGGGTAGTCCCTCCCTCACAACGCTCCGCCTCTATCGCTGTAAATCGCGCCCTATAGACAGTAACGTGATATATGCACGTACAAATTTGTTTTTACTTTGTAACTACTATTTTCACATTTCTCGTTGAGGAATGTTTCTTTTAGCTTTTCTTTCCTGTAGATAACTGTTTCTTGGTAATTTTTTTCCTATTGCTAAATATTCGGGAATGATAGTTTCTTGTGAAGAATTTTTTTTATACACAGCTATTTCTTGTAGCTGAATATTTGTTGTGGATAGATGTTTGACAATATAAGTATTTATTCTAAATACGTTTTACAAATATTTCATGGAACAAAAATCTGATTTTTTTGCAAGTAAACATTTCTTATAGGTAGATATTTCTTGTATTTCTAAATATTTCTTTTGGGTAGGAATGCATTTGAAAGTATAAGTATTTATTGTAACTAGGTATTGCTTCTATTTGACATATAAACATTTCTTACAAGTATGTTTCTTCATAAATTAGTTATCGTTAGTAAGTCTTTGTAAACTATCTTAGAACACATTTCTTACAGATCAGAATTTTCACATAAAAATTTTCTTTGAATTCTTTCTTCGGATGGGAGAATTACTAACAAGTTGGGCATTTGTTGACCATCCACACTTTTCTTTGAGAAGGCAGTGAACCACTGCATCCACTTTAGGTAGATCCCTCCACAATGTCATTATGGAGAGTGTTTCAGGATTTTGACCCAGTGACACTGAAGGAACAGCGATTATATTTTCAAGTCAGGATGGAGAGTGGCTTGGAGGGGTACTTGTGTTTGTATATATGTGCCCCTCCCTTTCTGTACATGATAGTAGTCATAGTTTTGGGAGGTGCTGTCTGAGAAGCCTTGGTGAATTTCTGCAATACCTAGTATACACTGCTGTTATCAAGCATTTACAGTGCAGGGAATGAATGTTTGTAGGTGTAGTGTTTAAACAAGCCAATTGCTCTGTCCCGGATGATGATGTTGGAATTGAGGCAAGTGGGGAGTATTTCATTCACACTCCCACTCTTTACCATGTAGCTTTGTCAAAAGAATAATGTCAGAATAAGTATTTTTGTGCAGATATGTGCTTTGTATAAAACGTTATTTTTGTATTTTTAAGAACAACTAAAGTGTTCCACAGCAGATAGTTTTCAGTGAGTGCAAATGTTAACAAAGACAGTAAATATTAAACATTCATTCCACTTGCTGTTGGTTTCTGCCACAAACTTTGCTCTTTAGTTGTCAATTTCATCCCTTTCCCTGGTCACTATTTTAGGCTGAAACAGATCATTCGCAACCTGGCCTCAGCATTAACAGGCACGAATTTAACACCGAGATATGGAGGAATTTTTTTCTCAGAGGGTTGAGAGTGGTTGGAGCTGCCTTTGCAGCTTTGTGTGGCAAGGAAAGTCCTTGTGTATATTGAAGGCTGAAAGATAAATTCTTCATTAGTAGGAGGAATCAAGGGTTGAGGAAAAGGACAGGAAAATGGTGAGGACTGTCAGACCAGCCAGAATCCTGTGGAATGGTGGAGCAGGCTTGAGGAGCCAAATGGCCTACTCCTGTTCTTATGGAGTTAGTTGACCAAGGGCAGAACTTCGAACTACACATTCTCTTCATCAGCAAGACTGCATATTTCCAGCTACTTAACATGCAAAGCTGGAGGCAGGCCTTCAGCCCTCCTGCTGCTGCAATGCTTATTTGTGTCATTGTTGCCTCTCGATTAATGATTTCAAAGCATACAAGCCTGGCCTGAAATATTCTACCCTCCAAAAACAATAAATCATCAAATACTCTGCTGCCTCTATTGTGACTCATCCTTTAGCTCTGTGCACAATGACCTAATGTTAACACCCCATCCATCAGCACCTCACCTTTCATTCTTGTTTTCAAAACCCTTTGCTTTACCTAACTCTGTAATATCCTGCAGCCCAACAAGAATGCAGCACTCCTCCAATCGGCCTCTTGCACATCAATTTCCTCAGATCTGGCATTTGCAGACAGACTTTCAGTTGTATGTACTCTAAACTTTGGAATTCCCTCCCAATAATCACTTCTTGGCCAATTCTGTATTGAAGGACTGCATATTTCCCTCCCTACTCCATCTGCCTTCCATAGGGACTGCTCTCTCCGTGACTCCCTTGTCCACTCCACACTCTCCACTAGCCCCACCACCTTTCCCTGCAACTGTAGGAAGTTCTACACCTGCCCCGACAACTCCCCTCTCACCTCCATTCAAGGCACCAAACAAACCCTCCATATTAGACAGGGGTTCACCTGCACATCCTTCAACTTGGTGTCTGCATCCGTTGCTCCCGACGTGGCCTCCTTTACATCGGAGAGACCAAGTAGAGACTCAGAGACCACTTTGTATAGCACCTGCATTCTGTTTGTGAAAAATGACAACACCTTCTAGTCACTCACCATTTCAACTCCCCCTCCCACTCCCTGGGTGACATGTCTATCCTGGGCCTCCTCCAGCGTCACAATGACACCACTCCCAAACTGGAGGAGCAACACCTTATATTCCAACTTGGGAGCCTACAGCCCGATGGCCTAAACATAGAATTCACCAATTTTAAAATCTCCCCACACCCACTCCTAGCCTCATCCCATATCTGCACATAGAAGTAACAGAATGGGAATCGTACAAAAGCATGGTGACTGTTGTACGAAAGTATGAGCTTGGTTTTAAATTCAGTGAGGTCACTTTAAGTCCAGAGTAAGTTATGTTCAGCATAGTGTAATCTAACATATTGTCTTAACTTCAATTTCAGCCTGTTGCTCAGACATGATTTTCCAGTCCCATTACCTTCAGTATTCTTTCCTTAAAATTAGTTACATTGCCTTTTGGTATTGGCAGGTGCGTTTGTGGACCACATGTGCTTGATATCTGCAAGTTTTCCAAAGTCCTTTCTATATTGTTCACTGTTGAACAATATTGTTCAATTTACTTGTCCTTTTCCACCCAGATTGATAATAAGCACAGACCAGGCTTCTGTTCTTTACAAGAATAACAGTTTATTACAAATTAAGATTATAGCTTCAGCAAACAACTCTGAACTATTGACGTAACTTTACTAGTTGAAATGCTAACATCCTTATAAAATTCCCTGATACAGACACAGACATATGAAAATAAAAAACATTGGTGTTATGGATGGAGGGGAAAAAATTGAGAAGGCAGTTCAGTGATCCCTGTCCACAGGGCTTGCTGAGATGACTCCTTTTGCTTGTCAGGACTTGCAGTTCATAGATCTCTTTCACTAGGTACTTGTACGTGCATGCAGGAGGCACACAAGACTGGTTCACAACTCAAAATCTCCGACTTGCTGATTAAAAGCAACAGTTTACAGCAACTGATGAAGGAAAATGAATTGGGTTCTTTCAGGCTTTAGTTTTTTTTGCTGCAGAGACAAAGACATCATAGAATCCATTGAGTGCGGAAAGAGGCCATTCAGCCCATCAAGTCTGAATTAACCTCTAAGCATACCACCAGCACTCCCACTACAACCCCACATGTACCATAGCTATTCCAACTAGTCTGCACATCCCTGGACACTATGGACAATTTAGCATGGCCAATCCACCTAACTTGCACATCTTTGGAATGTGGGAGAAAACTAGAGCACCTGGCAGAAACCTATTCTGTATGGGGAGGATGCATGCAAACTCCACTCAGGCAGTCACCCAAGTCTGGAATCAAACCCAGGTCCCTGATACCATGAGACAGCTATGCTAACCACTGAGCTGTGATGTTGCCCTTCCTTTCTGGGATTCTGAAGGCTTCTGGCTATCTCAATTCACACCCACAATCTGTTCAGTCATCTGAACACCAATTACATAATTGTTTGGGGGCAGAAGGCCTTTATCATTGATAATTGGTCATAATTCCATAGACCAATCAGCAACTTGTTGGCAACTGAATCTCAGTCTCATTCTGTGTACACTTTCTGGTTTCATCTCATTTGAATCAAAGAAACCTACAGCACAGGAACAGGCCCTTCGGACCTCCAAGCCTGCGCCGATCAAGATCCTCTGTCTAACCTGTCATCTATTTTCTAACGGTCTGTGTCCATTTGCTCCCTGCCCATCCATGTACCTGTCCAAATATATCTTAAAAGATGCTAATGTGTCTGTGTCTACCACCTCCGCTGGCAACGCATTCCAAGCACCCACCACCCTCTGTGTAAAGAACTTTCCACGCAAATCTCCCTTCAACTTTCCTCCTCTCACTTTGAACTCATGACCCCGAGTAATTGAGTCTCCCACTCTGGGTAAAAGCTTTTTGCTATCCACCCTGTTTATACCCCTCATTATTTTGTAGACCTCAATCAGGTCCCCCCTTAATCTCCGTCTTTCTAATGAAAATAATTCTCATCTACTCAACCTCTTCATAGCTAGCACTCTCCATACCAGGCAACATCGTGGTGAACCTCCTCTGCACCCTCTCCAAAGCATCCACATCCTTTTGGTAATGTGGCAACCAGAACTGCACACAGTACTCCAAATTTGGCTGAACTAAGGTGCTATCCAACTGCAACATGACCTACCAACTCTTGTACTCAATACCCCACCTGATGAAGGAAAGCATGCCATATGCCTTTTTGACCACCCTATTGACCTGCGTTGTCATCTTCAGGGAAAAATGGACCTGAAAATCTCTCTGTTCATCAATTTTACCCAGGACTTTTCCATTTACTGTATAGTTCGCCCTTGAATTTGATCTCCCAAAATGCATCACCACGCATTTGCCCGGATTGAACTCCATCTGCCATTTATCTGCCCAACTCTCCAGTCTATCTATATTCTGCTGTAATATCTGACAGTCCCCTTCACTATCAGCTACTCCACCAATCTTAGTGTCATCAGCAAACGTGCTGATCAGACCACCTACGCCTTCCTCCAGATCATTTACATATATCACAAACAACAGTGGTCCCAGCACAGATCCCTGTGGAACTCCACTGGTCACACGTCTCCAATTTGAGAAACTCCCTTCTACTACTACCCTCTGTCTCCTGTTGCCTAGCCAGTTTTTTATCCATCTAGCTAGCACACCCTGGACTCCATGTGACTTCACTTTCTCCATCGGCCTGCCATGGGGAACCTTATCAAACGCCTTACTGAAGTCCATGTATAGGACATCTACAGCCTTTCCCTCATCAATTTGCAGTAACATCACCCCACTGGTTGAACAAACAACAGTGTAAATAACATTTACAATAAATCCTGGTACCTTACTTTGAAGATAAGTTTAACAGCAATAGGATGATAGAAAATAGGTGCAGGAGTAGGCCATTTAGCCCTTCAAACCTGCACCAGCTTTCAATATGATCATGGCTGATCATGCAATTTCAGTATCCCACTCCCACTTTCTCTCCATACGCCTTGATCACTTTAGCCACAAGGGACATGTCTGGCTCCCTCTTGAATATATCTAACAAACTGGCCCCAACAGCTTTTCATGGTAGAGAATTCCACCTGGTCACAACCCTCTGAGTGAAGAATTCCCTCCTCATCTCAGTCCTGAATGGCTTACCCCATATTCTTAGACTGTAACCCCTCGTTCTAGACTTCCTCAACATCAGGAGCATTCTTCTTGCATCTAGCTGTCCGGTCCCATCAGTATTTATGTTTCTATGAGATCTCCCTCATTCTTCTAAATTCCAGTGAGTACAAACCCAATTGATCCAGTCTTTCTTCATATGTCAAATCCTTTGTTTTAAAAACTGTTCTCTTCCCACTTCAGTCCACAATCAAAAAGAGCAAACATAAGCAAATACAGCTTTTACATACTTCCATGTTTAGAAAATAAATGCCATTTCAAAAATTCCTTTAATCACAAAATACATAATACACAAAAAAAACCTCCCTCATGTTCCCCCATGCAACCGAATACAATCTAAGCTTTTATTAAACATTTAACTTATTCAAAAGTTTACACTTGGGACAATGCATCTGCATTGAAACAATCTCTTTCACTTTAAGTGGTTGAAACAAAGGACTTCATCTGAATAACTTTGCATTTTGAACTTTAAGCTTCTCAAAGGCCAGTGGATTATGATCAATGTAAATTACCATCCCCTTGACAACCATGTTGGGCATTCACTTCAAAGTGTTGTAAAGATAATAATAAACCCAACATCTCTTTTTCTATGGTCGAAAAGTACCTCACTGTCTTCTGTATTCCTGACTCATCTTCCTGTGACAAGACTGCACCTACCCCAGGATACTAGCATCAACTTCCATTTTGAAATGTCAGGTAAAATCTGGAGCGGTCAACATTAGTTCATTTATTAGAGTTGCCTTTAGCTTCTCAAAAGCTGCCCAGCATTCTGCTGGCCATGCCACATTTGTTTGTTTTTCTTTGAACAAATTTGTCGATTATGCTGAAATTGCTCTTCCCATGTTTTCTACACATCACAACATCATCTATGTAAACTGCACAGTTACGAACCTCAGCTATGACTTGATTCATAAGACTCTGGAATGTAGCTTGACGTTCTTTAATCCAAATAGCATCACTTGATATTGGTATAACCCATTTGGTATAACAAAAAGTGAATATTTCTTTAGCCTTTGATGTCAATGACACTTATAATTATTCTTTCAACTGATCAATCTTAGAAAGGAATGAAGAACTGCCAACCATTCCAATACAGTCTTCTAGTCATGTAAGTTAGTTGGTATAAATCTGTCTCCAGGACTACATTTACCTTTTTATAATCTATACAGAATCTAGTTGATCCATCAAGTATAGTAACTAACACTACTGATGAACTCTAACTGCTTTGATGAGGTTCAATTACGTGCTTTTCCACCTGAGCTTGTTTTTCTGGGTGCAACTGATAAGGATGCTATTTTATTGCTTTCAACTGTCCTACATTTACGCCATGTCGAGCTAACATAATACACCCAGGTTTATCTCTGCAGATTAATTTATACTTTTTAAATTGTCTTACAAGATCCTCCCATTGCCCTTTCTCTAAATATCAAAACAAATATTCCAGTATTTTGTGTTGGCTCATCACATTGTAGGAGGGTCACTTTCGGAACTGTCTATCTCCCCTTCCACCCCCCTCATTATTATTTTTCATCATTCTTACCATCTAACACAATTGTTCTTCTTTATCCTCTTCTGAACAATAATGTTGATGTGACATAACTGATTCTTCTTCCCAGAATCAAGACTATTTATGAAATGTCACTTTACTAATCGTTCTAACTACTTAATATGGACCACTGATTTACCTTGTTAAGGCAACAATACCAATACTTTATCTCCTGCTTGAAACATTCTAGTTGATGAATGCTTATATACCTATTCTTCTATTTTTCCTTGTGAAACTTTTCAAGCTACCCTATATGCTCCTGAGAGTCTTTCTGGAAAACGTGGACACACAATCCAACAGTGAGGATTACTCTTTTTGATTCAAGAACTTTTCCCTATTTAATTTTAATGGACCTCTAATCTCATGACCATAAATTCAGTACAAATAGACGAAAGCCAGTAGATTCATTTCAGGAATCTCTAGCAACAAATCATGAGATCTAATCATTTATCTTAATCCCGTGGGTATTTGTGACAGTATGCCTTAATCATGATTTTGAGAGTCTGAAAGTATCTCTCCAAAGCTCCTTGTGTTTACAGATGATACACAGTTGCCTTCAACTGTCTTTTTCCCAAACTGCTAACTGGAAAACCTGAGGCAAAGTTAGAATACCAATCAGATTGTATCTGAATTGAACGTAAGAACATAAGAACTAGGAGCAGGAGTAGGCCACCTGGCCCCTCGAGCCTGCCCCACCATCTTTTGAAACTCAGCTCCACTTACCTGCCCACTCACCATAACCCTTAATTCCTTTACTGTTCAAAAATTTATCTAGCCTTGCCTTAAAAACATTCATTCAGTGAGGTAGCTTCAACCACTTCACTGGGCAGGGAATTCCACAGATTCACAACCCTTTGGGTGAAGAAGTTCCTCCTGACTTCAGTCCTACATCTGCTTCCCTTTATTTTGAAGCGAAGCCCTCTAGTCCGAGTTTCACCTGCTCGCAGAAACAACCTCCCTGCTTCCACCTTATCTATTCCCTTCACAATCTTATATGTTTCTATAAGATCTCCCCTCATTCTTCTGAATTCCAATGAGTATAATCCCAGTTTACTCAGCCTCTCATAATCCAACCCTCTGAACTCTGGAATCAACTGAGTGTATCTCCTCTGCACCCCCTCCAGTTTTGTATATCTCTTCTCAAGTAAGGAGACCAAAACTGCACACAGTACTCCAGGTGTGGCTTCACCAGGACTCTATACAGCTGCAGCATAGCCTCTGTTTTCAAACTCCATCCCTCTCGCAATGACAGACAAAATTCCATTTGCCTTTTTAATTACCTGCTGCACCTGCAATCCTACTTTTAGCGATTCATGCACAAGGACACCCAAGTCTCTCTGCGCAGCAGCGTGCTGCAATTTTTCACCGTTTAAAACGTAGTCCATTTTGCTGTTTTCCCTACCAAAATGGATGACCTCACACTTATCCACATTGTACTCCATCTGCCAGACCTTTGTCCACTCACTTAGAACTATCTATGTCCCTCTGCAGACTTTCAGTGTCTTCTGCACACTTTGCTCTACTACTCACCTTAGTGTCATCTGCAAATTTTGACACACCACACTTAGTCCCCAACTCCAAATCATCTATGTAAATTGTAAACAATTGAGGTCCCAACACTGATCACTGAGGCACACCACTAGCCACAGACCGCCAGCCAGAAAAACACCCATTTACCCCTACTCTTTGCTTTCTACTGGTCAACCAATCCTCTATCCATGCCAATACATTACCTATAATACCGTGCAACTTTATCTCATGTAGCAGCCTTTGGTGTGACACCTTGTCAAATGCCTTCTGGAAATCCAGATACACCACATCCACAGGTTCCCCATTGTCCACCATGCAAGTAATGTCCTCAAAGAATTCCACCAAATTATTTAAACATGACCTACCCTTCATGCTGGGTGTTCCCAATGGGACAATTTATATCCAGACGTCTTGCTATTTCTTCCTTAATGATAGATTCAAGCATTTTCCCCACTACCGAAGTTAAGCTAACTGGTTTATAGTTACCTGCTTTTTGTCTACTTCCTTTTTTAAACAGTTGCGTCACATTGTCTGTTTTCCAATTTGTGGGAACCACCCCAGAGTCCAGTGAATTTTGGTAAATAATTACTAGTGCATTTGCTATTTCCCCCATCATCTCTTTCAGTATCCTGGGATGCATTTCATCAGGGCCAGGAGACTTATCTACCTTTAGCCCCATTAGCTTGCCCAGCACTGCCTCCTTGACAGTTTCTAATGTCCTCACCTGCTATAACCTTCTTGCCATTAGTTTTCAGCATGTTATTTGTGTCTTCCGCTGTGGATCCGGACACAAAATAACTGTTGGATGTCTCGGCTATTTCCTCATTCCCAGTTATTAAATTGGCTTTCTCATCCTCTAAAGGACCAATGTTTACTTTCACCACTCTTTTACGATTTACATATTTATAGAAACTTTTGCTGCCTGTTTTTATATTCTAAGCTAGTTTACTCTCATAAGCAACTTACTTTTCTTTATAACTTTTTTTGTGGCTTTCTATTGGCCTTTAAAGATTTCCCGGTTTACTAGTTTCCTACTACGCTTTGCTTTTTTTGTTTGTTTTTCAAATCTGATACTTTCCTTTATTTCCTTTGACATCCACGGCTGACTGTCTCTTTTCTTACAGTTCTTCCTTATCACTGGAATATACTTCTGCTGAGCGCTGTGAAAAATTGTTTTGAAAATCCTCCACTGTTCCTCAAATGACCCACCATAAAGTTTTTGCTCCCCTTCTACCTTAGCTAACTCCTCCCTCATTCCTTCATAGTCTCCTTTGTTTAAGCACAGGGCATAGGTTCTGGATTCAACCTTCTCACCCTCCATCTGTATATTAAATTCAACCATACTGTGATCGCTCCTTCCAAGAGGATCCCTAACTGTGAGATTGGTCATCCATGACAAGTGAAAAAGAAACTGAGTTGTCCTCCATTTCTGGAAATGGCCCTACACAATCCAGTAATACTCGACTGAATGATGCTGACACCAGTTCTGAAGAGCCAAAGTTGCTGGTTTGATAACATGTTGAAGCTTCCTAACACCCAACAGGTAAGACATTTGTCAGAATTTCACAACATCTTTATGCAGTCTTGTCCATGAGAAAACAGTTTAAAATGCCTGTATTTTCCATATTCCATATGCCCTGCATAGAAATGCCATGTGCTAATATCTCCTTGCAGTATTCAGGTGGTGTCACTATTTTACGAACAACTGTCCATTCTTAATCCACAGGTCTGAGAGAGTGTGTTTCTACTTCCTCATCAAAACTGTTTCTAATAATAACACCACACTAGAACTCCCTCAGTCTCAGCTTCATTGTGAGCTGTCTGTGCTCACTTAATTCTGGATCTGCTTTCTGAGCCTCAGTTAATGAAGTCCTGCAAAACATTTAAAAATTATCCTCATTCTAAAATAAAATTTCAATCACCCGAAGATCTACTTGTGATGTTACTGTGATGAATCTCTGGTAATGGACTTTGTTTATCCACTGCTTTTTCACCCACGATGGAAAAATATCTGGAATCTTTTCATACAATAGTTCCATCTCTATAGTCTCAAATGGACTTTCTGTGACTATTGACAAGGGAATAATTTTCCCTTCTACTACATCATACCCTGGACTAAATGACTCCATCCACTACTAATTTCTAATTATCCTGACTGCCACTAATCCAGACAAATCAGACTCCAATTGGGCTTTGTACAATACTCTCCACCTATCCTGTTTACTAATACTTTGGCTTTAATTGAATTCCCTGGAAGGAAAGCTAAGTCCTCCTCCATCAACAGAGTTTGAGTCACCTATATCCCTTTATAGGGTTATGGGTTTGGATGCTTCCTTTAGACAAAAGAAAGCCTTTATAGTTCTCATCTATGCTATGTACCATGTATACACTCTGAACAGTGTTTACCTCCAGTCTCAGTTGTAGCTAAAGCTACACAGTTTGACCCATGGCTGTTCCTTTTTAGACTTATTCATACAAGTTGCAGTATGTCCCATGGGTTTCCCTCACAACTTCCAACATTCTGAATGAACGTGTCGATCTTGTCACAATGGAAATACCTCAGCTTCTAATTTGCACCTCCATCCTCTATACTTCCCATTCTGATCTGAGGAGACGACATTTGGGCATTCCCAGCTATCCATTCTTGACACTGGCTATTTTCCTTTGTCTCACTTTCTCACTTGCTATGCCTTTTGATATTTCGTGACACAAAAAAAGGTTTAATTTATGGATCTTATTTCTGCCTGTCTAGCAGTTGCAACTCTGATTCTCAAAGTGGGTTCTTACCGCAGAAGGTAGTGATATTTTAAAATCATAGAGGACAATCTCTCCAAGAAAGATTGTGGCTGTATCTGGTTTCGGCTTCTAATGCCCGTATCCGCCTGTGAAAATTACTTTGCTTCATCCTTTTGAATTCAACATAGGTTTGTTCATACTGCTTCCTTAAATTCTTTGCCTATATACCTCTGGCACTAACTCACTAGCTAAATTTCATATGCTTTATCTGTCAACTTACTCTAACATGAGCAATGTCCAGGCTCTTTCGCACAATTCACCTGTCTAGCTATTTTTCAAATGACATGAAGAATACCTCCACATCTTTTTCTTCAAAGTTTGGTAAAGTCTTTGAAAAAGTTAAACATTTCTTTGACAGGACTTGAAATCATGACTCAGAGTGGTCCCCACCAGGGTCTGCACCAGTGTCTGGTGTCTCCTGTTTCATCTGCATCATTTCAAGCTGAAATTCATGTTCCTTGCTTTCACTTCTCTTTGCAATTGTAATTTTCTCATTTCTATTCTTTTCAATTACATTCCCCTTTCTTTATCCTTCTCTGCCCATTTCTTTTTCTGCACTTCTTTGGTCTTTTGCTTCCCTTTGGAATTATATCCTCGTGCTCAAGCTGCTTATCACCTGATTCCAATGTTTCATGATCAGAAGTGCTTGGTTTTTCATACTTCCTCTAAACCCAAGTGTCATGTAAGTATTTAAATGATATCTGCCTTCTTAGCTCTCCCAAGCAATGTTTCCTCCCGTGCACCCACAAGTTCAAACATCCTAGGTTTTGAAAGTTCTGTTAAGACTGTCAAGGACCCTGCCACCTGCAGGGAACCATTTGTCATTTCCAGTGTCACGTCTCATATACTATAGAATATACTTCACTCATTACATTTACTAATACTACACTGCCACTACCTGTTTCAAAATCAATCCCAGATAGGCTCCCAAAGTTTTTTATTGCCTCACTAAGTTAGTGCACTGAAAACAAAATCCCGCTGCTCCTTGAGTCATTACTAAAGTTAAAAAAAGAAAGAACTGCAGATGCTGTAAATGTAAATGTTTCTTAAATCAGAAACAAAAACAGAAGTTGCTGGAAAAGCTCAGCAGGTCTGTCAGCATGTGTGGAGAGTTAACATTTCAGGACTGGCGACCCTTCCTCAGAACAGGTAGTTAAAGATTTCATCAAAGCACACAAAACTCCTCAAATTTACCTTTCTTTTTTAGGTCCAGGGTGATAGAATGTACAGGCCAGGTTTCTGTACTTAACAAGAATTACTATTTACAATAATAAACAGATTTTATCTGCACATAAACTCTAACCACCTTACACAACTCCCCCTACATATGCACAGATTTTTTAAAAATGGTGTTATGGGTGGAGGAAATGCAGTTAAATGATTCCAGTCCACATGGTTCACTGAGCTGATCCTTTGCTCATCAGAACTTGCAGTTTGTCAATTTCCCTCTCACATCAGGTACTTTCATTTTCATGCAGGAGACTCAAAGCTACTGGTTCATAACTCAAAGTCCTGAACTCATTGGTCAAAAGCAACAACTTATAACAGCTGCTGAGGGGAACTTAAAGTATCTTGAAGTTTGAAGTATTTTGTTACAGAGACAAAGACAGCACCTTCATTTCTGGACATCCAAAGGCTTCTTATTCACACCCACCTAATTCTGCACTCCCAGCTTCTTCAAGGACTTCACAAATAATTTGAATGCTCTGCACAAGAGTTGATATTTTAATCAACCTGTTCAGACACATCTCCATGACATGTAAGATTTCAACCGAAACCTTCTGTTGAGAAGCAGGGAAACAACAAATGTGCCACACAGCCTCTTTAACAAGAGCAGATATTTTCAATCAACCTTTTCAGAAGTGTAATGGCACAGCTTCAGAGCAGGCAAGGTTTGTTCTCAAACCTCCTGACTCAGAGATGGGTACAATATCAGTGTGCCACAAAAGCCCCTGTAACAACAATCAACAGTGCCAAATTGAGCAACAAACTCAGAATGAGATATGAGATAATGGGAACTGCAGATGCTGGAGAATCCAAGATAATAAAATGTGAGGCTGGATGAACACAACAGGCCAAGCAGCATCTCAGGAGCACAAAAGCTGACGTTTCAGGCCTAGACCCTTATACTTCTGTAAACGTCAGCATTTGTGCTCCTGAGATGCTGCTTGGCCTGCTGTGTTCATCCAGCTCCACACTTCGTTATCTCAGAATGATATATAAACTGAACACTGTAATCTGTTCCCGAAATAGACCTCTAGGTGGCAGTTTAATACATTAATCCGCGCAACTCAAAAACAGACTGAGAGTGAACGAGCGGTGTTGCTCAGCAGGCATGCTCACCAAGACTGTACACAGTCATAGAACAAGGATGTGTCCGTGATTCGCTCACGAACACACACAGCGATAAAATAAGGATCTGTGCGTGTGATTCCTTCACTCACACAGACACTGGTTAAAAAAAGTGCCTGTGATTGCCGCATCAGCGTGCGCACACTGAAAATAAACTAGGATCTTTGCGTGCAATTTCCTCTCTCACACACACAAACACGCACACAACAATAAAACAAGGATCTGGATCTATGATTCCTCACACACGCAACGACAATGAAGAATCTGTGTCTGTGATTCCCTCACTAATGCGCACAGCAACGAAACAGGGCTATTTGTCTGTGATTGTCTCACACTCACACGGTGATAAAACAAGGATCTGCGTCTGTGTTTCCTCATTAACACTGTGACAAAACAAGGTTGGAGTCTGTGATTTCCTCACTCACATACAGTGATAAAACAAGTATATGTGTCTGTGATTTCTTCATGAATACACAGTGATGAAACAAGGATCTGGATCTGTGATTCCTCACACACAGCGATGAATCAATATCTGTGTCTGTGATTCCCTCTTATTAACCTACACACGGGTGGATGAACACAGCAGGCCAGGCAGTCACAGGGGAGCAGGAAAGCTCACGTTTCGGTCTGACAACACAGGGATCTCTGCATATGATTCCCTCACACGCTCATACTACGATAAAAAGAAGGATTTCTGCACGTGATTCCCTCACTGTCAGACAACGCAGTGACAAAAGAAAGGATCTGGGTCTGTGATTCCTCATGCACGCACGCACACACACACACACAGAGACAGAGGGAGAGTAATAAAACAAGGATCTGAGTATGTGATACCCTCTCTCACACACAGTGTCAAAACAAGTTCGGTGTCTATGATTCCCTCACTAATATGTACTGATAAAACAGGATCAGTGTCTGTGAATCTCTCAGTAATATACACATCGAGATTAAATGAACATTTGTGTCTGTGATTTCCTCACTGACACACACAGTAATAAAATAAGGATCTGGGTCTGTAATTCCTACACACGCGCAGAGTAATAAAACAAGGATCTGTGTATAAGATTCAGTCACAAACACACACTCTTAAATAAAACAAGTACCTGTGCATGTGATTCCCTCACTCATGCACAGTGTCAAAACAAGTTCTGTGTCTGATGTCCCCACTAGTACACACTGATAAAACAGGGATTCACAGACACAGATCCTTAACGAATATACATACAGTGATTAAATGAAGATCTGTGTCTGTGATTCCCTCACTGACACATATAGTGATAAAAAAATCTGTGATTCCCTCAGTCACTGTGTGAAAGATATGTGCCTGTGATTCCATCACCAGACACATACAGTAATTTAAAAAAAGGATCTGTGGGTGTGATGCCCTCTCTCGCTCTCTCTCTCACACACACACACACACACACACACACACAGTGATAAAACAAGGATCTCAGCATGTGATTCCCTCGCTAACACACAACATAACAAAACAGGTCTGTGATTCACACGCACACAGAAAGAAAATACGGATCTGCCTGTGATACCCTCACTGACATACACACACATGCACATAAAACAAGGATCTCTGGGTGTCATGCCGTCACTAACACACACACTGATAAAACAGGGGTAACACATGGATCTGTGTCTGTGATTCCCTCCCTCACAGTGACAAAACAAGGATCTATGTCTGTGATCCCTCACTGACAGACACACAGTGATAAAACAAGTTGTCTCTGCGTGTGACTCCCTCACTAACACACATGCAGTGATGAAAGAATGATCTCTGCACATAATTCCCTCAGTCACACAGTGACAAACAAGGATATGTCATTAGCTCACACACACACCACAGTAAAACAAGTATTTGTGTCTATGAAACCCTCACTCCCATACACAGTGCTAAAATAAGGATCTGGGTCTGTGATTCCCTCACTGACACAGACAGGGGTAACATGAGGATCTGTGTCTGTGATCACCTCACACACACAGCAACAAAATAAGGATCTGTGACTCTCTCACTCTCACACACACAGTAATGCAATCAGAATCTGTCTCTGTGATTCCCTCCCTCATACACAGACAGTGATATAACCTGGATCTGTGTCACTGATTGCCTCACTCATACACACATAGTAATACAACAAGGATCTGTGTCTGTGATTCCCTCACTTGCACAGACACATTGATGAAACTAGTACCTGCGTGTGTGATCCTCTCACTTACTGAGACAGTGATAAAATGAGGGTCTGTGTCTATGATTCCCTCACTAACACACACACAATGACACAAAATCTGCGTATGTGATACCCTGAATAACACAGGCAGTGATTAAACAAGGACCACTGTCTTTCATTCCCCCATTCACACAAGAATACAACAATTGTCTGTGTCAGTGTTTCCTTCTCTCACACACACATGATAAAACAAAGATCTGTGTCTCCCATTCACTCTCAAACACAGACACAGGGATAAAACAAGGGTCTGTGTCTATGCTTCCCTCAGAGATTTATAAAAGGATCCGTGTCTGCGATTCTCTCACTCACACAGCGATAACACTTGACTCCCTCACTGATACACACATAGTGATGAGTCAAGGATTTCTGCATGTGATTCACTCACACACAGTGATAAAGCATGGATTGTGTCTGTGATTACCTCACTAAACAAACACACACACACACACACACACACAGAAGGATATCTTCATGCACTTCCCTCGCTTGCACATGCACTATCAAAAGTACAGACTGACGGGCAGAGGAGGTGGTGTGGCCCTGTTGGTGAGGAATGATATTCAGTCCCTTGCGAGGGGGGACATAGAATCAGGAGATGTAGAGTCAGTATGGATAGAGCTGAGGAATTCTAAGGGTAGAAAGACCATAATGGGAGTTATCTACAGGCCCCCAAACAGTAGTCTGGATGGAGGGTGTAAGTTGAATCAGGAGTTGAAATTGGCCTGTCGCAAAGGTATTACTACAGTTGTAATGGGGGATTTCAACATGCGGGTAGACTGGGAGAATCAGGATGGTACTGGAACCCAAGAAAGGGAGTTTGTGGAGTGCCTCCGAGATGGATTCTTGGAACAGCTGGTACAAGAGTTGATCAGGGAGAAGGCAGTTCTGGATCTGGTGTTGTGCAATGAACCGGATTTGATCAGGGACCTCAAAGTAAAGGAGTCATTAGGAGGTAGTGACCATAATATGATAAGTTTTAATCAGCAATTTGAGAGGGAGAAGGGAGAATCGGAAGTGTCAGTATTGCAGTTGAACAAAGGGAACTATGGAGCTATGAGGGAGGAGCTGGCCAAAGTTCAATGCTCAATACCGTAGCAGGGATGGCAGTGGAACAACAATGGCAGGTATTTCTGGATATAATGCAGAAGGTGCAGGATCAGTTCATACCAAAAGAGGAAGAAAGATCCTAAGGGAAGGCAGGGAAGTTAAGGACTGTATAAAGATAAAAAAAGAAGTATAACATAGCAAAGATGAGCGGGAAGCCGGAGGACTGGGATGCTTTTAAAGAGCAACGGAGGATAACTAAAAAGGCAATACGTGAAGAAAAAATGAGGTACGAAGGGAAACTGGCCAAAAATATAAAGGAGGATAGTAAAAGCTTTTTAAGGTATGTGAAAAAAAAAGTTAAAACTAAAATTGGGCCCTTGAAGACAGAAATGGGTGAATTTATTATGGGGAACAAGGAAATGGCAGAAGAGTTGAATAGGTACTTTGGATCTGTCTTCACTGGGGAAGACACAAGCAATCTCCCAGATGTGAAAGTGGCTGAAGGACCGAGGGTAATGGACGAACTGAAGGGAATTTATATTAGGCAGGAAATGGTGTTGGATAGATTGTTAGGGCTAAAGGCCGCTAAGTCCCCAGGACCTGATGGTCTGCATCCCAGGGTACTTAAGGAGGTGGCTCTAGAAATCGTGGATGCATTGGTAATTATTTTCCAAGGCTCTATAGATTCAGGATCAGTTCCTGTGGATTGGAGGGTGGCTAATGTTGTCCCACTTTTCAAGAAAGGAGGGAGAGAGAAAACAGGAAATTATGGACCGGTTAGCCTGATGTCAGTGGTGGGAAAGATGCTGGAGTCAATTATAAAAGATAAAATTACGACTCATTTGGATAGCAGTAACAGGATAGGTCAGAGTCAGCATGGATTTACGAAGGGGAAATCGTGCTTGACTAATCTTCTGGAATTTTTTGAGGATGTATCTATGAAGATGGATAAGGGAGAACCCTGGAGGCAGGAAGCATTTTTCCGCTGATGGGTGAGTCCAGAACCAGAGGACACAGTTTAAAAATAAGGGGTAGGCCATTTAGAACAGAGTTGAGGAACCACGTCTTCACCCAGAGAGTGGTGGATATATGGAATGCTCTGGCCCAGAAGGCAGTGGAGGCCAACTCTCTGGATACTTGCAAGAAAGAGATGGATAGAGTTCTTAAAGATAGTGGAATCAAGGGTTATGGGGATAAGGCAGGAGCAGGATACTGATTGTGGATGATCCGTCATGATCATAATGAATGGTGGTGCTGGCATGAAGGGCCGAATGGCCTACTCCAGCACCTTTGTCTATTGTCTATTGACCTAAAACGTCACCTCTTCTTTACACTGATAAAATCTTGAAGAGATGTGGTCAGCATGGACAACTTGGACTGAAACATCTGTTTTCATGCTGGACTGCTGTATGACTTTATGGCTCTATGATCTATGTCTGTGATTCTCACACTCACAAACATCGCTATCAACTAGGGACTCATTTGTGTGATTCCTCACACAGTGGTTAGCACATAAGATAGCAAAGTGTGGAGCTGGATGAACACAGCAGGCCAAGCAGCATCTCAGGAGCAGGAAGGCTGACGTTTCGGGCCTAGACCATTCTTCATTTCTGAAGAAGTTACCCTCCTCCCTCCGGAAAAAAACCTCAGTGGATCTCTCTCTTACTGCCACTCTGTCGTAATCACTTCATCCATTTCTGAAGAAGGGTCTAGGCCCGAAACATCAGCCTTCCTGCTCCTCTGATGCTGCTTGGCCTGCTGTGTTCATCCAGCTCTACACCTTGTTATCTCATGAATAGTGGATGCTGTTTGGATAATGCAAATGTTTTACTGTACAGTGTAGCGATTTTCTATAGTGCGAGGTCACACAAGAACACAACTTTCATGTTATAGAAGAAGTACCTGTATGTGATTGCCTCATTAACATACACACAGTATTGTGACTAGAGTCTGTGTCTCTGGTTTTATCAGTAGCACACATAGTAATCGGATTCAGGTCTGGGTCTTTGATTTCCTCACATATTCGCTAATGGGTCTGGTGATTGTATTTGAGATTGTCTCACACTGTTTTGGAGCTGGTGTCTGTGACTATGATTAAAATCATAAGATCATAAGAATTAGAAACAGGAGTAGGCCAATTGGCCTCTCCAGCCTGTTCTGCCATTCAGTAGGATCATGGCTGATCCGACATTCCTCACGTCCAGATCCTTGCCTTTTCGCAGTGATCATTCAACTCCTGACTGATGACGAATCTGTCCATCTCAGGCTTAAATATACACATGGGCTCTGTCCCACAGCTGTCTGTAGCAAGGAGTTCCAAAAACGCACAACCATCTGAAAGATGAAATTCCGCCCCCTCTCAATATTAAATTGGTGTCCATTTCACGCACAAGTCCCTTTGTGTTGCAGATTTCTGCAGTTTTTCTCCATTTAAATAACACTCTTCTTTTGTTCTCCCTTCCAAAAATGAACAACTTAATAATTTCCCACCTTATACTCCAATGCTCATGAGGTAATGCTCCAGCTCTCCAAAAGCCTGGTTCGGCCACATCTGGAGTATTGTGTCCAGTTCTGGTCGCCTCATCACAGGAAAGATGTGGAAGCATTGGAAAAGGTACAGAGGAGATTTACCAGGATGTTGCCTGGAATTGAGGTAAGGTCTTATGAGGAAAAGTTGAGAGCGCTAGGACTTTTCTCTTTAGAACGACGAAGGATGAGAGGTGACTTGATAGAGGTGTACAAAATGATCAGAGGTATAGACAGATTAGACAGCCAGAGACTTTTTCCTAGGGTGGAGATAGCTATTACAAGGGGCCATAGTTTTAAAGTGAGTGGAGGTAGATACAGGGGAGACATCAGAGGTAGGTTCTTTACTCAGAGTGGTCGGAGCATGGAATGCATTGCCGGAGAGGGTGGTGGAGTCGGCCTCATTAGGGTCATTTAAGCGACTATTAGATAGGCATATGGATGATTGTGTAAGGTGGGGTGGAGGTTAGATAGACCTTAGGATTAGGGTAAACGTTTGGCACAACATTGTGGGCCGAATGGCCTGTACTGTTCTATGTTCTATGTTCTAATTGCCAACTTTTTGCCGTCTTAATTGACATATTAGTGTGTCTCTGTAAACTATTTGCGTCCTTCTCGCAACCTGCTTTTCTGCCTATCGTTATGTCTTCCACAAACCTGGCTATAGGACATTCACGCCATTAATATATATTGTAAACAGTTGCGGGTCCCAGTACTGATCCCTGTGGAATACCACTGGTCATGGGTTACCATCCTGAAAAAGAACCCAATCACTGTTTCCTGTCTATTAGACAATTCTCTATCCACGCCAATATACTACCTCCAACACCATGGACTCTTATCTATGATTTAACCATTTGTGAGGTACTTTGTTAACATCTTTTGGAAGCCCAAATACATTACATCAACTGGTTCCCCTCTATCCACTCCGGTTGACAGACTTCCTCGAAAAACTCCAATGAATTAATCAGACACAATTTTCCTTTCATAGGACCATGATTTCTCAAATGTCTGCTATTACGTCCTTCATGGGAGAAAGATTTAAAAAGGATATGAGAGACCTTTATTTTAAAAAAATGTTTCATATGTGGAATGAACTACCTGAGAAAATGGTGGATGCATGTACAGTTACAACATTTTAAAAATATTGGAATAAGTACATACACAGGAAAGGTTGAGAGGGATATGGGCCAAGCACAGGCAAGTGGGACTTAGTTTGGTGTGGGAACGTGGTCAGTGTGGACGAGTTGGACCAAAGGGTCTGTTTCTGTGCTGTATGACTCTATTACTATGTCTTGTGGTAAAGTCTCATTCAGAGTAGACCAGACAGCAGATCACTATTCTCACATTTTCTGTCTCACTAAGTGAAGTGATCTGCTCCCATTTGCTAGGTTGAAGCATCACAACCAGCTCCTTCTAAACCTTCTCTAACGTACATAGTGATGGGACTGGGGTCAATGCCTGTGATTCCTTGGCACTGTAACTTATGCTGCAGGCGTACAAAACTCTGGTGTGACCGCACTTGGAGTATTGTGTGCAGTTCTGGTCACCGCATTATAAGAAGGATGTGGAAGCTTTGGAAAGGGTGCAGAGGAGATTTACTCGGATGTTGCTTGGTATGGAGGGAAGGTCGTACTAGGAAAGGCTGAGGGACTTGAGGCTGTTTTTGTTAGAGAGAAGGAGGTTGAGAGGTGACTTCGTTGAGACATACAAGATAATCAATCAAAGCATTAAATAGGGTGGATAGGGAGAGCCTTTTTCCTCAGATGGTGACGGCGAGCATGAGGGGGCATAGCTTTAAATTGAGGGGTGAAAGATATAGGACAGATGTTAGAGGTAGTTTTTTTACTCAGAGTAGTAAGGGTATGGAACACTTTGCCTGCAATGGTAGTAGATTCACCAACTTTAAGTACATTTAAGTCGTCATTGGACAAGCATATGAACGTACATGGAATAGTGTAGGTTAGATGGGCTTCAGATTGGTATGGCAGGTCGGCATAACATCAAGGGCCAAAGGGCCTGTACTGTGCTATAATGTTCTATGTTCTATGTAACATCATGAAAAGAGAAGAAAATTATCATAATGTCAATGTTTCAAATTGAAACATTGTGCACAACACATTCTTATCAGATAGCAGAGAATCCATCCTCACTATGGGACTCTGTGTTCTCCTTGTGATTCCCAAATGGGCTGAATATACAATAAGGCACCATGGAACATACTGGGAACACGAAGAAAACCCTGTTGCTCATAAATTATTAGGTCATCCACAGATGTTGTGTAAATTTGGCGTTCCAGAATTTTTTATACCATGTTCCAAATTTGAAGTTATAATCATTTCTCTTCTTCCTGAATTGTTCAGAACAAATATAAAAGAGAATCTCATTGCTACAGCAAGTATACAACTCATTCAGCTAGTCTGTTCCTTCTTTCTATCTGTCTGCATGTTGTAACTGAAGGATGTGGTTTTCAGTTTACATCATGAGAAATTTCATGCAAACGTCGCTGAAATGGCTCCTCTTGCTCGAGTGACCATTCTCTTGTTTCAGTCCGATATTCAACCGGCGATGACGCTAGAGCTGAGATCTTATTCTCACCCTGCCTTGACATTTACATAATTTGTAATGGAAATTATTGGGTAGTGATCGGCCGATGATTGGTTTTTCCTCCTCTGATCTCAGTTACGTTGGGACTAATTGAAGAGCCAAAAAAATCACCTAATGAACCCCTGGAATAAAACGTGAAATGGTTCAAATCTGTGAACATTTAGAGATCTCTACAGAGATTCTACCTCCAAGCTGCATTCCCTCACTGCTGGCAGTGCAGATTTACCCCAATTTGTTTCCAACTTGAAATATCACAAACCTAGTTTTCTGCAATATGTAATATCATGTCCAAATCACTTCCAATTGTCTTTTATTGTTTTGTAATTCACTAAAATGGAGATAAAACCAATTTGTGACTCCAGTTTTATTGATTGCGTTGAATCATGGCAGTGTGCCTATTAAAATTATCCACCGTTATGAATAGTATGGTATGAATGTACATGTATGAATGGCACATCATGGTGCACTGTGAACTATCAAGATCACATTAAAGTAAATAAATAAAAATGAACAGCAGGAGAAGATTATTAGGCCTATCAGGCCTGCTGGGCCATTCAGTAAGATCATGATCTAACCTTCAGCTCCAACTTCATTTTCCTGCAATTCCCTGACAGCAACAAAAATCTATACCCCCAGTAAAAACATTGAACCATGGACATCCACAACCTCTGGTCCAGAGAACTCCCAAGATTCACAAGCCTCTGAGTGGGGAAATGTCTCATTTCAGTCGTATGTAACACACACTGCACTTGGGAGACAATCTCACTATCCACAAAGATCTGTGTCTTTATTCAGCCACAGTTCACCCACATGGTTTTAGCATTGTGTAATCAGCAGAAATCTCAAGCCTGCAACTGATGCACTGACAGAAGTCGAAGAGTTGAAAATAAAACTATTTTCAAATCACTTGTCAGAGATGTTATTAGAAACCTCTGGAACAGGTGGAGCTTGAACCTGGGCCTTCTGGCTCGAATTAGGAATGCTACCACTGGTGTGTCCTCCGTCCTGGTATTTGAGAGCTTCATTCTTCCCAAAATATTTTAAAGAAACAGTTATGTAGAATTCTGTAAACCTTATTTCAAGGAGGTCTGGCCTCGATGTCCAAATTGGTGTGTCCTGTCATTTTTCCATTCAAACATCCAATGCCAGCCACCTGAAAGGCACTTTCAACTTGAATTATATACGCATTGATGACTTCCACATTGAATTTTTGATAAATTTCCTCATTTGTGCGACACCAGGTTATAGCCCAACAGGTTTATTTGGAATCACGCAAGCTTTCGGAGCACAGCCCCTTTGTCAGATGCAGTGAGAGACCAGGGCACACAGAAACAGGGTTTAAAGGCAGAGAGATCAAGGGCAGAGGGATCAAAAGTGTGAGGGAGGTGTCAGATGATATGTCTCTGCAGGTGACCTAGAGTGTTAGATGGCGTGATGTGTTTATAAAGTCAATGTCAGTGATGTGCTGTCATGACAAACGGGAAGAGCCATAGGAATATACAAAAGGTAACATCCCAGGTCAGACACTGAATTGTAGGTGTGAGGCTTTGTTCAGAATCTGCCTTGAGTTTTAACTCGGAATCAGGTTTGTTTTATTCCAAAAGCTGGAATTTGAGATGCCACACTGACTGACACAAGTTTGAACAAGACCTCTTTGCTATGCGGGACCTCTGACCAACACTATACACCAGATATATTGATGACTCATGGTGAGGAATCACTGAAACAACTACATAGCAATATCAACAAGTTTCCTCTCACCATCAGACTTACCATGGACTACGCTTTGGAATCAATCTCATTCTTGGATACATGTATCTCCATCAAGGATGTACACCTCAGTACCGCAATCTGCTGCAAGCCAATGGGTAACCTCATGATGCTGCATTTCTCTGGCTTCCACCCTAAACATATTAAAGAACCCATTCCCTATGGATGGGTCCTGCGAATACACGGGATCTGCTTAGATGAGGAGGATCATAACAGACACCTGATGGTTTTGAAGAACACCCTCAGAAGAACTGGTTACGATGCTCAACTCATCGATCATCAGTTTCAATATGCCACAGTGAAAAACCACAATAACCTCCTCAGAAGACAGGTTATAGTTAGGATCGATAGAGTACCCATCATCATCTAGTACTTCCCCAGAATGGAGAAATTTCCCCTACGCCATGTTCTTTGCAACCTTCAACGTGTCATTGATGAGAATGAATATCTCACCAGGATCTTCCCTATGCCTTCACTTCTCACCTTCAAACAACTGCCAAACCTTAAACAGGCCACTGTTCACAGCAAACTGCCCAGCCTTCAGGACAACATCGCCCACAACACCACACAATCCTGCCATGGCAACCCCTACAAGACATGTCGGATCATTGATACGGACACTGCCATTACACATTGGAACCCCACCCACCATAAGCATGGCAGATATGCATGTGACTCAGGCAATGTTGTCTATTTTGTACGCTGCAGGCAAGGATGCCCTGGGGCACGGTGTATTGGCGAAACCATGGGTGCTACAACAATGGATAAATGGATACCACACAACAAATGCCAGATTGTTCCCTCCCAGTGGGAAAACACTTCAGTGCACAAGGGCATTCAGCCTCGGATCTTTGGGCAAACGTCCTCAGGCTGACTTCACCAAGCAGAATCACCAAGTAGAAACTGAAAGCTGAATTCTGTACCCATGAAGATGGCCTCAGCCGTGATCCTAGGTTCATGTCGCGTTATTGCTCTGTATCTGTAAAATCTTCCTTACTTTCCTGTTTTGACGGCCTCACCTTGACAAATTGTTATGATCTCTCTACCTTAATTAGCATGCACACACACACACACGCACGCACGCACGCACGGACGCACACACGCACACAGTGAATCGTTTCATCCATGGTGTTTGTTTGTTTACACATATGTTCTATTTTGTTCAAAAAACACAATTTGCAGTCATAGTCAGTGTGGCATCTCATAAATCCCACCTTTAGAACACAGGGTTTCAGCCTGAAACCTTCCCTTTCCTACTCCTTGGATGCTGTCTGACCAGCTGTGCATTTCCAGCTCCACGTTTCATAGAATCCCTACAATGTGGAAACAGGCCCTTTGGCCCAACAAGTCCACACCGAACTTCGCAGCATCCCACCCAGACCCGTCCCCCTATAGCCCACCACATCTACACATACCTGAACACTACGGGCAATTTAGCATGGCCAATCCACCTAGCCTGCACATCTTTGGACTGTGGGAGGAAACTGGAGCACCTGGTAGAAACCCACACAGACACAGGGAGAACGTGCAAACTCCATACACATAGTCGCCCAAGGGTAAAATCGAACCTGGGTCCCTAGTGCTGTGAGGCAGCAGTGCTAACCACTGAGCCACCGTGCCACCCTTATTGACTCTAGTTTCCAGCATCTGTAGTCCTTATTAGAACATAGAACATAGAACATTACAGCACAGTACAGGCCCTTCGGCCCTCGATGTTGTGCCGACCTGTCATACCAATCTGAAGCCCAACTAATCTACACTATTCCATGTACGTCCATATGCTTGTCCAATGATGACTTAAATGTACTTAAAGTTGGCGAATCTACTACCGTTGCAAGCAAAGCGTTCCATACCCTTACGACTCTGAGTAAGGAAACTACCTCTGACATCTGTCCTATATCTTTCACCCCTCAATTTAAAGCTATGCCCCCTCGTGCTCGCCGTCACCATCCTAGGAAAAAGGCTCTCCCTATCCACCCTATCTAAACCTCTGATGATCTTATATGTCTCAATTAAGTCACCTCTCAACCTTCTTCTGTCTAATGAAAACAGCCTCAAGTCCCTCAGCCTTTCCTTGTAAGACCTTCCCTCCATACTAGGCAACATCCTAGTAAATCTCCTCTGCACCCTTTCCAAAGCTTCCATGCCTAACACCGTCTAACACTCTTGGTCACCTGCAGAGACATATCATTTGACACTCCACTCACACTAGTTGCATGATCTTTTGATCTCTCTGCCCTGATTTCTCTGCCTATATATACCCTGTGTCTGTGTGCCCTGCTCTCTCACTGCACCTGACAAAGGGGCTGTGCACTGAAAGCTTGTGTGATTCTAAATAAACCTGTTGGACTATAACCTGGTGTCATGCGACTACTGACTTTGTCCACCCCAGTCCAACACCGGCACCTCCACATCATTTTCATTTGTATGCCAGCCTTGCAGTTCTGTACAATGGCCACTAGGTGATATCATGGAAGAGACTCGCTCACCTTCAACTGGAAGGTATGGATCATAACAACAACAACAACAACTTTTATTTAGATAGCACTTTCAGTGCTTTAAGCCATTTCAAAATGCTTCGCAGAAGGTATTAAGTCAGATGTCCAGAAACCTAGTCATGGAGATAGGTTTAACGGAGGAGAGCAAGGTGAAAAGTTTTATGGAGATAATTCCAGAGCCTAGGGCCCAGACAAAGAAAGGCAATGGCCACCAATAGTGAAGAAATTAAATTCATTGACACTCAAAAGCTTGGAATTGGAGGAGCACAGACATCTCAAATGGTTGTGGGGCTGGAGGAGATTATAGGGATGGGGTCTGAGATCATGAAAACAAGGACAAGAATATTAAACCAAAATCTTGCTTGACCAGAATGCAATGTACATTGGTAAGCACAGGGATGATAGTTAAAGTAGACTTCCTGAGAGTTAAGATGCAGGCAGCAGTGTTTTGCATAGCCTCAGGTTTGCGGAGGGTAGAACATGGGAGACCAGCCGGGAGTAATAAAGTGTCCAGGCAATTACATAAATTGTGGCTCACTGAGATGTGAATTACAGGTTTCTGTGTTCAAGTCCCACTCCAGGGGTAAAGTGCATAAAAACCGAGGCTGATGCTCCAGAGGGAGCATTGGGCATATCTCTTGCTTGAGATATTAAACTGAGGCTCTAACTGTCTGTTCAAGTGGATGTAAAAACACCCATGGCCATTATTTTCAATAGCATCAGGAGAGGTCTCCCTAATATTTTGGCAAATATCTATTCTCTATATCAACTCCACAAAAAATGGTCATTATCACATTCTTTTTCAATGTAAAAATGGTGCTAGGATACAGATGTAAGTCTACCATGCCAAAATAACCAAATCAGAAGTCAAGTCTAGCAGTAGCTGGTGAATAGAGAATAAAATAATTGTATGAAGGAAGGTAGATTTTTCTTTTCTTATACCTGGGTTCATGTCAGATTCACAAATACAAGTTAGATTGTTGTTTGCTGGTCTCTGGAGTTCTCTTGAAGCTGAAGTAGGGAGGAGGTCATATCTACCACGGGTCTGCTATGCACTGAAGACACATTGTTCCCAGAGGCACATTCTGTTGGCTATACAGTGGAACCTTGTCAGACTGACTCTGGTAAATGGCCTTCTCAGTAGCACGAAGGAGTGGGATGCCCTGGTAGTTATTGCATCCACACACATGAAGGATTTTTTTTTGTTTGGGAGGATAGTTGAATGCCACCAGATGTTAGATAAGGTTTTAAGCTGTCTAACATTTTTTGGATACTTACATTTATAGAGCATCTCGGAAAGCAGGGGAATTGCCTATTGAGTGTTTAAACAAACCAGGCAATTCCCACCCAAGTCTACATGTCAGGAATTCCACAAGGTCCCAATGTGCATCTTTCATCAAATGTGTCGTTGCTGATGACCTGGAGATCGTAAGATTAGGTCCAGCGTTTTTAATATACTCGGGGCCAAAAATCCAAATTTCTATGCTTCTTCCAACAGAATGTATTGGCCAGCTAAATTTCTGGAAAGGGGGATGAAAAACTAGTGTCAGAGATAGTAAAAACTGCTGATGCTGGAGTCTGAGATAACAGTTTGGCTGTGGAGGAGCACAGCAGGCCAGGTAGCATCAGAGGAGCAGGAAAGTTGACCTTGTGGGTCAGAACCCTTTTTTCTGAACCAAAATATCAACTAGCCTGCTCTTCCGATGCTGCCTGACCTGCTGTGCTCTTCCAGCTTCACCACTGTGTTATCTATGAAGAACTAGTGGTTGTGGTTCACGTGAGAACCAATGACTTAGGGAGGGACAGCTTGGAGGACTTGCTAGATCAGTTTCAGGAGCATTACTTAATGTTCTACTATTCACCATAAAACTTCTTCCTTGATTTGACTTTCAAAATGCAACATCGCACACATATCCATACTAAACTCCATTTGCCATTTCTCAGCTGACCAAGATCCTGCTGCAATTTCTGATAACGTTCATCGCTGTCCACAATACCGTCATTTTAATGTTGTTAGCTAGAGGAGAGACTGAGACAACATCACTGCCTGGGGAAGGGTAGACGTTAGCCAAAGGCTGCAGAAACAGAGAGAGAAGGAAAAGGGCGCCAGTCGCCAATGTCACTAATAGCAAAGTGTGGAGCTGGATGAACACAGCAGGCAAAGCAGCATCTCAGGAGCACATATCTGCAGTTCCCATTATTGCTAATAGGAGGTTCTGAATACAAAGGTGCTGACATGAGGAAAGAAACAGCTTGTGAACTAAAAATGACCTGCACCCAGGGTGCAGGTTTGAGCCAATTTAAACCATTTTGGACTAAGTCTTGCAAAAAGTAAGAAAAACGAGGTAATGGAAAAGTCTCATGTGAACGAGAAATAATGAGGTAATACTAAGTTTCTGGGTCCTAGCCAATAAGGTAAAGGCATGCAATAAGTGAATTAGCCTGAGTCAATAGGGAGAAGACAGCATGGACTTGAGAGAAATAAGACAGAGGAAAAATTAAAAGGCCATCCCCAGGGCATGCAGCCAGCAAAAACTCCAGAGACTAACCATTGCAGAAGCAGATCCTACATCAAGGATGCGGTGACAACATAGAGTGCAGCGTCAGGCCTAGTTGGCAGCAGCAGCTCTCCTGATCGGGTATGAGTTTTTATAAATCAGTGACTACTTGGGGAGTGTCAGAGGACTCCAGTGGGTGTAAAAATAGATCCTGGTTCAGTTTGAAGGAAAATATGAAGTCTAGTTTTGTGATAAAACACATTTAAGCAACACTTGTCTTGTTTAATACACTAATAAAGTAATTGTGAGGTTATGAGAATTGGCTCTTCTCCTCTCTGTATAATTCGTTAAGTGGACCTGGTGTTCTCCCGGCTCAACAGTGTCATCCACAAACTCACTAATCATGCCCTCTACATTCTCATTCAAATCATTGATATAGTTAACAAACATCAATCAGCCCAGCATGGACCCGAGCCACACCACGAGACATAGGCCTTCAGTCTGACAAGCATCCTTCTACTATTACTCTCTCCGCTTCCTACCATCAAGGCAATTGTGTATCCAATCTGCCAGCTCTCGCTGTATTCCATTTGGCCGAACCTTCCAGAGCAGCCTACTATATGGAACCTTATCAAAGGCCTCATTGAAATCCATACAGACTGTCTACTGCCTTATCCTCAACCACCTTCCTGGTCATTTCAAAGAACTCTAACAAATTTGTGAGGCATGATCTCTCATGCATAAAGCCAGGCTGACTGCTCCTAATCAAACCTTGTCTTTGCAAATGCATGTGTATCTTACTAGATTACCTACAGTGTGGAAACAGGCCCTTTGGCCCAACAAGTCCACACCGCCTCTTGAAGTATCCCACCCAGGCCCAACCCCTATAACCCACATACCCCTGAACACTACGGGCAATTTAACATGGCCGATTCACCTAGCCTGCACATCTTTGGACTGTGGGAGGAAAACGGAGCACCCGGAGGAAACCCACGCACACACGGGGAGAATGTGCAAACTCCATACAGACAGTCACCCGAAGCTGGAATCAAACCCGGGTCCCTGGCGCTGTGAGGCTGCAGTGTTAACCACTGAGCCATCGTGCTGCCCCTCAAATCCTTCAGAATCTTTTCAAGTACCTTACCTACCACAGATGTTAGGCTTATAGGTTATATTTCCAAGTCAGGATGGTGAGTGGTTTGGAGGGGATCTTACAGGTGGTGTCCCCATTTGTCTGCTGCCCTTGTCCTTCTGGGTGGAAGGGGTCATGGGTTTGGAAGGTGCTCTAATGATCTTTAAAGTTCTACAGTGCATCTTGTAGATAGTACACACTGCTGCTCCTGAGGATTGGCAGTGGAGGGAGTGGATGTTTGTGGATGTGGTGCCAATCAAGCAGGCTGCTTTGTCCTAAATGGTGTCAAGTTTCCAGAGTCTTGCTGGAGCTGCATATTTGAATGTTCCTCACGACTTATCAACCCAAGCCTGAATATTGAAATGGCTACATCGGTGAGGTGGGCCTGAAGCAGATTACTGGCATTGGCAGAGTCAAACTTGGGCCAATCTGCTACCCAGCAGAATCAGCAGTTCCAAAACTGGAAGAGACCAGCAAGGACTAATACTGGCAAGGGGGTTGGTGGGGGCAAGATGGAGTTGAAGACTACCATTCTGGCAGTAATGGTATGGCAAAGGGGGCTCGTGCTTGGCCACCAGGCCCATAGACCACGATACAGCATTTATCAAGAAGGACTGTAAAGTTGGACACTTTATTTTTCTGCCTTTGTGTTCTGTTTTAGTTAATTATTCTGTGTTTAACGATGGTGCTGGAGAGTGGCGACACTATACACTTTTTGCCATATTTTGTACAAGATATGTGACAATAAATCAAACCTTTAAAGATATGTGGCTTGTTGTATGGTATACAGTGGAGGGGGCTTAGAATTTTGGGATATTGGGATCAATTTTAGGAAGGGAGAAAACTGTTCTGAAAAGATGGGCTTCATCTGAGCTGGAATTTAACTAATCTCCTTGCTGGGAGAGTAAATAGTGTAATGGAAGAGGATTTAAATTTGTAAGGTAGGGGGTGGGTTGACTAATGGGCCTAGTTTTGGAATTACCAGAGAGGGCAAAAGAATGAATACCGGCAAAGGGTATAGGAAAGTGACGGAAGGCAATGAGTGTCGGCAATGAACAAAGAAATGATCACTCTCGCCAGGCAAGAAAAAGAAAAGGGAAGCACTAAATATAATATGTAAATGCATGGAGTACAGTGAACAAAACTGGGGATCTGGAAGCCGAAACTGCTGTAGGGAATATGACATAGTTACATTGACAGAAACGTGGCTCAAGTCAGGACAGGACTGGATAGTTATCATCTCGGGTTATAAGAGTTTTAGTAAAACCAGGGTAAGTAAAAAAGGAGGAGGTGTAGCAACCTTAGTCAAAGATAGTATCATTGCCCTTGAATTAGATGGCGTTCCTGAATTAGAATTTATATGGTTGGAGGTGAGAAACAGAAAAGGAGCAGTGACCTTACTGGGTATATATAATAGACCTCTAAATAGTGAAAAGGAAGTAGAAGAGAGCATTTTAGGCAGATTGTGAAAACATGCAGGACAAGTAAGGCTGTGATAGTTGGTGATTTCAATTGCCCTAGGGTAGGCTTGGAAAAAGGTAGATTGCGCGACATGGCAGGGGAGAAATTCCTGCAATAAGCGCAGGAGAACTTTCTCGAACAGTACATTTCATTTCCAGAGGGAAGCTGTGGAGATCCTGTGCTACTCCTGAACTCCGAAGAGAGAAAGCTGTGCTGGAACTGGTCCAAGAAAGGAGGCAGGCCAAGTGGAGAATGGCAGAGTGGGGGAGCACGTGGGAAATAGAAATCATGATAAGGGTGGCATGGTGGCTCAGTGGTCGGCACTGCTGCCTCACAAAGCCAGGGACCTGGGTTCAATTACACCCTCAGGCAACTGTCTATGTTGAGTTTTCACATTCTCCGTGGTTTCCTCCCACAGTCCAAATATGTGCAGGCTAGGTGGATTAGCCATGGGAAAAACAGGGTTACAGGGATAGGGTAAGGGGTACTCTTTCAGAGTGGACTCATTAGGCTGAAAAGGTCTTCTCCCACACTTCAGGGTTATCTACAATATGAGGTTCAATATTAAGTTGGAAAAGGATAAAAATCAGTCAGTCAGTCAGTCAGTCAAAGATTAAAGATCCCAGACTGGAAAAGAGCAGATTTTGGGGTTCTAAAAGTTGAACTGGAGGTTGATTAGAAACATAATCCAGTGGATAAAACAGTGGATGAAAAATGGTAGGTATTCAAGAGAGAAATGAATAGAGTACAAGCTAAGTACATCCCCATGAGAAATAAATAGAGAGGGTATCCAAAGCTAGAGCACCTTTGATGACTAAGCATTTGATGAGAAAATAAGGAAGTAAAAGGAGGCTTATGATGCACACCGGAATAATAATAACAATAGAAATCAGGAAGAGTATCATAAACAAAGGAGACAGGTTAAAGCTGGAATAAGGAAGGATAAGAGGAAGCATGAGAAAAATGTTGGCAGGTTACACTGAAATGAATAGTAAAATGTTCTTCAAGCACTTTACTAGTAAAAGATGAGCGAAGGAAAGAGTGGGGCTCATAAGGAACGAGCAGGGTAAACTATTCACTGAAGCAAAGGGAATAGCAGAGGTACTTTGCTTCTATCTTTACCAAATTAGAAAATGGTGACAATGCCCCAGTTGAAAATGTGGGTTTTCAGCAATTGAGCACTATAGTGACAGTGGATGTGAGTTTGCTCACTGAGCTGGAAGGTTAGTTTTCAGACGTTTCATCACTTTTTTTGATTTGAAAAAAATATACTTTATTCATAGAATGTACAAAAAAACCCATTTATACGCCTACCCAGTCATGCAAGCCACTCCGGGTTACCCAGGGGGTATGTACACCAACTAAAGGCAAAAACAAAACAAAGAAGGAATAAAAAACAAAGCAAAAGAAAACACCCCGGCAGTCGTCGCCCCGCACAGTCCCCGTTGGCCCCCTGACCAGTTGGGGAAGGCGCCAGCTGGACCCAGTTACCAGATAGGGCCCTTTTTTCTATTCTGGACGAGGGGTTTCATACGGTGATCTTTCCCCACCGCGCCTTGGCGGCGGCTGCCCCAAGCTTTAGCGCATCCCTCAGCAAGTAGTCCTGGACCTTGGAGTGCGCCAGTCTGCAACACTCGGTCGGGGTCAGTTCTTTCAGCTGGCAGACCAGCAAGTTGCGGGCAGACCAAAGAGCGTCTTTCACCGCAAAGATGGTTCCCCCAGGCGCAGTTGATGTTGGTCTCTGTGCGCGTCCCGGGAAACAGCCCGTAGAGCACGGAGTCCCACGTCACAGAGCTGCTCAGGACGAACCTCGACAAATACCACTGCATCCCCCTCCAGACCTCCTGCGCATAGGCACACTCCAGAAGGAGGTGATCGACAGTCTCATCCCTCCCACAGCTGCCTCGAGGGCAGCGTGCGGTGGTGCAGAGATTCCGGGCATGCATAAAGGATCTCACTGGCAGAGCCCCTCTCACCGCCAGCTAAGCAATGTCCTTGTGCTTGTTTGAAAGCTCTGGCAATGAGGCATTCTGCCAAACAACTATGGCAGTCTGCATGGGGAACCACACGACGGGATCCACCCTCTCCTTTTCCTGAAGGGTGTCGAGGATACTATGTGCTGACCACTGCCTGATGGCCTTGTGGTCAAAGGTGTTTCCCTTCAAACCTTTCTCCATGAAGGACAGGCGGTACAGGAAGGTCCAACTACTCGGAGCGTTCCGCGGCAACAAGGCCAGGCCCATCCTTTGCAACACCGGGGACAGGTCGAACCTCAGTAAGTAGAGACACTTGGTGTTTGTGTACTGAGGATCTATGCACAGCTTGATGCAGCCACACACAAACTTAGCCATCAGGGCGAGGGTGGCGTTCGGTACGCCCTGTCCCCCATTTTCGAGGTCTTTGTACATGGTGTCCCTGCAGACCTGGCCCATCCTCGACCCCCGAATGAAGTGGAAGATGGCCCAGGTGACCGCAGCGGCACAGGTCCAGGGAATAGGGCAGGCCTGCGCCACATACAACAGTACCGAAAGCCCCTCACACCTGACAACCAGGTTCTTACCCGCGATGGAGGGGGACCGGAGCGTCCACCTTCAGTTCTGCTTCAGTTTGGTGATACGCTCCTCCCAAGTCTTAGTGCACGTCCCAGCTCCACCGAACCAAACACCCAGCACCTTCAGGTAGTCTGTCCTGATGGTGAAGGGGATGAGGGAGCGGTGGTCCCAGTTCCCAAAGAACATGACCTCGCTCTTACCCCTGTTGACTTTGGCACCCAAGGCCAGTTCAAACTGGCCGCAGATGTCCAACAGCCTACTCACTGACCGACGATCGGTGCAGAAGACGGTGACATCGTCCACGTACAGGGAGGTCTTGACCTGAAGGCCTCTGCTGCCTGGGGATAGTCATGCCCTTCAGGCTCACGTCCTTCCTGAAGGATGTGGCGAAGGGCTCCACACAGCACACGAACAAGGCAGGAGAGAACGGGCAGTGCTGCCTGACTCCAGATCTGACGGGAAAACTGTCCGATTCCCACCTGTTGATCGAGACTGCGCTAACGATGTTTGTGTAGAGCAGCCAGATCCAATTGCAGATGCCCTCCCCGAACCCCAATTTGGAGAGGACAGAATGCACAGAAATGTGAGGTAATGCATTTTGGCAGAAGAAATATGCTACACTCTACAAATCATTGGACTCTACAATCACGTAAGCATGAGAGACCTTGTCGAAGGCCTTCTCCTGGTCCAGGCTGACAAGGCAGGTGTCCACCCGTCTGTCCTGCACGTAGGCAATCGTATCCCTGATGAGCGCAAGGGTCTCAGCGATCTTCCTGCCCGGCACAGCACAGGTTTGGTCAGGGTCAATCACCGACTCCAGGACAGACCTGACCCGGTTGGCTATGACCTTGGCCAGGATTTTGTAGTCCACGTTCAATAGTGAAATGGGACGCCAATTCTTAATTTCTTCCCTCTCCCTCTTCCTCTTGTAAATGAGGGTGATGATGCCCTTCCTCATGGACTTGCACATTTCCCCTGCCCGAAGTGCACTATCATCCACCTCCGACAGCTCCTGGCCGACCAGGTCCCACAGAGCGAAATACAGCTCGACCGGTCAGCCGTTGCTCCCGGGTGTCTTATTCCTCTCCAAGGACTTGAGGGCTCTGGTCAGCTCGTCCAGGGATATCGGCCGGTCCAGCCACTCCCTCATGCTGTCGTCTAAAACCTCCGTGATAGACGACAGGAACGACTTGGAGGTCGTGCTCTCCGTGGGCTTTGCGTTGTACAGTCCGGCATCGAAGGATCTGCTGATCCTCAAAATGTCGGGCCGAGACGACATCACCGAGCCGTCGTCCTCCATCAGCCGGCTAAGCACAGAGCTCTCTTTGTGCACCTTCTGAAAGAAGAAACGCGAGCACGTCTCGTCCCACTCCACGGAGCGGACCCTGGACAGGAAGATTATCCTGGAGGCCTCCGCGCCGAAGAGTGAGGCTTGCTGGCCCCTCACCTTGCAGAGGTCCTCTGTGACATTGACCCCCATCAACTGCAGAAGGAGCAGGTTCTGCACCCTTTTCTGGAGTCGCGACAGCTTTTCCCGCCTCTCTCTTGACTTCTGAACACCCTTGAGGACAAAGAACCTCTTTATGTTCTCCTTCACCGTCTCCCACCAGTCACCTGGAGACTCAAAGAGGGGTTTCACAGTTCTCCAACCCGTGTACTCCCTCTTAAGCTCCTTGACGTTCTCTGGGGTCAACAGAGTCGTGTTGAGCTTCCACGTCCCCTTGCCGGCCGGCTGGTCGCCCTCTAAGTGACAGTCGGCCAGCAGGAGGCAGTGGTCAGAGAAGAACACCGGCTCGACGCCGGTGGACCTGACCGAGAACGCCCATGACACAAACAGGAAGTCTATCCTTGAGCGGAAAGACCCGCCTGGCCACGACCAGGTGTATCTCCGCTGCGCTCCGTCTGCAGGGGTGCTGAATAATGAAGAGGTACTAAAAATGCTGGCAGCACTCCAGGTAGAGAAGTTGCCAGGCCCAGATGGGATGCATTCTAACTGCTGGGAGAGACAAGGGAGCAAATTGTGAAGCCATTGACAGAAATCTTACAGGCCTCTCTGAAAATAGGGTTAGTTCCAGGGGACTGGGGGATTGCAAATGTGACACTGTTATTTAAGAAACAGCCAAAGGATAAACGAGGAAAATAAGACCTGTCACTTGATGCCAACAGTGGGAAAACTGATGGATGCTACAATAGGGGATAAGATAAATATTCACTTAGAGAAAAATAAATTAATACTAAACAATCAACATGGCTTTGTCAAGGGTAGGTCATGTCTGACAAATTTGGAGTTCTTTGAGGTGACAGCAGCAAATAAAAATTATTCTGTGGATGTAGTGTATTTAGACTTTCAGAAAGCATTTGATACAGTGCTGCATGGCAGATTATCAGCAAATTAGAGCTGTTTGAGATTGATTGTTCTTTTAGCTAACTTCTAATGATGCTGCCAAAGATAGGAAGCAGAGAGTAGGTATAAATGGGTGTTTCTCAGATTGGAGACACGTAGAAAGTGGTGTACCCCAGGGATAGGCATTGGGACCCTTGCTTTTTCTGATTCATGTAAATGATTTGCCAGGTGGGCGTTGAGGGCAAAAATCTCCAAATTTGCACATGATACCGAACTACAGAAAATCGTGTATTGTGAGGATGATGCTCAAAAACTTGAGAGATATTGACAAGTTGACCAAAGGAGCAGACACCTGGCTGTTGAATTTCAATGCACAGAAATGTGAGGTAATGCATTTTGGCAGAAGAAATATGCTACACTCTACAAATCATTGGTCACACCATATTTGAAGTATTGTGTCCAGTTCCGGGCACCTTATTTAAAGAAGGGTGTTAAAGCCCTGGAGAGAATATAGAGGAGATTTACTAGAGTGGTACCATAATGTGGGAATTTATATACATGAAGAGATAAGAGAAATTGGGCTTTTTCTCCTTGGAGTAGAGAAGATTAAGAGGTGGCCTTATCGAGGTCATCCTTCCTAAAGTGTAGTAAGCAGAACTGCACACAGTACTCCAGCAGTGGCCTAACCAAAGGCCTGCGCAGCTCCAACATAATCTTCCTGCTCTTATAAGTTTATGCCTTGATTAATAAAGGCAAGCATCCCCTATTCCTTCTGAACTATTCTGTTAATCTGTTTGGCCACCTTCAGGGATTTGTTGACAAGCACTCCAAAATCCCTTTGGGAGAAGTTACACACTCATTGAGAGAGGTAATGTACCCTTTGGGAGAGGTAATGCACTCTTTGGGAGAAGTTATGTATCGTCTGGGAGAAGTTACACACCATTTGGGAGATGTAGCAAACTCTCTGGGAAAACTCCTTTAGGAGTGGTAATGTATCCTTTGGAGGAAGTTAGGTACCTGCAGTAAAGTTTCTCATTTTTTAGTAATCCATTCCCTTTGCAAGTAGTAACAACAATCCATTTGCCTTCCTAATCACTTGCTGTACCTTCAGACTGACTTTTCATTATTTACAATTCGCAATTATTCAGTCTATTTCAATCATCAGTAAAGTGATGGGAGGTATCATCAACAGTGCTATCAAACAGCATCTGCTCAGCAATAACCTGGTCAGTGATGCCCAGTCAGCTCCTGATCTCATTACAGCCTTAGTTCAAACATGGGCACGAGAGCTGAATTCCAGAGGTGAGGCGAGTGTAACAGCCTTGACAACAAGTAGCCCTCGCAAAACTGGAACCAATGGATATCAGAGGGCAAACTGTCCGCTGGTTGGAGTCGTAGCTGGCACAGAGGAAGATAGTTGTGGTTATTGGAGGTCAGTCATCTCAGCTCCAGGGCATCTCTGCAGATATTCTACAGGGTAGTGTCCTAGGCCTAACCATCTTCAGCTGCTTCATTGATGACCTTGCCTCCATCACAAGGCCAGAAATAGGGATCGTAGCCGATGACTACACAATGTTCAGCACCATTTGTGACTCTTCGGGTACTGAAGCAGTCAGTCAGTGTTCACTTGTAATAGGATATGGAGAATATCCAGGCATGGGCTACAAGTGGCAAGTGACATTTGTGACACACAAATGCCAGGCTCTGACCATCACAAATAAAAGACAACTTAACCACTGCTCTTAACATTCAATGGTGTTACCATCACTGAATCCCCCACTATCAACATCCTGGGGGTTACCATTGACTCGCAACTGAACTGGGCTCACCACGTAAACAAAATGGCTACAACAGCAAGTCTGAGGCAACGAACATGGTGGCAAGTAACTCATCTCCTGACGCATCGCAGCCTGCCTAGTATGTACAAGGCACAAATCAGGAGTGTGATGGAATACCCTCCACTTGCCTGGATGAGTTCAGCCCCAACAACACTCAAGAAGTTTGACACCATGTAGGACAAAGCAGCCCACTTGATTGGCACTACATCCACTCCCTCCACCATCGACGCTCAGTAGCAGCAGTGTGTACCATCTACAAGATGCACAGCAGAAATTCACCAAAGACCCTCAGACAGCACCTTCCAAACCCACAACCACTTCTATCTAGAACAGCAAGGGCAGATGTATGGGAACACCACACCTGTAAGTTCCCCTCCTGACTTGGAAATATATCTCCGTTCCTTCAATGTTGTTGGGTCAAAACCCTGGAATTCCATCTCTAATGTTTTGTGTCAGCCTACAGCAGGTGGACTGCAGCAGTTCAAGAAGGCAACTCACCACCTTCTCAAGGGCAATTAGGGACAGGCAATTAATGCTGACCAGCCAGTGATGCCCATATCCCACAAATGAAATAAAACAAAAGAAGGACACTTTACTGCAGCATTCAGCAGTGTCTCTCCATTTAAATATTTTTTCTATCTTTCCTACCAAAGAAAACAACCATCTATTTTATCACATTCCAGCACTTCAACTTTTGCCCACTCAAACTATCTATATCCTTTCGCCAATTCCTAATGTCCTCTTCACAACTTGTCCTCTTACCTATCTTTATATTATTAGCAAATTTAGTAACCATACATTCTGTCTCTTCATCCAAGTTATTTATATTAATTGTATATAGTTGAGACTTCAGCAGTGAAGTCGCACTCCACTTGTTACAGATTGTCAAAATCAAAGTGACCCACATATCTTTACTCCCTGTTAGCTCACCAAACCTCTATCCATATTAATATGCATTATTTAGTCATTGATGGGATACGGATGTCACTGGCTGGACCAGTGTTTATTGCCCATCCTTAATTATCCTTGATAAGCTGGTAGTGAGTTGCTTTCACCATCTTGGTGAGTTGGTGCAGCGCATCTTTTATATGGGACACACTGCTGCCACAGTGGTGGAGGCAGTACTTTCTTCCCCCGTTTATCCAGAGCTTTGTATATAGTGTCCCTGTGGACATGGTCCATCTTAGTCTTCCAGATGAAATGGATAATGGCTTGGATGACTACAGTGGTGCAGGTTCAGAGAATGGGCCAGACCTGGACCACATAAAACAACAGTACCTCACACCTGATGACCAGGATATACCTGCTCCCATTAGCCCAGTTTCTGCCTCACCTTGGCAATATGCTCCTCCCAAGCTTTTGCGCATGCCCGGCCCTTCGGAGCCATATTCTCAGCACTTTCAAGTAATCTGTCAGACAGTGGAGGGGATTAAGAATCAGTCAGCCTAGTTCCCAAAGACTATGGTCTCACGATTACTTCAAATTTACCTTGGCTCTCGAAGCCAGTTCAAACTGGACTGCAGATTCTCATGAGTCTACACACTGACAGCAGATCTGAGCAGAATGCGAAATCATCCATGCACAGGGGGCTTTGACATGCAAGCCTCTGCTGTCTGGAATAGTCACCCCTCTCAGGCTCACATCTGTCCTGATGGACTCAGCAAAATGCTTTATACAACACACTAACAAGGCAGGAGAGTGGGCAGCCCTATCTGACTCCAATTCCTCACTACTGATGCGTGCGTCAGAGCAGTTGGATCCAATTGCAGGTTTCCTCTCCCAAGCCCATTTTGGAGAGTATGTCCCACATGGTGCAATATCCTGTCAAAGGCCTTGTCCGAGTCGAGGCTGACCAGTTTGGCATAAAAAGTGGTGCTGGCTCGAAGGGCCAAATGGCCTACTCCTGCACCTATTGTCTAAAAGGATTTGCTGATTCTCATTATGTCAGACTCAGATGAAATTACTGAGCCATCTTCATCCTTCAGGCTGCTGATCGCAGAGCTTTCCTTGAGCATCTTCTCAAGTCTTCACCAGTTTCAAAATCTCCCCTTCCCCTACCGCATCCCTAAACCAGCCCAGTTCGTCCCCTCCCCCCACTGCACCACACAACCAGCCCAGCTCATCCCCCCCACCCACTGCATCCCAAAACCAGTCCAACCTGTCTCTGCTTCCCTAACCTGTTCTTCCCCTCACTCATCCCTTCCTCCCACCCCAAGCCGCACCTCCATCTCCTACCTACTAACCTCATCCCACCTCCTTGACCTGTCCGTCTTCCCTGGACTGATCTATCCCCTCCCTACCTCCCCACCTATACTTTCCTCTCCACCTATCTTCTTTTCTCTCCATCTTCGGTCCGCCTCCCCCCTCTCCCTATTTATTCCAGAATCCTCACCCCATCCCCGTCTCTGATGAAGGGTCTCGGCCCAAAACGTCAGCTTTTGTGCTCCTGAGATGCTGCTTGGCCTGCTGTGTTCATCCAGCCTCACATTTTATTATCTTGGAATTCTCCAGCATCTGCAGTTCCCATTATCTCCTTTAGGAGTCAAACAGCTCAATTAGTATTGCTGCTGCTGAGCCACTCTTTGTGGTGGACATTGAAGCACCCCACCAGAGTACATTCTATGTCTTCACCACCCTTCATGGTTTGCCCAGTTGTGTTCAACACAGGAGTACCGATTTATTATTTGAGGGGGTACATTAATCAGCAGATTTCTTTGTCCATGTTGGACCCAATGCCGTGACACTTACTAAGTTCCGGGTCAACATTGAGGTCTCCCAGAGCAACTTCCTCCCAAATGTCTACCAATGAAGGAGCTTCAGAGATTTCATCATGTTCAGTTTTGCGAAGTAAATCGGCTGCTTTAACATAATTTGATTCCTTTTTACTCAAATGAGAATAAACCACGACAGTAGGAAAACATGCTTGATGTCAGTGAAAGGTAAATTCTAGCAGGTCAGAAAGTTGTTCACAAGACAGTGCTCAAATGAATGGTGCAGGTCAGTAATGGTCCATTGTCAGCAAGACTCATTCAAGGAGCAAGCAGATATCTTGCAGGGAGAGAGCTTGCTGTCCTCATCTGCATCCATCTGGTTTGCCTATAATCTGGAGAATATCTCCTTTAGTCATACAACAGCCATGCAGTTTCACACCTATTAAGAACTAGTTTTGATGGAAGCAACTGAAGTGGCTCCCTAACCATCTGGTAATGTTTCCTAACAAACAATAGATAATAGCAACCCTTTACCACACCCACCCCACCATAGTAAAGATAAAATGAAACTGTTTTCAAGATAAGCAATTGTTACCATTTACCAGGCAATAAGTATGTTTCAAAACAAAGTCCCATTACCTTTAATTTCAGTTGGGCCAGAGAGGAATTGTTCTTCATTCAGAGCTGAGGCCCACAGTAATATTTTCACAAAAATGTGGTTATGTGTGTAGATCACATGTACAAGCTCTTACTCAACGGTGCAAACAAGGAAAAGACTTAAAAGGTCCCACATTGGAACCCAACCTCAATTATTCAAATTATCACAGTGGAGGGGAAATTCATTTCAATAAATCTCAGGCATACCTATTCCAAATCTTACACTGCTAATTGTACTTCAAATGAATTAATCCATGTTTCAAATACAGTATTTTCACCATTTACACATTTCAAATGCACAGGAAATATTTCTATGTAACAATTAGAACAAATTGATGCAAAGCAGTGAGATTTCCTCAGTCACATGGAGTATTTTGCCTGCAACCCAGTGTCATACCCAAACTGAAAGCAAAGCCCTCAGCACCTGCAGTCTCTGCATAGGCTGTTCATGTTTGAGGTGTACAAGGTAATGAGAGGCATGGATAGAGTCGATAGCCAGAGACCTTTCCCCAGGGCAGGATTGACTGCCACGAGGGGTCATAGTTTTAAGGTGTTAGGAGGAAGGTATAGAGGAGACGTCAGAGGGAGGTTCTTCACCCAGCCAGTTGTGACCGCATGGAATAGCTTACCAGTGGTAGTCGTGGAAGCAGAGTCATTAGTGACATTTAAGCAACTGTTGGACATGCACATGGACAGTAGTGAATTGAGGGGAATGTAGGTTAGGTTATTTTATTTTTGGATTAGGAATATTCCACGGCACAACATTGTGGGCCGAAGGGCCTGTACTGTGCTGTACTTTTCTATGTTCTATGTTCTAATAAGCTGCCAACTCTATTGGGCCTGTCCTGCTGGTGGGACAGGGCACACCCAGAGATGATGATTGTATTATGTGCAATATTGTCTGTAAGGTATGATTCTGTGAGTACGACAACATCAAGTTGCTGCTTGGGAAGTCTCTGATAAAGGTGTCCTAATTTTGGCACGAGTCCTCAGCTGTTTATAAGTTGGAGTTTGAGAAATTAACAGGTTTGACATTATCATTTCCGGTGCTGAGAACAATGATGGGTAGTCAGTTTGATTCTTAGACTTGGTAGATGTTTAATACAATGAAGTGGTTTGCTTAGCTATTTCAGAGAGCTGTTAAAAGTCAACCATATTACCTTGGGTCTGGAATTACATATAGGCCAGTCCAAGTTAGAATGGGACATTGCCTTTTACCAAATGACATTAGTGAACCAGATGGATTTTTATGACGATCGATCATGATTTTGTGGTCACCATTAAACTTGTTTTTAATTCCAAATTTATTAATCAAATTCAAATTTCACCGTCTTCCTGTTAACCTAGGCTTTTTGATTACCAGTCCAGCAAAATTATGCAATACCATTGCCTCTACTTAAAATCCTTATATTCTGAACTCTTACATTGTATAATAACCTTTGTTCTGGCACCTTTTCAAATGCTATTTTGGAAATCCAAGTGCAATCAAGTCTATAGGTTCCCATTTTAATTAGGTTGCTCCTTTCTTCCTAAAAAACTAAGAAATCAGTCAAATATGATTTTCCTTCCATAAAACCATGTTGACCCTGCATGATTTATAGAACACAAAACAGTACAGGAACAGGCTCTTAGGCCCACCATGTCTGTGCCAACCATGATTCCATTCTAAACTAATCACATCTTTCTGCAAGTGCTCCGTATCCCTCTATTCCCTGCCTGTTCAGGTGTCTGTCTATCTAAAAATCTCAAACATTGGTACTGAATCTGCTTCTACCAACCCTTTGGCAGCGCATTCCAGATATTTACCACCTTCTGTATAAAAAAACCTTTTCCCCTCATTGACCGGAACTGCACATACCACCCCAAATGTAGCCTAACTGACGTTTTATACAGTGGCAACATGACTTGCCAACTTTTAGACTCAACACCCCGGCAATTTCTTGACTACCTTATCCACCTTACCACCCTCTGGGGAGGAAGCGCCCCAGTGGTGTTATTGCTGGAATGTTAATCCAGTGACCCAGGTAATGTTCGCAGAACCCAGATTCGAAACCTGCCACAGCAGATGGTGGAATTTGAATTCAATAAAAATCTGGAATTAAGAGTCTAATGATAACCACAAATCCCCATTGCTAATTATCAGGAAAAGTCCATGTGGTTCGCTATTGCCCTTTAGGGAAGGAAACTGCCAACTTTACCTGACTTCGCCTACATGTGATTCCAGGCTCACAGCAACGTGGTTGACTCTGAACTGCCCTCTGGATAATGAGGGATGCAAAATAAATGGTGGCCCAGCCAGTGTCACCTCCATATAATTAAAAAGTCCACTTGTTTTGCCACTTTCAGTGAGTTATTGACTTGCATCCAAGTCCCTCTACATATCAATCCTCTGAAGGATCCTGTCATTCACTATATACTTGCCTCTTGCATTTAACATCACAAGATGTATCACCTCACACTTGTCCAGATTAAACTCCTTCTGCCATTTCTCCATCCAACTTTCAAACTGACCTGTACCCTGCTCTATTCTTTAACAACCTTCCTCGCTATCCATAACACTACCAATTTTCATATCATCCACAAACATACTAATCAGGCCACCTACATTTTCATCTAAATCATTAAACGCAGAGGTCCCAGCACTAATCCTTCTGGAACACCACTGGTCACAAACCTCCAGTCAGAAAAAGCATCCCTCCAGAACTCTGACTTCTATGACCAAGCTAATTTTATATCCAACTTACTAGCTCACTGTGGATCCCATATGATCTAATATTCTGGACAGCCTATCATGAGGGACCTTATCAAATGCTAAATCCACGTAGACAGTCTTCACTGTCCTAGCTTCATCAATCATCTTTGTCATTTCCTGAAAAAAGGCTCAATCAAATTTGTGAAATAAGACCTCCCCTGCATAAAGCCATGCTGACTATCCCTAATTATTCCTTCTTTTCCAAAAGAGAGTAAATCCAATCCCTAAGAATCTTCTCCAATAATTTTCCTACTACTGATGTAAAGGTCATTGTCCTATAATTCCGTGGATTATCCCTGTTGGCCTTCTTAAACAAAGAAACAATATTTGATAACGCAGTCCCTCACTACCATAAATTTTGCAGTCAAGCATTCTGCATTTGGGGACATCGCAGGTGTCAGCACACCCAAAGTGCAATGGGATAGCCTCGTCCTGGGAGAACTGCCTTGTTGATCATGGTATCTCCCCTGCCAGGTAAGTATTTTAAACTTTCTGAAGAAGGGTCTAGGCCTGAAACGTCAGCCTTCCTGCTCGGCCTGCTGTGTTCATCCAGCTCTGCTCCTTGTTATCTCAAACAATATTGGCTACTCTCCAGTCTTCTGGGACCTTGCCTGTGGTAAAGAGGATACAAAGATCTCTGTCAAGGCCCCAGCAATCTCCTCCTTTGCCTCTCTCAGTATCCCGGGATAAATCCTATCCAGCCCCAGGGACTTATCTTTCTTAATGTTTTTCAACACACACACTGCCTCCTTTCTAATTTTAATATGCCCTAGAATATCAACATATTGCTCCCTAATCCTACTACCCCCCATGTTCTTCTCCTCGGTGCATACCAATACAAAGTACTCATTAAGGACCTTGCCCACTTCCTCTGGGTTCTTGCATACATTCCCTCCTTTGTCCTTGATTGGACTGACCCTTTCCTTAGCTACCCTCTTGCTCCTAGTAAATGGATAAAATGCCTTGGGATTTGCCTTCATTTACATGACAAGGAGATTTCATGGTCCCTTTCAGCCCTCTTAACTTGTTGTAAGTTCTTTCCTGCTTCCTCTTTTCAAGGGCCCTGACTGATTTCAGTTTCTTAAACCTATGTTTCCTTTTCCTTTTTGACTTCTTTATGATTTTCTAAGTGCCCTGCTATAATTTCCTTAATAATAGTTTCTGGTATTTTCACCATGACAGATGTTGGCTAAACACCCTATAGTTTCCTTTCTTGACAAGGAGTTATGTTTGTTATTTTCCAATCTGATGAGATCTTCCCAGAATCTAGGGAAGTTTGGAAAATTACAATGTATGCACCTACTATCTCAGGAATCACATCTATGAAGATCCTGGGATGAAGTCCATCAGACTCTGGCAACTTGTCATTTTTATAAAGTTTTTCTAAAGGTTTTTTCAGTATCCCTTCCTCAGTAAAAGAGAACTTTATATACAGAGGGTGTTCTTTTTAAGAAAGAAGCATCCATCTTTTGCATGTACCCTGCTCTTAATGCCTTTATTTTGCATAATTTTGAAAGATCTTCAACCTGCACTGACCATCTATTTTGGAGGTTTCAGCTACCCTCTAAATAGCTGCCATGTGATTGGCTGATAAATTGACTTTGAGTTCTGTTTTAACCAGTTAAATGTAACATGACACAGATAGTTATCTTTGCATCCTTTCCGTGGCCAGGGCTGCAGACAAAGCAAAGTAGTAAAGTACATCAGCAGTGATAATCCAAAAGTCCCAGACTTGTACTCGCTCGAGCTTGGAAGATGGTTTCAGCGGATTGCAGCGCAATTTGTCACTTTTTGGTTCTTTCCTTTCAAACAACACTGAGCTAAAGTCAATTAGTTTGGCTAAGTTGCTCTAAAACCTTCTGGATATTAAAGAAAAGGTTGAACTCGTCACGATTGTGGGCAAACACTTTAAATTAGTTCATTGCTTTATTTGTTTATCCAGCCTGATACCACACCTAATTTTTGGGGAGGGACAGGGAGAATTATTACAGTTCATGACTTCGTTTTTGACATGTAGAAAATGACAAGTAGGTATTGTAGCCCTATGATTCAGAAACGCCTTACAGCTGTGAAGAGTTAGAATACCTCCTGTAACCTGAAATCCACATTTCTTCATTCAACCCTACAGCTTGCTCATGAGCATTACTTCATTCAAACAACAATAAGACATGAACTACCACTTATTATTCATTGAAAGTCTGCACATGTCACATGTCACTTGAGAACACACCCTTCAACCTAATTAAGTATCCATTGCATTGCTTTACATAAACTAACATTGTCTTATTCTTTGGCTGTACTTTCTCCCACGACTTCTCTGGACTAAAATAGTCTGACTCTTGCTCGACTGGGGACCAGGACAGTCAAGCTTCTACAGGAGCTTCAACCTCCTGTTGGCTCAGTTATCTCAATGGCAAATGCTGCAGCAATAGCACAATCATGCCCATTCTTAGCACCACCATGTCAAATATATGGCTTTGTTCACTATTACACTGCACATACAAAGTGACAAAACACATCGAGGACACACTCCCCCTGCAGACTGTTCACAGGGAAGCCAGCACCACTAAACTTAGGCTTAAAAACTAAAATAGCTTGGGCACTCAATGATAATCAATCGCTTAGAAATTCATACATTTAAAATTCATCCTCACTACTTCTTCATGATGCTCATAGAAAAGGAATCATAAAATCCCTCCAGTGCAGAAAGAGGCCACTCGGCCCATCAAATCTGCACTGACCCTCCAGAGGGCACCCCTGCACTATCCCTGTAACACCACATTTATTATGGCCAATCCACTTAACCTGCACATCCTGGATATTACAGGGCAATTTAGCATGGCCAATACACCTAACATGCACAATTTTGGACTGTGGGAGGAAACGCTTGAGCATTGTCTATTAAAGCCCCATCATCTAAGTTGTTCCGTCAGAATCCGCGCATAAACCTGAAGCAGCTGAAGCTGGGAAAGCACAAAAGAAGAATTAAGCCAATGCAGCCCATTTGTCTAATATTCCATTCCTCCACCACTCACCCTGTCAACTACACAATGTCTTAAATCTGCACTGCTTCAAGAAATAAGAAATTGGCTAATGAAAAGGAAACAGAGGGTGGGGATAAAAATGTCATTTTAAGTTGGGAAATTGTGACAATCGGAGTGTTTCAGGAAATCAGTGCTGAGCCACTCAGTCATTCACGAGCTACAGTAATGATGCAGATGAAGAGATTGACTGCATTGCAAGCAATGATGCAAGCAAGTGCAAAGATGTGCAGTTAGGTGGACTGGCTATGCTAAATTGCCTATAGTATCGAGGCATGTGCAGGCTAGGGGGATTAGCCATGAAAAATGTGGATTTACAGGGATAGGGTTGGGGGCTGAGTCCAGGTGGGACATTCTTTGGAGGGTCAGTGTACACTCAATGAGTCGAATGACTGCTTCTGCACCGTAGGGATTCTATGATTCTAAGCAAATTTTGTGAGGATACTAAGATAGGTAAGAAAACAAGTTGTGAGGAGGATACAAGGAAAACTCACAGGGATGTAAGTAGGACAATATGAAAAAAAGAAATGCAGATGTTGGAAATCTGAAACAAATACAGAAATTGCTGGAGCAACTCAATGGGTCTAGCAGCATCAGTGCACGATAAATGACAGAGCTAACATTTCGATCCAATGACTCTTACTGAGAACTGAAGACAACTGGGAAATGGTGGTAATTATGCTGATGATGGTGGCTGGGGTGGAACGGATGTGGAGAGGAGATCGTGCTCACAAAGAGAGAAAGGAGAAACAAAGGGATTGCTGATGGTAAGCAAGGTCAGAGATAAATGCTGAATCAATGCTAACAGTACGTTTGAATAGTTGAAAATGGGTTGGCCCTGTTGGGAGAAACACATACGGGATAGGACCTGGGAGTGTTGAAATGGGTAATAAACAGGGAGAGTGTTCACGCTCTGAAATTGTTAAACAGAATATTGACTCCTAAAGGTTATAAGGCACCTAGGCGGAAGATGAGGTGTCATTCCTCAAGCTTGTGTACAGCTCCGCAAGTGTCAAAGGGGACACGTAATGAGCAGCAAATACAGTAGACAAGATTGAATGAAGTGCAAGTAAATTGCTGCTTCACCTGGAAGGTGTGCCTGGGGCCTTGCATAGAGAGAGGGAGAAGGTAAATGGACAAGTGTTGCACCTTCTTGTACAGCAATCACTACACTGTACATTTGAGGGAAGCAGCACCAATGATGTTATTGATTATTTAAGGAAGAGTTGTTGGGAGGGAACAAGTAGGACTGGAATAAGAAATCTCCTACATCACACACAAGTTAATGGGGGCCTATGTGGGTACACAGTCACACCTTTGAAACTAAGAAAGTGACAGAAGTTAAAAGAAATTACATCAGCTTTTGTGCTCCTAAGATGCTGCTTGGTCTGCTGTGTTCATCCAGGTCCACACTTTGTTATCTCAGATTTTCCAGCATCTGCAGTTCCCACTATCTCTTTGCTCAAAGTGTGAATGAGCTCAGACAGGCCTTATTACGTTCCAATGCCAGTATTTCTAGCTTGGAACTAGTGTAGTGGTCCAGTGAAGCTTGATGCAAGTTAGAGGAAAAACATCTCAGTTTTCACCAAGGTACCTTACAGACCTCAGGCCTCATTATCGACATTAATAATTTCAGCGTGTGAACACCTTCCTCCATCTTCATCACCCGCTTATATACCCCCTGTTCTACATAGGCTGCCCGCAGCACAGTCAACCTACTTTCAACTATTCAGAATTTCCAGCAGCACTCATTCAGTATTCCCATTAGCCTAACAATCCCCCACTCCCTTTCTCACACTAACTATTACCACCATTTCGCAGATGTTTTCCATACTCATGTAGAGTCACTGGATTCAAAACAATTCCTTCCAGCACTTCCTGTTTCTTTTGGCATAAATTGGACAAGTGGTAAAAATAAGGCAGCTGGATTAAAATGTGAGATTCGGCACTTTGGCAGGCAGAACAGAACAGCCGAATATTATTTAAATGGAGTGAGGTCTTGAAGAATGTTTCAGTGCAGAGGAATCTGGATGCCCTTGTATATGTATTATAGAAAATTAGCACTACTAAATTGGAACTCAAAAGGAATGCTGTTGGAGCGTATAAGTAGAAAAGCATTGAACCATTAGCAGTCTACCAGTTCTCTCGCCTGTTACGTGGAACTGATAAGCACACCAGACACGGAAAGTAAACACACTCAAATCGCGAATGTTCTCATCACGTGTACCTTGCGATGGCGTATTTCCTCTACCAATGATTGACAGTGACTTGGGACCGCATCACCGAGGAGCTGACGTTAACCTCCCGCGACAACAGCCGCATATTACGGAGAAGGCGGCGGTGAAAGCCCGCCTTTTAGCCATTGCCATTGGTTGCTTGGCGGCTTGTGTGGCGGTTGATTGACTAAGTATGCCGTCACTCAATCCCACGGCGGGCTAGCCTTTCCGCTTCCAGTAGTGGTATTCCCAAACGGGTGGGCGGGCGCTGGTACGTCAACTGTTTGCTGAGCGTTAGGGAGAGGCTTGACCGACAGCTTAAAGGGAAATTCCTGCAGCAAAGGCCAGGTAGGCTGAGTAGTCAATTTAATGGTGTGCAGCTGCAGTCTGCTTGTGTGAACCACGGGGGAAGGAAATGTCCAACTTCTATTTGTCAATCCCAACTCCAAAGAATGGCAACAAAACATTAACAGCAACTGTAGCCACCTCTGAGTTTGTGACGACCGGGCCGTGTAGAAGGAACCGGCTAGTTCTGTACTTGTTTGCTGGCTAGAAATTTTGGGCGTCTTATTTAACGTGTGAGCATTCCATTGTAAGCGATTTACATGCGCTGCTCCCTTAAACGAATTCTCCTCGTTGAGAGAGTTTGCCCCTCACTATTCGCTGCCATTAAGCATTCCCAGGTCAGGTACAATAAAGCAGGTAGATGATGCCGGTAGTTCATTTTCTGATAGATTACCCCGAATGTCCACCTTACTTTGAGCCAGAATTGCTGCTGATATATCACTGCTGCATTTGCTTTATTTTTAGACATAATTGCCCCAAACCTAATGACTGAAAATGCCTAGGACAGTCATAACTAATCTGTAAATCGCCAAAAAAACTGCGAATATTAGAAATGAGAAACAAAAACCGAGATTGCTAGGAAAAACTCAGCAGATCTTTCAGCATCTGTAAAGAGAAAGCAAAATTAATGTTTTGGATCCAGTTCTGTATTAGGGTCACTGGACCCAAAACACTAACCCTGCTTTCCTTTCCACAGAATTCTGGTTGCCCTTCTGTGGGAAGGATGTTGTCAAACTTGAGAGGGTGCAGAAAAGATTTATAAAGGATGTTGCTGGGACTGGAGAGTTTGAGCTATGTTGAGAAGCTGAATAGATTGTGGCTTTTTCCGCTGGAATGTTGAGACTGAGTGATGTATGGAGGCTTATAAAATCATGGACATGGGTAGGGTGAATAGACCAGGTCTGCAATGTCAACTGATACTTTCATGCAAATCATGTGTTAAATAGAACTGTTGCCTTTCTGCTTGGTACTTCAGGAATATTCAAAACAATATGTTATTTGAACAGCAGCAGTTGGGAGATTTTGACTGAAATTCATCCCATAAAGGACAGCTTTAATTTGACTTGTGAATCTCCCATCTAGATGGACAAGGGCAGCAGATACGTGGGAATACCACTTACACATTACCTTCAAGCTGATCACCATCCTCACTTGAAAATATTTCACTATTCCTTCACTGTAACTGGGTTAAAATTTTGGAATTCCCTCTCCAAAGGGCATAGTTGGCCTACCTACAGCATGTGGATTGCAGCGGTTCAAGAAGAAGCTCATATCATCTTTGAGTGACAGACAATAAATGTTGGCCAGCCAGCAGGGATGCCTGCATTGCACAAGTCAATTTTAAAAAACTGCTAAATTCTCATGGATTTATTGATTGTAAAGCATCATGACCGAATCCAAGGGCACAAAAACGTGCCATGTAAATGCTAGATTTTTACTCGAACTTTAATAAAAACATTGAAGGCAAACCTCTTTATCCACATAATTTGAATTTTTGTTTGGATCTCTTGGTGGTAGGATTCCTGATCTTTGTAGTAGCACAAGTGTCTTCTGTAACACCTCTAAAGAGAGTTTATTCTTAAGGCAGTAGCAAATACAAATGGTGTCCTCTGGCAGGATTGTCAACTACTGTTTTTGTTTAAACAGGCAAAATGCTTCGATCATGTCACGTGCTAGAATTACACCTATCCATATGGTTCCAAGAACAGTCAATGCGTAATGTGTCTGTTCAAAGACATTTCAGCTTAGAGAGAATGAGATCTGTTAGCAAGTGACAAGATGGATGTAGTTACATCTTCCAACCATTGTCAGATGTCAAAAGAGTGGAACTGTGAAATTGGGATTTGAGAATTTGAGAAATTTTTTTTTTAAATTCCTTTTAAGCTGACCAACCCACTTATGTATAAATCAGGTTATCATACTTGCAGTGCCTTTTTGTTTCTATTTATTAATTAACATATATGTCACTTTTTAAATTTGTTCTCAATATGTGGGTATTGCTGACAGGGAATCCTCAAGATTGATAAAACAAAACTAGATGTATATATTTCTATTTACCATAAGTAGATTAAAATAAAACTGGAATTTGAAAGTAAGCTATTTGATCAAATTAAGCCAAAAAAAAATGCTAATCCAAATCATAGGGAATAAAGAATGTCAAAAGGTAGTAAGCAATAGAAGGAATTTAGATTTGTAATGACATCTTTCACAATGTCAGGACACCTCAAAGGTTTAATGGTTGATGAAGTACCTTTAAATGTAGATGTTGATATAATGTAAGGAAATGTAGTGGCCAGCTTGCGTCGCACAGTCAGTTAAATGAATAAGAAATCTAATTTTGAGGTGTGGTGATCAGAGTCGGGACACGCATGATTGACCAAATGGCTTCTGCTGTCTTATTTTATGACTCCATCCTAAATATTGCTCTAATATGATGTACTGCTCCCCCTCAAGTAGTAACATTGGATCTTTTGCATCCAAACAATGATATCCCTGACAGTCCCTTAACTTTCTTTTGTGCTCGATTCTGAGTCGGAGTTGAGCCCAGGACTATCTGACTCTGGCAAGAGAGCAGTCAGTAATCCAAGGCATATACAAAAGGGAGATTCAGAATACAAAGATGATGCATAGAAAACTGAGGAGATGTTATGAAAGGAAATAAGGAGGGTAGGACAACTTGGAAATGAAGTAAATCTGTTGGATAATGAAGATATTTCAGGGCATTAAGTCTTTTTTTACATGACCAATAGGAAGGAAAATAGAGTATGTTGGACAAGGAATTGATCCTGGAACCGTTTGCAGAATTGAAAAATAGGTCAGTCACTGGGTCTCATTGTGGTATCCTAGGCTATTCAGAAGAAGTCAGAAAAGAGAGCTAGGACTTTGGTCACAATCCGTCAATGCCCAAGTTTTCAAATAGTGCAGAGACTTTATCTTTCTCTTTCTCCTTGAATGGAAGTGTTAATCTGGGTGACAATAAACCAGTTTATCTAGGGCCAGTTCCAGGCGCATTCTTTGAAATGATAATTCAAGATCAAATTCATGTCACAAAATCAAAGTTGCTGAAAATGCTTAGCAGATCTGGCAGCATCCTTGAGGGTAAAAACAGATAACAAAATGAGTCCGGTGACCCTTCATCAGAAACATCACCCAACCTGAAATGTTAACCCTTTTTTTTCCTTCACAGATGCTGCCAGACCTGCTCAGCTTTAACAGCAACTTTGTTTTTGTTCCTGATTTACAGCATCTGCAGTTCTTTTGGTTTTTATAAAATTCATGGCTTTGTGCATGGGAAATCATGTCCCACTAACTTAATTGCATTTTTTTTGAAGAAATAATGAAGCGGATTGATGAAGGCAGAGTGGTGGATGTGACTATATGGACTTCAGTAAGGCATTCAATAAGGTTTCTTATGGTGGACTGGTTGGCAAGGTTAGATCACTTGGAATACAGGGAGAACTAGCCGTTTTTTTACAGAACTGCCTCAAAGGCAGAAGGTAGAGAGTGGTGGTGGTGGGTTGCTGTTCAGACTGGAGGCCTGTGACCAGTGGTATGCCATTAGGATCGGTACTGGATCCACTGCTTTTTGTTATTTATATAAATGATTTAGATGTGAATTTAGGAGGAATGGTTATTAGGTCTGCAGGTGACACCAAATTGGAGATGTAGTGGACAGCGAAGAAGGTTACGGAGGATACGGTTGTGGTCAAGAAGGCATACGGCATGCTTTCCTTCATTGGACGGGATATTGAGTACAAGAGTTAGCAGGTCATGTTACAGTTGTATAAGACTTTGGTTCGGCCACATTTAGAGGACTGTGTACAGTTCTGGTTGCCACATTACCAAAAGGATGTCGACGTTTGGAGAGGGTGCAGAGGACGTTCACCAGGGTGTTGCCTGGTATGGAGGGTGCTAGCGATGAAGAGAGGTTGAGTAGATTAGGATTATTTTCATTAGAAAGACAGAGATTAAGGGGGGACCTCATTGAGGTCTACAAAATAATGAGGGGTATAGACAGGGTGGATAGCAAGAAGCTTTTTCCCCAGAGTGGGGGACTCAAATACTAGGGGTCATGAGTTCAAAGTGAGAGGAGGAAAGTTTAAGGGAGATATGCGTGGAAAGTTCTTTACACAGAGGGTGGTGGGTGCCTGGAACGCTTTGCCAGCGGAGGTGGTAGACACAGACACGTTAGCGTCTTTTAAGATATATTTGGACAGGTACATGGATGGGCAGGGAGCAAATGGACACAGACCGTTAGAAAATAGATGACAGGTTAGACAGAGGATCTTGATCGGCGCAGGCTTGGAGGGCCAAAGGGCCTGTTCCTGTGCTGTAATTTTCTTTGTTACCTCAGAGTACAGAGTAGGAGTGGCAGATGGAGTTTAATTCAGATAAATGTGAGATGCTGCATTTTTGGAAAGACAAATCAGGACAGGACTTATACACTTAACGATCAGGTTTTGGGGAATGTTGCTGAACAGAGAGACCTTGGGTGCCTTGAAAGTGGAGTCCTAGGTAGAAAGGACAGTGAAGGTGGCGTTTGGTATGCTTACCTTTATTGGTCAAGGCATTAGTATAGGAGTTGGAAGATCGTATTATGACTGTACAGGGTATTGGTTAGGCCACTTTTGGAATACTGCATGCAGTTCTGGTCTCCCTGCTACAGGAAGGATACTGTGAAACTTGAAAGGGTGAAGAAAAGGTTTGTTGAGCCTCTCCCTACAGCTCAAACCCTCCAACCCAGGCAACATCTTTGTGAACAGAGATAATGGGAACTGCGGATGCTGGAGAATCCAAGATAACAAAGTGTGGAGCTGGATGAACACAGCAGGCCAAGCAGCATCTCAGGAGCACAAAAGCTGGCGTTTCGGGCCTAGACCCTTCATCAGAGAGGGGGATGGGGAGAGGGTTCTGGAATAAATAGGGAGAGAGGGGGAGGCGGACTGAAGATTGATAGAGGAGAAGATAGGTGAAGAGGACAGTATGGGTGGGGAGGTAGGGAGGGTATAGGCTAGTCCGGGGAGGATGGAGGGTCAAGTGGGCGGGATGAGGTTGGTAGGTGGGAGGAGGGGATAGGTGAGAGGAAGAATAGGTTAGGCAGGCTGGGACGAGCTGGGCTGGTTTTGTGATGCAGTTGGGGGAGTGGAGATTTTGAAGCTGGAGAAATCCACATTGATACCATTGGGCAGCAGGTTTCCCAAGCGGAATATGGGTTGCTATTCCTGCAACCTACGGGTGGCATTATTGTGGCACTGCAGGAGGCCCATGATGGACATGTCGTCTAAGGAATGGGAGGGGGGAGTTGAAATGGTTCACGACTGGGAGGTGCAGTTGTTTACTGCGAACCGAGCGGAGGTGTTCTGCAAAGCGGTCCCCAAGCCTCCGCTTGGTTTCCCCAATGTAGAGGAAGCCACACCGGGTACAGTGGACCAGGCTTAGGTAGGTTAATGCTTTTGAAGTGCAGATTTAAAACCCACCACAGTAGCTGGTGGAATTTGAAATTCAGTTTATGAAATCTGGAACATAAAGTTCATCTCAGTAATGGTGACCAGGAAACTGACACTGATTTCATGAAAAAAAATCAAAGAAGGAAATCTGGCCGACATGTGATTCCAGTCCTTTGGTAATATGGTCGATTTTTATCTGACTCCTGAAATGGCTGAGCAAGTCACTCAGTGTGTGGGCAGTTCAGGATGTGCAACAAATGTTGATCTTGCCAGTGACACCCATTTCACATGAAAGAATAAAGAAGAAAAGCAAGTGATATAAAGTCAGTAAGGAGTCTTCAGCATTGACTCTGGACCTCATGGCTTGAGATAATAGGCAAGGAAACTCCACCCCCCCCGCCCCGCACTAAATACCACCTACCGCTTTCCCTCAGTGGATGTATCAGCTGCTTCTCTATGTTGAACATCGCAAGTACCCATAATGGGTCCATCACTAAGAGTGGGAACATCACTGCTGGTTGAATCCTGAAGTATATATATGCCAGACTGGGTCTGCTGCATATGATGAGGGAACCAGCAAGAGAGGAAAAGCTATTTGACTTGGTTGTCACCAATGTACCTATTGTAGGTATATCTATCCATGACGATAAAGGAAGGAGCAATGCCCATAGTTATCAACTACAGTGAATTCAGGCAATGAGGGTTTGTAAACTGCCAAAATTGATCAATGTGCCAGTTAACTGATCACAATATCAGTGAAACTGCTTAACTGGGATTGCATTCAAACTCCAGTCAGTTCTCAGTCTGATGTTTGGCTCAGGCTTGATAGAAATTTGGCTCGGGTTTAAAAATTCCAGTTTAACCATCTCAACTAATTAGACCTAAAATATTAAGCCTGTGAATTTGTCTTTGAATATTTCTGTTCACTGTAGGAACTGAAATAGTGGGAAATGGAGGACTTCAACTTACACTACAGGTTCTTAAATTGGAGGCGACGAATAAGAGAAATAAGAGAAGTACGAGCAGTACGGCATCAAGAGAGGTACAAACGCATTCTTGTCGATGGAGACATACTGAGGTAATGCTTCCTGTTGAACAAGCACGTTGAATAATCTACATGAATCAGCGATAAAGTTGCTCTAGTCTGTGATGAAAGACTCAGAACTCAGTTTGATCTAGGGAATTGGAAAGTTGCTGCAGAATTAATTGCTGATTTTATGCACATTACTGCAACCAGTGAAATATGTTTTTTTTTAAATCCTGTTACTTCACCTCAGTCGCTTAGCTATCGCAGGTGACTTGCTTTACTGTCGAAAGCCTGAACAGCTTAACCTGGAGAGTTTTCATTAAATATTTATGAGAAGTAAACGGAAATCTAACCAGAATTATTGTTTATGCCTGCTGTTTTCCTTTGGCTTTGGACGTATATCCGTTTTTGGCTCTAGGGCTGCATGTGACGACTTAGGATGCAGTGAAGATCTGTGATCTGTATATGAGAGAAAAGCTGGAAATCCATTTTTACCCATGTCTCTGTGGAAATGTCCGTTCTGTAAATTAGTACATACTGCAATTATGTAGATTTATACTTTCAAGATTGCTTCTGAATGCCACTATGAAAGCTCAGTAGTTAACACTGCTGCCTCACAGTGTTAGGAACCTGAGTTCGATTCCGCCTTCAAGCGACTGTGTGAAGTTTGCACATTCTCCCTGTGTCTGCATGGGTTTCTACAGGTTCTCCAGCTTCCTCCCACAATCCAAAGATGTGCAGGTTAGGTGGATTAGGCATGGGAATTTTAGGGTTCCAGGAATGGGGTGGGTCTACATGGGATCCTCTTCAGAGGGTTGGTGTTGTCGCAATGGGATGAATGGCCTGCCTCTGTGCTGTAGGGATTCTATGATCTAGTCGAAAAAGGTGGCTAGCATTGTTAAAATCCACAGTGAGACTGGATGTTAAGCAAATTATGGACAGGCTGACAGAATTGGTGTGGATTACATCTCTTTGGCTAAAATACATTAATGTATTTAATTTATACAGAATTTAATGTAGATTCTTTGGGCACTAATCTTTCAGTTATCATGGAAATGCTGATGAAGTTGGCTGTTACGTGGCCCCTCGTCCTTTGACCAAGGAGAATCATTATTTTGAGGTGGGTGAATCTAAAGGAACTGACTTTTGCTGTGAAATACCAGGCTTCTAAAACTGTGGTTAAAGCAAAATTATTGATCCTGCAGTGCGTCCGCAGCGAGACTTGCATTGTTCTTTAAATTCAATTTATATCATTTGTCACAGTTTAAGAATACTCTCGTCTGAGGTGAGGATGATGTCCATGATGGGTTCTTGTGCGTGGAAACAGCATTGTTTAACTGGTTATTTTTATAAATAATTGCAGAAAAATCCATAGAGTATCTTGACCATGAGGCAGATGGCTTGACCATTTGTGTTTTAGTGGTCTAGACTAAGCAGATCTCAAGAATTGGTGCTTCTAATGTATGGAACAAAGAACAATACAGCACAAGAACGGGCCCTTTGGCCATCCAAACCAGCACCAATACATTTTGGCCTTCCAAACTAAAACTGCCTTTACTTACAGGATCTACATCCCTCTGTTCCCCTCCTGTTCATGTACCCACCCAGGTGCTTCTTGAAAGTTACTATTGTGTTTGTTTCCACCACCACCTCTGGCAGCACGGCCCAGGCACTCACCGCTCTTTGTGCGAAAAATGTGTCTCAAACGTCTCTTTTAAACTTCTCCCTTTGCGCCTTGAACCTGTGTCCCCTAGTAATTGACCTCTCCACATCCTTCATCTAGTCTAGAGACCAGAACTGTGTACAATATTCCAAGCGTGGCCTAACTAAAGCTCTGTAAAACTGCAGCATAGCTTGTCTATCTTTATACTCAATGCCCTTGACAATGAAGGCAAGCATGCCATAGGCCTTTTTTACTACTTTATCTACCTGTACTGCCACCTTCAGTGTTCTGTGGACCTGCACATGCCCAGATCCTTCAGCATAACAATACTCCTGAGGGTTCTGCCATTCACTGTATAATTTTCACCCGTACTTGACCTTCCAACATGCATCACTTCACGATCGTCTGGATTAGGCGGAACCAAATGGAAAGGTTTTTAATTACCTCAACCTTGAACTACTGTTGAGTCAATACATCCTTTTCTTTCATACTAAATGAAGTAACTCAGCAAATGCTATTTGAACTTTCGTTCGTCAATTCAATTAAATGAATGACCATTTTAATCATCTAGAGGGTATGTTTGAATATTAATATAAATGTTGTTTTGAATAATCTCAAAATCTTTTATGCATGAAGAGAAAAATTTGTGTTGTTTAATAGGTAAATGGAGCAGCTTGAAAGGTTCCACAAACAGTAACAAAGCTGAACCAGTTAATCTATGATTTGATTTTGGTGAGGGAGGATCAATAGGCCACCAGGATGAGTCCCTGTCCATTTTTCTTAATATTGCCACAGGATCTTTTACATCCTGATTTGATAGAAGGGCCTCAGGTTAACAATTTGCCCAGACAGCAGTGCCTTTCATTGTGCAACACTCCTTTAGAGCTGTATTGAAGTGTTAACTCAGATTATGAGCGCGAGTCTCTGGAATGAGGCTTAAAATGATATTCTGACTCACGTGCATGCTACCACTGAGCCAACCTTGCACTCAGAATGCTGAGAGAAATATACCAAACTAATCAATGTCCGTTTTATCTGACAGTCAGTGCAAAGTCTAGTCATATTAACCCTGAGTCGAGACAAAAAAAACTAGGAAGAAAGAAACCAATTTAGGGAAAATATTGTGAAATTCCTCCGTGATTCCTGAAAGTTGTAATGAAACACCAGGACACCAGTGTTATAGCATAAAAAAATCCTTACATGATCCCATTTACAAACTAATTCATTTTCTGCCTTCCTCGCATTTCCCAGCTCTCATTTTTAGGGACATAGGACCATGCAAGGCTGGTAGTAATCACCTGCATCTGGTTTCAAAAGTCACAGACTTCATAGCTAGTGTTAATTTTAATACCCTTCATTATCTCATCTGTTGAAACCTCATTAGTTACTGTCCTAAAATTTTTGTATGGAGACATTTGATTTTTACCTTTTATTCTTCAAGGATTGGAACGCCTATGGCCTATTGTTAAGAATGTTTAAAAAAAAGGGCTGGAATTATCAATTTGGTCCTTTAAACCTGCTCTGCCTTTCAACGTGGTCATAGCTGAACTTCCACCTCAACTTTACCTACTTATACTATTCTCCGATCTCTTAAATCGCTTCATACCATTTCATCTTGAACATACTCCATGTGCAATCTACAGTTCTTTGGAATAGAGAATTACAACTATTTACAGTCATCAAGCCATTTCTCCTCGTCATAGTCCTAAATGGCCAACCCCTTTTTCAATTGGCAATCCCAAGCTCCAGATTCTTCAGATAGGGGAAACATTTTCTGAACATCTACTCTGAGCCTCTTTAAGGCTTTTAATATATTTAAAGTGGACCACCCCTAATTTTTCTAAACTTCAGGGAATCTAGGCCTAGTTAACGCAATCTCTCAATGTATCTCACCCAGACAAGTGGAGAGTATTCTGTCATACTCCTGACTTGTGCCGTGAAGGTGGTGGACAAGGTTTGGGAAGTCAAGAGGTGAGTTACTTGCTGTGGTATAGAACATAGAACGTAAAACAGTACAGCACAGTACAGGCCCTTTGTCCCACGATGTTGTGCCACCCTATTATCCTACTAAGATCAATCTACCCTGCATACATTTTACTATCCTCCATGTGCCTATCCAAGAGTCACTTATAAGCGGCTAATGTGTCTGACTCCACTATCAATGCCGGCATTGCGTTCCATACGCCCACCACTCTGTGTGAAGAACCTACCTCTGACATCTCCCCTATACCTTCCTCCAATCACCTTAAAATTATGTCCCCTCGTAATAGTCATTTCCACCCTAGGAAACAGTCTCTAACTATTCACTCTCTATCTATGTCTCTCATCGTCTTGTACAACTCTATCAAGTCACCTCTCATCCTCCTTTGCTCCAATGATAAAAGCCCTAGCTCCCTAAACCTTTCCTCATAAGACCTGCCCTCCAGTCCGGGTAGCATCCTGGTAAATGTCCTCTGCACCCTCTCTAAAGCTTCCACATCTTCCCTGTAATGAGGTGACCAGAACTGAACACAATATTCCAAGTGTGGTCTAGTCAGAATTTTATAGAGCTGCAGCATAACCTCGCGGCTCTTAAACTCAATTGCCCTGGCAATGAAAGTCAACACACCATACGCCTTCTTAACAAACCTATCAACTTGGGTAGCAACTTTGAGGGTATCTATGGATGTGGACCTCAAGATCCCTCTGTTCCTCCACGCTGCCAATAATCCTGCCATTTACCCTGCATTCTGCATTCAAATTCGACCTTCCAAAATGAATCACTTCACACTTTTTTGGGTTGAATTCCATCTGCCGCTTCTTAGTCCAGCTCTGTATCCTGTCAATGTCCCATTGCAACCTACAAACAGCCCTCCATGCTGTCCACAACTCCTCCAACCTTCGTGCCATCAGCAAACTTACTAACCCACCATTTCACTTACTCATCCAAGTCATTTATAAAGACCCTAGCCTCTTACCTGTTCTTGTAGCCAAGTATTTACATTGTTCATCCAATTGACCCTCAGAGCATCTCACCGCCCCCCCCACACACACACACGCACAATATCTACACACACACAATATCTACACACCCCTAAGCACTACAGGCAATTTAGCGTGGTCAATCCACCTAGCCTGCACATCTTTGGACTATGGGAGGAAACCCATGCAGACACGGAGAATGTGCAAACTCCACTCAGACGGTTGCCTATGGCTGGAATCGAACCCAGGTCCCTGGTGCTATGAGGCAGCAGTGTTAACCACTGAGCCATCGTGTAACAGTATAAATTCCAAGCAGAGTAGAGCAACATCACTTCATTGGAGGCCTCACTGATGATGTTATGTAGCATAGTGATGAAACGTCTGAAAAAAAAAGCCAGCTTAGTGAACAAGTCACAACCTCACTGCTTCAGACTTATCCTATGTAAGATGTGTCCATGTGCATTTCTAGGATTAGTCGAGTTGCTGTGTTGGGAACCACCCCTGGTATACTATCAGTACGATGATTTGCAGCTTTGCTATGGTCCTGTTTTTTTTTTTGTCTGCTGGACACAGGCCACCAGAAATGTTGAACTTCCCTCTGACTACATATTCCCCTGCAGCTTGCTGTAACCAATGGATTGTTTAATGTATTTTATCAGTCTTGTTTAACTGTCATATGGATGTACATGGAATAGTGTAGGTTAGATGGGCTTGAGATCGGTATCAGTGATAATGGGAACTGCAGATGCTGGAGAATTCAAGATAATAAAATGTGAGGCTGGATGAACACAGCAGGCCCAGCAGCATCTCAGGAGCACAAAAGCTGACGTTTCGGGCCGAGACCCTTCATCAGAGAGGGGGATGGGGTGAGGGTTCTGGAATAAATAGGGAGAGAGGGGGAGGCGGACCGAAGATGGAGAGAAAAGAAGATAGGTGGAGAGGAGAGTATAGGTGGGGAGGTAGGGAGGGGATAGGTTAGTCCAGGGAAGACAGACAAGTCAAGGAGGTGGGACGAGGTTAGTAGGTAGGAGATGGAGGTGCGGCTTGGGGTGGGAGGAAGGGATGGGTGATAGGAAGAACAGGTTAGGGAGGCAGAGACAGGTTGGACTGGTTTTGAGATGCAGTGGGTGGAGGGTAAGAGCTGGGCTGGTTGTGTGGTGCAGTGGGGGGAGGGGACGAACTGGGCAGGTTTAGGGATGCGGTGGAGGAAGGGGAGATTTTGAAGCTGGTGAAGTCCACATTGATACCATTGGGCTGCAGGGTTCCCAAGTGGAATATGAGTTGATGTTCCTGCAATCTTCAGGTGGCATCATTGTGCCACTGCTGGAGGCCCATGATGGACATGTCACCTAAAGAATGGGAGGGGGAGTGGAAATGGTTTGCGACTGGGAGGTGTAGTTGTTTATTGCGAACCGAGCGGAGGTGTTCTGCAAAGCGGTCCCCAAGCCTCTGCTTGGTTTCCCCAGTGTAGAGGAAGCCATACCGGGTACAATGGATGCACTTTACCACATTGGCAGATGTGCAGGTGAACCTCTGCTTAATATGGAAAGTCATCTTGGGGCCTGGGATAGGGGTGAGGGAGGAGGTGTGGGGGCAAGTGTAGCATTTCCTGCGGTTGCAGGGGAAGGTGCCGGGTGTGGTGGGGTTGGAGGGCAGTGTGGAGCGAACAAGGGAGTCATGGAGAGAGTGGTCTCTCCGGAAGGCAGACAGGGGTGGGGATGGAAAAATGTCTTGGGTGGTGGGGTCGGATTGTAGACGGCAGAAGTGTCGGAGGATGATGTGTTGTATCCGGAGGTTGGTGGGTGGTGTGCGAGAATGAGGGGGGATCCTCTTTGGGCGGTTGTGGCGGGGGCAGGGTGTGAGGGATGTGTTGTGGGAGATGCGGTCAAGGGCGTTCTCCACCACTGTGGGGGGAAAGTTGCGGCCCTTGAAGAACTTGGACATCTGGGCTGTGCAGGAGTGGAATGCCTCATCGTGGAAGCAGATGCGGCGGAAGCGGAGGAATTGGGAATAGGGGATGGAATTTTTGCAGGAGGGTGGGTGGGAGGAGGTGTATTCTAGGTAGCTGTGGGAGTCGGTGGGCTTGAAATGGACATCAGTTACAAGCTGGTTGCCTGAGATGGAGACTGAGAGGTCCAGGAAGGTGAGGGATGTGCTGGAGATGGCCCAGGTGAACTGAATGTTGGGGTGGAAGGTGTTGGTGAAGTGGATGAACTGTTCGAGCTCCTCTGGGGAGCAAGAGGCGGCGCCGATACAGTCATCAATGTAACGGAGGAAGAGGTGGGGTTTGAGGCTGTGTAGGTGCGGAAGAGGGACTGTTCCACGTAAGCTACAAAGAGGCAGGCATAGCTGGGGCGCATGCGGGTGCCCATGGCCACCCCCTTTGTCTGAAGGAAGTGGGAGGAATCGAAAGAGAAGTTGTTGAGGGTGAGGACGAGTTCGGCTAGGCGGATGAGGGTGTCGGTGGAGGGGGTCTGGTCGGGCCTGTGGGACAGGAAAAAGCGAAGGGCCTTGAGGCCATCTGCATGCGGAATACAGGTGTATGGGGACTGGACGTCCATGGTGAAAATGAGGTGTTGGGGGTCAGGGAATTGGAAGTCCTGGAGGAGTTGGAGGGCGTGGGTGGTGTCACAGACGTAGGTGGGGAGTTCCTGGACCAAAGGGGAGAAAATGGAGTCCAGATAGTTGGAGATGAGTTCGGTGGGGCAGGAACAGGCTGAGACAATGAGTCGCCCAGGGCAGGCAGGTTTGTGGATTGTCAGCTTTTGTGCTCCTGAAATGCTGCTGGGCCTGCTGTGTTCATCCAGCCTCACATTTTATTATCTTGAGATCGGTATGACAGGTCGGCACAACATCGAGGGCCGAAGGGCCTGTACTGTGCTGTAATGTTCTATGTTCAGTTTCTCATTAGTGGTAGCCTCCAGGATGTTGGTAGTGAGGGACTCAGCATTGCTGATGCTATTGCGTTTCAAAGGGTAAAGGTTAGATACTGTCTTGATCATTGTCTAGTATTTGTGTGGCTCAAACGTTACTTGCCACTTGGATATTGCTTTTGACAGGAGATGCTGTACATTGCACAATTATCTGTGAACATCCCCATATCTGATAGATAAATCATTGAAAATAGCTGGGTCTAGGTTACTACCCTGAAGAACTCCTGTAGCGATGTCATAGGAACTGAAATGACTAACCTTGAACAATCACAACCTTTCTTTGTGCCAGGTGTGACTAAACCAGTGGAGCATTTTCCTGTGATTCCCATTCATTATAGTTTTGTTAGAGCTTTTAATGCCACATTTGGTCAAATGTAACCTTAATGTCAAAGACAGCCTCTCACACCTTCTCTCTGGAGGTTTGGCTCATTTGTCCATCTTTGACTCAATGCTGTAATGAGGCCAGAAGTGATTATCGGGTAGATGCCAGTGTTGTAGCTGGAGTGGAACAGCTTGGCTACGTGCACAGCAAGTTCTGGAGCACATCTTCAGTATTTCTTTCAGAATGCCATCAGAGCCTCTCGCTTTTGCAGTATCTTTCTTGGCTAACGAGTAAAACTGTACACAATACTCAAGATGTGGTCTGTGAAGTAACTCCACAGAGGCCTGTATCACACCACCAAGTCACCCTTAATTTACAAATGGAGAGTGCTTGACATTGATCTAGCTCCCTCAGGGCCAGCTATCAGCGTGAACAGGATGTCTGACACTCCTGTTCTTATCTGACAGCCAGGACTCCCTGTTTGGATCAGATTAACAGCCCCAATTAGGGAAATCCATATTCTACGAAGTCTACCCGGCATACCTCGTTACAATCGCTACATCCTTCCCCCACCAAGTCTGAGGACATAGGCTGGTTCTTCCTTTAGTAGCTCCTCCTGGGGTGTTTTAAAACTGAGTAAGGTTCCTCCATCTCTGCCTCCGGTACAGGCAATGTGTAATGCAGAGTAGATTGCCTCGTGCAACCAGAGTGACTTGGAAGAAAATTATTTTCCCCTTCCATCAAGGAGGCAACGTCTGCTATGTCCATCTCAGATTCTGAGGTATCTTCATTGCTTGAAAGAAAGGAAGAGCCCACAGTTGGAAATGCTGACAAGGAGCCGGGCAAGTTTTGCTCCCACACCTTTTGTGAGTTTGCAGCTTTCATATGGTTAGCATGCTTATTCAAGACCATCACACCTACTCGAACTTTTTCCACTACTAGACCTGACCTCAGGTCAACCATGCCTGTTACCAATGCAGGGCTGTTCTTGTGGTTCCTACGCCAAACTTCACCCTCTGAAATAAACTATCTGTTTCGCTTAATGGAGTCTTGAGTCCGACATTGGCATTCCTGATGCTGTTTCACCCTCCACCCCACCCCTCCAAGTCCAGGAAGATCAGATTTAGCCAGGTGAGGAGTCTTCTCCCCATTACACCTCTGCTAGAGCTATACGGTTTTTCCTATCATCATCCTTGTGTTAGACAAATGAACTCTATGCACATCCAGCCTTTTTGAGTGGGTATCCACAGTGACTAAGAACATTGAGCCCATGAAAGAGCCTGCATAGTCAATGTGTAACCAAGTCCAGGGTTTGCCCAGCCGTTTCCATGAATGTCGGGGTGCTGCTGACAGTAACTTCATCCTTGTTGGCACTCTGGGGCACTGTCTCACCAATGCAGTTAAGTCAGCACCCAATCCTGGCTACCAAACATAACTTTTCGCTAGCAACCACATTTTAGAAACCCCTGGATGACCCTGGTGGAGTTCAGCCAGTATCTGGTGGTGATCTTTGCAAGGGGCAATCAGTTTTGCTCCCCATAACAATAACTCATCCTCTACTGACATCTGTTCTGGCCAGGTCCAAAAGGATTTCAGTTTTGGTTGTGACAGCCCTTTGGTTCCCCCAGCACCTCCAATTTTGTTGGGACTGAATCTTTCTGTGTCCAAAGTCTGATATTGGTCAGCTGTGACTGGAAGTGTGTCCAGAAAATTTTAAAACTCTTCCACTGGCAGTACACTGGTGTGTATCTGCCAGCGGGAGGCAGCTCAAGGTGCCCGCATTCGCTACTTGACCTACCAGTCGGTGTTCCAACTTGTAATTATACACACTTCGAATTAAGCCCCATTGCTAAATTCAGCCTTAAGCTATGAGCAGCACTGCCTTGTCCTCTTTAATTAGAGCAATAGGTGTTTGTAGTCTATTATTATAACAAATTTACGTCTGTAAATATATCAGGGGAACTTCCTGACTCCAAATCTGACTGTCAAACCTTTCCTGTCTAATCTCGGCATACCTACATTCTGCACTTGTCAAAATCCTGGATGGATATACTATTATGCATTCCTCTCCATTGGGCCACCTATGAGCTAATATTACCCTGATACTGTATAGGAGGCATTGCATATCATAGTGTGCCACACTTTGAAGGATGATAGTTGTTTTTTCACTTCCCCAAAAGCTATGGCTTGGCTATGCGACCATTTCCAAGGTTATCTCTTGTTTAAGAGATGATGCAAAGGCGTAGGATGGAAGTAAGATTATGTATGAACTTTCTGTAACAGTTTGCTTGACCAGGGAAAGACCTAAACTCTGGTACAGACATGGGAACAGGGTCACCTTTGATCACCCCTACTTTATCTTCCAATGGGTGTAACCTGGTCTTGTTGACTCTGTAGCCCAAGTAAGTCATTTGTGTGCATGGAACACACATTTTTCCATTCTAAGGCAAATACCCACCTGGGAAAAATGTCTAATAACTATATGCAACTTCTCTAATTGCTCCTTATTGGTCTTCCCTGTTAATAGCACATCATCTAGATGAATGCCAACCTGGGGTAGACTTTGTAAAATGTTCTCCATCTTCCACTGAAAAATTGCACAGGCTGATGATACCCCAGATTGCTTTCTCATGTATTGGTACAAACCCTTCTGAGTATTAATTGTGGCATATTCTTGGGAATCCTCGTCTAACTGCAATTGCAATAAGCATGGCTCATGTCCAGTTTCATGAGGGACAGCTCTATGTATGAATCTCTCAATGGGGAGGCAGTAGCTGACTGGTATTATTGTGGGACTCTTAATCCAGAAACCAGTTAGTGCTGTAGCCAGGTTCAAATCCTTCCATGGCAGATGGTGGAATTTGAATTCATTTTTAAAAAGTCTGGAATTAAGAATCTAATGATAACCATGAATCCATTGTCACTTGTTGGAAAAACCCACCTGATTCAATAATGTCCTTTAGGGAAGGAAACTGCTATCCTTACCTGGTCTGGTCTGCATGTGACTGACTCTCGATGTGGTTGACTCTGAACTACCCTCTGGGCAATGAGGGACAGGCAATAAATGCTGCTGAGCCAGCGATGACCTCATCCTGTTAATGAATTTAAAAAAAACCTTCTATGCGAGTGATTGATAGTTATCCAGTTGTGCGAAATGGTTTACCGTTCGTTGAATATCCTCACAAAGGTGAGCTGACCTGTTGGCCTTCACAATTGGTACGGCTAGTGCTGCCCATTCCACAAACTGGACTGGTTTGATGATTGATTTATTCGCTTTTCAGTGCCCTGATTTCTGTCTCTACTTTTGTCCATAAGGCAAATGGCACTGCGCAGGCCTTTGTAGAATTGTGGAATTGCTTCCTGGTTAGTATGAAAGATGGCCTTGACTCCTTTGATAGTCACTTTATCTTCCTGAAAAATGTCTGGGTACTTAATCAGGACTTCACTAAGGCAGCCATTTTCTAATTGAAAAGTACTGATACTAGGTGATTCTTTACCAACCAATATTGCCCTATCAAGCTAGGGCCTGAGGCTTTTACGACAGTCAGAGGTGACATTTGGGGTCTGGCCAGTGGCGTTGGGCGCTGCTTCAGCTTTCTCTTTGATGTTGCGGCCTCAGGGAATAGTTTAGTGGCTGCCATGTGTAGCGGTGTCCTGTAGCTACTTAGGAAATTGAGAAGCCATGTGCAGGAAAAAAAAGTTCTAACTTTGTATGATTTTCTTTTTTTTATAAGTATACAATTAAAATGGTGCCAGCTTATGGCAACTTACTCACATTTTATTGTATACACACAAATACATGTAGCAATAAATTACTATTACTGTTACTATTACTATTTTGGAAAAGCCTTCTCAACAGCAGGATGAAGTTTACTGGCCTTGAGTTATTGGGTTTATCTTTGCATCCATCATTGAACAAGGGTGTAATTTTTGTAAGTGTCCAGTTAACTCACACCGCTCCTGAGTTGAAGGAAGACTGGAAAATTATGGCCTGTGCCTCTTGCAGTTTCACCCATGCCTCCCTCAACAGTCATGAACGTAGTCCAGCTATGCCTATTGACTCATCAACTTTAACTTCCACCAACCTATTGAATGTAGATTACTGTCTTCCTTTACAAAGACAACTGCAAATAAATGCTTCAGCCTCTATGTGTAAATGTTATTTGACCTCACCCCACTCTTGATGCTGTTTTACTATTTATATGTTGATAGATTTTCGGATCCCCTTTTATGCCTATAGGTCACTCTGCATACTTACTGTTTGTGTATTTACATTTCACTTCTTTTCTGAACTTTCTACAGGCAGTCTGATTCTCAATTGCATTATCAAACTGACATCTGTCATATGTTCGTTTTTTTTTGCTTTATTGTATTCTCTCCATTTTGTCATTCAGGAAACTCTGGATTTATTTGACCTACCTTCCACATGTTGGGAATGTACCTTAACTATACCCGAACTATCTCTTTGTTGCAGATTGACCATTGTTCCATTAAGGTTATACCTACTAGTTTATAGACATCCAAACTGTAATGGTAATGATGGGGAAAGCATTAAACAGGAAATTAGAAATGCAAGTTATAAAGCTATGGCTCCAAGTATGGGTGATTTTAATCTGCATGTGGATTAGGCAAATCAAATCAGTAACGATACCATCGCAAAGGAATTCAGGAAGTGTGTAGGATATTGATTCAGAAAACCATGTGTTGAGGAACCAACTAGAGGACAGCCTTCCTAGACTGAGTATTGTGTATTGAGAAAGGAATAATTGGCAAATTAGCTGTGTGAGGCTCTTGGGAAGAGTGATCAAAATATGATAGCATTCTGCATTAAGATGAAGAGTAATATAGTTGATTTTGAGAATAGGGTCCTGAATCTAAAAATAAACCATGATGGTGTGAGAGATAAAATTGTGATCAGAGATAATGGGAACTGCAGATGCTGGAGAATCCAAGATAACGAAGTGTGAATCTGGATGAACTGCTTGGCCTGGTGTGAGAGATAAGCTGGTTATGATAAATTGGGGAATGTTACTTAAAGGGATGACGGGTGGATAGGAAGTGACAAATGTTTACAGAGCACATGGAGGAATTTCAACAATTGTTCATTCCTGTCTGGTACAAAAATAAAATGGGAAATGTTGACCGACCAAGGTAATAAGGGAAATTAGGAATAGTATTAAATCCAAGGAAGGAACATACAAATTTACCAAAAAACAAAGCAGCAGACCCGAGGATTGGGAGCAGTTTAGATTTCAGAAAAGGAGGACAAAGTGTTTGAGATCTGAGGTAGGGAAATAAGAGTCAAGAGTCTGAAAGTAAACTTGCAAGGAACATGCAAACTGATTGTTAAAGCTTCGAGATGTGTGAAGAGAAAAAGATTAGTTAAGGCAAATGTAGGTCCCCTTTACAGTTAAAGGGGAAGTTATAATGGAGCACAAAGAAAATGGCAGATCAATTAAATACATATTTTGGTTCTGTCTTCATTTAAAAAAATTCCAAACTTGTTAGTTTATGCAGGGTTTAATGAGAAGGAGGATTTGAAGGAAATCAGTTCTATGAGGGAAATGATGTTGGAGAAATTGATAGGATTAAAGACCGATAAATCCCAGATCCTGATGATCTACATGAGGGAATATTTAGGGAGAAATTGTGGATGTAGTGGTCATTTTCAAATTCTATTGACTCAGGAACAGTTCTTATGGATTGGAGGGCAGGTAATGTCACCTCATCATTGAAACAGGAGGTGGAGAGAAAATAAGGAATGAAAGACTGGTTAGCCTGACATTGGTGGTAGGGAGATGCTAGAGTCTCTCATTAAAAGATTTAATTGCTGACCACTTGAAAAACAATGATAGGATTGCACAAAGTCAGCATGGATTTATGAAAGGGAAATTGTGCTTGACAAATCTGCTGGAATGTTTTGAAGATGTAGATGGGGGTGTAGGGTGCAGGGTCAGTGGACGTGGTTTACATAGACTTTGAGAAGGCTTTCAATAAGGTCCCACTTAAGAGATTAGTGTGTAAAATTAAACTGCATGGGATTGGTGATAGTGTACTGACATGGATAGAGAACTAGTTTTCAGACAGGAAACAAAGACAAGGGATAAATGGGCCTTTTTCCAAGTGGTTGGCTATGATTAGTACTGCAGGCTTCAGCAGTAGGATCCCAACTATTCACAGTGCATTCTAATAATTTAGATGAGGGAGTTAAATGTAATATCTCTAAGTTTGCAGACAACAATTTGGGCGAGAGGGTGATTTGTGAGGAGCATACTTCAAATGTTATTTGGACAAATTGAATGAGTGATTAAAATACATGACAAATGAAGTATAATGTTTCTGCCAGGCGGCCTGGTTTCCTACCATAGTCCAAAGATGTGCCGGTTTGGAGGATTGGCCATGCCAAATTGTCTGTGTGTGCAGGCTAGGTGGATTAGCCGTGGTTAATGTGGGGTTATAGAAATAGGGTGGCATGCTTTTTTGGAGGTGCAGCCCAGACGTGATGGGCTGAATGGCCTCTGTACTGTAGGGATTCTAATGATAACACTTCTGTAATTCTGTAATCACATGTATGACTGTGATTGTGAAGGGTTGTGAAATTAATTTGGTCCAGAAATTAGGAGTAGAGATCCCTATATCTCTGCCCTAAAAGGACAACCCTTAAGTTTAAGAGCAGCGTCCCACACTTTTGGGCTAATCCACCAGAACAAACAGCCTTACCATATCCAATCTGTCAAGATCATTCAGAATTTTATGAACTTGAATCAAATCACCCTTTGGTCTTCTCAACTCCAGTAAAAACAAGTCCACTTTGTCCAGTCTTTCTTCATAAGGCAGCCTAGTTTTCCAGTATCAATCGAGTAAATGCCCTCTGAACTGCCTCCAAGACACACATATCCTTCCTTGACAAAAATGCATACAAGAGGCGGTCTCACCAATGTCCTGTGTAACTGAAGCATAATATCCTTACTTTGATGCTCATTAGCCTTCCAAATCATGTGCTGCACACTAATTTTGTGACTCATGCCCAGAACACCTAAATCCCTCTGCACCTCGGAATTTTCCAGTCATTCACTGTTTCAAATAATATTCTGTTATTTCCTTCTTTGAGCTCCTCATGGGAGCACAAGGTGGCGCCGATACAGTCATCAATGTAATGAAGGAAGAGGTGGGGTTTAGGGCCTGTGTAGGTACAGAAGAAGGATTGTTCCATGTAACCTACAAAGAGGCAGGCATAGCTTGGGCCCTTGCAGGTGTCCATGGCCACCCCCTTTGTCTGTAGGAAGTGGGAGGAATTGAAAGAGAAGTTGTTGAGGGTGAGGACGAGTTCGGCTATGCAGATGAGGATGTCAGTGGAGGAGGACTGGTCAGGCCTGCGGGACAGGAAGAAGCAGAGGGCCTTTTAGGCCATCTGCACGGGGAATGCAGGTGTATAGGCACTGGACGTAACGTGGTTACTTGGAACGTAGCTTGCACGTAGAAGACAGAGGGTAGTTGTGGAAGGATATTTTTCTGACTTGAGGTCTGTGACCAGTGGTGTTCCACAAGGGTTAGTGCTGGGACATCCATTGTTTGGAATATATCTTTATGATTTTGATGAAAATGTCAGAGGTCTGATTAGTAAGTTTGCACAAGACAAAATTAATGGAGTTGTCAATAGTGAGGAAGGACATCAAAGGATGGAGCAGGATATAGATCAGCTGGAAAGGTGGTTGGAGTAATGGCAGTTGGAAGTTATTTTGGACAAGTGTGAGGTGATGCATTTTGGGAGATCAAACATGAGATGAAAGTATATGGTAATCGGCAGGACACTTGAGGGCATTGATATACAGAGGGATCTTGAGGTCTAAGTCTGTAGCTCCCTGAAAGTAGCAGCACAAATAGATAAGGTGGTAAAGAAGGCATATACGGCCTGCTTGTCCCCATTGGTTAGGGCATTGATTATAAATCTTGCCTTGCCAAGCCAAGCTGCAACTTTGTAAGACTTTGTTCAGGCCACGTTTGGAGTACTGTGCACAGTTCTGGTTGCCACAGTATAAGAAGGATGTGAAGGCTTTGGAGAGGCTGTAGAAGAGTTTTACCAGGATGTTGCCTGGATTGGACTGTATTAGCTGTAAGGAGAGGTTGAATTAACTTTGATTGTTTTGGAAAAAACAGATCATTTTTTGCTAGAGCATTGAAGGCTGAGAGGTAACCGATGGCAGGTATGTAAAATTGTGAGAAACATGATTAGGTTGGATAGTTGAAGTCTCTTTCCCTAGGTGGAAATGTCAAATACTAGGAGGCATAAGTTCAAGGTGAGAGGGGGCAAGTTTAAGGGAAATGTGCAAGGGAAGTTTATTTTATTTGGACATTAATAGATGCCTGGAATGTGCTGCCAGGGGAGGTGATAGAAGCAGATATGATAGCAAAAGAGGCATTTAGGCCTGCACACGAACAGGCAGAAAATAGAGGGACACAGACCATATGCAAGCTGATGAAATTACCTTAGAACAGCATTGTAGTTGGCACAGACATGGTGAGCCCACTGACCTGTTCCTACGCTATACTTTATGTTCCATTTTCTATGTTAATTACGCTCAATGACCTGGCCCCCACTGTCTTCTGCAGCAATGAGTTCCACAGATTAACCACCCTCTGAAGAAATTCCTGCTTATCACAGTTCTAAAGGGTCATCCTTTCACTCTGAGGCTGTGTCCTCGGGTCGCAGTCTCTCCTGCGAGTGGAAACATCTTCTGCACATCCATTCTATCCAGGCCCCTTAGTATTCTGTAAGTTTCAATGAGATTCCCCTCTCATTAGGTACATGGATGGAATAGGTATGGAGGGTCACGGACTAAATGCAGGAAAATGGGACTTGTTTAAATTGTGAAAATTGGGCAGCATGGGCAAGTTGGGCCGGAGGGCCTGTTTCCATGCTGTAGAGCTTTATGACTCATTCTTCTAAATTCCATAGAGTACAGACCTGACAGGAAAACTGGATATTTCTGAAGAATATGACTCTGTTGCAGAAGTATGCCACTTAGTTAATGAAATATGACCTGTTTTTCCTCCGTCTAGGTATGTATAGTGGATACTGGCGTAAGAGGGACCATTGCAGTAGGATTAGTCCCTCAGTATTACAAGCTGGATCATCAACCAGGATGGCTTCCGCATTCTATTGCCTACCATGCAGATGATGGCAAGTGAGTCATACAGAAGATCTGAAATTGAAAATAATCTGCCTGCAATGTCTTTGTTCTTCTTCCAGTGGAAGCTGTTAAAGCAATAATTGTTTATGTAGAACTTTATCACACTTCGAAATATCTCAGACTGCTTCATGCATTGTGAATTAATTTCGAATGCGGTGATTAGAGTTGAGTTGCTCATTTGTACATCAAAGATTCCACAACAGAGGTCATAAATGAGTGCCATCTAGTTCTCCAACACGTCTATTGCCTTTGACATCAAGGCAACATTTGAGCAAGATGTAGGTAGCATCAAGGAGCCTGAGTAAAGTTGGTTGGGAATCAGGGGAAAATTCTCCACTTTTTTGAGTCATTTTGAGCAGAAGGATGTTTGCGGTTGTTAGAAACCAGTCCTGTCAGCCCAAGGACACCACTATAGAAGTTCTCCAGAGTAGTATTCAAATTCAACCAGATTCAGCTGCTTCGTCAACAATGTTCTCTTTAACAAAATTTCTTAAGTGAGAATGTTTGATAATTTCTGCGTTCTGTTCCATCCAGAACACATCATACCGATGTAATCCATGTTCGTATATAGCAAGGCCTGGACAAATTTCAGGCTTGGGCTGATAAATGACAAATACCAACATTTGCATCACGTAAATGCCAGACATTGACTATCTTCAACAGGAAAGAATCTAACCATTGCCCCTTAACATTCAATGACATCAACTCGCTGAATCCCATGCTGTCGACATCCTTGGGGTGACCATTGACCAGAAACTGAACTAGACTAGCCATATAAATACAATGGCTACAAGAGCAGGTCAGAATCTAGGAATCCGGCAGTGTGTGACACATGTCGTGATGCATGGAATCCGTACAGCGTGGAAGCAGGCCATTTGGTCCATCCAGTCCAGAGTGACCCTTCAAAGAGCAGCCCACCCAGACCCATCCTCCCCTACCTGATCCCTGTAACCCTGCATTTCCCATGGCTGATCCACATGGCCTGCACTCCCCTGGACACTATAGGTACTTTATTGTGGTGAACCCATCTAACCTGCGCACCTTTGGACTGTGGGAGGAAACTGGAGCACCCAAAGGAAACCCATGCAGATGCTGGGAGAATGTGCAGACTCCACAAATTCAGTCACTCGAGGATGGAATTGAACCCAGGTCCTTGGCGCCATGAAGCAGCAGTGCTAATCACTGAGCCACCGTGACTCCTCAAAGCCTGTCCGCTAGGCACAAATCAAGGGTGTGGTAGAAGGCTCCCCGCTTGACTGGTTTAGTGCTGGTTTAGTGTTGTTGCCGTTCCAACAACACTTAAGCTTGACACCATTCAGGACCACCCAAATCTCTTGTTTGGTATCACATCCACCGTTTTGAACATTCACTTCCTTAGACACATATCCATACTAGCAGCAGCATGTACCATCTACAGGATGCATTGCAACAACCCCCCAGCACTCCTTCAGACACCTTCCAAACCCACTATTTCCTACTCCTGGAAAGTCAAGAGCAGCACATGTGTGAATACCGTCACCTGCAAATTCTCCTCACATTCCAACCTGATCGGGAGCGATATCACTGTTTGTTGTTTGTTGCTGGGTCATATCCTGGAGCTTGCTCCCAAAAATATAGTGTATCTTCCAGCACTACATGGACCTCAATAATTCAAGAAAGTGGCTCGCCATCATTGGCTGATGAACCAACCTTTTAAAAAAAAAACTGACAATTTCAAGACCGTGCACTATTTCTTGCCCCGTTTTACTTGGGATTCTTGAATGTATCCCATCATTTGTTTTTGATAGGGTCATGTTCAAAGGGGCTTTAATCTACAGAGAATGCTCTGCTATCGCTGGCATGGGATTATTTGCTGGGAACAGTGTGGAAAGAGCTTTACTCTCACGCTAAAAGAGTAGAGAGAGCTTTATTTTCAGTTTAAAAGAGCAGAGGAAGCTTTACTCTGTATTTAATCGCTTGCTGTCCCTGTCTGGGGACTGTTTGTTTGCAATAATGTAGCAGGGGCATTGCTCTGTCTGTAACCCATAACGTGTGGGGATGTGATTGAGTGTTGGTTCTCAGTGATGCACCGGCATGGTCAGTGCTGAAAGAATCCCAATTAATTCAGTCATGATCGTGATTGCTATTTGTGTACAGAACAGGAACAGGCCCTTCAGCCTACTATGTCTGCATTGAACGCATTGCCATTCTAAACTAATGCCATCTGGCTGCACGTGATCTGTCTCCCTCTATTCCCTACCTGTACATGTATCTGTTTAAATACCTCCTAAACTTTGTTATTGTGTCTGCTTCTACCACCTCCCCGGCAGCGCAATCCTGGCATCTACCCCTCTGTGTTAAATATTTGATTCGCACACCTCCTTTAAACTTTTCCCCGCTCACCTTAAACCTATGCCCCCGAGTATTTGACATTTCCACCCTGAGAAAAGGACTCCGAGTATATTCAAAAATACTGTAATCAGAAAGACTACCCATCTATCCGTAATTTTCTCTACTTCTGTCCGATCACTCCTCAGCTTCCGACAAAAACGGTCCAAGTTAATCCAGCCTCTCGTTATAGCTCAAACACTCCAATGCAACATCCTAGTGAACTCCTTTTGCACCCTCTCCAAAGCCTTCCTGTAGTGCGGTAACCAGAACTGCACACAATACTCCAAATGTGGCCAAAACTAAAGTTTTATACAGCTGCAAAATAACTTGCCAACATTTATTGTCAATGCCCTGACCAAAGAAGGCAGGCATGCTGTATGCCTTCTTTACCACCTTATCCACTTGTGTTGCAACTTTCAAGGAGCCATGGACTTGGACCTCAAGATGCCTCTGTATATCAATACACCTAAGAGTCCTGCCGTTTACTGAATACTTGCATTTGATTCCCCAAATTTCATCCTCTCACTTGTCTCGATTAAACCCCATTTACCATTTCTCTGCCCAACTTTCAAACTGATAGATATCTTGCTTCAACCTTTGATAACCTTCCTCACTAGTGACAACTCTTATCAGGTTTTGTGTTGCCTGCAACCTTACAAATCTAACCCCCTATATTTTCGTTCAAATCACTAATATATTTCTAGATTACAAACTGAGTTCCTAGCACTGATCTTTGTAGAATACCACTGGTCATAGACCTCCATTCAGCAAATCACACCTCCACAACTACCCTCTGTCTTTTATGACCAAGCCAATTTTGTACCTAACTTACCAACTCACTATGGATTAATCTTCAGGATCAATGTACCTTGAGGCACCTAGTTAAATGCTTCAGTAAAATCTATGTAGATAACATCCCTAGTTATCTAGGGATAGCTGACTATCCCTAATAAGGTCATTATTTTACAAGTGTGAGTAAATTTGGAGTGGCACGGTGGCTCAGTGGTCAGCACTGCAGCCTCACAGCACCAGGGACCCGGGTTCAATTCCAGCCTTGGGTAACTGTCTGTGCAGAGTCTGTGCAGAGTTTGCACATTCTCCCTGTGTTTGTGTGGGTTTTCTCCGAGTGCTCCGGTTTCCTTCCACAGTCCAAAGTTGTGCAGGCTAGGTGGATCGGCCATGCTAAATTGCCCATAGTGTTCAGGGGTGTGTGGGTTATAGGGGGATGGGTCTGGGTGGGATGCTCCAAGGGGCAGTGTGGACTTGTTGGGCTGAAGGGCCTGTTTCCACACTCTAGGGAATCTAATCTAATCAATCCTGTCCCTAAGAATCTCCTCCAATAATTTCGCTCCCACTGATATAAGGCTTACTGGTCTATGGCTCCCTGAATTAACCCTGTTGCAAAACAAAGAAACAATATTGGCTATTCTGTAGTCTTCTGGGACTTTGTGGCTAAAGATGAAACAAAAATCTCCTTGAAGAACCCAGCAGCCTCCTCACTTGCTTCCCACAATATCCTGGGAAAGATCCCATCAGGCCCTGGGGACCTATTACCCTTAATGTTTTTCCAGATACCGAACACCAACTCCTCCTTAATAGCAACATAAACTATCATCCATGTCCTTAGCTTTGGTGAATAACTATGCAAAGTACTCATTAAGGACCTCAACTACTTCCTCTAGTTCCATGCATAAACTCTCCCCTTTGTCCTTGAGTATAGCTACCCTTTACCTACCCTTTTGCTCCTAGTATATGTATAAAATGCCTTGTGATTCCCTTTCATCCTACTGGCCAAGGACATTTCACGGCCTTTTTTCACCCCTCCTAATTCTTTATTAAAGTTCTTTCCCACTTCCTTCACATTCCTCAAGGGCTTTGTCTGATTTCTCTTTCCTAAACCTTACATATGCTTCCTTTTCCTTTTTGACTAAGCTTTCAATATCTGTTGTCATCCAGGTCAGCCGAATCATGCCATCCTTATCTCTCATCCTCACAGGAACATGTTGGTCCTAAACTCTGATCAGCTGGCATTTAAAAGACAGATATGTCAGATGCGGATTTATCCTCAAACAGCTGCCTCTAATCTCATTTCCCCAATTCTTGCTTAATCCTGTTGTAATTAGCCTTGCCTCAATTTCACCTGAGGATCAGTGTTATCTTGATCCATAACTATCTGAAAGCTTTTGGAATTATGATCACTGTTCCCAAAATGCTCCCCCACTGAAACTTTGACCAATTGGTCAGGCTCATTCTCCAATGTAAGGTCTAGTATAGCCCTTTTCCTAGTTGGACTACCTACATATTATTTCAAGAAACCCTCCTGGATGCACCTAACAAATTCTGCCCCATCTAAGGCCCTGACATGAAGGAAGCCCTGTTAATACTAGGGAAATTAAACAAAAAAAATCACCCACTGCAACAACCCAGTTACTTTTATATCTTTCCAAGATCTGCCTACATATCTGTTCCGTTAAATCCCGCTGGCTATTGCAAGGCTTGTAGTATTACTCCATCATAGTGATTGTACCTTTCTTATTCCTGAGTTCTACCCTATGGCCTTGCTGGATGAGCCCTCCAAGATGCCCTCTCTTAGTACAGCTGTGACATTCTCCTTAATCAATAATGCAACTCCCCGACCCCTTTACAACCCTCTCTCTCTCTCACTTGAAATAGCTAAATCCTGGAACATTGAACTGCCAGTTCAGCCCTTCTCCCAGACTAGTTTATGTAATGGCTTCAACATCATAGTTCCATGCACAGACCCAAAATCTGAAGCTCATCTACCCTACCTGTTATACACCTTGCATTAAAATAAATACCACTTCAGGCCGCCAGGCCTGCTGTGTTCATTAACCTGGCCCTGACTGTTCTTCTTTTCATAGAATCATAGAATTTTACAGTACAGCTTTTGACCTATTGTGTCTCTACTGGTTCCCAAAAGAATTGCCCAGCTGATGAGATAATGGGAACTGCAGATGCTGGAGAATCCAAGACAACAAAATGTGAGGCTGGATGAACACAGCAGGCCAAGCAGCATCTCAGGAGCACAAAAGCTGACGTTTCGGGCCTAGACCCTTCATCAGAATTGCCCAGCTGGTTGCATTCTCCAGCCGTATCTCTGTAGCCCTCTAAATACGTCACTTTAAAATATATAGCCAGCTCTCTTCTGAAACTGTGTATGGAATCTGCCTCTACCATTCTCCCAGGCAACGCATTCCAAATCGTAATGACTGTGGGAGTAAAGAAGTTTCTTCTTACCCCACTCCTCGCTCTTTCTTGCTGACAGCCTTGAAATTGTGACCCTGAGTATTGAAGTACAACCAGTGGAAACAGAATATCCTGTTTACCCTGCCAAAATTGACCATAATTTTGGACAACTTCAAAAAGCTCACCTGTTAATCTTCTGTACTCAAAGGAGAATAAGCCCAATTGCCCTAATGGTTCCTTGTGTTTAAAATCATTCCAATAAACCTCCTTTGCACTCTCTCTAGGACTTTAATATCCTTCCTTAAATAAGGTGCCGAAAACTGAACACAATGATCCAAATGTGAGCTGCCAATGACTTGTAGAGGTGTAGTATCACTTACTTGCTTTTATACTCTATACCTCTATTTGTAAACCCAAGGACCCTATAAGCCGCCTTAACAATGTTTTCAACTTGCCTAACCGCCTTCAGAGAAATATGCACTTGAAACCCAAGGAGCCTGTCCTCCTGTACTTACTTCAAAGTTTTACCATTGAGTTTGTACTGTCTCTCCCTGTTTCTCCAACCAAAATACATTACCTCACATTTTTCTGCCTTGAAATTCACCTGCCAGGTATCTCCCCTTCTCAGTTTTTGTGAGTTAGCTGATCTCTCCCGGAATCCTCCTCAGTCACTTCTCACTACCGCCCTAATTTTCTTGTGTTGAGTGACTTGTTTGGCCATTTCAAAGGGCACTTAAGAGTCAGGCTTGTCGACCAGACTTGGTAAGCAAGGCAGATTTTCTTTCCGGAAGGATGTTCATGAGCTGGATGGGTACTTAAAACAATAAATGGTTGCCATTAGGCTATTGAATTGAAATGTTACAAACTGTCACAGTAGGATTCAAACCCATGCCCTCAGAACATTAGCCTGGCATTCTGGATTATTCATCCAGTGACATTACCATGAATAACAGCTTCACCGTTTCTATGTCATCTGTCAAATTGTACAATGCAGATGGATTGATCTGGGTACGTAGAACATAGAACAATACAGCGCAGAACAGGCCCTTCGGCCCTCGATGTTACGCCGACCTGTGAACTAATCTAAGCCCCTCCCCCTACACTATCCCATCATTATCCATATGCTTATCCAAGGACTGTTTCAATGCCCCTAATGTGGCTGTGTTAACTACATTGGCAGGCAGGGCGTTCCACGCCCTTACCACTCTTTGAGTAAAGAATCTGCCTCTGACATCTGTCTTAAATCTATCACCCCTCAATTTGTAGCTATGCCCCCTTGTACAAGCTGAAGTCGTCATCCTCGGAAAAAGACCCTCACTGTCCATCCTATCTAATCGTCTGATCATCTTGTATGTCTCATATAGGTAGCATGGCTGAATGGTCTAAGGTGCTGAATACAGGCTCTGGTCTGTTTGGGATGGCATGGTGGCTCAGTGGTTAGCACTGCTGCCTCACAGTGCCAGGGAGCCAGGTTCAATTCCAACCTTGGGCGACTGTACAAACTCCACACACGCATCTCCACGTCTCCGTGGATTTCCTCCGGGTGCTCCGGTTTCCTCCCACAGTTCAAAGATGTGCAAGTTAGGGTGGATTGGCCAAGCTAAATTACCCATAATGTGTTGGTTAAGTGGATTAGCCATGGGAAATGCAGGGTTGCAGTGATGTGGTGAGGGGATGGATCTGGGTGGGGTGCTCTTTGGAGGGTTGGTGTGGACTTGTTGGGCAGGGTAGCCTGTTTCCACGCTGTAGTAATTCTATGATTCAATGAAATGCGAGGAGAAATAATCAAAGAAAAAGGTGGACAAAGAACTTAACCCTGTATTTTTCTTGGATGGTATTTCTGTACTTATGTGAATTTTGTTTCCTTCCACTCATTTAAAAAAAAAGTTTAAAAAAAGCCTTTTATTCATTCTTAAATCTTGGTTCTTTGAAAGCAGTGAACTTGTATGATTTGAAGTCCAGCCTCTAATGAAACCTGTTGTGTGGCAATATTAATTTTGAGTTGAAGATGTGGACTTGTATTTTCTGATTATAAAGAATATGAGCTCAGTTTTTAATGAACTGATTATTTTTGATTCTGTAGGTTGTTTAATGGAAATGAGGTGGGCCAGCAGTTTGGACCTAAGTGTTTTACGGGTGATCGAATTGGTTGTGGAGTCCACCCAGAATCCTTTGATAGAGGAATGGCAACTGTGTTTTTCACAAGAAATGGCAAAGAGGTGGGAACAATACACTTCATCGAAGTTGAAGCATTTATTCATCTCAGACATATCAGGATATTATTCCTCTATCCTCGGTTACAGCCAGTCCCTGGGCGAGAGCCCACGACTTATGATTGCAGATGGGACACCTCTAAATGGTTATGCTCTTGGCTCCCCTTTCCTCACGTCCCTCTGTTGGTTGCAACAAGATTAATGTAGAACGGACCCCTTCTTATGCATACCTTTTCCCAGCCCAAATATTTGTAAATAAATGTTTTAAAAGGACTCAATTTAATCAGGCTTTTTTTTATCCAGGAAGGATTGAGTTTTTTCATAATAAAATCTAAGAGAGAATAAAACATGACACATACTCATGTATGAGTAATGAGAGGTGAGACCAAAAGGTTTTAAAAAAAAAATCACTATTTGTCTTGTCTGTGATAACTAGATTGTGAAATGTTAAGATAATAAAATGTGAGGCTGGATGAACACAGCAGGCCAAGCAGCATCTCAGGAGCACAAAAGCTGACGTTTCGGGTCTAGACCCTTCATCAGAGAGGGGGATGGGGTGAGGGTTCTGGAATAAATAGGGAGAGAGGGGGAGGCGGACCGAAGATGGAGAGAAAAGAAGATAGGTGGGGAGGTAGGGAGGGGATAGGTCAGTCCAGGGAAGACGGACAGGTCAAGGAGGTGGGATGAGGTTAGTAGGCAGGAGATGGGGGTGTGGCTTGGGGTGGGAGGAAGGGATGGGTGAGAGGAAGAACAGGTTAGGGAGGCAGAGACAGGTTGGACTGGTTTTGGGATGCAGTAGGTGGAGGGTAAGAGCTGGGCTGGTTGTGTGGTGCAGTCGGGGGAGGGGACGAACTGGGCTGGTTTAGGGATGCGGTGGGGGAAGGGGAGATTTTGAAGCTGGTGAAGTCCATATTGATACCATTAGGCCGCAGGGTTCCCAAGCGGAATATGAGTTGCTGTCCCTGCAACCTTCGGGTGGCATCATTGTGGCACTGCAAGAGGCCCATGATGGACATGTCATCTAAAGAATGGGAGGGGGAGTGGAAATGGTTTGCGACTGGGAGGTGCAGGACTGAAAAAGAGTCATATTTGACTCGTATTTGTTCAGTTTCTCTCTCCACAGGTGCTGTCAACCTCTCAAACCTTTTCAGCGTATTGTGTTTTAATTTACTTATCTTTAAACATTACACTTAAACTTAAATAAGTCATCATTTTTGGAGGGCAATAGATTTTTTTTTGCATGCTCAAATTGGAGGGCTGGAAAAAATTGTGCCTATAAGAGCTGCTCCTTTTTATTTTGAGGTATTTTCAGTGTTAGAGCTGATTTCCTCACGTTCTAGGAGCAGTAATTACTGTTTTATAAGCTGTTGCCTTGTTTGGGAATTTTTGGGGGTGGAAAAAAGATCAAAACAATGGCACTTGAAAAAGGAAGAATAGAGACGAAGGCAAGAACCACATGGGCAGTGTATCAAAGGGAGAAATAAACCTGCACTGCTGACTGACTGGGCATTGAATCTGCACAGCTGACTGTTCTGCTTGATTTCAAGTATCCCTGGACATTGGGGTTGATCTAAGAAAATATTAACAAACAGCGAAATTCACAGCTGACCTTCGAGAAACCCATGTGGGAGAGCTCACAGCAGCGGAGCAGCTAAGTGGCTTTTTAATGTGTAAACATAAAACATAGAACATCGAACAGTACAGCACAGTACAGGCCCATCGGCCCACGATGTTGTGCTGAACTTTAACCCTAAACCTAAGGTCTATCTAACCTTCTCTCCTACCTTATACTATCATCCATATGCCTAACCAATAGCCGCTTAAATGCCCCTAATGAGGCCGACTCCATTACCCTCTTTGGCAATGCATTCCACGGCCCTACCACTCTGAATAAAGAACCTACCTCTGACATCTCCCCTACATCTACCTCCACTCACTTTAAAACTATTCCCATTGTAATAGCTACCTCGACCCTAGGAAAAAGGTCTCTGGCTGCCTACTCTATACCTCTGATCATTTGTACACCTCTATCAAGTCACCTCTCATCCTTTGTCATTCTAAAGAGAAAAGCCCTAGCTCTCTCAAACTTTCCTCATAAGACCTTTCCTCCATTCCAGGCAACATCCTGGTAAATTTCCTCTGCACCTTTTTCAATGCTTCCACATCTTTTCTGTAATGAGGTGACCAGAATGGGCACAATACTTCAGATGTGGCCAAAACAGTGTAACCTTACTCTTTTTTTTGTAAGTGTAGTGTAGGTTGTTTTTAGATTATATGTTTTATTGAGTTCTGTCTCTTGATTAAACTTCAAAAATATAAAGCGTATGTATTAAGTTAGCCAGGAGCAGTGTTTTTTTAGAGCAGTAAGACTGCTATATTTTGTGTCTGTAGATTGTTAAGATTCAAAGATGGCCTTTAGTAGAGTGATTTGCTCTTCCTGTTGGATGGAGGAGATTAGGGAAAGATTCCACGTCACTGATGCTTATGTCTGCAGGATATGTGTTTAGTTGCGAATCCTATTGGATTACATGGATTGGTTGGAGTAGCAGTTTGGGGCAATGAGGAATTTATAGGAACTAGGGGGTGTGTTGGGTGGCAGTTGCAGTAAGGGAGATGAATCAAAGATACAGTCAGGTAGATAGGTTATCTCCAAGAAAGGTAGCAGAGGGAGGCAGGTCTTGCAGGAGTCTTTTGTGGTATCCCTATCTCAAGCAAGTATGCTGTTTTAGAAAATGTAGGGGGTGATGGACTCTCAAGAGAACGTAGCACTGACAGCCAGATTTCTGGTACCAAGTCTGGCTCTAATATAATGAGAGGTACATCACGTTCCAAGAAATCAATTATGATAGGGGACTCTGTAGTCAGGGGCATAATCAGACATTTCTGCAGCCGACAGTGAGACATCAGAATGGTGTGTTGCCTCCCTGTTGCAAGGATATTTCCGAGAGGGTGCAGAACATTCTCAAAGGGGAGAGAGACCGGAGTCATTGTACATACTGAAACTAATGACAGAAAGAGAAAAATGATGAGATTCTAAGGAGACAATATAGGAAGTTTGGCAGGAATTTTCAAAGGAGGCCCTCAAAGGTGGTAACATGTGGATTACTCTTGGTGCCACAAGCTAGTGAGGTAGGGATAGGAGGATAGAGCAGATGAATGCATGGCGAAGGAGCTCGTGCAGGAAAGAAGGGTTCACATTTTTTAATCATTGGAATCTCTTCTGGGAAAGAAGTGGTATGGTGGCTTGGTGGCACCGTGGTTAGCATGACTGTCTCACAGAGCCAGCGACTGGGTTCAAATCCAACCTCAGGTGACTGTCTGTATGGAGTTTACACATTCTCTCTGTGTCTGCATGGGTTTCTGCCAGGTGCTCCAGTTTCCTCCTCCTGTCCAAAGATGTGCAAGTTTGGTGGACCAGCCATGCTAAATTGCCCATTGTGTTCAGTGATGTGTAGATTAGGTGCATTAGCCACGGAAAATGCAGGGTTACAGGGATATGTTGGGATGCTGTTCAGAGGGTCAAATGGCCCGTTTCCACACTCTGGGGATTCTATAACCTGTATAAGAAGGACAGATTGCACCTGAATTCGAAGGGGACTAATATATGGCAAGGAGATTTGCTCAAGTTGCTGGGGAGGATTTAACCTAGTAAAGGGGTTGGGACCCAGGGATATAGTAAGGAAAGTGATTAGTCTGAGACTGACACAGTTGGGAAAAAGAACAAGGCAAATAGCCAGGGCAGGCAGGAACAAAGCAGAGATTTAAGTAGGACTGATTAGTTAAATTGCATTTATTTTAATGCAAGAGGCATAACAGGTAAGGCAGATGAACACAGGGCATAGTTGGGAACATGGGATTGGGATATCATAGCAATTACAGAGACGTGGCTCAGGACTGGAAGCTTAATGTTGCAGGGTATAGATACGATAGGAAGGACAGGCAGGGAGGGAGGGCAAGAGAGGAGGGGACTGCCGCTTTTGATTATAAATAAAACTTTGGCTGTGCTTAGGGAGGATGTTCCTGGGAATATGTCCAGGGAAATTATTTGGGTGGAACTGAGAAATAACAATGGTTGATCGCCACTTTAATGGGATTGTACTATAGAACTTACTGCCCAGTAATGAGTGGGAAATTGAGAAACAAATTTGCAAGAGGTCTCAGTTATCTGTAAGAATAAGAGGGTGGTTAAGGTAGGGAATTTTAATTTTTCAAACATTAACTCGGAATGCCATAGTGTTAAGGGCTTGGATGGAGAGGAATTTAAGTGTGTACAAGAAAATTTTCTAATTCAGTATGTGGATGTATCTACTGGAGAAGGTACAAAACTTGACCCACTCTTGGGAAATAAGGCAGGGCAGGAGACTGAGGTGTCAGTTGGGGAGCACTTTGGGGCCAGTGACTATAATTCTATTTGTTTTAAATTAGCGACAAAAAAGGATAGACCAGATCTAAGTGTTAAAAGTTCTAAATTAGACGAAGGCCAATTTTGATGGTATTAGGCAAAAACTTTCAAAAGTTGTTTGGGGACAGATGTTCACAGGTAAAGGGATGGCTGGAAAATGGATAATGAGAGTGCAGAGACAGTGTGCTCCTGTTAGGGTGAAGGGCAAGGCTGGTAGGTGTAGGGGATGCTGAATAACTTGAAAAATTGAGGTTTTGGTCAAAAAAAGAAAGCATATGTTATGTATAGACAACAGAGATCGAGTGAATGCCTAAGGCAGTAGGAGTATGCTTAAGAGGGAGATCAGGAGGGCAAAAAGGATATATAAAATAGCTTTGGAAAATAGGGTTAAGGAGAATCCAAAGAGATTTTACAAATACATTAAGGAAAAAGGGTAACTAGGGAGAGAATGGGGCCCCCTAAAAATCAATAAGGACGCCTATATGACGGAGATGGTGGGAGATAATAAATGAGTATTTTGCATCAGTGTTCTTTGTGGAGAAGGAAATGAAAGATGTAGAATGTGGGGAAATAAATAGTGACATCTTGAAAAATGTCCATGTTACAGAGGAGGAGGTGCTGAACGGCTTAAAATGTATAAAGCTGGATAAATCCCTGGGACCTGATCAGGTATACCCTAGAACTCTGGGAAGCTAGGGAATTGATTGCTGGGCCACTTGCTGGGATATTTGTATATCAGGTGAGGTGCCGGAGCACTTTGGTGATAGTGACCACAATTCGGTTATGTTTACTTTAGATATGGAAAGGGATAGGTATGTACCGCAGGGCAAAAGTTATAGCTGGGGGAAAGGCAATTATGAGGCGATTAGGCAAGATTTAGGATGCAGAGGATGGGGAAGGAAACTGCAGGAGCAGGGCATAATTGAAATGTGGAGCTTGTTCAAGGAAGAGCTACTGCGTGTCCTTGATAAGTATGCACCTGTCAGGCAGGGAGGAAGTGGTCGAGCGAGGGAACCTTGGTTTACTAAGGAAGTTGAATCTCTTATCAAGAGGAAGAAGGAGGCTTATGTAAAGATGAGGCTCAGTTAAGACGCTTGAGAGTTACAAGTTAGCCTGGAAGGACTGAAAGAGGGAGCTAAGAAGAGCTAGAGGGGACATGCAAAGTCTTTGGCAGGTAGAATCAAAGAAAACCCTAAAGCTTTCTATAGCTATGTCAGGAATAAAAGAATGACTAGAGTCAGATTCGGGCCAGTCAAGGACAGTAGTGGGAAGTTGTGCGCGGAGTCCAAAGAGATAGGAGAGGTGCTAAATGAATATTTTTCATCCATGTTCACACAGGAAAAAGATAAAGTTGTTGAGGAGAATACTGAGATACAGGCTATTAGACTAGGTGGGATTGAGGTTCATAAGGACGAGGTGTTAGCAATTCTGGAAAGTGTGAAAATAGATAAGTCCCCAGGACAGATGGGATTTATCCTAGGATTCTGTGGGAAGATAGAGAGGAGATTGCAGAGCCTTTGACTTTGATCTTTATGTTGTCATTGTCTAGAGGAATGGTGCCAGAAGACTGGAGGATAGCAAATTTTGTCCCCTTGTTCAAGAAGGGGAATAAGAGACAACCCTGGTAATTATAGACCAGTGAGCCTTACTTTGGTTGTGGGTAAAGTGTTGGAAATGATTATAAGAGATTGGATTGAGAATCATCTAGAAAGGAATAATTTGATTAGGGATAGTCAACATGGATTGTTGAAGGGTAGGTCGTGCCTCACAAACCTTTATTGAGTTCTTTTGAGAAGGTGGATGAGGGTAAAGCAGTTGATGTGGTGTATATGGATTTCAGTAAAGCGTTTGTTGATGTTCCCCACAGTAGGCTATTTGCAGAAAATATGGAGTCATGGGATTAAGGGTGATTTAGCGATTTGGATCTGAAATTGGCTAGCTGTTAAGAAGACGGACGGTGGTGGTTGTTGGGAAATATTCTTCCTGGAGTTCAGTTACGTGGTGTACCGCAAGGATCTGTTTTGCGGCCACTGCTGTTTGTTATTCTTATGAATGACCTGGATGAGGGCGTAGAAAGATGGGAAATTTGCAGATGACACTAAAGTCGATGGAGTTGTGGATAGTGCGGAAGAATGTTACAGGTTACAGAGGGACATAGATAAACTGCAGAGCTGGGCTGAGAGGTGGCAAATTGAGTTTATTGAGGAAAAGTGTGAGGTGATTCACTTCGGAAGGAGTAACAGGAATGCAGAGTACTGAGCTAATGGTAAGATTCTTGGTAGTGTGGATGAGCAGAGAGATCTCTGTCCATATGCATAGATCACTGAAAGTTGCCAACCGGGTTGATAGGGTTGTTAGGAAGGCGTACGGTGTGTTAGGTTTCACTGGTATGGGATTGAGTTTCGGAGCCATGAGGTCATGTTGCAACTGTTCAATACTCTGGTGCGGCCACACATGGAGCATTGCGTACAGTTCTGGTCGCCGCATTATAGGAAAGAGTGCAGAGGAGATTTACCAGGATGTTGCCTGGTATGGAGGGAAGGTCTTATGAGGAAAGGCTGAGGGACTTGAGGCTGCTTTTGTTAGAGAGAAGAAGGTTAAGAGGTGTCTTAATAGAGACATACAAGATGATCAGAGGATTAGATAGGATGGACAGTAAGAGCCTTTTTCCTCGGATGGAGATGGCTAGCATGAGGGGACATAGCTTTAAATTGAGGGCTGATAGATACAGGACAGATGTCAGAGGTAGGTTCTTTACTCAGAGTAGTAAGGGTATGGAATGCACTGCCTGCAATAGTAGACTCGCCAACTTCAAGGGCATTTAAATGGTCATTGGATAAGCATATAGATGATAATGGAATAGTATTGGTTAGATGGGCTTCAGATTGGTTTCACAGGTTGGCGCAACTTCGAGGGCCGAAGGGCCTGTACTGCGCTGTAATATTCAATGTTCTGTGTTCTATTTTGTTCATTCACAGGATGAGGCCGACAACTGGCTAGGCAGCATTTATTGCCCATCTCTAATTGCCCAGAAGGTAGTTAAGAGTCAACCATTTTGCTGTTGGTGTAGATTCGTATGTAGGCCAGACCAGGTAAGGATGGCAATTCCCTTCCCTAAAGAACATTAGTGAAGCAGATGGGTTTTTCCTTTCATCGGCAACAGATTCACGGTCATCATTAGGCTTTTAATTGCAGATGTTTATTGGATTCAAATTCCACCATCTGTTGTAGTGGGCTTTGAACCCAGGTTTGCGGGACATTATCTGGATTAGCAGTCCAGCATTAATACCACTCAGCCATTGCCTCCCGTTTGAAGTTGGATGACATGGTCCCACTCTTAAATAAAAACGGTAAGGAAAAGCCGGGGAACCCCCTGGGTTGGGGGTGTCCAAAACTAGAGGACACATGTTTAAGGTGAGAAGGGAAAGATTTAAAAGGGACCGAAGGGTGAACTTTTTCACACAGAGGCTGGTGCATGTATGGTATGAGCTGCCAGAGGAAGTGGTGGAGGCTGGTAGAATGACAACATTTAAAAGGCATCAGGATGAGTATATAAATAGGAAAGGCTTAGAGGGATATGGGCCAAATGCCAGCAAATGGGACTAGATTAATTTGGGATATCTGGTCAGCATGAACAAGTTGGACCGGAGGGTCTGTTTTCATGCTGTACATCTGTATGACTATGACTCTAAGTCAATGTGGGATGAGGGAGTCGTGCTAAAAGGTGAAATTATGGTTGGAAAATATCTATCATTTTATTAAATGATAGAGCAAGTTCAAGGGGCTGATTGGCCTACTCTTGCTCCTATTTCTTCTGCTGTTACACGTGACTCCTCAGATACTGAAGCACTCTATGTCTGAATGCAGCAAGAAAGGGACAATATCCAGCCTTGTGTTGACAATGGCAAGTAACATTGGCACCATATGAGTGCCAGTCAATGATCATCTCCAATGAGAGAGAATCTAACCATTGCCCTTTGAGATTCATTGGCATTACCATTGCTGAATTGTCTGTAACCCGGGGGTTATCAATGACGTGAAACTAAACTACAGTAGCTAAATAAGTAATGGTCACAAGAACAGGTCAGATGCCAGAATCCTTCAGCAGGTAACTGACCTCTCTCCTTTCTTTTTGCTGTATACACTGAACAAATCTGGAGAGTGATGGGATACTTATTTACCTGGATGAGTGCAGCTTTAATAACACTTGAGGAGCTTGACATCACCCAGGACAAAGTAACCCATTTCATTGACACCCCATCTACCATCTTCGCCATTCACTTGATTTGTGATCAGTAGCAACAGCATGTACCGCCTGTAGATTGCACTGCACTATTGCACCAAACCTCCTCAGACAGCATTTCTAAGGCCATGATGTCTACCAACTGAAAGGATCAGGGCAACGGACACATGGGAGCACCACTAGCAAGATCGCTTCCAAGCCACACGACATCCTGAGTTGGAAGTACATCACTGTTCCTTCACTGTCACTGAGTCAAAATCTTGGGGCTTCCTTCCTTACAGCGCTGTGTGTATATCCACACCCTAAGGATTGCAGCAGTTTATGAAGACGGCTCACCACCACCATCTCAAGGAGCAGGTTAAGATGGGAATAATGCTGGCCTAGCCAGTGACACCCACCTCCCATGAGCAAATTTAAAACTGAAAGCTTGGTCAAGCCACAACTAAAGTATTGCATCCAGTTCTGCTTGTCACACTTCAGGAATGTCATGAGGGCCCATGAAAGGGTACAGAGGAAATTTACCAGGATGATTCCAAGGATGAGGAATGTTAGCTCAAAGGTTAACATTTTCAGATTCTCCAACCCTGAATCAAAGAAGAGTGAGGGGATGTTAGAGATGTAAAAATTGATGACAGGCTTAGATAAGGTGGTCAAAGAAGATCTGTTCCCATTAGCTGATCACACAAGGACTAGGGGACATTGATTTAAGTGTTTAGACAAGAAGTGCAGACATGTCAAGATAAACTCCTTTATGCAGAGAGTGGTAACGCCTACAAAACATGCTGGGCTATGGGACTAGCACAGAGATATGGCATTGATTAGATTGTTCTATGAAGAGCTGGCATGGCTTGGTCCGAATGTCGTTGTCCTGTGCTGTTATTGACTCTCTAAATTCAATAGCAGGTTCAGGAGAAAAGACCTTACCCAGAGTGGTGAGAATCTGGAACTTTCAACTGCAGGAAATGGTTCAGGAGAACAACATAGATGCATTTGAGGTGTAGCTGGTTAGGACCTCCAAGGACATAAAAATGGGTAGAGTTAAATGGAAAGTGGTAGAAGGAAGCTGATATGAAGCATGAACTTTGGTATGGACCTGTTAAACTGTTCCTGTGCCATACATTCTGTAAAATATGTGCAAGGAGCACGTTGTGGTCGGTTGGAGGTTGTTTGTATGATTCCTGTTTCAGCTTTTCAGATTTATATACAGGAACAGGAGGAGACTTCAACCCCTTGGGCCTGGATATCCATTCACGAAGATAATGTTTTCAACCTCCATACTAATTGATACTCCTTGGCAAGTAAAAATCTATAGATCTTTGATTTAAAATTATCACTTGGCCAGCCCAGCCCAAACGTATGCCATGAGGAATAAAACTTGCCTGTAATGAGTATAATTTTAGAACATAGAACATAGAAAAGTACAGCACAGTACAGGCCCTTCAGCCCACAATGTTGTGCCGTCGAATATTCCTAATCCAAAAATAAAATAACCTAATCTACATTCCCCTCAATTCACTGCTGTCCATGTGCATGTCCAGCAGTCGCTTAAATGTCACTGATGACTCCGCTTCCACGAGTACCACTGGTAAACTATTCCGTGCGCTCACAACTCTCTGGGTGAAGAACCTCCCTTTGACGTCTCCTCTGTACCTTTCTCCTAACACCTTCAAACTATGACGCCTCGTGGTAGTCAATCCTGCCCTGAGGAAAAGTCTCTGGCTATCGACTCTATCCATGCCTCTCATTACCTTGTACACCTCGATCAGGTCACCTCTCTTCCTCCTTCTCTCCAGAGAGAAAAGTCTGAGCTCAGTCAACCTTTCCTCGTAAGACAAGCCCTCCAGTCCAGGCAGCATCCTGGTAAACCTCCTCTGCATCCTCTCCAAAGCCTCCACATCTTTCCTATAATAGGGTGACCAGAACTGGGCACAATATTCCAAGTGTGGTCTCACCAGGGTTTTGTAGAGCTGCAGCATAACCTCGCGGCTCTTAAACTCGATCCCCCTGTTAATGAAAGCCAAAACACCATATGCTTTCTTAACAACCTTATCCACCTGGGTGGCAACTTTAAGGGAGCTATGCACTTGAACACCAAGATCCCGCTGTTCCTCCACATTGCCGAGAATCCTGCCTTTAATCCTATCTTCAGCATTTAGGTTCGACCTTCCAAAATGCATCACTTCGCATTTATCCAGGTTGAACTCCATCTGCCATTTCTCAGCCCAACTCTGCATTCTGTCAATGTCTCGCTGAAGCCTGCAATAGCCCTCGATACGATCAACGGCACCTCCAACCTTTGTGTCATCAGCAAACATACTAACCCAGCCCTCAACCTCCTCATCCAAGTCATTTACAAAAACTACAAAGAGCAGAGCCCTGCGGGACACCACTCAGCACTGACCTCCAGGCAGAATACTTAGCATCTACAACCACTCTCTGCCTCCTGTCAGCCAACCAATTCTGAATCCAAGCCAACCAATTCTGAATACAGCCAACCAATTCTGAATCCATCATCACTTACAAATATATCCCAATTTTTCTTTGAACACCTCATATTGAATCCGTTTCCACTGCATTTCAAATCTTAACAACCAACGAAAGAAGTTTCTCATCTCACTCATAGCTCTCTTGCTGATAATCTTGAAATTGCAAACCTCCCTCTAGTTTTTGACACAACCACCAGTGGAAACATAACATCCCTCCATTCCTTGTAAAAAAAAATTGTTCATAACTTTGAACACCTCAATAAGGTCACCTCTTAATCTTCTCTTCTCCAAGGAAAATAAACTCAATTTTTTAATCTTTTTATCTAAAATCCTTCATTCCTAGTATCATTCTAACAAAGGCTTTTCTGAAGGAGGGTCTAGGCCCGAAATGTCAGCTTCCCTGCTCCCCTGATGCTACTTGGCCTGCTGTGTTCATCCAGCTCTACACCTTGTTATCTCGTCATTCTAACAAATCTCCTTTTAACTCTAAGGCTTTAAGTTTCCTTAAATAGTGCGCCCAGAACTGAGCACAATACTCCAGAAGTATTCTGACCAATATGTAGATTTTTGTACCCATGATTGATACAACTCTTTCTTGTTACCAAATGCTGTTGTCATAAGAACACAGTATTGCAGGTGCCGTGCCTGTTTTGTCTTGCACACAGTCCTAAAATATATGAACAATTTTAACTCAACTTTTTTGAAACAGATAGTTTTCAGGCACTTTGCTCTGTGTTTTTCTCATAGTGGAATAGGTTTGATTACTCCCTGATTGTCTTTTCTTGTCAAAGTTAGAATGCAATGCAGACAGACAAAACCTGGGCAGTTAAAATTAATACCATCTATAGTACTGGGTGAAATAGCAGCCAAGCTGGTCTGATTTGGATATTCTGTCAGCATAGCCTGTTGTACCTGCAGCAGAAGACACTGTGCTGACTTCTACCTTGACTGGGTAAAGATACAGACAGGGCCACTTGTTAATTGGAGTTAAATCTCTGCCAAGTACATCTCATCAGAAAGGCATTCCCAAAACTCGTGTCTTCTGTAGGCAAATCTTGTCTATGCCAGAGATTTTTTTACTGTGACGGTAGGAATTGTGACCGTCTTGAACTTCAATGCCTCTTGGTTCTTTCCACCTGCTCTGGATGGATTGGTCAATGGAATCAGTTTGCATTGGACCATCACACAAATCAGATCACCGCTTCTTTGTTAAGGTGAAGGTCTTTGATCATATTTTGAAAAGAAAGCAAATGACAGCAGGAGGGAAAGCTATATCAAAATTGCTGCATTTGTACAAGTGCAGATACTCAAAAGGCGAAAAATGTGTGATCAAACGATCTTGTCCATCCTCGCTGATCGGTGAGCCTGGCTATGACAGACCAAAACAAGGTTAAATTAGGAAGGCACTGAACGTTTTGAAATACTTCATCAGGAAATTGCAGAGACTAGTTAAAGGAATTTTAGAAGGCATGCACAAACCACCAAACAGGTCATCGGTCTGCCCCTTCAGATATCACCTGTCCCGTACGTGGCAGATTCTACAGATCCCACACTGGGCATTTCATCTATCGACACACCCATCAACTCAGAGTAGAGGCAAGTCATCCTCAGTCCCAAGATGCTGCCTAAGAAGAGATGATTACTAGAAGGAGCAGACGCAGCATTTTTGCTCATCCCCAATTGTCCTTGAGCTGTCCCCTTTAACTGACTGCAGCCCATCTGGTATAGGGTTATCCACAGCATTGTTAGGAAAGGAGTTACAGGATTTTGACCCAGCAATGTTGAAGGAACAGTATTGTTCTAAGTCGGGATGGTAGGATCCTGCAGGTGGTGATGTGCCCATGCATCTGCTGCCAAAGTCAAGGGTTTGGAAGGCTTTGTTGATGGAGGTTTGGTGAGTTACTGCAGAGCATCTTAGACATTGTACACATTACTGCCACTGTGTACTGGTTTTTTAGATTAGATTCCCTACAGTGTGGAAACAGGCCCTTCGGCCCAACAAGTCCACACCGCCTCTTGAAGCATCCCACTCAGACCCATCCCCCTATAACCCACATACCCTGTTTCACTACGGGCAATTTAGCATGGCCGATTAGCCTGCACACCTTTGGACTGTGGGAAGAAACCGGAGCACCCAGAGGAAACCCACACAGGCATGGGGAGAATGTGCAAACTCCACACGGACAGTCGCCCGAGTCTTGAATCAAACCTGGGTCCCTGGTGCTCTGAGGCTGCAGTGCTAACCACTGAGCCACCGTGCTGCCCCTGAATGGGATTGATGAATGGTGATGAATGGGATTCCAATCAAATGGGCTGCTTTGTCCTTGATGCTGTTGAGTTTCTTGTGGTGTTAAAGTTGCACTGATCCAGACAAATCAAGAGAATTCCACTCCAATGTACAGTTACATTATTAATTCAGGTCAGTTCTATCTCTAGTGAATGGATCCCAGGTGTAAGGAAATATTCCTTGACCTGTGGCTGACAACGCCGCCGTAGAAATCGAAGAACTATGGCAGATCAATCGGAGTGTATGTTTCTACTGGAGTATAATATAAGCATAAGTAAAACTATTGAGAGAGATTCTGCTGTGTGTATGGATCTGGGTAAATTCTGCCGTTTCACATTGAAAATGTCCCCAGAGTGATTGTGTGATAGAGAAGTACATCTATCTTATGGGGTTAAAATTGTTTCAGAGATGGTAGGAACTGCAGATGCTGGAGAATCTGAGATAACAAGGAACACTTTTTTCCTGAAGAAGGGTCTAGGCCTGAAATGTCAGCTTTCCTGCTCCTCTGATGCTGCTTGGCCTGCTGTGTTCATCGAGCTCTACACTGTGTTACATCTGTCTTATGCTGTCCCTGGGATCAACATAAGATAAATTAAAATGACTTTCTAGCCAACATGGGATTATTGTGTTAGTGGATCCAAGGCAAGTAAATCTTGACAGTTGTGGGACAGGTTGAATGTGTCACAGCCGTTTTTCCACATGTCTCATGGATATTAATTTGATAACTCGTCATTATCAAAATGAAATGTTGTGTATGAGGATTGTGTACACATGGGACCACTTATTCAAAGAGGTTGAGTAGACTTAACTGAATATTGCAGAACCCATGTTGTTCCTCTGACATAATTAATTTTTCTGTGTGCTATGATTTAGAGATCAGCATTGAGTATAGTGATTAAGAGTACATTTCATTGAAGTAGTTAACTTCTGAATGCTGCACTCGTGCTGGAAATGTAAAGGGTGATGTGCACAAGTGCATCAGTGTGAATATCATTGTCACAACTTAACTTAGAACAGTGTGCTGATAATTATGCTCCACCGCTCCACAAATCATCACAAAATGTGTAAAATCCCAGTGAGTTCAGCAAAACCTAATTTGCCTGACTGAGTGCTATCCAGGATAAAAGGAAAGCACTCCAGGATGCTTCAGTTATTATAACATCAATTCCATTTATTGCAACACAATTAATGTTCACAAAAACAGTGAAAGAAGAAAGGATATCTAATTTATGCAACTTAAATTATTGTCCTTCAGCGTCCCAAATAAACACACCTTTAGTCATGATTAAGACAGACAAAACACAAACAGTTTCAGACAGATTGCTCAGATGGAAAAAGAATATAGATAGGGTAAAAAAAAATTCTGAAGCTTGTAAGTCCAAATTCTTTCCCCCTCACAGAGTGCAGGGTCTGGAAGTTACTTTCATTCTCTGCTGCTCTTAACACTTGCACTTTCTTTAAAAACTCTGAAACTCAGCCAACCAGAAGGCTGTTGCCAGGCAGAATTTTCTTAACTTGAAAGTTTCTTAGTGTGGTTAAGCCATGACTTCTACCTCTTTTCGCTTCTAAAAGACAACATTGTATTGCACAGCTAGCAATATGCAAAACTTTGCTGCTTTTCTGTTCATAGAATCATAGAATCCCTACTGTATGGAAACAGGCTTTCGCCCAACAAGTCCACACTGACCTTCAGCATCTCACCCTGACCCAGACCCAGACCTATCCCCCCACAACCCACCTAATCTACACATCCTTGAATGCTATGGGCAATTTAGCAAGGCCAATTCACCTAGCCTGCACACCTTTTGGGCTGTGGAAACCAGAGCACCCGGGACACGGAGAATGTGCAAACTCCACACAGACAGTCACCTGAGGGTAGAATCGAACCCGGATCCCTGGTGCTGTGAGGCAGCAGTGCTAACCAATGAGCCACCGTGCCACCCCACCGTTATAACAGTAGAGGCAATGTGTGCTATCTACAAGATGAACTGCAGAAATTCTCTAAGGCTTTTTAGACAGCACCTTCCAAGTCACAGCCACTGCAATCTTGAAGGACAAGGGCAGCAGGTGCATAGGAATGCAGTTGCCTTCCAGTTCTCTTCCAAGGTGCACACCATCCTGACTTAGGAATATACTGCTATTCCTTCAGTGTCGCTGGGTCAAAATTCTGGAATTCCCTCCCTTAACAGCATTGATGGTCTGCCTACAGATCTTTTACTGCAGCAGTTCAGGAAGGCAGCTCACCTCCACCTTCCCCTGGGGCAACTAGGGAGGGACAATAGATGTTAACCCAGCCAGTGATGCCCACACCATATGAAAGAATAAAATAAAAGCCTGACTTCCATTCACTTTATTGTCCCAAACAATGAATAATAGGTTGTTTCATCCAATATCTCTCAAACCCCTGAGTACTCTGAAACGCGTGCAGTGGAATCTTAGTGAATACCTGATCTTGCATTGTTGTCACTGCATGTCTGAGAAAGAGGCGGGTGAATCAAGGCCAAAGAGTGTGAACTCATGAGCATTAGAGCAATGTCTCCATACTATCACTTGTGATGCAAGTTGCTGCTGCTGTGTCTGGGAACACTTTGGAAAGAGGTTCTTATAATCTAAAACATGCCACGATTATGTCATGTGTTAACACAGTATGCTCAGTCATGGTCCTTTGTGGTTCCTGTTAAATGAGCTTGACAAATGTTTGTGGGAAGAAAAATCAGTGGTAACCAGAGCCTGAAGATCTATGTGGCAGAATGCTACCTCCTGGGTTAATATCCTGAGAAAGTGCTGGCTGCATTACTACCAGCTACTGGGTTCTGTTAACGTTTACCTATAATCCTGAAGATGCTGGTGAACTACTGTTTGCTGACCCTTACTGTTGTAACATGATTAACCATTATGCTTTTCAAAGCAATAGTGCACGAATTTGCTGTGTACGCATGGGTGCTGTAGTATGCTTATGTACCAACGGTGAAAAGTTTTCTTGAAATATGAAAGGTGTGTTAGGCGTAAGTATGTGTAGACTTGTGGTCAAAATGAAGAGGCATCAGCTGAGCTGGTGTTTCATGAGTATGCAGCTGGTTGTGAATTTATTCAGAGATAGTAGGAACTGCAGATGCTGGAGAATCTGAGATAACAAGGTGGAGAGCTGGATGAACACAGCAGGCCAAGCGGCATCAGAGGAGCAGGAAGGCTGATGTTTCGGGCCTAGACCCTCCTTCAGAAGTGGGTCTAGGCTCGAAACGTCAGCCTTCTTGCTCCTCTGATGCCGCTTGGCCTGCTGCATTCCTCCAGCTCTACACCTTGTTATCCCTGTGGTCAATTTGTCTTGCTTTTTTGAGGTGTCAAGCTTTTTGCTCATATGTAGTGATGATCTGCACTGTTGACACTTCCTATGTAGACTAGACCATTACCTTCTGCACCAGTCTCTTAACTTTACCTAAACTAGAGCTTTTATAAAAGTAGCAACAGTTTTGCCCTTTTATGGGGGCATGCAGTTGTGTGATCTATCGAAATGCAATTCAAAAAACCTGTGGAACACTTCTCTTAACATCAAAAGATTTATAAGACACAGCTTTGGCTGCCTCATTGCCATACTCAATGTGTTCATTGAATCAGCAGTAGTGATTTGTAAATTAAGGAACACCGGAAAAGATAACAGCTAGATAACTTAGGGGAGTGATGGGGTAGTGGTATCGTCTTTAGACTATTAATCCAGACAAATTGAAACAGATGCTCGGAATCAGAAACAAAAACAGAAATTGCTGGAAAAATTTAGCAGGTCTGGCAACATCTGTGGAAAGAAATCAGAGTTAATGTTTTGGATCAAGTGACCCTTCCTTAGAATTGGTGGTAGCTAGGAAAAATTGGTTTTTATGCAGAAGATAAGGTGGCAAGAGGGGGTAAAGAATAAATGATAGATGTAAATAGAGCCCAAAAACAGAGAACAACAGTTAGACAGACAAAGAAGTGGACAACAATCAGCCTGGGAGATTGAACAGCTGCTGATGGGGGCAATTAGTGGCTAACAATGGGTTGTCTGTCATAGCTATACCATGTGATAACAGACCAGACCTTGGCCTGGTGTGTGGGGGTTGATGTAAGAACAATGTGCCTCCAACCCTAAAATTGTTGAACTCTATGTTGAGTCCAGAAGGCTGTAGAGTTCCCAAGTGGAAAATGAGGTGCTGTTCTTCTAGTTTGCACTGACTTTTGTGAGAGAACTGCAGCAAGCCTGGGACAAGTGATAGAGGCTACTACAACACACCACCTTGTTCCCTCGCCAACATTTCTATCTGACTTACTATGGAATAGTGGAATTTGAATTCAGTAAATATCTGGAATTAGGAGTTGAGCGATGACCATGGAACTGTTGTCGATTGTTGGAAAACCCCATTTGGTTCACTAATGTTCTTTAGGAAAAGCAAATGCGGTTCTTTCTTAGTGATGTAGTTGACTCTTAACTGGCAATTAGGGATGGGCAGTAAATGCTGCCTTAGCCAATGTCCTCAACCTGTGACTGAATAAAAAAAGCTCAGTCCTCTGACAGCCCTTCTACTTGTGCGAATGCTGCGTTTCAATCAGAATACTTCACCTATCTCATGTTTTTCATCTAGTGGTGTTTATTTGCTGCTGCTGTGTGTGTTTGAAGGACTGTGATATATTCTTTCCATTCAAACCCCTCTGATAATTATCCTGAAGCACAAGCCCCCAATCTGTTATGGCAGGAGTAGAGGTTCCCTTCTAATAATTAAACCTGAAACACCCAGAGAAGCTTGCCTCGCCTTATAATCTATTTTAAAAGAGTGATTAAATGAAAGAAAACCCCTAATATTCGCTTTATAAGTAACAATTTATTTATTTAATGTAACAGTGAACAAATTAATAGAATTACTAACAAACCAAATAATTCCCCCTTAACTACTAACTATTCCCAAACTGAAACAAATTCTACTGGTATGCTGTTCCAATAAACATAAGTCACATTTACATGAAACCAAATAGTAAAAAAAAATTAAGACTTAGTTTCTCAAAGTCAACACCCCTTTCTTCCACTGATCTGGCTGTCAGGGATGTTTTCTCTGTGCAATCTTCTATGAAGACTCTTAGCTGGAAGTGCCATGGTACCTTTTATGGATAGATGGTGCTTTCTTAGAGGCCTTAGCGATTTCTTGTGAGAGCTAGATGCTTACTTCTCAGATGGCGATTCACTTGTATACCGATTTTTTTTTTTCTCTCTCTTTTTCAAAAACCCTCTCTCCATAACTTGGATGACAAATCAATTTTCTTACTGTAATATTGGGCTGAGGTAGTCAAAACCATCAGATTTACATTCAATTGGCTTCCAATCGCTAAGAGCTTGGTTTAAATTTGTTGGCTGATTCCAGCTAATTGCCAAAATATCAAAACAAATCTAAGGTTGTCAATGACACAGCCAACTGATACATGTTTCAATTTTAGAACTGCTTGTATATCTTCAGCTGCATACAGACACATGTTTTTCTCTGTCTGAATCTCTAAACTTAGAAAAACGCTTTAGCTCTTAAAAGAACCATGCAGTCGGCTCCGTCATCATTTTTTTTTAACTAAAAATTTCCGGCTTCTTGCCTTCCAATTCACAATTACTCCATACAGGTTTTACTTAAACTTTAACTTTTATTTTAAAAGAGTAGAGGAGGCTTTACGCTGTCTAAGCCCCATGCTGTACGTGTTTGATTGGGCCATTGTAGAGGAAGCTTTACTCTATCAAAATAAAAACTGAAAGAGTTCAGAGAAAGGGTCGCCATCCCGAAACATTAACTCTGATTTTTCTTCACAGATGCTGCCAGATCTGTTGAGTTTTCTGGCAACTTCTGTTTTTTCACTCTTTTGAACCTGGTGTGTCCAAAAAAAAATTCTGGAGCTGAGGTCAAAATTATGTTTTTACAATCCTATTTTCCATAATATATATGGTGGGAATATGGATTGAATGCAAGTAAAAGGGTAAAGTATGTTGCCATAGCTCTACTTGACCATAAGGCTGTTCTCTCATCAGAGAAAGAGAGAGACAGAGCTAGCGGTGGTTTAACCTGAAGGTCGCTACACTTCAGGCAAGGGGAGAAGTTGAGAAGGAGAGTCCTTCGTGGTAACCTCAGCCAGTGTGGGAATTGAACCCACGCTGTTGAATTCGCTGTGATCACAAACTGGCCGTCCAGCCGTTTGGCGAGGTGTATTAGTTCCAACACAGACTCCGATCAGCCGTGATTTGATTGAAAGATCGAACACTCAAGACTTTAATGGCGTTCTTCTGTTCCTAAAACATGGAACTTCAGTACAATAATGAGTAATGCATTTTTTTTTCTGTTTGAGTTGGATCAGTATTGTTTGATCTTGCATTCTTGTGTCTGTATAACAACATATGTATGAAAGACTGAAACCTTTCTTTTTTATATTTGCCTAGGTGGGGTCAGTTGTTATGGCCACATCACCTGACGGATTGTTTCCAGCAGTTGGAATGCACTCCCTTGGTGAAGAAGTTCGCATTGACTTTCAGGTTGAATGGGGCCTGGAGGAGGATGACAGTGTCATGATGGTTGACAGTCATGAAGATGAGTGGGGCCGTTTACACGATGTTAAAGTTTGTGGAACAGTAAGTAACTTTTCATGTCTATGTTTCACAAGATTATCTTTGCATTGGGAAATATTGCAGGATAATGTGGTTTGAAAATCTGTCAGCAAGGAAAAGAGTAGCGTGCATTCCATCATGGCTTTCATGGTAGATTGTGGAGCTCATCAGAAACTGCTCTGGTATTGTAAAATTAGATTGCGCTTATTTGACAATGTCAGGAGACTCTATTCAAGCGACTTTTGAGAAGATTTGTAGCTCAGGTTGAGGTTCTGGATGTGAGTTTGCTCGCTGAGCTGGAAGGTTCGTTTTCAGACGTTGCGTCACCATTCTAGGTAACATCATCAGTGAGCCTCCGGTGAAGCACTGGTGTTAGGTCCCGTTTTCTATTTATCTGGTTAGGTCTCCTTGGGCTGGTGATGTCATTTCCTGTTCTTTTCCTCAGGGGATGGTAGATGGGCTCCAAGTCAATGTGTTTGTTGATGGAGTTCCGGTTGGAATGCCATGCTTCTAGGAATTCTCGTGCACGTCTCTGTTTGGTTTGTCCTAGGATGGATGTGTTGTCCCAATCAAAGTGGTGTCCTTCCTTATCTGTAAGGATACGAGTGATAGTGAGTCATGTCGTTTTGTGGCTAGTTGATGTTCATGTATCCTGGTGGCTAGCTTTCTGCCAGTTTGTCCAACGTAGTGTTTGTCACAGTTCTTGCAAGGTATTTTGTAGATGACATTCGTTTTATTTGTTGTCTGTGTAGGGTCTTTTAAGTTCATTAGCTGCTGTTTTAGTGTGTTGGTGGGTTTGTGGGCTACCCTGATGCCAAGAGGTCCGAGTAGTCTGGCAGTCATGTCGGAAATGTCTTTGATGTAGGGGAGAGTGGTTATGGTTTCTGAGCCCGTTTTGTCTGTTTGTTTGGGTTTATTGCTGAGAAATCGGCGGACTGTGTTCATAGGGTACCCATTCTTTTTGAGTACGCTGTATAGGTGATTTTCCTCTGCTCTGCGTAGTTCCTCTGTGCTGCAGTGTGTGGTGGCTGTTTGGAATAATGTTCTAATGCAGCTTCGTTTGTGGGTGTTGGGATGGTTGCTCCTGTAGTTCAGTATTTGGTCCGTATGTGGTGTTTTCCTGTAGACGCTGGATTGAAGTTCCCCATTGACTGTTCGCTCTACTGTGACATCTAGGAATGGCAGTTTGTTGCTGTTTTCCTCCTCTTTTGTGAATGTTATGCCAGTAAGGGTATTATTGATGGTCTTGAAGGTTTCCTCTAATTTGTTTTGTTTAGTGATGACAAAGGTGTCATCCACATAGCAGACCCAAAGTTTGGGTTGGATGATTGGCAGAGCTGTTTGTTCGAGTCTCTGCATTACTGCCTCTGCTGAGAACCCTGATATCGGAGGTCCCATGGGTGTACCGTTGGTTTGTCTGTAGGTTTTGTTATTGAAAGTGAAGTGGGTGGTGAGGCATAGGCCTACTAGCTTGATGATGAGGTTGGCGCTGTCTGGTGTATGTGTCTACGGTTCTTCTAATAGTGTAGTCAGTGTTTCACTATTAGAAGAACTGTAGACACATACACCAGACACCACCAACCTCATCAGCAAGGACAACATCATCAAGCTAGTGGACCTATGCCTTACCACCCACTTCACTTTCAATAACAAAACCTACAGACAAATCAACGGTACACCCATGGGACCTCCGATATCAGGGTTCTCAGCAGAGGCAGTAATGCAGAAACTCGAACAAACAGCTCTGCCAATCATCCAACCCAAACTTTGGGTCTGCTATGTGGATGACACCTTTGTCATCACTAAACAAAACAAATTAGAGGCAACCTTCAAGACCATCAATAATACCCTTACTGGCATAACATTCACAAAAGAGGAGGAAAACAGCAACAAACTGCCATTCCTAGATGTCACAGTAGAGCAAACAGTCAATGGGGAACTTCAAACCAGCGTCTACAGGAAAACAACACATACGGACCAAATACTGAACTACAGGAGCAACCATCCCAACACCCACAAACGAAGCTGCATTAGAACATTATTCCAACAAGCCACCACACACTGCAGCACAGAGGAACTACGAAGAGCAGAGGAAAATCACCTATACAGCATACTCAAAAAGAATGGGTACCCTATGAACACAGTCCGCCAATTCCTCAGCAATAAACCCAAACAAACAGACAAAACGGGCTCAGAAACCATGACCACTCTCCCCTACATCAAAGACATTTCCGACATGACTGCCAGACTACTCGGACCTCTTGGCATCAGGGTAGCCCACAAACCCACCAACACACTAAAACAGCAGCTAATGAATTTAAAAGACCCTATACAGACAATAAATAAAACGAACATCATTTACAAAATACCTTGCAAGAACTGTGACAAACACTACATTGGACAAACAGGCAGAAAGCTAGCCACCAGGATACATGAACATCAACTAGCCACAAAACGACATGACCCACTATCACTCGTATCCTTACATACAGATGAGGAAGGACACCACTTTGATTGGGACAACACATCCATCCTAGGACAAGCCAAACAGAAACATGCACGAGAATTCCTAGAAGCATGGCATTCCAACCGGAATTCCATCAACAAACACATTGATTTGGAGCCAATCTACCATCCCCTGAGGAAAAGAACAGGAAATGACATCACCAACCCAAGGAAGCCTAACCAGATAAATAGAAAACGGGACCTAACACCAGCGCTTCATCGGAGGCTCACTGATGATGTTACCTAGAATGGTGACGAAACGTCTGAAAACTAACCTTCCAGCTCAGCGAGCAAACTTACATTCAGACTCTATTCAACTTTGAAAATGTAATTCTTTGTGAAGCCAGCCATGTGTGACTGCAGCAGTGTCTAATCTTCTCTTTCTATGAGCCATCTCTGTTTGTATTGGGGAGCAGAGTATGTTTTGAGTTTATTCCTGATCCTAATAATTTGTTATATCTCACATTGCTGATTCTGATGTATGTGACTATGGGAACTGATTTAAAAATGCACAGATACAAGTTCATTCAAACGTGATGGGTCATGGTATTATTTGCTGAACTACTGATCCCGAGACCCTGATACTGTTCTGGGGACCCAGGTTTGAATGTTGCCATGGCAGATGGTGGAATTTGAAATCCAAATATATCTGGCATTAGAAGTTTAATGATGACCGTGAAACCATTGTCAATTGTTGGAAAAATCCATCTGGCTCACTAATGCCCTTTAAGGAAGGAAACTGCCGTCCTTGCCTTGTCTAGCCTATGCATGAGTCTAGTTCTAAAGCAATGCATTTGATACTTAACTGTCCTCTGGGCAATTTGGGATGGGCAATAAATGGTGGCCTGGCCAATGATGCCCACATCCTGTCAATGAATTAAAAGAAAACCCTCTCCCATCACTGAACTGATCTATGAAACTGACCCTTGTTGCATGATTTGCCTAGATTCCGCTTATTATGTTTGCCAGCACACTCAAAATAAAATGAAAACTTTTACAAACCAGATGTAAAGGTGTTGTTAATAAAATGTGAGGCTGGATGAACACAGCAGGCCAAGCAGCATCTCAGGAGCACAAAAGCTGACGTTTCGGGCCTAGACCCTTCATCAGAGAGGGGGATGGGGGGAGGGAACTGGAATAAATAGGGAGAGAGGGGGAGGCGGACCGAAGATGGAGAGCAAAGAAGATAGGTGGAGAGGGTGTAGGTGGGGAGGTAGGGAGGGGATAGGTCAGTCCAGGGAAGACGGACAGGTCAAGGAGGTGGGATGAGGTTAGTAGGTAGCTGGGGGTGCGGCTGGGGGTGGGAGGAAGGGATGGGTGAGAGGAAGAACCGGTTAGGGAGGCAGAGACAGGTTGGACTGGTTTTGGGATGCAGTGGGTGGGGGGGAAGAGCTGGGCTGGTTGTGTGGTGCAGTGGGGGGAGGGGATGAACTGGGCTGGTTTAGGGATGCAGTGGGGGAAGGGGAGATTTTGAAACTGGTGAAGTCCACATTGATACCATATGGCTGCAGGGTTCCCAGGCGGAATATGAGTTGCTGTTCCTGCAACCTTCGGGTGGCATCATTGTGGCAGTGCAGGAGGCCCATGATGGACATGTCATCAAGAGAATGGGAGGGGGAGTGGAAATGGTTTGCGACTGGGAGGTGCAGTTGTTTGTTGCGAACTGAGCGGAGGTGTTCTGCAAAGCGGTCCCCAAGCCTCCGCTTGGTTTCCCCAATGTAGAGAAAGCCGCACCGGGTACAGTGGATGCAGTATACCACATTGGCAGATGTGCAGGTGAACCTCTGCTTAATGTGGAATGTCATCTTGGGGCCTGGGATGGGGGTGAGGGAGGAGGTGTGGGGACAAGTGTAGCATTTCCTGCGGTTGCAGGGGAAGGTGCCGGGTGTGGTGGGGTTGGAGGGCAGTGTGGAGCGAACAAGGGAGTCACGGAGAGAGTGGTCTCTCCGGAAAGCAGACAGGGGTGGGGATGGAAAAATGTCTTGGGTGGTGGGGTCGGATTGTAAATGGCGGAAGTGTCGGAGGATAATGCGTTGTATATGCTACACTTGTCCCCACACCTCCTCCCTCACCCCCATCCCAGGCCCCAAGATGACATTCCACATTAAGCAGAGGTTCACCTGCACATCTGCCAATGTGGTATACTGCATCCACTGTACCCGGTGCGGCTTTCTCTACATTGGGGAAACCAAGCGGAGGCTTGGGGACCGCTTTGCAGAACACCTCCGCTCAGTTCGCAACAAACAACTGCACCTCCCAGTCGCAAACCATTTCCACTCCCCCTCCCATTCTCTTGATGACATGTCCATCATGGGCCTCCTGCACTGCCACAATGATGCCACCCGAAGGTTGCAGGAACAGCAACTCATATTCCGCCTGGGAACCCTGCAGCCATATGGTATCAATGTGGACTTCACCAGTTTCAAAATCTCCCCTTCCCCCACTGCATCCCTAAACCAGCCCAGTTCATCCCCTCCCCCCACTGCACCACACAACCAGCCCAGCTCTTCCCCCCCACCCACTGCATCCCAAAACCAGTCCAACCTGTCTCTGCCTCCCTAACCGGTTCTTCCTCTCACCCATCCCTTCCTCCCACCCCCAGCCGCACCCCCAGCTACCTACTAACCTCATCCCACCTCCTTGACCTGTCCGTCTTCCCTGGACTGACCTATCCCCTCCCTACCTCCCCACCTACACCCTCTCCACCTATCTTCTTTGCTCTCCATCTTCGGTCCGCCTCCCCCTCTCTCCCTATTTATTCCAGTTCCCTCCCCCCATCCCCCTCTCTGATGAAGGGTCTAGGCCCGAAACGTCAGCTTTTGTGCTCCTGAGATGCTGCTTGGCCTGCTGTGTTCATCCAGCCTCACATTTTATTATCTTGGAATCTCCAGCATCTGCAGTTCCCATTATCTCTGTAAAGGTGTTGTTACTGCTTTCTGAGTCACTTTTGTGAATATATCAGATGTTGTGAAATCAAACTTGAGCTTTTTCTTCACATGGGTGAACTTTCAAGTTTGTTCTTTGGAACGTGTGTGAAACTGACAAGGCAGTCTTTACTGTCTCTGCTGAACACTGTGAGCCTGGAGTTGTTTATTGGTGATACGTTAAATAATTGTGAACATTGCCACAGATGATTTCGTGGTAGGAAAAACCATTCAGTTGTGAGTACTTCCAGAATTAGAAAAAGGAAAAAGGTGAGTGAACGTTAGCACTTTTAGTTACTTTCTAGTGGCAGACCAAAAATTATGAGTTAATTGTTGCCATATACCGGATGAGATTTGAACTCCTTACCTTGGGATTGCTGGATCAACACCATAAACCAATGGATTACCGTAGCCTACTGCATTGGCCCATTTGCCTTGAATTTAATTGCCTTTGTGGAGGTAGTGGATGATATTGTTATAGACCAGCCAAACCTGCTTCACATACATCAGGGAGGTTGCCTCGACCCTAACATTTTCTTATTTAAAGGCAGTTGTAAGGTGCTGTGTTCCAGATGTAATTTGACTGGTTACACTACTCTACTTTAAGCAAAACACACTTCATTGTTATTCTATAGTTAAAATAGAATCAAAATAAAGAAAAATTGGTCTAACTCTAACCCTATTGGAAAACTTAACAGAATAATACCCTATATAACTACTAAACAGCAACTGTTTCAACATTGTAACACCCCGTAAATGCAGTCTTGGCAAAGACAAATTTGGTAAAATAAATTGCCTCTCGTGCAATGGTTCTCCAGCCCAAGAAGAAAGAACATCAAGAGAAAATTCTGGCAGAGAGAGAGTGAACTCAATCATGTTGGTGTAGCATCGAGAGATGTGTGGCAGTGTCAAAACCCAAAAACTACTGGAAGTTAAACTAAAACCCTGGTTCTATGGGACCCTGACTCTACTCATTCATGCTGCTTCTACTGTCCCAACTTTTAAAGAAAAACCCCAAGTACTCACACGTTGTTTATTTTATTGGCTTGGAACAGACTGCTTCCTACCCCTGTCTCAAACTCTCCTTTATTTTAAGAAAGGTAGACAAGACATTCCTCCAAAACCATAGTATCGTCACAGTATCAAAGTCAACCAAGATGACCCCATGTATATTCTCCACACTTCAAATTCTTGTTTTACTTGCTGAATAAATCCTGTCAGAATTTTTCTTAGAATTTAACATTCGCAACTTGCTTGCCAGTTAAGTTGTGAAATGGAAATGCTTATCTTGTATTTCAGAGGTGCTGGATTATGGGGAAGATTGGGGTAAACAGAATTACTCATGCTATGCTTTCAAAACATTCCCGACATTCTAAGAGTTGTTTATAAGGTGATATTAGCTGACTAAATCTGGAAAATGTGCAAATGCCTTGAAGTACAGCATATAGCACTTTGTGTGTCCAGTAATGAGATTGCAATCAAGGGTATCAAATGAATTGCATATCCTAACAATTAGTGTGTTTACTGAGATCACAGTAGGTTCATAAGACAGCATTGGGATTTTTAAAAGGAAATATTTGTGTGCAACCTTCAGAGCAGAAGATGTGCATAACTTTAGGTGAGTTTTTTCCCCCAGAAAAACCTATAGCCTTATGATCCTGCAAGTTTTTTTTTTGAAATGTACACATCTTCACTTCAATCTCCTACAAATACTGGTCCCTAACATTACCTTTTGTGAATCTCTCCTGCATGATCTGTAGCCTTGACGTTGCTCTTAAAGGTAATCATGAATAAATCTAATCTGGGATTTAGGAGAACTTTCTTTAACCAGAGGGTGGTGAGAATATGGAATTTGCTATCGCAGGGAGTACATGAGGTGAATGATACAGATGCATTTGAGGAAAAGCTGGATGAGCACAGTAAGGAGAAAAGATTTGAATCAGTCATAGAATCCCGACAGTGTGGAAACAGGCCCTTTGGCCCAACAAGTCCACACTGACTCTCAGAGCGTCCCACCCAGACCCATTCCTATTAATACTCACCTAATCTACACATCCCTCAACACTATGGACAATTTTTCATAGCCAATCCACTTAGCCTGCACATTTTTTGGACTGTTAGAGGAAACCAGAGCATCCAGAGGAAACCCGTGCAGATACGGGGAGAATGTGCAAACTCTACACAGACAGTCGCCCAAGGGTGGAATTGAGCCTGGGTCCCTGGCACTGTGAGGCAGTAGTGCTAACCACTGAGCCATCGTGCCACTCTGATGATGGGATTAGATGAACAGGGATAGAAGAAATCATGTGTGGAATGTAAATATCAGCATGACCTGTTTCTATATGATATATTCTGCATAATGTGTGCAGACCATTTACTGGTTACCTGCATATACATCATAGAACATAGAACATAGAACAGTACAGCCCTGTACAGGCCCTTCAGCCCACGATATTGCGCCGAACTTTTACCCTAATCCTAAGGTCTACCTAACCTCCACCCCTACCTTACACTGTCATCCATATGCCTGTCTAATAGTCGTTTAAATGCCCCTAATGAGGCCGACTCCTCTACCCTGTCCAGCGATGCATTCTATGTCCCGACCACTTTGAGTAAAGAACCTACCTCTCATGTCTCCCCTGTATCTACCTCTACTCACTTTAAAATTATTCCACCTTGTAATCGCTACCTCCAGTCTCGGAAAAGCCTCTGGCTGCCACCTCTATCTATATCTCCTGATCATTTTGTATACTTCTATCAAGTCCCCTCTCATTCTTCGTCATTCTAAAGAGAAAAGCCCTAGCTCTGTCGACCTTCCCTCCATTCCAGGCAACATCCTGGTAAATCTCTTCTGCACCTTTTCCAACACTTCCACATCTTTCCTGTAATGAGGCGACCAGAACTGGACGCAATACTCCAGAAGTGGCCGAACCAGGCTTTTGGAGAGCTGGAGCATAACTTCACGGCTCTTGAACTCAATCCCTCTATTAATGAAAGCTAACACACCGTATGCCTTCTTACAACTCTATCCACCTGAGTGGCAGCTTTCAGGGAACTGTGAACATGAACCCCAAGATCCCTCTGCTCCTCCACACTGCCAAGAATCTCTCTGTTAGCCCTGTATTCTGCTTTCAAATTTGTCCTTCCAAAATGAATCACCTCACACTTTTCAGGGTTAAACTCCATCTGCTCCTTCTCAGCCCAGCTCTGCATCCTATCAGTGACCTTTTGTAACCAAGAACAGCCCTGCACACTGTCACAACGCAACCCACTTTTGTATCGTCTACAAACTTCCTAATCCACCCTTCCACTCCTTCATCCAAATCATTTCCCAAAATCACAAATAGAAGACCCAAAGTAGATCCTTGTGGTACACCACTTGTAACTGAGCTCCATGTTGAATATTTTCCGTCCACCAACACCCTTTGTATTCTAAGGGTCAGCCAATTCTGAATCCAGTCTACCACATTTCCCCCTATCCCATGCCTCCTTACTTTCTGCATGGCCTACCATGGGGAACCTTCTCAAACACCTTACTTAAATCCATGTATACCACATCTACTGCTCTCTCTTCATCCATGTGTTTGGTCACCTCTTCAAAGAATTCACTAAGGTTTGTGAGGCATGATCTACCCCTCACAAACCCATGCTGATTATAACGAATCAAACTGTGCCGAACCAAGTGAACATAAATCCTATCTCTCAGAGCCCTTCCCAACAATTTTCCCACCACTGACGTAAGCCTAACTGGCCTATAATTTTCGGGGCTATTCCTATTCCCTTTTTTGAACAAGGGAAACGATGTTTGCCTCTCTCCAATCTTCTGGCACTATACCCGTGGACAGTGAGGACGAAAAGATCATCGTCAAAGGCCCTGAAATCTCTTCCCTTGCTTCCCATAGAATCCTTGGATAAATCCCATCAGGCCCAGGGGCCTTATCTATCTTCAAATTCCTCAAAATTCCTAGTACATCCTCCTTACTAACATCAACCTCCTCCAGTCTACCAGCCTGTTTCACACCGTCCTCCTCTACAACTATGTCCCTCTCAGTTGTGAATACCTAAGAAAAGTATTCATTGAGGACCTCTTCTATCTCTTCAGGCTCCGTGCACAAATTCCCTTTCCAACCCTTGATTGGCCCTGCCCTTACTCTGGTCATTCTCTTATTCCTCGCGTACGTGTAAAAAGCCTTGGAGTTTTCCTTGATCTTATCTGCCAAGGTTTTCTCATGCTCCCTTATAGCTCTCCTAAGATCTTTCTTGAGCTCCTTCTTGGATAACTTGTATCCCTCTGGAGCCTTTTCCGTTCCTTGTTTCCTAAACCTTACATAAACACCCTTCTTCCTGTTAACCAGTCATTCGACCTGTCTTGAGAACCAAGGCTCGCTCACTTGACCGCATCTTCCCTGCCTGCTAGGGACGAAGATTTTGAGCATACCCAGTATGCATTCCTTAAACAATCTCCACATTTCAATAGTGTTCTTCCCTGATAGAATCAGCTCCCAATTTATGTTACCCCCAGTTCTTGCCTAACAGAATTAGAATTACCCTTCCCCCAATTGTTAACGGTACCCTGCTGTATGTACCTATCCTTTTCCATGACTATTGTAAAAGTAACAGAGTTCTGATCGCTACCTCCAAAATGGTCTCCGACCAACAGGTCTAACACTTGTGCAGGGTCTAGGCCCGAAACGTCAGCTTTTGTGCTCCTGAGATGCTGCTTGGCCTGCTGTGTTCATTCAGCCTCACATTTTATTATCTTGGAATTCTCCAGCATCTGCAGTTCCCATTATTTCAGGTCTAACACTTGGCCTGGTTCATTGCTCAGCACCAAATCCAAAGTGGCCTCCCCTCTCCTTGAAGTAATCAAGGGAACACAAACTTGACATTGACTAATAAGAAATCCTGACCTTTGGTAATGAATGTTTTTCTTATGCAACGTGATGATAGAAATGGAGCAGGATATTCTAATTGTGGGTTAAGTGTTGCCTTGTAATTTATCATATATTTTGTTTGCAAAATAGCTACTTATTATCTCCTTTAGGCATAGGACTTAAAAACAGAACTTCCTCAAAGTCTTTTATCTTGTTGCTGACATTAAGAAAACTTTTAAAGCACAAATATTTTTGTTTATACTCATTGGAGATGGGCTACAGGACAGTCCCAGATCTCGAAGATGACTAAAGTTGTGATTGTTTTAAAAAAAATTACAAAGGCAACAGTACGGCCACAACTGGAGCACTGTGTACAGTTCTCATCATCACATGATCAGGATATGATTACACAAGGGAGGGTGCATGGGAGGTTCACCAGGATGTTGCCTAGGCTGGAGCGATTTAGTCACGTAGAGACACTAGATAGGCTTAGCTTTGCTTAAAGAGAAGGCTGAGGGGCAGCCTGATGGAGGTGCACAAGTTATGAGGGGCATGTCTGGGGTAGATAGTGAGAAACATTTTCCCCAAGTAAAGGGGTCAGTAACCAGCAGTTTTAAGGTAAGGAGCAGGTGGTTTAGAGGGAATTTGAGGAAAAATGTTTTCATCCAGAGGGTTAGTGGGAGCCTGGAACTCGCGACCTAAAAGGTTGGTGAGGCAGAAACCCTCAAGATGTTTGCGTCAGGCCAACTATCAATGGGCTGAAAGACCTTTTTTGCTGTAAAACCTCTGACTAATTGTGATGCCTGTATTGAGGCTCTGAGTTCTTCATTGCTATCATAACCATTGTTCTTCATAATGAACTTATGGTCAAGGGTTTTTATAGATAATACATGTAATTTGTCAAAAGAAAGTGGAAATGAATAATTTAAAATCAATGCTAAATGATGGCTATTCTCTCCTCGAAAAATAAACAAGTACAAGCTTGCAGACCTGCAGCTTTTACTGCTCCTGCACTTTACAGGCTCATGATGACTTGCCACTCAGATGGTTAATGGTTCATTAATGACAGATTTTATGATATGTCTTTAAAGAATAGATCATCAGCTTCACGCACAACCTTCATTAAGTTCATGGTTTCTGAGTGAGGTAAAGTTTGACCAATGGAGTCTTTTAAAAGCTGTGTTTATTTTTATGAGTTGGCAGAAGAAATTATCGCACACCCTTCCTTGACTAGTTGTCAGGTTTTATTTGAACATTGTTTTGAGCTGTCACTTGGTTACAGTAGTTGTTAAGACCAAAGAACAGGTGTGAGCATTGATTGCTTTCAGTCCAGTAACAGATGCAGCAATTTGGAAATGTCTTCAATCAAAGCTGAAATTTGACTTTTTAAAAATGTGGAACCAAGGGAAATTTACTACTTTTATTTTCTAAATATTTACTCTGCTTTCACACTTAGGGACTGGATGGTACACTGAGTTATCACACTATCTTTTCATACTCTGGGGGAGCATGGTACAGTGGGTTATCACACTGTCCTTTCGAACTATTGACTTAGGTGGTACTGTGGCTGATCGCACTGTTCTTTCTCTCACTCATTCGTTTTAATTTTTGGTGCAAGTCAAAGGGCAGTGGCATATCTTTATCAGAGGTTCTGCCACAAAAGGTTTCTATTTTCTGTCTGGTGTCAGGAAGTCACTGTGCTTCAGAAGAGTTGAAATCTTGATCACAATAATTGCAGACTTGCTTTAAGTGGAATATATCAACATCTCGCTTTTCTTTTATTTTCACTCTCTCTTGTCCATTTGCTTTTTCTCAGCATTTTATTGCTGAAAAGAATGTTTTCTAATAGAAAACAATACAGTGATTACAAAAGGTTAACTCAATACGAGGGGTGGATGGGAATTGAGACAATCCTTTCTTTTATGGTGAATACGTTAAATGTCCCAGTGAAGTACCTTGGCAGTTTAAACAATGAGTTACACATCCCTGTATAGTATCAAGAAATGCCTTAAGGAAAAGGTTCTTTCTCATTTGTAATCCCTGACCTTTTCGGAAAAATGTGGACACTTTCATTTGAGCCGAAAATAATGCTGAGAAATGCCCTGGAAATTGAATAGCAATATGGTTTTGTACTAAGACATATAGTGATGTAGAAAACTATTCAGAGAAACTGTATGCCCTGCTTGGTCCTGCCTGGGCTGTAATTAAAACTTGAATGGATTGCTTATGTTATCTGTTCTTGTTAAGCAATGCAGTGTAATTACTTTGGCATTTTTCTGATAATAATGTGAAAAATGCTGCAGTTTTGATTTTTATATTCATTCTTGTTATACGATACTGCAAGAAGTAATTGTTCCTGGATTAGTTGCTTTACGATTAAAATGCTGCATTTCTGACCACAGTGAATATATTCCCAAGATACTCAGTTGATTCATCAGCTCATTCATTTAACACTCTCTTTGAATGTTTTTACAATCTTGCTTCTCTCCTGTACAGAAGAAACCTATACAGAAACAAAGCTTTACAGTTGAGAAGAAAGCCATTCAGTCTTTCACCTATGTAACCTTGGCTACATTAATCCGAGATTAATCCCATACTGAACTTTGCCTCCTATACCCTTGTATATGTTTCTTTTCCAAGATTTTCTTGAAAAGTCGATTTTCTGAAAAGTGCAATGTTCTCAGCCCAACTGCTGCTTGTGGCAAAACATGCCATGCTTCAACAGGCCTCTAAATGAATAAATCTAACGAGATCAAAAGTGGATTTAGGATTAACCCCTGGAATGCATTATTTTTAATCTTTTTCCAATCCAAGCAATACCCATTAACTGTAACAATTTGCTGCCTTGTTTATAAATGAACATCCTTATCAACACTGCGACATATATATTTAGCACAATGAATAATTATATGCGAAGTTTCTGATAGATTGGAACTGGGTATAAAAATTTTTAAACATCTCCAGCTACCATAACCGATTAGAGCAAGGACTACTACTGCTGGAGTCAGAGATAACACAGTGTGGAGCCAGAGGAACACAGCAGGCCAGACAGCACCAGAGGAGTAGGAAAGTTGATGTTGTGGGTCAGGACCCTTCTTCAGAAATGGTAAAAGATTAGTCCCTCTCAGACAGCAATGTTAGTAGCTCAATGTAACAAACCTTGCGAGACCCGCAGAATTATAGAGTGATACAGCACAGCAGGAAGCCATTTCGCCCGATGTGTCTGTGCCAGTTCTTTGTGAAACGACCCAATTAGTCCCATCTCTCTCAAATTCATCCCACAATCATCAATTTTTCCACTTCCATGATTTATCCAATCTCATTTTGAATGATCCTGTTGAATCTATTTCTAGCATATTTTCATATAGTACTTTCCAGATCACCACCATTTCCTGCATTTGTATTAAATAATGTTGTGCATTCGTTTTACCTCTCATTCATTTTGCTGATCATTTTTTAAAATCTGTGTGGTGCTGATTCCTGACCTTTCTTAAAAAGTAGCAACAGACTAGAAACAGTTTTCCTTTGCTTATTCTGTCAGAACTGTTCTTGATTTTGAATATGTCCATTAAATGTATTCTTAAACTTCTTCACTGTAAGGAGATCAAGCTGAGCTTCCACAGTTTCTCCACAGCAGCAGAAAGCCCTCATCCCTGGTACCATTCCAGCAAATATCTTCTACATCGTTTCCAACATCTGTTGTCTATAATGCACTGTTCTGAATTGAACAGGCTATTCCAACTGAAGCCAAATGGATGGCAGAAACAGTCAGGGTGAGGGCAGAGTGAGAGCATCAGCTGGGGCAGGGGAAGGAAGAGCAGACACCAGGCCCAGTGTCAATTGATTTAGTAGATTCTTCATCCTTTAGTAAGGATTTAGAGAAATAGAACATAGAACATAGAACATAGAACAGTACAGCACAGAACAGGCCCTTCAGCCCACAATGTTGTGCCGACCATTGATCCTCATGTATGCACCCTCAAATTTCTGTGACCATATACATGTCCAGCAGTCTCTTAAATGACCCCAATGACCTTGCTTCCACAACTGCTGCTGGCAACGCATTCCATGCTCTCACAACTCTCTGCGTAAAGAACCTGCCTCGGACATCCCCTCGATACTTTCCACCAACCAGCTTAAAACTATGACCCCTCGTGCTAGCCATTTCTGCCCTGGGAAATAGTCTCTGGCTATCAACTCTATCTATGCCTCTCATTATCTTGTATACCTCAATTAGGTCCCCTCTCCTCCTCCTTTTCTCCAATGAAAATAGACCGAGCTCAGTCAACCTCTCTTCATAAGATAAGCCCTCCAGTCCAGGCAGCATCTCGTAAACCACCTCTGAACCCTCTCCAAAGCATCCACATCTTTCCTATAATAGGGCGCCCAGAACTGGACGCAGTATTCCAAGTGCAGTCTAACCAAAGTTTTATAGAGCTGCAACAAGATCTCACGACTCTTAAACTCAATCCCCCTGTTAATGAAAGCCAAAACACCATATGCTTTCTTAACAACCCTGTCCACTTGGGTGGCCATTTTAAGGGATCTATGTATCTGCACACCAAGATCCCTCTGTTCCTCCACGCTGCCAAGAATCCTATCGTTAATCCTGTACTCAGCTTTCAAATTCGACCTTCCAAAATGCATCACCTCGCATTTATCCAGGTTGAACTCCATCTGCCACCTCTCAGCCCATCTCTGCATCCTGTCAATGTCCCGCTGCAGCCTACAACAGCCCTCTACACTGTCAACGACACCTCCGACCTTTGTGTCGTCTGCAAACTTGCTGACCCATCCTTCAATTCCCTCGTCCAAGTCATTAATAAAAATTACAAACAGTAGAGGCCCAAGGACAGAGCCCTGTGGAACTCCACTCACCACTGACTTCCAGGCAGAATATTTTCCTTCTACTACCACTCGCTGTCTTCAGTTGGCCAGCCAATTCTGTATCCAAGCAGCTAAGTTCCCCTGTATCCCATTCCTCCTGACCTTCTGAATGAGCCTACCATGGGGAACCTTATCAAATGCCTTACTGAAGTCCATATACACCACATCCACAGCTCGACCCTCATCAACTTTTCTAGTCACATCTTCAAAAAACTCGATAAGGTTTGTAAGGCATGACCTACCCCTCACAAAGCCGTGTTGACTGTATTTGATCAAGCCATGCTCTTCCAGATGGTCATAAATCTTATCCCTCAGAATCCTTTCTAACACCTTGCAGACGACAGACGTGAGACTTACTGGTCTATAATTGCCGGGGATTTCCCTATTTCCTTTCTTGAAGAGAGGAATTACATTTGCCTCTCTCCAGTCCTCAGGTACGACTCCAGTGGAGAGCGAGGATGCAAAGATCTTCGCAAGTGGCGAAGCAATTGCATTTCTCGCTTCCCAAAGCAGCCGAGGACAAATCTGATCCGGGCCTGGCGACTTGTCAATCTTAATGTTTGACAAAATTTTCAGCACATCAGCTTCGTCTATCTCAATCCATTCCAGCATGCACGCCTGCTCTTCAAAGGTTTCATTCACTACAAAGTTGGTTTCTTTCGTAAAGACAGAAGCAAAAAACTCATTTAGGGCTTCCCCTACCTCCTCAGGCTCCACACACAAGTTCCCTATGCTATCCCTGATCGGCCCTACTCTTTCTTTGACCATTCTCTTATTCCTCACGTAAGTGTAAAATGCCTTTGTGTTTTCCCGGATTCCTTCTGCCAAGCCTTTCTCGTGCCCCCTCCTGGCTCTCCTCAGACCATTTTTGAGCTCCTTCCTTGCCTGCATGTAATCCTCTCTAGCTGAACTTGACCCTAGCTTCCTCCACCTTATGTAAGCTACCTTCTTCCTTTTCACTAGAAGCTCCACCGCTCTCGTCATCCAAGGTTCCTTAATCTTACCCCTTCTTGCCTGTCTCAGAGGGACATATTTACTCATCACTCCCAACAACTGTTCCTTAAACTGTTCCTTAAATGATTGTGCAAGGAAATTAGAGAGGTGCAAGGATTATAGAGTCATTAAATGGAACAATTGAATCGCGAGAATGTAGACTGGGATAGTGGTCGCATATATGTCAGGTAAGGCAAGCATTCCTAGATTGTATTCAGGAGAATTTTCTGACCAGTCCAATAAGAAAGCAGACATTGCATGACTTGGTTCTTGGGAATAAGGTGGCCTAAGTCAAGTGTCAGTGAGGGAGCATTTAGGTAATAGTGATCATTATCTTATGAGATTGAGAATATTTGCGGCAAAAAATGGAGAATCCAGAATCAGGATATTTAATTTGGGGAGACATGACTTCAATGGGGCAAGAATGAAACCCGACTGGATAGACTACAACCAAAGGTTGGTGACAAAACAGGAAGTGATCAATGGTCTATCTTTTCAAAAAAAAAGAGTTTGGGCATTATCAAGGTATGCTTCCTCAAATGGTAAAGGTAGGGGAAAAAATCCCAGAACACCATGTAAGAAAAAGCAGATCAGGAAACTTCTAGAAACAATAATTTGGAATACAATTAATATTCACATGGACAAATGTGCATTAATGTGAGAGAGTCAGCGTGCGTTTCTTAAGCTGGAGCTTTTTGTGGTAATACAGAGATGTGATAGGAAAATGCTATTCTTAGAATCATAGAATCTCTACAGTGTGGAAGCAGGCCATTTGGCCCATTGAGTCCACACCAACCTTCTGATGAGAATCTCACCCAGACCCACTCCTCTACCGTATCCCTGTAACCTTGCATTTCCCATGGCTAACCCATGCAACCTGCACATCCCTGGACACTATGGGCAATTTTACATGACCAATTCACCTAACCTGCACATTGTTGGACTTGGGAGGAAAAAAACCCAGACAGATATGGGACAATGTGCAAACTCCACATAGACGGTCAGCCGAAGGTGGAATCGAACTGGGTCTCTGGCACTGAGGCAGCAGTGCTAACCGCCATATTATGTGATGTACGTGGATTGACAAAAGGCATTAAGTGAAATGATTGTAAACTGAGAGGTGGACAGTGTAGAACTTCAAAAGGGCATGTTGATAGAGTGAGCAGATAGATGGCAAAGTTCAAATGTAGAAGTGTGAAGTGATGTATTTTGGGAGGAAGAACATGCAGAAACCACAAAGGGTTGCTACTCTAAAAGATATGAGGGAGCAGAGAGACCTGTATATTAAAGGTTGTAGGGCAAATGGAAAGCGTGGGTAGTTAAGCATGCAGTTTCCTGCACTTTACTAACAATTAAAACATGCAGCATGCTTGCCTTCATCAGTCAGGTTAAAACAAATACGATAGCAACATTTAAGACGCATCAAGACAGGCACACAGGCAGGGAACAGAAAGGTACGGACCATGTGCAGGCAAATGGGATTAGTTTAGAATGACATTGTGGTAAGCAGAGATATGGTGGGCTGCAAGACCTGTTCCTGAGTTGTACTGTTCTCTGCTCTCCTTGGAGAGAAGAAGGCTCAGAGGAGAATTGGTCGAAGTTTTCAAGTTCATGATTAGCCTGAGCAAAATTGACAAACAGAAACTGTGCCTGCACTTCAAAGCATCAAGAATGAGAGAGCAGAGATTTAAAATGATGCGGAAAAGACGTAAATGTGATGTGAGAAAAATCCATCTTTCACGCAGGTGAATCTCTCAGATCTGGGATGCAATGTCTGGAAGTGTGGTCAAAGCAAGTCTGGTGTAAAGGTTTAAAGTAACAGAGTAATGTTTCAAGGAGATGTGCAAGACAAGTTTCTTTTTACACAGTGGGGTAGCAGGTGCCTGGAATGTTGTGGAAGCAAGTTCAATCGAGGCATCTGGTGACTGGTTAAATAGAAGTCATGAACAGAGTCTTGGGGAAAAGGCAGGAGAATGGCACTAAGTCAAGATGATTATTCAAGAGCTGGTGCAGACAGAATGAGCTGCACCATAACAACTCGGTGATTCTATGTAACTTTATCTATTACTGATTAGATTATCACTGTTTATAGCACTAATAATGTTGAACTGAGAGGTGGACAGTGTAGAACTTCAAAAGGGCATGTTGATAGAGTGAGCAGATAGATGGCAAAGTTCAAATGTAGAAGTGTGAAGTGATGTATTTTGGGAGGAAGAACATGCAGAAACCACAAAGGGTTGCTACTCTAAAAGATATGAGGGAGCAGAGAGACCTGTATATTAAAGGTTGTAGGGCAAATGGAAAGAGTGGGTAGTTAAGCATGCAGTTTCCTGCACTTTACTAACAATTAAAACATGCAGCATGCTTGCCTTCATCAGTCAGGTTAAAACAAATAATAATGTTGAACGTGTTGAGAGGAGATCGAACACCTTTATTTAAAAAGGGAAAGAGATTAAAAATTGTAGGTTAGAGTTGAAATGCCCATCAGCCATGATTTAAATGGCGAAGTGGACTTGATGGGCCGAATGGCCTTACTTTCCACTCCTATGTCTTATGGTCTTAGCTTAACATGTTATTAGGAAAATGTTAGAGTCCGTATATAGAGTGTTATTGCAAAACATTTAGAACTGCATTGTATGGTTAAGTAGAGTCCGGATGGCTTCATGGAGGGGGAATCATGCCTGACAAATTTACTGGAATTTCTTTGAGGAGATAACAGACAGGTTAGATAAAAGGGAAGCAATGGATATAATGTATTTGGATTTCCAGAAGGCATTTGATAAGGTGCTGCACGTTAGGCTATTTCATAGACCTGATATACTAACCATTACAATGCACAGCCAGAACCGGCACCTACTGGAAGCAGCATACACCAGACCTTATAAATTCAAACCAGCATAAGACAACAGTGCCTCACAGGACACTCGACAGCACTGAGGATGTCACCTAATAAAGGAATGAAACATCTGCTATTAAACCTCCCAGCTCGATGAACACACTAACATCTACGAAGGAGCTGAATATTATATAAGTGGAGAAAGACTGCACAAGAAACAGCAGAGACGGATTTGGGAGTCCTCGTCCATGAATTACAAAAGGAATAATAGAGTCATAGTGTTGTCCATCGTAGAAATAGGTCCTTCAGCCCACCATGCCTATGCCAACTATCAAACACCAAACTGCACCAATCCCAGGCTACTGTTGGATCCATAGCACTTGGTTCATAGCCTATTACTCCGCAGCATTTTAAGTACTTGTCCAGATGCTTCTTAAATGTTATGAGAGTACCTGCCTGCACTATCCTCTCAGGCAGCATGTTCCATCGTTCTACAACCCTCTGGGTGAATTTATTTTTCTCAGATCTCCTCTAAACCACTTTTACTTCACCTTAAGCTTCTGCCCTCTAGTCTTAAACATGTCTGCCATGGGAAAAAGATTCTCACAATTGACTCTGAATATGTCTTCAAGGGTCAGTGGACTTGTACGCCAAGGTCCCTTTGTTCATCAGTACTCCGTGGGGACCTACCATTCATTGTGTATTTTCTTCCCTTTATAGACCTTCCAAAATACATCACCTCACACTTATTCAGATAAAATTCTACCTACTCGAGTTAATGGCTGATTAATATCAGACTGTAACCTGAGACCATCCTTTTCACTATCCACAATGCCCCAATTTTCGTATCATCTGCGAACTTACTAATTAAACCTTCTACATTCACATCCACATCACTAACGCACTTAACAAACAGCAAGGTTCCAAAGACCAATCCAAGTGGTTCAACACTGGCCACAGACTTCCATCACCAAAATAATCTTCCACCGTCACTCTAACTCCTATTTGCAAGCTAATTTTGGATCTGGTTTGCCAACTTTTCAGAGATCCCATGGGCTCTCTTACCTTTTGGACCAGCCTTCCATATGGGTCCTTGTCAAAAGCCTCACTGAAAGTCCATGTAAACCATATCAATGGCACTACCCTCATAAATATATTTAGTTATCTTTTCAAAAAGTTTCAATTAAATTAGTCAGACAGGATCTTTCTCTGACAAATTTATGCTGACTGTCCTTGATCAATCCCTGCCTTTCCAAGTATTGATTAATCCTGTCCTTCAGAATTTTTCCAATAATTTCCCAACTACTGTTTTTGTAAGGTGTGTTCAGGAGGGTTTCCTAACGCAGTACGTTTGACAGGCCGACGAGGGGAGAGGCCATTCTAGACTTGGTGCTCGGAAACGAGCCGGGGCAGGTATCAGATCTTGTGGTGGGAGAGCATTTTGGTGATAGTGACCATAACTGCCTCACATTCTACATAGCTATGGAGAAGGAGAGGATTAGGCAAAATGGGAGGATATTTAATTGGGGAAGAGGAAACTATGATGCGATTAGACATGAGTTAGGAAGCATGGACTGGGAGCAGTTGTTCCATGGTAAGGGAACTATAGACATAGAACATAGAACATAGAACATAGAACAGTACAGCACAGAACAGGCCCTTCAGCCCACAATGTTGTGCCGACCATTGATCCTCATGGATGCACCCTCAAATTTCTGTGACCATATGCATGTCCAGCAGTCTCTTAAATGACCCCAATGACCTTGCTTCCACAACTGCTGCTGGCAACGCATTCCATGCTCTCACAACTCTCTGCGTAAAGAACCTGCCTCTGACATCCCCTCTATACTTTCCACCAACCAGCTTAAAACTATGACCCCTCGTGCTAGCCATTTCTGCCCTGGGAAATAGTCTCTGGCTATCGACTCTATCTATGCCTCTCATTATCTTGTATACCTCAATTAGGTCCCCTCTCCTCCTCCTTTTCTCCAATGAAAAGAGACCGAGCTCAGTCAACCTCTCTTCATAAGATAAGCCCTCCAGTCCAGGCAGCATCCTGGTAAACCTCCTCTGAACCCTCTCCAAAGCATCCACATCTTTCCTATAATAGGGCGCCCAGAACTGGACGCAGTATTCCAAGTGCGGTCTAACCAAAGTTTTATAGAGCTGCAACAAGATCTCACGACTCTTAAACTCAATCCCCCTGTTAATGAAAGCCAAAACACCATATGCTTTCTTAACAACCCTGTCCACTTGGGTGGCCATTTTAAGGGATCTATGTATCTGCACACCAAGATCCCTCTGTTCCTCCACGCTGCCAAGAATCCTATCGTTAATCCTGTACTCAGCTTTCAAATTCGACCTTCCAAAATGCATCACCTCGCATTTATCCAGGTTGAACTCCATCTGCCACCTCTCAGCCCATCTCTGCATCCTGTCAATGTCCCGCTGCAGCCTACAACAGCCCTCTACACTGTCAACGACACCTCCGACCTTTGTGTCGTCTGCAAACTTGCTGACCCATCCTTCAATTCCCTCGTCCAAGTCATTAATAAAAATTACAAACAGTAGAGGCCCAAGGACAGAGCCCTGTGGAACCCCACTCACCACTGACTTCCAGGCAGAATATTTTCCTTCTACTACCACTCGCTGTCTTCTGTTGGCCAGCCAATTCTGTATCCAAGCAGCTAAGTTCCCCTGTATCCCATTCCTCCTGACCTTCTGAATGAGCCTTCCATGGGGAACCTTATCAAATGCCTTACTGAAGTCCATATACACCACATCCACAGCTCGACCCTCATCAACCTTACTAGTCACATCCTCAAAAAACTCGATAAGGTTTGTAAGGCATGACCTACCCCTCACAAAGCCGTGTTGACTGTATTTGATCAAGCCATGCTCTTCATGTGGAGACGGTTTAAGGAACAATTGTTGGGAGTGATGAGTAAATATGTCCCTCTGAGACAGGCAAGAAGGGGTAAGATTAAGGAACCTTGGATGACGAGAGCGGTGGAGCTTCTAGTGAAAAGGAAGAAGGTAGCTTACATAAAGTGGAGGAAGCTAGGGTCAAGTTCAGCTAGAGAGGATTACATGCAGGCAAGGAAGGAGCTCAAAAATGGTCTGAGGAGAGCCAGGAGGGGGCACGAGAAAGGCTTGGCAGAAGGAATCCGGGAAAACACAAAGGCATTTTACACTTACGTGAGGAATAAGAGAATGGTCAAAGAAAGAGTAGGGCCGATCAGGGATAGCATAGGGAACTTGTGTGTGGAGCCTGAGGAGGTAGGGGAAGCCCTAAATGAGTTTTTTGCTTCTGTCTTTACGAAAGAAACCAACTTTGTAGTGAATGAAACCTTTGAAGAGCAGGTGTGCATGCTGGAATGGATTGAGATAGACGAAGCTGATGTGCTGAAAATTTTGTCAAACATCAAGATTGACAAGTCGCCAGGCCCGGATCAGATTTGTCCTCGGCTGCTTTGAGAAGCGAGAACTGCAATTGCTTCGCCACTTGCGAAGATCTTTGCGTCCTCGCTCTCCACTGGAGTCGCACCTGAGGACTGGAGAGAGGCAAATGTAATTCCTCTCTTCAAGAAAGGAAATAGGGAAATCCCCGGCAATTATAGACCAGTAAGTCTCACGTCTGTCGTCTGCAAGGTGTTAGAAAGGATTCTGAGGGATAAGATTTATGACCATCTGGAAGAGCATGGCTTGATCAAATACAGTCAACACGGCTTTGTGAGGGGTAGGTCATGCCTTACAAACCTTATCGAGTTTTTTGAGGATGTGACTAGAAAAGTTGATGAGGGTCGAGCTGTGGATGTGGTGTATATGGACTTCAGTAAGGCATTTGATAAGGTTCCCCATGGTAGGCTCATTCAGAAGGTCAGGAGGAATGGGATACAGGGGAACTTAGCTGCTTGGATACAGAATTGGCTGGCCAACAGAAGACAGCGAGTGGTAGTAGAAGGAAAATATTCTGCCTGGAAGTCAGTGGTGAGTGGAGTTCCACAGGGCTCTGTCCTTGGGCCTCTACTGTTTGTAATTTTTATTAATGACTTGGACGAGGGAATTGAAGGATGGGTCAGCAAGTTTGCAGACGACACAAAGGTCGGAGGTGTCGTTGACAGTGTAGAGGGCTGTTGTAGGCTGCAGCGGGACATTGACAGGATGCAGAGATGGGCTGAGAGGTGGCAGATGGAGTTCAACCTGGATAAATGCGAGGTGATGCATTTTGGAAGGTCGAATTTGAAAGCTGAGTACAGGATTAACGATAGGATTCTTGGCAGCGTGGAGGAACAGAGGGATCTTGGTGTGCAGATACATAGATCCCTTAAAATGGCCACCCAAGTGGACAGGGTTGTTAAGAAAGCATATGGTGTTTTGGCTTTCATTAACAGGGGGATTGAGTTTAAGAGTCGTGAGATCTTGTCGCAGCTCTATAAAACTTTGGTTAGACCGCACTTGGAATACTGCGTCCAGTTCTGGGCGCCCTATTATAGGAAAGATGTGGATGCTTTGGAGAGGGTTCAGAGGAGGTTTACCAGGATGCTGCCTGGACTGGAGGGCTTATCTTATGAAGAGAGGTTGACTGTGCTCGGTCTCTTTTCATTGGAGAAAAGGAGGAGGAGAGGGGACCTAATTGAGGTATACAAGATAATGAGAGGCATAGATAGAGTTGATAGCCAGAGACTATTTCCCAGGGCAGAAATGGCTAGCACGAGGGGTCATAGTTTTAAGCTGGTTGGTGGAAAGTATCGAGGGGATGTCCGAGGCAGGTTCTTTACGCAGAGAGTTGTGAGAGCATGGAATGCGTTGCCAGCAGCAGTTGTGGAAGCAAGGTCATTGGGGTCATTTAAGAGACTGCTGGACATGTATATGGTCACAGAAATTTGAGGGTGCATACATGAGGATCAATGGTCGGCACAACATTGTGGGCTGAAGGGCCTGTTCTGTGCTGTACTGTTCTATGTTCTATGTTCTACTGACACCAGACCAACTGGTCTGTAATTACCTGGCCTGTCCCTGCTGTCTTTCCTGAACAAAAGAACTACATCAGCTAACCTCCAGTCATCTGGCACTTCACCTGTGGCAAGCAAAATACTAAATGTATCCACCAGGTCCCCAGCAATCTCCTCCCTTGCCTCCCATGCCAGAATGGGATACATCTCATTAGGCCCTGAGGATTTGCGCACCTTTATGACTGTTAAAACATCTAATACCTCCTCCTTATTAATCTTAATGTGTTCTCAAATGTCAGTATCCCAACTGAAATCCCCAGCTACAATGTCCTTCTAACGAATGCAGATGAGTATCAATTTAAGACCTCACCCACCCCCACTGGCTCATGCACAGATTGCCCCTTTGGCCTTTCGCAGGTCCCACCCTTTCCTAGTTATCCTCTTATGCTTAATATACTTTCAAAAAGCCTTTGGGGTTTTCCATGATACCACCTGCCAAAATGTTTTCTGGTCCCTTTTTGCCCTCCTAATGCCCTTTTTAAGTACCTTCCTACATTTTCTGTACTTTGGAAGGGCCTTCCCTGTTTTTAATGTGCTGTACCTGACGTATATTTCTAAAAAACTGAAAGCATCTGCAGTTCTTTTAATCAGGAATAGGAACAGAAGTTGCTGGAAAAGCTCAACAGGTTAATGTTTAGGGTTTGGTGACCCTTCCTCAGAACTTTTCCCGCAACTTTTTTTTTGTTTATGCTTCCTTTCTCCTCTTTTTCAAACCATGTGTCTTAACATCCAGGGTTTACTGAACTTGCTGCCTTTGCCGTTCGCTCGTCGAGGAATATGCTGGCCCTGAGTTCTCACTATAAGACTTCTTTTTTTAAAAAAACTCCCACTTTCCAAATGTAAACATACCTGCAAGTAGCTGCTTTCAGTCTTCGTTTGTCAGATCCTGTCTAATGATGTTGAAATCGGCCTTCCTCCAGGTTAGACATTCACTTTGGCACTATACTTATCCCTTTCCATAATAAGTATCAAATTTATAGATAGTGTCCCTATCCCCAACATGCTCATCCACGGAAACGTCAACCACTTGACCAGCTTCATTCCCTCCTGTTAGGTCCAGCACTGCCTCATCTTGAGTTGGGCTATCTGAGTCGTGACACGAAAAGCTCTTCTAGGCGCACTTTAAAAATTTCACCTTATCTAGTCCTTTCAAACTAAGCTGATCCCAGTTATTGTTAGCAAAGTTGAAATCTACCCCTGTTTCTTTCATCCCTTTCTGTGATTTGCTCCCCTATCTTCCCCTGACTCTTGGGAGGCTTACAGTATAACTCCATCAAGGTAGTCACCTAATTTAATTTGTAAGCTCTACCCAGATAGTCTCATTTTGGTGAGCCTTCTAGGACATCCTCCCTTACCACTTAACTGATGGTTTCCTTTACTGCTGATGCAATGGCCCTATCTCTCTTCTCCCCCTCTTCCCCCCCCCCCGCTTTTTTTCTCTCTCTCTCTCTTGCATGCACGCACCAGCTGTACCATGGACCGTGAAACGTCCAGTCCTGTCCGTCTTTCAGCCATGTCTAAGTGAAAGGGCAAAGGCAGGAAAGGTGACTTGAGGGATTCTCGGCTCATCCATGATCGCATTGAATAGTGGAGCAGACTTGTGCTGAATGACCTGCTTCTGCTCCTGTGTTTTATGTTCACACTGGAGAACCTTTTGTAATGGTGAGGCAGTCAGTGTAGCTGAAGCCTTACCTTTCTTTATGCGTAGAAGCATAGAGCTATCTTTACTGTTTAAAGGAGAAACCCCTAAAAAAAAAAGCAGAAATGAAGTGATATTACTATGTGACTTTATCACTTAGCAAGGTGACTGACAACGAAAAAGGAGCCACTCTGATTGGAAAATTGACCCCAAAATTCAAAACATAACCCTTGAGGAACTTTGAATCATTGACTAAATTATTTTGACTTCCTATTGGATATATGTTGCGCTAACCTGAGACTGCTAGGCCTCTTGCAGACTATCGATTTGCACACCATTTGTGGAGTTTCTCTGCTTCCTGTTTTTCCATTCTGTATACAATACCTTACATCTGAAAATATTCAGTTTCATTGTCAATTGTTCTGCCAAATTACTCATTTTGAGCTAATTCTGTGCTTTTTGGCTATCTTCACAAATTGTACTACACCTCTGTGTTTGTACCATTTGCAAGTTTGAACAATTTCCATCTACTTTTGAATTATCATTTGTGTCCCTAGTCTTTGTTCTGTCTGAATGCTAATAATGTGTGAAAGGATGATGCAGAATGATTTTTACATTCTGTCCAACCCTATACTGTACCTGTCCTGGGGCTGTTTCATGGGTACAATGTAAAAGGTGTTTTGTTTCATACCCAGCCCTTTGCCTTACCTGCCCTGGGAGTGTTCGATCGGGACTATGCAGCAGGAGCTTGTGCTGCACCTGTCTTGTCTGTGTTTGATGTGGCTTTACTCTGCAGCTAACCCCCTGCTATACCTGTCCTGAGAGTAATTGATGGGGATGTCGTAGAGGTTCCTTTATTTTCAATTTAAAATTGTAGAGGAAACTTTTGTTTTCAGTTTAAAAGAGGGTCTTTACTCTGTATCTAACCCTGTGCTCTCCCTGTCTTGCAGTGCATAATGTGCTGCCATGGAGGAAGTTTTATCTTCAGTTTAAATGCACAAAGGCAGCTTTATGCTGCATCCAACCCTGTGCTGTACCTGTCCTGGGAGTGGCTGGGGACAGTGTGGAGGGAGTTTTGCATTCAGTTTCAAAGAATCAGGAGAGCTTTACTCCGCATCTTTGGCCTATGCTCTTCCTGCCCTTGGAATCCGTGATAGGGACGATGTTGAGGAGCATTACTTCCAGTTTAAAAGATTAGGGAGAGCTTTACTGTGTATCTAACCCAGTACCGTACATGCTGTGGGAATCTTTGATGGGGACAGTGTGGAGGGATGTTTGCTTTCAGTTTAGAAGAGTAAAGATAGGGTATAAGATATACAGTAAAACTATGCTGGGGAGTACTCCAGTGATATTTATTGCACTTGATAGAAAGTATTTATCTTCAGGTCTGAATTGTCTCACTTTGTTACTGACAAAGTTCCCATATTTGTCTGACACTACCACCATCACCACCCCACCCCCACCACATTTATTTCCAGTTTGGTTTTCTTTCTGCATAGCTTTTTGGAGAAAATATCATTTTGCCGTTTGTCCTTTGGAATGCGGTGTTGAACCAGGGTTTGGCGATTTGATAATAGTTGCCTCATTTCCCCTGCCATTATAGAACTCAGTTTTCTTCTATTCTGGTCACTAAGTATGAATCCTACTCATCCACTTGCCTCTGCAATGACCGACAGCCCCATGCCATTGAAGCAAACCTGTTGAACACTGAATGGTTTGTCTGAATCATCTGTATTGTTGCTTTACCTATATTTATGATCAGAATACATTATTTGAAGTACACTTAATATGATAATATCAGACTAATGATCTTTCACGTGTTTCCTCTGAAGAGAGGAAAGCTCATTCTTAATATACAATAACAATGATTGCACTGACGAAACACAGAAAATGTTTGATTCATAATAGTATTTGCAGTATAACTCCATTCCCTGTTTACATCTTAATGCCATGTAAACCTCATTCTGTGCAGGTTAGGTGAATTGACCATGTTATATTGCCCATAGTGTCCAGGAATAGCCTAGACCCTAACTTTATCTTATTTAAAGTGTATGGTGCTGTGTTCCAGATGTGATTTGGTCACACCACTAGGCTTTAAGCAAAATTTACGTTATTCTTTGACTACAGTTAAAACACAGGCCAAAAAGAAGAATTAGCATAACTTTAACTCTATCAAAATACTTTTTAAAAAAAATTATTTAACTACTACTCGTTAAACATTCAAATATAGCAGCATCCCATAAACATGCCGTCGCAAAGGCAAATTCAGCAAAACAGATTTCTCGCACTTCAGTCTAGAAGAAGGAACACTGACAGAATGAACCTAGCAGCAGAGAGTGATCTGAATCTAGCAGCTTCAACTCCACAAATCCCACCTTCAACAACTGAAAACAAAACTAAAACTTTGGGTCTGTGTGACTCCACCCACTCATGCTTCTTCTGTCTACTTTTTTAAAAAAACTGAAAGGCAAACTAGGGCAGGACTTACACAGTAAATGGTAGGGCCTTGGGGAGTGTTGTCAAGCAGAGATACTTTAGGGGTGCAGGTTCATAGTTCCTTAAAAGTGACAAAACAGATAGGCTGGATGGTGCAGAAGGCCTTGGCATGCTTGCCTTCATCAGAAAGAGCATTATATACATGAGTTGGGACATCGTTATTGTAGCTGTTGAAGACATCGGTAAGGCCTTATGGAGTACTGCATGCAATTTTGGTCGCCCTGCTACTGGAAGGATGTTTTTTAAATTGGAAAGGGTACAAAAAAGATTTACAAGCATGTTACTGAGACTGGAAGGTTTGAATTAAAAGGAGAGACTGGCTAGGCTGAGACATTATCCCTAGATCTTAGGAGCCTGAGGGTGACCTTTGTAGATCTTTATAAAATCATGAGGGGCATAGATTAATTGAATAGCCAAGGTCTTTTCCCCCAGGGCAGGAGAGCCCAAAACTAGAGGGTATAGGTTTAAGGCGAGAGGAGAAAGATTTAAAAGGAACCTGAGGGGCAACTTTTTCACACAGAGGGTGATATGTGTATGGAATGAGCTGCCAGAAGATGTCATAGAGGTACACTGCATGGAAACGGGCCCTTCGACCCAACTTGCCCAAGCCGTCCGTTGTTCGGAATTCAAACTAGTCCCATGTGCCATGTTTGATCCATGTCCTTCCATATGTATGCCATCCATATACCCATTCAAATGTTTCATAAATGACAAAATTGAATTTACTTCCACCACTTCATCTGGCAGCCCATTCCAGACAGCCACCACCTTCTGAAATAAATTGCCCTTTTGGACTCTTGTATCTCTCTCCTCTCGCCTTAAACCTATGTCTTCTAGTTTTAGACTCCCTTACCACGGGGAAAAGCTGTTAACTATTTACCTTATCTATGCCTCTCATGATTTTATATACCTTTATAACATCACCTCCTCAGTCTTCTACACTCCAGTGAAAATAGTCCCAGCCTATCCAATCACTCTTTATAACTCAGACCTTCCAATCTAGGTAGCATCAGACTAAATCTTTTCTGCACTGTTTCTAGTTTAATATCCTTTCTGTAGTAGGGCAACCAGAACTGCATGCCAAATGTAGACTCACCAAGATCTTGTACAGCTGCAATAAAACGTTGCAACTCCTATACCCAGTGTTCTGACCATTGAAAACTAGCATGCTGAAAGCCTTCTTCACCACCCTGTCTATCTGTGACTCCACTTTCAAGGACCTGTGAACAGGGGTACAGACCCCTGGATCACTTTGTTCTATAATGCTCCCCAGGGCCCTACCATTGCCTGTGTACATCCTACCTTGTTTGTTTTACCAAATTGCAACACCTTGCATTTATCTAATTGAAACTCCATCTGCCATTCCTCTGCCCACTGGCCCAATTGGTCAAGATCCGGTTGTACTCTTAGATAACCGCCTTTACTGTGCACTATACTACCAATCTTGGTATCATCCACACCTCCTAAATTCTCCACTGAATCATTTATATAAATGATGGATAACAATAGACCCAGCACCAATCCCTGTGGCACACTGCTGGTCACAGGCTTCCAGTCTGAACAACAACCCTCTACTGCCACCTTTTGTCTTTTTGTACCCAATTTACTAGCTCTTCCTGGAAGTGGTAGAGGTGTGTACAATTACAAAATTTAAAAGACATTTGGACAGGTACATGGATAGAGGTATAGAGGGATATGGGCCAAATGTAAGCAAATGGGACTAGTTCAGTTTAGGATAGCTGAACGAGTTAGGCTGAAGTGTCTGTTTCCATGGTATATGATGCTGTTTATTCTATTTACTCTCCTTTCCATGGAGCAGACACCTTGGCACCAGATTTACAATACCTCTCTTCTAGAGAAACAGAGCAAATCCATTGTAAAGGCATAGTTTGTCACAACATGCCTGGGCATTTGAAAAGGACTAGATTAGTGGGAACTTTACTATATATATTTAATCCCCTGCTGTCCCTGTCCTGTGGGCGTTTGTAGGGGACAGTGCAGGGGGGAGCTTATCTCTGTAACTAACTCTGTGCTTCTGCTTGTCCCTGTCCTGGTAGTGTTTGATGGGGTCAGTATGGAAGAAGCTTTACTTTCAATTTGAGAGAGTAATTTGGATAAGTACATGAATAGGAAAGGCCTGGAGGGATATGGGCCAAACACAGGCAAGTAGGGCTAGTTTAGTTTGCGAACATGGTGGGCATGGGCTAGCAGAACTGAAGGAAGTATTTCCATGCTGTTGACTCCGTGTAGCAGGTGTTTTACTCTTTATCTAATATCCCCACTGCTGCTCCTGTCTTGGGAGTTTTGATCATGATATTGTTGAGGGAACTTTACTTCCAGTTTACTTTAAGTTTAAAACAGTTGAGGTAGCTTTATTTGCAGTTTAAGAGAGTAGAGGAGACCTACTGTACATCTAACCCCATGCTATTCCTGTCCTAAGAGTGTTTGATGGGGACAGTGTACAAGAAGCTTTACTTTCTATCTGACTCCATGCTGTATCTGATCCTCAGTGTATTTGATAGAGGTAGTGTCAAGAGAGCTTTAATTTCGGTTTAAAAGAGTAGATGGAGCTATACGCTATATCTAACTGCATACTGTACCTGCCCTGGAAGTGATTAAAGAGGACAGTGTTGAGGGGCTGTAATTTTTGTTTCGAAATATCGAGGGACCTTCTGTCTGTCAGTGCTGTACCTGTCCTACGAGATGGTGACTGTTGCTCTGTATCTCGCTGCATGCTGTCCTTGTCCTGAGTGTGTCTTATGGGGGACAAGTGGAGAAAGAGCATTTTAGTTTCAAAGACAAGAAGCAGCTTTACTTTCAGAATAGGGGAAACTTCCATTTCAGGTTTAAAGCTACCTCTATATTCTTTTCTCTACATCTAACCCCATGCTGCACCAGGTTCTGGGGGTATTTAATGGAGACAGTGTCAAGGAAGCTGTATGAATCATAGAACAGAATTATAGAATCCATAAAGTGTGGAAACAAACAGGCCTTTCGGCCCAACAAGTCCACACCGACCCTCAGACGTCCCACCCAGATCCATCCCCCTATGACCCACCTAATCTACACATCCCTGAATACTTTGTCATTTTAGCATGGCCAATCCACCTAGCCTGCACATCTTTGGACTGTTATAATGACCAATTGCATTTATTATCCACAGCTAGAGGTACGACATGGTGTTATATACAAAGTAAAACTCTCCCTTCACTGTCACCATCAAACACTCCCAGAACAAGTATAGCATGGGATTAGATGCAGAGTAAAGCCCCTCTACATTGTGCCCATCAAATACTCCCAGGTCAGGTACAGCACAGGGTTAGATGCAGTTTGAGAGTAGAGAAGCCTTACTCACCAAGTAGGGGTGACACGGTAGCTCAATGGTTAGCACTGCTGCCTCACAGTGCCAGGAACCCATGTTCAATTCCAGCCTTGGGTGACTGTCTGTGTGGAGTTTGCACATTCTCCATGTATCTACATGGGTTTCCTCCGGGCGCTCTGGTTTCATTCCACAGTCCAAAGATGGATTGGCCATGCTAAACTGCCCATAGTGTTCAAGGATGTGTAGATTAGGGAATGGATCTGGGTGGGATGCTTTGAGGGTTGGTGTAGACCTGTTTCTACACTCGGGACTCTCTGGACTCTATGGATATAACGGATGAAACTAAGTGGGATGAATGCATCCTTTCAAAGGCCAACTACAGGCAGTGTGGCTTGGAATAAGGAAAATGTTTTATTAACTGACTGCCGGGTGAAGGTCAGAATCTAGTTTGGGAAGCTCTTGAGACATGAAATGAGCAAAATTGCATAGGAAGGAGGATATTTAACTGAATGGCTGAGATTCCTCTTGTGCAACATGTATTTTACTTATCATTATTTCCACTTAATTTGAATAAATCTGTCAGGTGCAATAGCTTCAAAATATTTAGGCCTTGCACCATTTTAACGGATTATCAGCACAAATTTAATTTTTAACTTTGCTTAAATGTTGCTGGCCAGACTAACATTTCTGCCAATTACTTCCGGTAAGTCGTGGTGAGCTGACTTCTTAAATTGCCTCAGTCTGGGTTGTGGAGATACACCCACAATGCTATTAAGGAGGGAGTTCCAAATCAGGAAATTCAGTGGCTAGGAGGGGAACCTATAGATGTTGGAATTCCCATGCATCTACTGCTCTTTTCTCTCCAAGTAATTGAGGTTTATTGTGTGCATTAAATTTAGGTATATATTGAAATTCACTAAAGCTCTTTAGACAGTACTGTTGACCACTACTGTCTAGAAAGACAAAGCCAGGAGATGCAGGCAGTGGTGTTCCCATGTAACTTGCCCTCCAAACCACTCACCTTCCTGACTAAGAAACATATCGCCATTCCTTCAGCGTTGCTGAGTCAAAATCCTGGAACTCCTTCCCTAACAGCATTGTGGGTCAACCTATAGCACATGGACAGCAGCGGTTCAAGAAGGCAGCTCACCACCAGCTTCTCAAGGGGATAGGTAATAACTGCTGGCCCACACAGTGACGTCCACATCTCATGGACAATTTGTTAATCAAAGGTTGGTAGAGACGTTTGATAATTACCTAAGCATGTATAAGCACACTTATTGACGCTAGTCTGGGAGTAGCGTTACTGGCTAGAAACTTGTAGTGTTTCACTCTGTGAGTAAAGTTAAATTGAATAAATGTTGACTTGTGGTGTGCTACTTCTTCATCTGGCTCTTAGGGAGTTGACATGTTAACAGAGAATAACTGCCTACACGTAAAAATTGGAAACTCTGAAAAATATTCAGGTCGAAGATTAAATTGAAGTAGCTTTTGTGAAAAATGACTGAAAAGAAAATATAAATTGTAAGGATATAAAAACCTACTGAGGTTCTCAGAGTCTGAACCTTATGACCAGTGGGAAAATGAAGTGAACCCTAAAAAGCTGATCTAAAACCCACATAGTCATTAGGCTTTTTCCAGATACCTGAGTAACAATGGGGTCTGTCCTCAAGTTTATCTGCAGAAAATAATTTTAAAACAAACTGTTGGGTTAAAAAAAAGCACTTTTAGCTGCTGTTGAACTTTTGAGTGATGATAAGCTCTTTGTCCAGTATACACAAAGCTTCTCAGCTCTCTTGCACAGGTCTCAATTAAAATTAGTTTGGATTTGCGTTCCTCCAGATGACTCTTCAGTTCCAAAGAAGCATTATTGGACTTGAAACATTAACTATATTTATCTCTCCACAGATGCTGCCAGACCTACTGAGTTTTTCCAGCACTTGCTGTTTTTATTTCCCCCAGATGATGCATGTCATTACATCGTTGTAAAGTATGCTGCCCGGTATCCATAAACATCAACTATGATTCTTCCCACCTCCTCAATTTCAATGTGGTGTAGCAAATGTAGCAGTAACAAGTTGTGAATGTTGTATTTATATAATAAACTGAATATCTTCAAGGTGATTCAAAGAAGGATTAAGAAACAAAATTTGACTAATTCACTCAGGTAGATATTAGGTCAGATATTCAGAACTTTATGTGCAGATAGGTGTCTTAAAAGAGGTGTTTTCAAACTTGTCACCTAGGTAGCTTAAGGCATGACCACTGTTGTTTGAGCAGTTATATTTGGGAATCCATAAAAGACCATAATTTAGAGGAGCACAGAAACTGGTAGGTTGTAGGAACTGTAGAAATTTAGATGGAGGGTACGGAAGATGAGGTCATGGAAGAATTTGAAAGCGAGGATGATCATGTTAAAATCAAGCTGTAGAATGAGAGGGAGTCAATCTAATTAAGTGAGCACAAGTGTGATAGGGGAACTGGACTCTGAGTTAAGACACAGGGAACAGACTTTTGGATGACCGTTCAAGTTCACAACAGGTAGAATTTGAGCACGCTCCTGGAGTATGTTGGCATAGTCCATTCTTCAGTAGTGATTCTTGAATTCTTTCAATTGAAGGAGCCCTTTTCAAATGGGTTAGTAATCATGGAGCCTCCCCCATCTGAATTATGATACCATATAATATTAATAGATCATAGAATCCCTACACTGTGGAAAGAGGCCTTTCAGCCCAACAAGTCCACACTGACCCTCAGAGCATCTCATCCAGACCCATTCTCACTATAACCTGCCTAACCTGCACATCCCTGAACACTACAGGTAATTTTCTATGGCTAATCTACCTAGCCTGCACATCTTTGGACTGTGGGAGGAAACCAGAGCACCCATAGGAAAACCACACGAACACTGGGAGAATGTGCAAACTCCACACAGACAGTCGCCCAAGGTGGAGGTATCAAAGCTGGGTCCCTGATGCTGTTAGGCAGCAGTGTTAACCACGAAGCCACCATGCCACCGCATGGTTTAGTATAAATGTTCTGCAGGCAAATTGTATTTCAATAATGCTTTTAATGAAACATATTCACCGATTTCAATGAAATGAGTATGTCTGCTTCCCACTGCAGCAGCTGCCTTCCTTTGCTCTAAGAGGGCAGAACACAATAGATTGGGAGAACAGAGAGAACATCCACCAGGGAAAAAGCAGAGAGAGCACCACAGAGAGCAAGAGGGGAACAAGGGTGTGAGGACCACACCTGTAAGCACAGTTCACTTATGTACTCTCCATCAGATTGGATTGAACTACATTTCTCAAACAGAAAGCAAATCCCTGTAAACAACATTTTTACTTTTTGAATTAAAAGCTAAAAATTATTCAACAATTTGAATTAGATTATTTAAAAGCAGCAATCTAGAAGTGTGGTGCGCAGCATTAAAATGTCATGGCTTAAATATGATCGTTTTCCTTTCCTAACATGTCCATAGTCTGAGAATAAAGGCTTACAAAAATGTTATTGCTCTTTGTTCTAGACTCTTAAAGAGAATAACAAGATCCATGATGAAGAGCAACAATTGGCGCTGTTCAAACACCTGAGACATTGAACAAATGTCAGTTACCAAACCTCTCAGCACCACCTGTAGGGTTCTTGGCCAATGTGACAACAGTGCCTACACTTCAAAAGTACTTTTTCTTAATTCACTGCACCTGGGATGTGGGCATTGCTGGGTTGACCGGCATTTATTGCCTACCCTGAGTTGCTCTTGAGAAGGTGGTGAGCTTTGAAATGGAATGGCTTGGAAATGCCTTGGTACACCCTGGGATTGTATATTATGTCATAAGAAGCGCAGGATTAGATCATTCAGTCCAACAAGCTTGCTCCATTGTTCAACAAGGTAACCTATCTGACTGTAGCTTTAACTCAATGTTTCTACCTGTCCCTCAAATTTCTTGGCTCTTTGTCGATCTGTCTAACTCAGCTTTGAGTAAATTCAATGATCCAGCCTCCACTGTTCAATGGAGTAGAGAATTCCAATGACTAATGACCACCTAAGAGAAGAAGTTCCTTCCATCTGTCTTAAATGGGAAACTTTTGTTTAATACAGTGTCCTCTAGTTCTAGATTCCCCCACAAGAGGAAAAGTCTTCTCAGCACCCACCCAGTCGAGTCTTCTCAGAATCTTGGGTGTCAAGAAGATAGCCTTTAATTCTTTTAAACTCTAGTACATATAGCTCCAATCTAATCAGCCTTTCCTCACACGACAAACTCTTCATTGCAAGAATCCACCCAGTGAACTGAACTGCTTTCAATGCAAATAAGGAGACCAAAGATGCCAACAGTACTCTAGGTATGGTCTTAGCAATGCCCTGTACAGTCTTCATTGTTTTTATGCTCTATTCCCCTTAGGATAAAGGCTAACATTCCATTTCTCTTCCTGATTACTTGCTATGCCTCACTTTTTGTAATTTCTTCCGTCTTTCATTGTGAGCATTGCAGGAAAGGCCAGCAACTATTGTCCGAATTGCTCTTGAAATGAGGGGTTTGAGCAGCCAATTCAGGGGGCAGTTAAGAGTCAGCCACATGCAGGCCAGACCAAGTGAAATTAGCAGACTTCCTTTGTTAAAAAGGATGAATGAACCTGATAGGTTTTGAAACAATTGATCGTTCATGGTCACCAGTAGTAAAGATAGCTTTCAATTTCAGATTTATTCGTTGTATTTGAATTCTATCAGGTTTTATGATGTGAATAGAGCCATGCCCCTAGAGTCTCTGAATTGTTAACAAAAACAGAAATTGATGGAAAAGCTCAGCAGGTCTGGCAGCATTTGTGGAGAGAAATCAGAGCTAACGCTTTGCATCTCGTGACCATTCTGAGGAAGGCCTAGCAAATGTTAACTCTGATTTCTCTCCACAGATCCTGCCAGACTTGCTGAGCTTTTCCAGCAGTATCTGTTTTTGTTTCTCATTTTCAGCTTCCACAGTTCTTTCCGTTTTCCTCTAAATTACTAGTCTGGTTTGTGACTAGCCACCAACTACCCCCATCTAACCGTTATTCATGTACAAGGACATTCAGATCCCTCTACAATGCAGCATTCTGCAACCTCTCTCAATTTAAATAATATTGTGCTTTTCTGTTCTTCTTGCCAAATTGGACAACTTCACAACTTCCCACATGATACTTCATTTGGCTCATTTATTTTCCACTCACTTTCCCTCATTATATCACTAAAAGTTCTCTTCTTAGAGAACAAAGTTTGGAGCTGGATGAACACAGCAGGTCAAGCAGCATCTTAGGAGCACAGAAGCTGACATTTTGGGCCTAGACCCTTCATCAGAAATCTCCTGTTATTCTTCTTACAACTTATTTTCTTACCTATCTTTGTATCCTCCTAAAATTTGCTCACAATGCAGTCAGTCCTTTCATCTGCATCATTACTGAAGCTTGTAAATAGCTGAGAACCCCAGCACTGATTCCCTGCAGCACACCAATTGTTATCGTTCGACAACTTAAAAATGACCTTTTTATCCCTGCCCTCTGTTTCCTGTTTGTTCACCAATTTCTAATTTCTTGAAGCAGTGCAGAATTCAGTGTTGTGTAGTTGACTGGGTGAGTGGTATGAACTTTCAATAGATTAGTTACCATTGACTGTCCAGGCTATTTTAGTTTTTAAGCCAAAGTATGTTGCTACAGGCCTCCCTGTGAACAGACTGCAGGTAGAAGTGTGTGAACGCAAAGTGCCCGTGACATGTTTGGCCACTTCGTGTGAATACAGTCAAATACAGTGGATTTTCTTTTTGTCATCCATTCATGGGACATGGATATTGTGGGCCAGGCCAATATTTATTCCCCATCCCTAATTGCCCAAAAGGCAGTTCAGAGTCAACCACATCATTGCGGGATTGGAGTCACCTGTGGGCCAGACCATGGAAGGATGGCAGATCTCCTTCCCTAAAGGACAATAGTGAATCGGGAGAGATTTCCCTGACAATTGGCAGCAGTTCATCATTAGACTCTTAATCCCAGATTTTTGTTGAATTTACATTCCGCCATACGTCAGGGCAGCGTTTGAACGTGGGTCCCTAGCACTTCACCTGCGTCACTGGACGAAGCCTAGTGTTAATACCAGTAGACCATTTCCTCCCCAAAATAGAATTTGGTGCTCAGCTGCATGGGTCTTCAAAATGTTGCAAACAGGTGCACAAAAAAACCTAGATAGCTAATGGAATGCTGGCTTTTATGTCTACGTGACTGGAGTACAAGAATGTGAAAGCTATGCTGCAGTTATGCAAAACTCTGGTTAGACTCTACTTGGAGCATTGTGAGCAGATCTGGACACCACAGCTTAGGAAAGATATATTAGCCTTGGAGGGAGTACAATGTAGGTTTACAAGAATGATACCTGGACTTCAGAGGTTCATTTATGTGGAGTGATTACACAATTAGGCCTCTGATCTGATCGCAGTCATCAAGATATTAACAGGAGCAGACAGTTTAGACAAAGATAAACAATTTCCGCTAGTTAGGGATTCTGGAACTAGGAGGCTTAGTCTAAGAATCTGGGCCAGTTTATTCAGGAGAGATGTTTGGAAGCACATCTACATGCAAAGAGTAGTGGATGTTTGGAGCTGTGTTCCACAAATAGCAGTGGATGCAGGACCAGTGTTTCGTTTTAAATCTGAGACAGATAAGTTTTTGTTAAGCAAAGCTATAAAAGGGTATTGGTCAAGGCCGATATATGGAATTAGGCCTTGATCAACCATGATCTCATTTATAGGTGCAACAGACTTGAGGAGCTGAATGGCCTACTACTGTTCCTGTGGTTCCTATGTTTCTGTGTATGCACAGTGTTATAGTATCGTGTCATCAGTTGGTGATAATGTGCATGCATGATGAACAAAGCCATATATTTGACATGGTGGTGCTAAGAATGGGGATGATTGTGCTATTGCTGCAGCACTTGCCATTGAGATAACTGAGCCAACAGGAGGTTGAAGCTCCTGTAGAAGCTTGACTGTCCTGGTCCGCAGTCGAGCAAGAGTCGGACTATTTCAGTCCAGCTTTTGGAGAAGTTGTGGGAGAAGGTATATCCAAAGAATAAGAAAAAAAATGAAGTAATGCTTGTGCACAAATTGTAGGATTGGATGAAGAAATGAGAGTTTCAAGTTGTGGGAGGTATTCTAAATCTTCACAGCTGTAAGAAGTTTCTGATTCTTAAGGCTACAAAATCTACTTGTCATTTTTTACGTGTCAAAAACAAAGTCATGAACTGTAATAATTCTCCCTGTCCCTCCCCAAATTTTGGATATGCTATCAGAATAAAGCAATGATGTAATTTCAAGTGTTTGCCTGCAATCATGAAGGTATTGGAGCATCTTGGCCAAACTAATTGACTTTAGCTAAGTGTTGTCAAAAAGTGACACATTGCGCTGCGATCTGCTGAAACCATCTTCCAAACTAGCAAGTACAAGACTGAGACTTTTGGGTTATCACTGCTGATGTACTTTACTACTTTGCTTTGTCTGCAGCCCTGGCCACGGAAAGGATGCAACTGGTTAAAACAGAACTCAAAGTCAATTTATCAACCAATCACATGACAGTTATTTACAGGGTTGCTGAAACCTCCAAAATGGATGGTCAGTGCAAGTTAAAGATCTTTCACAATTATGCAAAATTAAGGCATTAAGAGCAGGGTACGTGCAAAAGATGGAGAGGTAACAGTTCTTTCTTAAAAAGAGCACCTGTGGTGTATGAAGTTCTGTTTCACTGGGGAAAGGATACTGAGCAAATCTTTATAAATAAAAAAATTAGAAACCTGACAAACCCCCAGAACCTGGTGGACTTCATCCCAGGATCTTCATAGAAATGACTTTTGAGATAGGTGTACTCATTTTAATTCTCCGGATATCTCCAGATTCTGGGAAGATCTCATCAAATTGGAAAATAACAGATGTAACTCCTCTTGCCAAGAAACGAAACTATAAGGGTGCTTAGCCAACATCTGTCATCATGAAAATACCAGGAACATTTTTAAAAGAAATTAACGCACGACACTTTGAGTTCTTTGAGGAAGTCACAAATAGCATAGATAAAGGGAAACTTGGAAGTAATGTGCTTGGATTTCCAAAAAGCATTCGATAAGGTGCCATATCAAATGTCACTGCATCAAATAGGTATGTAGAGAGTAGGGGCAGATGTATTCCATTCAGCCCTTCAAGCCTCTTCTGACACTCAGAGGATCAGCCATGATCATACTATCTTAATTTTATGTTCTTCCTTACTCCCCATATCCCTTGATGCCTGTTTAAATCCGAAAGAAAACGGTGTCTTTCTTGAATATATTCAGTGACTTGGCCTCCACAGCCTTCTGTAGTAGAGAATTCCACCAGTTCACTATCCTTCACATAAAGAAATGTTTCTTCATGCCCGCCCTAAGCGATCGACTGCGTATTGTGAGACTTTGTTCCTTGGTTCTCAAATCTCCCATCAGGAAAACATTGTCCCTCCATCTAACATGTCCAGCACTGTTGGAATTTTATATGTTTCAATCAGGTTCTGCTCTTATTATAATAAACTCTAGTGAACATCCAGTCAAACCAATATTCCCTCATAAGACAGTCCTGCCATATCTGGTGTCACCCGAGTGAGCCTTACTGCCCTCCCTCTATGGAAGGCATGTATCCTGTCTGAGGTAGGGAGACCAAAACTGCGCACAATAATCCAGGTGTGGTCTCAACAAGGATCTGTATAACACACCACCTTCTGAAGTCAAAGAGATCAAGGTGGGGTTAACATATTGGCATAGAAAGAGGATTGGATAGACTACTGGAAACAGACTGTCAAGATAAATGGGTCATTTTCAGCTCGATGGAATATAATGTGCAGCATGCCACAGTGCTGGTATCTCAACTGTTTACAACTTATATCAAATATATGAATGAAGAGTCCAAAAGTACTGTTGCTAAATTTGCTGATGACGCAAAGGTAGGTAAGAGAGCGAGTTGTGAAGGAAACATAAGGAGGCTGCAAAGGAATATAGATAATTTGAGATATTGAGAAATTGAAGATCTGCTAGATGTAGTATAATGTGGGGAAAACCTGAAGTTGTATATTTTGACAGGAAATGTGACAAAGCAGCAGATTATTTAAAGGGAGACAGACGGTTGAATGTTGGGGTATTGAAGGGTCTGGATATCCTTGTACATAAGTCACAAAAAGTTGGTTTGCTGGTACCGCAAGAGATTGGGAAGGCAAATGGAGTGTTGTCATTTATTGCAAGAGGGATAGCATAGAAAAGTAGAGAATTTTGCTACAGTTGTACAGGGTGTTTGTGATCTCACATCATGGAACCATACAGTACAGAACAGCCCCGTCAGCTCAGCAAGTCTATAGTACCAAAAATACACTAAATCGACAATCATCCCACTTTCCAGCACTAGGACCATAGTCATAGTCTTCTGAGTACTCTTAATAGTGAGGTTACCCGCTTCAACTACCCTCCAGGCAGTGTATTTCAACCTCCTACCACACTCTGGTTAAAAAAGATTTTTCCGCTTGCCACCTCTAAATCCCCTTTCACCTTAAAAGTGTGCCCCCTTGTTATTGATGCTTCAGCTCAGGGGTATTGTTGTCTTCTATTCACCCTGTTCAAGCCCCTTCGACCTCAGTCAGGCCCCCTCTCAACCTTCTTTGCTCCAAAGACAACAACCCAAGCTTATCTTGTCTCGTTTCATAGCTAAGATGTGCCATCCCAAGCAATGTCTGGAGTACTGTGTACAATTTTGGTCTCCTTATTTATGAAAGGATATAATTGCATTCAAAGCTGTTCAGAAAAGCTTCGTTCGACTGATTCCTGGGCTTATTTTAGGAAGTAACGTTAGGCAAATGTGGCCTGTATTCATTGTGTAGTGATTGTAATGAGGTCAACCAGGTGGATATCGCAAAATACTGTTTTCCTGGGTTGGGGCTGTTATTCTGATCCAATCAGGGAACCCTGGCTGATGTATAAGAACAGGAGCGTCAGTCATCCAGCTCAATTTGAAAGCTGGCTCTGAGGGTGGTGGAGCAGAGTCAAAGACTTTCCAGGTGTAACTAAAAGGTGACTTGGTGACAGGATACTGGCCTCTATGATGTTCTTACAGTGCTAATGAGAGAAAAGCATCCTCCTGAAAGAATTCACTCATAGCAGTCGTCTTTGAGTTGAGGTAAGAGTTTCTCGCATCATCCTATTATTTGGGAAGCTTGACTCATTCAATCCTATCATCGAAGACTATGGCCTAGTATGTGGAAAGAATGTGTTATTTTCTTGTGAGCAAATGACTTTAGGAAAGATGAAAAACAATGAGTAATTTTCCTGACAGCTGGTGGGCCCGCAGCAGTTTTGGTTATTAGGAGCCCTACCTTCCCTGAGGGAAAGGTGCTAAAACCTTTCAACAGTTGATGGATTTAGTTCAGGAATATTATCATAAGACCATAAGACATAGGAGTGGAAGTAAGGCTGATGCTAAGCCTCCTCTAATTCGTAGATACTATCAGTTTTACTCAGCAATCCGAGAACCAGGAATTCGTATTAGGAATTTGGACTAGGTTAAGATGATTGGCAGAGTCATGTGACTTTGTTTTAACCCTTAATGAGATGCTGACAGACTGTTAAGTATGTGGGATTAATGCTGTAACGATGTAAAAGCATCTACTAGTTGAAGCCCGACTGAACTTCAAACAGACACTACAACAGGCTTTATCATAAGAAAATGCGGCAAGTGTGGTATTCCGATGGAAGCGGCCACCTGCGCCAGTCCGACTGAGCTTGCGGAACACCACTTGAGTGAATGCAATTGCAAAGCATCACTCAGGACATACCCTGAACAGGGGGACTCTAGGTCAGCCCACAGCAAAACCCCAAAACAAAGCCAAGCTTCGGCCAAACAGTTAAAATTTTTTTCAGGACTGGGCTGGCAAGCCATTGTAGCTGCTGCTGATATGTGGACTTGAGACAGCAAAAGAGTTCCATGAGACCTAAATTGAGTAGTGGAAGTCATTGGCAAGTATCCAGGAGAGTGTACACCGTGGAAAGTCTGCCTACATCTGGTTTGGAACAAATAAATTGCTTAGCAACATTCAAATCAGAATCAATCAAAATGAACATCTGGATAAATGGTCAACTGGTTATATTGGAGGTGGTTGCCAGTGTAGCGGTTTCACTGATTGCATAGCTAGTCTTTAAGAAAAATTGTTCTGAACTCCAATACTTCAGTTTGTACAAGGCCTCAACTCAACTGAGAGCTTACACTGGAGAACCTTTACAAATTCAGGTTACAACTTCAGTTCCAGCCTCTTGTGAGAAGCAACTGATTCACTTACTACAGATTGCAGTAAAATGTTTGGGCTCAATGGGGAAAAATTGGTTGAGAAAGAATCACCGAGATTCATTCAACATTTTTCGATTAGAAAATGGCTGCCTGACTGAATGCCTAATTAAATATCCAGAGAATTTTCAGGAAGGTCTAGGAACTATCAAAGGAGCCAAGGACGCCATATATGTTGACCAGAAAGCAATTCCACGATTCTGCAAGGCCTTGCCCAGTGCCATATGCCTTACGGGCAAAAGAAGAAGCAGAAAATCAGAAGGCTGGAAAGCAAAGGAATCATCAAACCGGTCCACTTTGCAGAATGGGCAGCACAGGTTTAACGGATTGCAAGGTTCATCAGATTGGTTCGCCTTTGCACGGATTCTATAAACAAACAGTAGACTGCTTTTTGCAGCTGGATAAATACTGAAGCCCTCGTGTAGAAGATTTATACACAAAGTTGGCAGGGGGCTGTCCATCACAAAGCTGGACATGGTCCAGGCATACTTGCAATTGCGATTAAATGAGGATTCCCAGACATATGCTACAATTAATACCCATATGGTTTTGTACCAATATATGAGATTGCAATTTAGGACATTGTTAGCCTGTGCAGTTTTTCTGCGGATGGCTGACCTCAGGTTGTCATTTTCCAGATGATGTGCTAATAACAGGGAAGACCAATCAAGAACACTGAGAGAACTAGGACATTAGACCTTAGATATTTCTTCCAGGTAGGCATGTGACTTAGAAGGGAAAATTGTCTCTTCCAGGCACCCCAAGTGACCTGCTTGGACTACAGAGTCGATAAGCTTGGGTTAAACCCATTGCAAGATACAGTAAGCACAATCAAAGGTGCTCCTGCTCCGATGTCTGCACCAGAACCCATGTCTTTTCCTGGGCTGGTGAACTATTATGGAAAGTTCAGACATAATCTAACCTCCATCTTGTCTCCTTTAGCATCAATTCTTAAACAAGGGGCAGCCTTGGAAATAGTTGTGTAGCCAAGCCATAACTTTGATTTATTGTCATGTGTACTGAAATACAATGAAAAGCTTTGTTTATGAGCGATACTGGCAGATCACAGCAAGCACAGGATGTACAGATCAAAAAGACTTAGAGGCATACAGGTTACATTGCAGGTTATATTACTTTAGGCTAGAGTCCATTCAACAGTCTGATAATGAACGAAGCTGTTCTTGAACCTGCTTGTGCGTGTGTTCAGGCTTCCGTGTTTTCTGCTTGACGGAAGAGGTTGTAGGAGGTCATTACCAGCGTGCGATGGGCCTTTAATGTTGGCCGCCTTACCACAGCAGCGAGCTGTGTAATTAGAGGCCATTGATGGAAGGTTGGCTTCCGTGATGGTCTAGGCTGTGCACACCACCTTTTGTAGTTTCCGAAGGCCCTGGGCGGAGCAGTTGCCATACTTGGCTGTTATGCACCAGGACAGTATGCTTTCAGTGGTGCATCTGTAGAAGTTGGTGAGAGACCTTGTGGACATATCAAATTTCCTGAGCCACCTGAGGAAGTAGAGGCGTTGTTGTGCCTTCTTGACTGTCACATTTACGTGAGAAGTCCAGGACAGGCCATTGGTTATCGTCGTTCCGAGGAACTTGATGCTGTTCAGGGAAGTGAGGAAACAGTTTTCAGACGTTTCATCACCATTCTAGGTAACATCATCAGTGAGCCTCCGATGAAGCCCCTGGATGTGAGTTTGCTCGCTGAGCTGGAAGGTTAGTTTTCAGATGTTTCGTCACCATTCTAGGCTCACTGATGATGTTACCTAGAATGGTGACGACGCGTCTGAAAACTAACCTTCCAGCTCAGCGAGCAAACTCACATCCAGAACCTCAACCTGAGCTACAAATCTTCTCAAAACTCGCTAGTGAAGAAACAGCTATCATCCTCTAATGTGTTGGTACACCATGATCCCAAGCGAGATCTGGTATTGACATGTGATACCTCCCCGTACAGCATCGAAGTAGTATTAGCTCATAGGTGGTCCAATGGGGAAGATCATCTAATAGCATGCCATCCAAGACTTTGACCAATGCAGAGTGTAAATACTAAGGTTTTAGAGTAGATTTGTAGCTTGGATTGTGGATGTTGTGGTGGTTTTGCTCGCCGAGCTGGTTTGTTGTTCTGCGGATGTTTCGATACCCTGCTGGGTAACATCCTCAGTGCAGCCTCCGATGAAGCGCCGTTGTTTTTTCCCGTCTGTTATTTAAACTCTGGTGCATGTTGAGCTGGATTACCTCACTTCCAGTTTTCCTTGGCACTGGAGTGTAAATGGGGTTGAGCTCTGTGTTTATTGAGGGCTTTCTTTGTGGAGTACCAGGCTTCTAGGAACTTCTGTGCTTATCTCTGCTTTGCTTGTCCCAGTATCTTGGTGTTGTCCCAGTTGAATTGGTGGTTCTCCTTGTCCATGTTGATAGAGGTGAGTGAGTATTGGTTATGTATTTTTGTAGCCAACTGATGTTCGTGTACCCTTGTTGTTAATTTTCTTCCTGTTTGTCTGATGTAGTGTTTGTCACAGTCTCTGCAGGGAATCTTGTATATGACATTATATGACTACACCAGGGAGAAGAAGAGTACCTCTTCTACGTATTCAAAGACAATGGATACCTAAAAATCTGGTTCAGAAGATGCTTATGACACCAACGACACCATGAATACACTACATGCCCTGACACACTCATCACACTACTTTACATCAGGAACACATCTGAACTGACCACAAGACTCCTAAGACCACTGGGCATCAGAGTAGCACACAAACCCACATCAACCATAAGACAACTGCTCACCCGAACCAAAGATTCATTACCTACTATGGACAGGACCAATGTCATATACAAAATTCCCTGCAGAGACTGTGACAAGCACTGCATCGGACAAACGGGAAGGAAGTTAACAACAAGGGTACACGGACATCAATTGGCTACAAAAATACACAACCAATACTCACTCATCTCTATCCACATGGTAAGGAGAATCACCAATTCGACAGGGACAACACCAAAATCCTGGGACAAGCAAAGCAGAGACAGGCATGGGAATTCCTAGAAGCTTGGTACTCCACGAAGAAAGCCATCAACAAACACATAGAGAACGACCCCGTGTACACTCCACGACAAAGGAAAACCGGAAGTGAGGTAATCCAGCTCAATGGACCCCAGAGTTTAAAAACCAAGCAGGAAAACAATGGTACTTCATCGGAGGCTGTGTTGATGATGTTACCTAGCATGATAATGAAACATCTGTGAACTGATGAACCAGCTCGGCAAGCCAATCAACTGCAAGAGTGTAACTATGCCTAGATAGAGAAGGAAGTTTTGGCGGTCACGTTTGGAGTGAAGAAGTTCCAACAACACCTTTACGGATGGAAATTTGTAATAATAGCAGACCACAAACCCCTGCTAGATCTACTTAAAGAGGATAAGGCAATGCTGCCCATAGCTTCAGACTGAATTCAGCAGTAGGTTCTATTTCTGAGTGTTATAATTACAAGTTAGAACGCTGCCCAGGAGGCCAAGTATTAATATTAATTTCATTCAAAATATTGAATTTGGACACACTTATCCTGTCATACATAGACATACATTTAGACTGTCAAGCCTGTGCTGCCATACCTACTGGCAGAAACACCACTCATGGTTAACACCACTGGAAGAGTCCAGTTTTAAATTTTCTGGACATACTTCCAGTCGCAACTGACAGTATCAGACTTTGGACATAGAAAGATCAGGTCCTGGCAAAACTGAAACAATTGGTGTTGATGGGGGAAACCGAAGGGTTGTCATAATCAGAATCTTTTTAGACCCAAAGACGCCAGGTCACAGTAGAGGATGGCATATTATTATGGGGAACAAGAGTGATTGCCCTGAGAAAAGGTCGCTGTCAGATACTGGCTGAACTCCAACAGGATCATCCAGAGGTTTCCCTAATGAAGATGTTGACGAGACCTTATGTTTAGTAGCCAGGATTGGACGCAGACATGGCCGTATTGGTAGGGCAGTGTCCGTTGTGTCAGCAAGGACAAAAATTACTGCCAGCAAGCAAGCTCCCCCTCATTAATGGGAATATCCGGGTAAACCCTAAACTTGGTTGCATATCGACTTAGCAGGACCTTCCATGGGCTCAATGTTCTGAATCATTATTGACACCCATTCAAAGCATCTGGACATGCAAAGAGTTCATTCGTCAAACGGGGATGACGATAGAGATCTTTTGCAGTATACAGACGCCTTGAAATATTAGTCACAGATAACGAGCCATCGTTTACCAGCCGAATGGCTCTTGACCTATAACAATAGGTATAGGGGGTGGACTGGGAAGTAGAATTAAGGGTACAATTCGATCAGCCAGAATCTCATAATGTGGCAGCACAGGCTTGACAGTCGAATGGCCAACTCCTGTAGTACATTTCCATGTACGAAAGGCTAAGTGTGTCCAAATTCAATATTTTGTTCGAAATTAATATTACATTAATTGGTATCATATTGCAGGTGGGAAAGGAGAGACAGTGCCTCTAAGAACCAAAAACAATCTGTCAAGGATGGCTTAGAGCAGCATCAAGGAGCCACAAATGGTAGCCCATCATGTCTGCGCTGGTCAAAAATATCCAACTATTCTAATCCTGTTTTTCAGCACTTGGCCCATAGCATTGCATGCTTTGGCATTGCAAGTGCACATCTCAATACTGCTTAAATATTATGAGGGTTGCCTCCTCGACCATCCTTACAGGCAACGAATTCCAGATTCCTTCCATGTTCTCAGTTTAAAAAAAATCTTGCCTTCCATCCCTTCTAAACCTTCTGTCCCTTACCTTAAATCTATGCCCCCAGTTGTTGATCCCTCCACCAAAGATTATTTCTTGTCTGCCCTATCTATGCCTTTTGATATTTTTATCCATCTCAATCATGTTCCCCCTCAATCTCCACTGCTCTGAGGGGAAAAAAAAAGTCTATTTAATCTCTCTTCGTAACTAAAAGTCTCCAGCCCAGGCAATGTTCTGGTAAATCTCCTCTGCATCCTATCGAGTGTGACCAAATTCTTCCTATATTGTGAATTCCAAAATTGCACACAATAGTGTGGCCTAACCAACATTCTACATAGTTCTGGCAGAACTTCCTTGCTCTTGAGCTCCATGCCTTGGCTAATAAAGGCAGTTATGCCAAATATTCCTCCATCCCTTCAGTGGGGAAGTGATGGTGTACTGATAATGTCATAGGATTAATAAACCAGAGGCCCACACTAATGCTCTGGAGATAAAAGTTCAAATCTCACCTTCAGTGGTAGAATTTGAAATTAATTCATAAAATCTTCGGTATAAAGCTTACAGATACTGGCCAATAAGTGGTTATTAAAAAAACCAATCAAAATGAGGAACTGCAGGGCAAAAAATGATACAGGAACAAACGCAAACTAATTGGAGAAAATTAGATTGGGTTTACTCGTAGAAGCCCCAAAACTGTTGTTTGCCATGGAAAGTAAAAGATCATGCAAACTGTGGATACTGAGGGGAGAAAACAGCAAACTATAAATTGAATAAATTAGAAGTAGTTGCTCAGTGCGGAGTACGTTGGACTCCAGTTGCCAGCTCAGATGAATGAATGTTGACAATTTCATTTGAAAAGTGAGGCTTTCATCAGTACAGCTTTCCATCATTATAGCAGCTGAATAACATCCTGGAGCACGTGCTCAAGTCTCCTGGAGTGGGCCTTGATCCTCAGGAGAGTGCCAAAAGCTAAGCTACCTGAATGTCAGATCTGAAAACTGATAAACTCAGTCAGCACTGGGAGCTTAACTGAATTTGTTCACAGCCCAATGCTTAAAGTAACTTGCACTGTTCTACAATGCTGTACAACTTGTACAATGCTTGTACAGCTGTGAAACACTGAAACATACTGTACCTCTGCCAAATCACAGTGCAACAGTCTTTTTTTTGGCCAGTCGAATTGTAGTAGTCTCACTGATGTCAATGACGTCAGCCACTGAGAGATTTTACAAAGTGTATTCTCTAATTTAGATTAGAGAAGGAAATTTGCCATTTATTGTCAGTATTTCATTAACTATTGCTGTGACTGATCATTGAATTGCAACACATCATCCTGCTCAGTATGCTTATTAATGAGATACTACATAAGAAAATACCTTTGTGGCTTTTTGACAGTACTATAAGCAGCCCTTGACAGGTTTTCTGGTTCTGTGAAGATACTGATTTTATTTGTGGAACTTTTTGGTCAGATGTCAGATAGTGTGAAATCAGCACAGCCCCCTTTTATATTCAGCTTGACAGCTCAGCATATGGCCTTGACTGGGTTTCTATAAACAGACAGGTTTAAACAGGAAAGTCCAAGATAATAAAATGTGAGGCTGGATGAACACAGCAGGCCAAGCAGCATCTCAGGAGCACAAAAGCTGACGTTTCGGGCCTAGACCCTTCATCAGAGAGGGGGATGGGGGGAGGGAACTGGAATAAATAGGGAGAGAGGGGGACGCGGACCGAAGATGGAGAGTAAAGAAGATAGGTGGAGAGGGTGTAGGTGGGGAGGTAGGGAGGGGATAGGTCAGTCCAGGGAAGACGGACAGGTCAAGGAGGTGGGATGAGGTTAGTAGGTAGCTGGGGGTGCGGCTTGGGGTGGGAGGAAGGGATGGGTGAGAGGAAGAACCGGTTAGGGAGGCAGAGACAGGTTGGACTGGTTTTGGGATGCAGTGGGTGGGGGGGAAGAGCTGGGCTGGTTGTGTGGTGCAGTGGGGGGAGGGGATGAACTGGGCTGGTTTAGGGATGCAGTGGGGGAAGGGGAGATTTTGAAACTGGTGAAGTCCACATTGATACCATATGGCTGCAGGGTTCCCAGGCGGAATATGAGTTGCTGTTCCTGCAACCTTCGGGTGGCATCATTGTGGCAGTGCAGGAGGCCCATGATGGACATGTCATCAAGAGAATGGGAGGGGGAGTGGAAATGGTTTGCGACTGGGAGGTGCAGTTGTTTGTTGCGAACTGAGCGGAGGTGTTCTGCAAAGCGGTCCCCAAGCCTCCGCTTGGTTTCCCCAATGTAGAGAAAGCCGCACCGGGTACAGTGGATGCAGTATACCACATTGGCAGATGTGCAGGTGAACCTCTGCTTAATGTGGAATGTCATCTTGGGGCCTGGGATGGGGGTGAGGGAGGAGGTGTGGGGACAAGTGTAGCATTTCCTGCGGTTGCAGGGGAAGGTGCCGGGTGTGGTGGGGTTGGAGGGCAGTGTGGAGCGAACAAGGGAGTCACGGAGAGAGTGGTCTCTCCGGAAAGCAGACAGGGGTGGGGATGGAAAAATGTCTTGGGTGGTGGGGTCGGATTGTAAATGGCGGAAGTGTCGGAGGATAATGCGTTGTATATGCTACACTTGTCCCCACACCTCCTCCCTCACCCCCATCCCAGGCCCCAAGATGACATTCCACATTAAGCAGAGGTTCACCTGCACATCTGCCAATGTGGTATACTGCATCCACTGTACCCGGTGCGGCTTTCTCTACATTGGGGAAACCAAGCGGAGGCTTGGGGACCGCTTTGCAGAACACCTCCGCTCAGTTCGCAACAAACAACTGCACCTCCCAGTCGCAAACCATTTCCACTCCCCCTCCCATTCTCTTGATGACATGTCCATCATGGGCCTCCTGCACTGCCACAATGATGCCACCCGAAGGTTGCAGGAACAGCAACTCATATTCCGCCTGGGAACCCTGCAGCCATATGGTATCAATGTGGACTTCACCAGTTTCAAAATCTCCCCTTCCCCCACTGCATCCCTAAACCAGCCCAGTTCATCCCCTCCCCCCACTGCACCACACAACCAGCCCAGCTCTTCCCCCCCACCCACTGCATCCCAAAACCAGTCCAACCTGTCTCTGCCTCCCTAACCGGTTCTTCCTCTCACCCATCCCTTCCTCCCACCCCAAGCCGCACCCCCAGCTACCTACTAACCTCATCCCACCTCCTTGACCTGTCCGTCTTCCCTGGACTGACCTATCCCCTCCCTACCTCCCCACCTACACCCTCTCCACCTATCTTCTTTACTCTCCATCTTCGGTCCGCCTCCCCCTCTCTCCCTATTTATTCCAGTTCCCTCCCCCCATCCCCCTCTCTGATGAAGGGTCTAGGCCCGAAACGTCAGCTTTTGTGCTCCTGAGATGCTGCTTGGCCTGCTGTGTTCATCCAGCCTCACATTTTATTATCTTGGAATCTCCAGCATCTGCAGTTCCCATTATCTCTAAACAGGAAAGTCGTCAGGTTTAATAGAAGATGATGTGATGATGAACTGTCATGGCATAAAGAGGAGTGGGCTGGAAAATAAACTCACGCATGCAGCAGACATAGCTTTTCTTAAAAAAAACATTATTTGTGCGGTCATTCCAATTATTGAAAAATGCCCCCACCATCAACTAATGAACAAACCTCAGTGTAATGGTGTTTCTTATGTCTAGAGATTTATAAAATAATGAGGGACATAAATAAAGTGAATAGCAAGGATCTTTTCACTAGGGTGGGCGCGTTCAAAACTAGTGGACATATTTTTAAGGTGAGAGGAGAAAGATTTAAAAAGGACCTGAAGACCAACTATTCTTACACAGAATGGTTTGTGTGTGGAATGAACAGTCAGGTGTGGTGGATGCGGGTCCAGTTACAACTTTTAAAAGACGTTTGGATGAGTAGATGAAAAGGAAAGGTTTGGAGGGATATGGGTCTGGGAACATGATCAGCGTGGACTTGTTGGACTGAAGGGTCTGTTTCCATGCTGTATGACTCTGTGAATAGTGAAACTTTATATAAAAAAAACTTCTCCCCATCCTTCCCTGTGAAGACTGAATAATCTCAAAAAATATGCTTGTGTTTGTGGGTTTTGCTTCCAATTCATCAAAGGTCACAAATTGCAGAGATGTGGCTGCAGCCTATCAGTGATTCGGACTAAATATTAAAAGGTACCTGACATTTTCGGAAGGAAAAGCAGCTAGGGAAAGGTGTGGCTCTGTTAATTAATGATGACATAATTTCAGTTCAGCAAACCAGGATATCGAAGTGGTTTAGGTCGAGATCAGAAATGATAACAATAAGAAGTAACTTGTGGAAATGGTACACAAACCTCCAAGTAGTAGCCATATGGTAAGATAGAGTATAAAGGAAGAAATAATGGGAGCTTCTCAGAAAGGTACCACAATAATCATGGAGTATTTTAATCTCCATACAGACTAAAAGAAAATCAGATGAGTAAAGGTTGCCTGGATGATGAGTTCATTTAATAATTTCTGCAGAAGTTCTTCAGGATAGTGTTCTAGGCCCGGCTATCTTCAGCTGTTTCATCAATGACCTTCATTGTATCATAAGGTTAGAAAGTGGGATGTTCACTGATGATTGCACAATGTTCAGCATTATTCGTGACTCCTCAGGTACTGAAGCAGTCAATGTTCAAATGCAAAAAGATCTGGGCAGTATTCAGGCTTGGGTTGACAAGTAGTGAGGAACATTCCCGCCACACAAATTTGCAGCTCCAACAAGACTCTGGAAACTTGACACCATTTAGGACAAAACAGCCTGCTTGATTGGCTCCACATCCACAAGCATTCACTCCTTCCACTACCAATGCTCAGGAGCAGCAGTGTGTACAAGATGCACTGTACAAATTCAAAGATCCTTAGACAGCACCTTCCAAGCTTATGAGTACTTAGAAGGGCTCCTAGAAGGACAAGGGCAGCAGACAAACGGGGACACCCCCTTTACAATCCCCTCCAAACCACTCACCATCCCAACTTGGAAAGATAACCTATAAGCCTAACATCTGTGGTAGGTAAGGTACTCGAAAAGATTCTGAAGGATAAGAATACACATGCATTTGGAAAGACAAGGTTTGATTAGGAGCAGTCAGCCTGGCTTTGTGCATGAGAGATCATGCCTCACAAATTTGTTAGAGTTCTTTGAAATGACCAGGAAGGTGGTTGAGGATAAGGCAGTAGACAGTCTGTATGGATTTCAGTGAGGCCTTTGATAAGGTTCCATATAGTAGGCTGCTCTGGAAGGTTCGGCCACATGGAATACAGCGAGAGCTGGCAGATTGGATACACAATTGCCTTGATGGTAGGAAGCGGAGAGAGTAATAGTAGAAGGATGCTTGTCAGACTGAAGGCCTATGTCTCGTGGTGTGGCTCGGGTCCATGCTGGGCTGATTGATGTTTGTTAACTATATCAATGATTTGAATGAGAATGTAGAGGGCATGATTAGTGAGTTTGTGGATGACACTGTTGTTGAGCCGGGAGAACACCAGGTCCACTTAACGAATTATACAGAGAGGAGAAGAGCCAATTCTCATAACCTCACAATTACTTTATTAGTGTATTAAACAAGTGTTGCTTAAATGTGTTTTATCACAAAACTAGACTTCATATTTTCCTTCAAACTGAACCAGGATCTATTTTTACACCCACTGGAGTCCTCTGACACTCCCCAAGTAGTCACTGATTATGAGTAGGTCCTAGTTCAGGTTGAGGGAAAATGAGGTCAAGTTTTGTGGTGGTTGATTAGCTTAGCTGGTTAGAGCGTGGTGCAAATAACACCAAGATCGTAGGTTCACTCCCCATACTGGTGAAGTGCGTCAGAATCTAGCCACGAGTTTAATGCTTTGTTTAGGACGGCATGATGGTTCAGTGGTTAGCACTGCTTCCTTACACTGTTAAGGACCTGGGTTCATTCCACCCTCGGGCAACTGTCTGTGTGGAGTTTGCACATTCTCCCCGTGTCTGCATGGGTTCCCTCCAGATGCTCCAGTTTCCAGTCCAAACGTATGCAGGCTGGGTGGATTGGCCATGCCAAATTTCCCGTAGTGTTCAGGGATCTCGAGATTAGATGGGTAATAGGGGGATGGATCTGGGTGGGATGCTCTGAGGATCAGTGTGGACTTAATGGACCAGGCCGGTTTCCACACTGCAGGGATTCTGTGATCTATAAAAACTAATACCCGATCAGGATAGCTGCTGTCAACGAGGCCTGACGCTGCACTTGATGTTGTCACCGCATCCTTGATGTAGGATCTGCTTCTGCAATGGTTAGACTCTGGAGTTTTTGCTGGCTACATGCCCCGAGGATGGCCTTTTTATTCTTTCTCTCTCTTACCTCTCTCAAGTTATGCTGTCTTCTTCCTATTGACTCAGGCTAATTCACTTATTGTGTGCCTTTACCTTATTGGCTAGGACCCAGAACCTTAGTTAGTATTACCTCATTATTTCTTGTTCACATGAGGCTTTTCCATTAACTCGTTTTTCTTGCTTTTTGCAGGACTTAGTTAATTTAAAGTGGTTTAAATTATTTAAATTAAACTCTCACCTTGGAGCAGATCATTTTTAGTTCACAAGCTGTTTCTTTCCTCATGTCAGCACCTTTTATTCAGTACCTCCTATTAGCGACATCAGAGACTGGTGCCCCCTTCTCTCTCTCTATGTTTCTGCAGCCTTTGACTAACGTCTCCCCTTCCCCAGGCAGTGATGTCAGCAGCTTGCTCCTCTATCTCTATCTCTTTGCAGCCTCTGTCTAACAACACTAAAATGACAGTATTGTGGACAGTGATTGACATTATCAGAAATTGCAGCAGGATCTTGATCAGCTGGGGAAGTCAGATGAGAAATGGCAAATGGAGTTTAAGATAGATATGTGTGAAGTGTTGCATTTTGGAAAGTCAAATCAAGTTAGGAGTTTCATGGTGAATGATAGAGCATTAAAGTAGTGACCTTGGAGTTCAGGTGTATGGTTCTCTGAAAGTGGAGCCACGGTTACATAGGGCAATGAAGAAAGCTTTTGGCACACAGGCCTTCATCAGTCAGGGTATTGAAGGGAAGTTGTTTTGCAGTGTACAGAATGTTGGTGAGACCACACTTGGAGTATTGTATTCAGTTTTGATTGCCTTGCTAGCCGAAGGATGTTATTAAACTGGAAAGAGTGCAGAGGAGATTTATAGGGATGTTGCCAGGACTCGAGGGACTGAGTTTTAGGGAGAGGTAGGACAAGCATAGGCGATTGAGGAGCGATCTTACAGAAGTGTGTAAGATCATGAGAGGCATGGAGAGAGTGAATGCACTCAGTTTTTTTCCCAGGGTTGGGGAAATCGAGGACTAGAGGGCATCAGTTTAAGGTGACAGGGGAAAGAATACATACCTGAGGGACAACCTTTTTACACAGAGGGTGGTACGCGTAGGGAATAAGCTGCCAGCTGAAGTGGTTGAGGCAGGTACATTAACAGCATTTAAAAGATATACGGATGAATACGTGGATATGAAAGGTTTAGAATGATATGGGCCAAGTGCAGGGAAATGGGGTTAACATGGATGGACATTTTAGTTGCCATGGAATGTGCTGCCGGTGGAAGTGGTTGAGGTAGGTACATTAACAACATTTAGAGACATCTGGACGAATACATGAATAGGAAAAGTTTAGAATGGAGTGAGTGCAGGGAAATGGGGTTAGTGTGGATAGACATTTTGGTCGGCATGGGCCGGTTTGGTCCAAAGGGCCTGACTATTATCGCTGTAGTACTTTATGACTATGTCACTGTACCTTTTATTGTCGCTGGGCCAACATGCTGGAACTCTCTCCCTCAGAACATTGCAGGTCCACCTACAGCACATGGACCACAGCGGCTCAAGAAGAGAGCTCACCAACTCCTTCCAAAGGGCAGGTAGGGGTGGACAATGAATACCGATCAGCCAGTGATGTCCATGTCCCACGAAATAATTTAAATAAAAATGTTTGGGAATAGTTTTTCAGAATTGCAGCCAACTGGACGACAGGTTTTAATAGACCTGGTATTGTGCAATGAGATAGGAATAATTTATGACTTCGTAGTGAAGATGCCCCTGGGCACCAGCAATGATAGTATGACTGAACTTTAGACTCCGTTTGAGGGAGTAATGAACAGGACTAAGTTTAAACTTAAAAAGGGCATTTATGAGAGCTTGAATACACTGCTTGTTAAAGTGAACTGGTAAATTGGGTTAAGAGATTGGGCAACAAAGATGCAGTGGCAGACATTTAATGGGATGTTTCAGAATATACAATATTTCAGACTAACAAAAAATAATTCCAAGGTGAGGTCCCATCATCTGTGGTCTATAAAGTGAAAGATAGTATCAAGCAAAGAAAGAGTGCACAATTATTTAAAGATGAGTGGCATGACAGAAATTAAAAATAACAAAGAAAGGCTGAAGAATTAATAAGGATAGAAAAAGTTTAGAGTACAAGACAAAGCTAGCTAGAAAAAGAAGAACATTGTAAGTATTTCAATAGATACTTAAAAATGAAAGTAGTTAACAAAGTGAGCTTTGGTCGATATAGAAAGTGAATCTGGGAATTAATAACGGAAAGTAAGGAGATTCAAAATAATTTGAACAGTTATTTTGCATCAGCCTTTACAATAGAGGATACATCCATATCCCAGAAAAAAAAAGCTGTAAACCAGTGATGGATGGGAGGAACTCAAAATTGCAATCATTAGGGAAATACTGAGGTACTGAACGTTTTGTTGGAACTGACATATACCTGGGTCCTGTTAGACTCCATCCCTCAGGTCGTTTACAGAAAAATACCTTGTGAAGTAGTTGATGTGTTGGTTCTAATTTTGCAACATTTTCTAGATTTAGGGAAGGTTCCATTCGATTAGAAGATAATGAATGTAACTATACAAAAATAGAGGGAAGCAAAAGCAAGAAACTACAATGCCAGATAGCTTAACACATGTTATGTTTCACTAATTAATTGGAGTTTTGAGAAAGTAACAAGCTGTGTAAAAGGGGAACCAATGGATGTGCTTTAGATTTCCAGAAGGCATTTTGTACGATGCCACATCAAAGTGGGTGTCACATTGACATAGATAGAAAATTGAATAGGAAGCATCAAACAGAAGAGGCATAAATATGTCATTTTCTGGTTGTCAATATGTGACAAGTGGTGTACCACAGGGATCAGTGCTGGGGCCTCAGTTGTTTACAATTTATATAAATGACTTGGGTGAAGGGACCAAAGGCACCAACTTTGTTGATGATACAAAGTTAGGGACTGAATTAAATCGTGAAGAGGCCATAAGCAGCCTTAAAAGGATATTGATAAGTTGAGTGAGTGGACAAAAATCTGGCAACTGTGCAAAAATCGTCCATTTTGGCAGGAAGAGTAAAAAAGAAGCAATTTATTAAAATAGTGGGAGATTGCTAAGCTTTGAGGCGTGGAGAGATCTCGTTGTCTTAGTGCATGAATTGTAAAGTTAATGTGCAGGCACAGCAAGTAATCAGGAAAGTTAAGAGATAGTATGGTTTATTCTGCGGGAATTGAATAGAAAAGCAGGGAGGTGATGCTTCAATTATACAGCATTGCTGAGCCTGTATCTGGAATACCGCGTATGGTATTGGTCACCCTTATTTGAGGAAGGATGTAAATGTGTTTGAAATGGTTTTAGAAGATTTGCCAGACTAATACCTGGAACATAGAACAGTATAGCGCAGGAGCAGGCCTTTCGGCTCACCATGTCTGCACTGACTATATTGGCATTGTGAACTAATCCCATCTGCCAGCACATGGCCCGTATCCCTCTATTCCCTGCCTGTTCCTGTGCCTGTCTAAATGCCTCTTAAATGTTGCCATTGTGTCTGCTTCTCCCCCTGGCAGTGCAATCCATGCACCTACTGCCCTCAATAAAAAAAACTTGCCTTGCGCATTTTCTTTTCTTTGTCATCTTAAACCTATGCCCCCTAGTATTTGATAGTTCTACGCTGGGAAAGAGACTGTGATTACCCACCCTATCTGTGTCCCTCATCATTTTATATATTTATATCAGGTCATCCTCAGCCTTTGATGCTGCAGCAAAAACAATCCAAATTTTTCCAACCTCTCCTTGTAGTTAATACGCTCCAGTATGGGCAGCTTCATGGTCAACCTGTTTTGCGCCCTCTCCAAAGCATCCACATCCAATGCGGCCGAACTAAAGTCTTATACAGATGCAACATGACTTGCCAACTTTTACACTCCGTTCCCTGACCAATGAAGGCAGGCATGCCATACTCCACCTTTGCCACCTTATACATTTGTGTTGTCACTTTCAGGGAGCTATGGACTTGCACCCTAAGATCCCTCTGTACAAGGCTCCTACCATTTGCTGTATAATTTCCTCTTGAATTTGACCTTCCAAAATGAATCACCTCACACTTCTTTGGATTGAACTCCATCTGCTATTTCTTTGCCCAGCTTTCCAACTGATCAATATTCTGCCATATCTTTTGATAATTTTCCTCACTATCCTCAACTCCACTAATTATTGTGTTGTCTGCAAACCTGTTAATCAGAATGGGTGGGTTGGCTTCTGAGGAAAGGTTGGATGGGCTAGGATCCTAATCAATAAAGTTTAGAAGAGGAAGACGTGGCTTGAGTGAAATGTAAGATTCAGATGGTTCTTGATTAGCATGAATGTGGAAAGGAGGTTTCCTTTTGGTGGAACACCTAGAGCTAGAGGTCACCCAGTTAAGATGGAAATGAGAGAGATATTTTTCTCAGAGGATTGTGAGCTGCATTCCCCCTCCGTTTTTTTTTCTTCCACTATGTGGACTCTGAGGTCCATGCACAGTGCCAACATGCAGAAGTCTCTGCACTGATATACCAGTTGGCATGTGCAAGACCTCCAAGGGGGTGGAGACCTTAGAGGAACTGTTGATCATGTGTCTTTGGAAGTCTATTCCTCACCAAGGTAGTGAAAACAATGTCCTTGAATATTTTTAAGGTAGAGGTAGATAGTTTTTGTTGGAAAGAGTACATTGGCATGGATAGAAAATTGGCTCATGGGCAGGAAATAATGAGTAGGGATAAAGGGGTTCTTTTTCAGGTTGGCAACCTGTAACCACAGGGATTAGTGCTGACTCTGCAACTGTTTACATTATATAGTAATGATTTGGAGGAAGGAAGCCACTGTACTGTGGCAAAAGTTTCAGGTGATACAAAAATAGATAGAAAGGCAAGTTGCAAGAGAGGTAGAAACTGTAAACTGAGGGATATTGACAGGTCATGTAACTGATCAAAAAGTTGCCAAATGGAATATAATGTGGGAAAGTGAAGTTGTTCATTTTGGGAGTGTAATCAAAATAACCTTTATTTAAGTGGAGAAAAGCTGTCGAAAGCTGCAACACAATGGGACTTGGGGGATACTTGTGCATGAAACCCAGAAAGCTAGCATATCAGGAAGGTTAATGAAGTGTTGGCATTTATTTCAATGTGGTTTCGTGGAGTATAAGAGTAGGGAAGTCTTGTTGCAACTGTACAAGGTGCTAGTGAGGCTACATCTGAGTACTGTGAGCAGTTTTGGTCCCCTTATTTCAGGAAAAGCCACTTCTTTGGCAGCATTTCAGAGAACGTTCAAGAGGATGATCCCTGGTGTGGAGGGATTGTCATATGAGCAGAGGCTAGACAAGTTGGGACTCTGTAGAAGTTTAGATGTTTCGCATGAGAGGTGATTTGATTGAAACATACAGGATTCTCTAAGGGGATTGACAAGGTAATGCTGAGAGGGTGTTTCCCCTGATAGTATAGTCTCAAAATAAATGGGTGCTAATTTAAGCCTCAGATGAAGAAGAATTTCTTTTGAGGGTTGAGAGTCTTTGGAACTTCTTGCCATTGAGAGTTGTGCGGGCAGAGTCCTTACATATCTTTCAGGCTGAAATAGATTTTTGATCAGTAGGGGAGTTAAGGTTTACAAGGAAAAGGCAGGAAAGTGAACGTGAGGAACGTCATATCAGCTATGATCCTATTGAACAGTGGAGCAGGGTCGATGGGCGAAAAGGCCCACTGCTGTTCCTATTTCTTATGGTCTTATGAGTGGCTAGGAGTTAGGAGGAATCAGATCAGTCACGATCCTGTTGAGGGACAAGCTTGAGGGGCTGAGTGGCCTACTACTGCTCCTTATTTATATGTCTGTATATAAATCATACTTCTTTAGATCTACTGCAAGTTTTGTTCATTGTCCAAGCTGTGTTTACCACACTCTGAAATTGAGCTTCTATTCATCCATATTGCCCATCTTAATCTACCGGATTTTTAGGTGGCTTGAGGCGTTGTTTCTCCGTATTGAAGTAAACCTCAAGTCAAATGTGAAACCAAATACTGTGGTGAATTCAATGAGCAACTATTTTGACAAGGCAATCTAACTTTGGGCTCTTGGTGAGTGCAGTATCATTTAGTTCCAATTATCCAATCAATTGTTTTGGTTTATTCAGGGGCACAGACAGCTAATCATGCTTTCTGCTAATACAGTTCTGCATGGAGGAACACAGTGGAGGAAGGAGTATATCCTGTTGTACATCTTGAGGATTTGTATCACTGAAAGTTGTAAGCTGCATTAAGATTTTTTTTGTATTCTAGCATTTCTTCGTCCTCTCCGAGACAGCTGCTTCTGTTTCCTCTTGCTGTTTTAGACTCGTTATTCTGAGGACCTTCAGAACTCAATGTTTTATTCTATTTCAGGTTGCAGTCACTCACCTCAGAGCAACCCGTTAGAAGGGTTGCTAACTTATGACTTTCACTGTGTGAAGAAGGACCATGTGGAGGGTCATGTGATAGGAAGTAACAGATACAGACGTATAATGCTGTAAACAATTATTCTACTCACAACCGTATCTTTTTCAAAGTTTTTGTTTTTTGGAATGGATTGACTTACAACTAGCTGTCAGTGTACAAGGGAGATAAATCCAACGTGTTCACTACTAATGCGTGTGAAATTTTTTTTTTCCCAACCCACCGTGCAAGAGCCAAATTTGGGCGACATTTGTGATTGGTCTAGGTGCACAATGTATCAGTGTATTTTACCCATGGAACAGTTTTGTTCAGATTTTTTGGTGCTGATGAACAAGATCTCACCTTGTCTATGCCTGTTGCTGATTTTAATCTTAATTTCCTATGTTTTGTGCTAAGTGTGTGCATATTTGTCAAAAAAAAATTCTTGCATCAAAAATTGTCAGCACATGGTCATCACAGATTTGGATATATGTTATGAAGAGCAGGGTCTTGAGCTCTGCAGAGCACTATTGAAAAAAGCCTTCTTCCAGTCATAAAACCACTCATTGACTGTTACACCGTTTGTTTCCTACTACTGAGTAAATTTTTGGATCAAAGCTGTCATATCGTTCTTGGATCCCATGCATTCTTTTCAGAAACCTTGTCAAAAGCTTTGCTAAAATCATCAGTATAGATGACATCAAATGTGCTGCCCCATCATCACTCCTTGCTACCTCCTCAGAAAATTCAGTCAGATGAATCAAGCATAACCTTCCATTGCTGAATCCATTCTGTGCTTGATGAATTGTCATATTTTTTATTTTTCTGAATTTTTGATTGTAGACTGAAATGTGAAAGGAACTGTTTTAAAAGCCAAAGATATGCTGTGTGTTTTAAAAGTGAGTTACCTGACACTCATTGTACGTGCAATCTACAGAGCTGTTTGTTCAAGCAGTTGGGGGAGAAGTAGTTGCTGATGAGTTGGAACCAAGGGGTGTATATGAATAGAGTCAGCAACTAGTAGTGATGTGGGTGACCAGTTATAGATGACAAAGGCCTCCTGCCTGTCAGTAATGATTTGATTGGCCCCTAGGTAACTGAGCAGCTTGGGGTATAAACATCCAGGTAAGAAGCCATTGAATCTCTAGAAAGGAAGGAATTGTGTTTTGTTCCATAGTAAAAAGTATCTCAAGCCTGAAGATTACCAGTTTATTTTCCCTATCAATTGCTGTGAGCTGTGACTTTTAATTAATATTCCATTCTCATCCTTTCTAACTGTAATGTCTGCATAATCTCGGTCTCTTGTAAAGACAGGTGCCAAGTATTCATCAAGAACTTTGCCCATTTCTTTAGCCATCACATGCCATTTACCTTTGTGGTCTTCGATTTGGTCCTACACTTAGACATCCTCTTGCCATTATGCATTTATAAAGCATTTTTGGGTTTTCTTAATTTTTTTTAGCATCAGTTGGTTGACAGCAAGATACCAGCCTGCATATCCAAGTGGAGACCTTAATGAAGAGCGATTTTCTTTTGAAAAGGAAGAAAATATTAATTATATTTCATGCATTTTGTGGATAATGTGCAGACCGTTTTTAATTTGAAAGGCATTTTTTATGTATTCCTAATATTTTGCTCCTCTTTCAGTCAGTTCCCTTATCTTGTACTTTTCGTTGACCTTTTTTTGCCAGATTTTGCAGGTTTCTTTCTAAACCTTAAAGAACCACTTACTGGTATTCCTGGGTTGAATAGTACAGAGTCTCTGAAGAAGAGTCATTCTGGACTCAACTTTAATTCTGTTTCCCTCTCCGCAGATGCTGCTCGGCCTGCCGAGTTTCTATGGCATTCTCTGTGTGTTTCAGATTTCCAGCATTATTTTACTTTTATTCAAGTGCATACTTTCTGAAGTATCTTCCAATCTGAAATAAGCTACAGTTTGATTTTTCAGTAGTGATTGTGTTTGTAAAGCACTAATCTTTTGGATGATCAACTGCATTTCATCCCATTTCAATTCTTCTGTATTTATGGTATATACTTGCCTTTTTTGTCATGATGCAGCAATGCCATATATTGGCTGTACCACCACAGTGAGCTGTTGGCCTCTCTAATCAAACTGTCATTTAATATTTTTGACCATCTGTTTTGAAGATCTGTTTAGAACATAGAACATAGAACAGTACAGCACAGAACAGGCCCTTCAGCCCACAATGTTGTGCCGACCATTGATCCTCATGTATGCACCCTCAAATTTCTGTGACCATATACATGTCCAGCAGTCTCTTAAATGACCCCAATGACCTTGCTTCCACAACTGCTGCTGGCAACGCATTCCATGCTCTCACAACTCTCTGCGTAAAGAACCTGCCTCTGACATCCCCTCTATACTTTCCACCAACCAGCTTAAAACTATGACCCCTCGTGCTAGCCATTTCTGCCCTGGGAAATAGTCTCTGGCTATCAACTCTATCTATGCCTCTCATTATCTTGTATACCTCAATTAGGTCCCCTCTCCTCCTCCTTTTCTCCAATGAAAAGAGACCGAGCTCAGTCAACCTCTCTTCATAAGATAAGCCCTCCAGTCCAGGCAGCATCCTGGTAAACCTCCTCTGAACCCTCTCCAAAGCATCCACATCTTTCCTATAATAGGGCGCCCAGAACTGGACGCAGTATTCCAAGTGCAGTCTAACCAAAGTTTTGTTAATGAAAGCCAAAACACCATATGCTTTCTTAACAACCCTGTCCACTTGGGTGGCCATTTTAAGGGATCTATGTATCTGCACACCAAGATCCCTCTGTTCCTCCACGCTGCCAAGAATCCTATCCTTAATCCTGTACTCAGCTTTCAAATTCGACCTTCCAAAATGCATCACCTCACATTTATCCAGGTTGAACTCCATCTGCCACCTCTCAGCCCATCTCTGCATCCTGTCAATGTCCCGCTGCAGCCTACAACAGCCCTCTACACTGTCAACGACACCTCCGACCTTTGTGTCGTCTGCAAACTTGCTGACCCATCCTTCAATTCCCTCGTCCAAGTCATTAATAAAAATTACGAACAGTAGAGGCCCAAGGACAGAGCCCTGTGGAACCCCACTCACCACTGACTTCCAGGCAGAATATTTTCCTTCTACTACCACTCGCTGTCTTCTGTTGGCCAGCCAATTCTGTATCCAAGCAGCTAAGTTCCCCTGTATCCCATTCCTCCTGACCTTCTGAATGAGCCTACCATGGGGAACCTTATCAAATGCCTTACTGAAGTCCATATACACCACATCCACAGCTCGACCCTCATCAACTTTTCTAGTCACATCCTCAAAAAACTCGATAAGGTTTGTAAGGCATGACCTACCCCTCACAAAGCCGTGTTGACTGTATTTGATCAAGCCATGCTCTTCCAGATGGTCATAAATCTTATCCCTCAGAATCCTTTCTAACACCTTGCAGACGACAGACGTGAGACTTACTGGTCTATAATTGCCGGGGATTTCCCTATTTCCTTTCTTGAAGAGAGGAATTACATTTGCCTCTCTCCAGTCCTCAGGTACGACTCCAGTGGAGAGCGAGGATGCAAAGATCTTCGCAAGTGGCGAAGCAATTGCATTTCTCGCTTCCCAAAGCAGCCGAGGACAAATCTGGTCCGGGCCTGGCGACTTGTCAATCTTGATGTTTGACAAAATTTTCAGAACATCAGCTTCCTCTATCTCTATCCATTCCAGCATGCACACCTGTTTGTTAGTTGTGTTTCACTTTCTTTTGCTTGATACCCTCTGTGAATCGAATTCAAAATGTAACATTTAAATTTTGAAATTGCTCCCATAGATTTTCCATTGTTTTGTAGCTTTTTATTATCATGTGTCATTGGCAAATAATTCCACCCACAGAATTAAATGAATGATGTCTTGCCACCATCTCATACCCCTACCCACCCCATTACATTGATGCTTATTTTTGCTGATACACTGGCAGCCAACCTGAAAAGTAATATTTTCTTCTTTAGTCCATTAAGTGCATGTAAGCTGTGGCCTAGCTTATAAACATGCAATGCATGGTGCACATACATTGATAAGGAGATTGAAGTATTGGCATCCTCCAAGAATATTACAAAGAAATCAGATATTTGTAGGATCTCCTTTCTATGGTGCCACATAAGATCCCAAGATAATAACAGATACTGAAGGTTGCTTAGTCATAGAGTTATGCAGAATCAAAACAGGCCATTTGGCTGACCATGTCTGTGGTGACCAACAAGCAGCAAGCTATACTAATCCCATTCACCTGCACTTGGTCAATGGCCTACGATCTCCTGCCATTTTAAGTGCTCATCCAGATGCTGCTTAAATGTTGTGAGAGTACCTGCCTCCAGCACACGCTCGGGTAGCATGTTCTTGATTTATATCACTGTCTGGATGAAAACATCTTCCTTAGATGCCCTCTAAACCCTTACTCCTCACTTCAAAACTTATGCAGTCTGGTCTCAGACATACCTGCAATGGGGATTCTCATGATCTATTCCGTTTATGCTTCTCATAATTTTATATACCTCAATCAGATCCTCCTCAGCCTCCTCTGCTCCAAGGAAAACAAGCGCAGCCTATCCACACACTCCTCATCGTTGAGACTTTTCATCCCAGGCAACATCCTGGTGAAACTTCTCTGCACCTTCTCCAGTGCAATCATGTCCTTGTCATAAAGTGGTGACTAGGGCTGCACATAGTATTCCATCTGTGGCCAAATCAATGTTTTATAAGGTTGTAACAAGACTTCTTTGCTCCTTTATTCTATGCCTCAGCTAATGGAAGCAAGCATCTGATATGCCTTCTTCACCAACTTGTCTACCTATGGACTTTAATGTTAAGGTCCCTTTATCCCTCAGTACTCATTGTGCATATCCTTCCCTTACTAGATCTTCCAAAATGCATCACCTCACACTTATCAGGATAAAATTCCTTCTGCCATTGTTGTGCCCAGTTTACCAGCTGATCAGTATCAAACTTTATTTTGTGTCTTCCTCAAACTTACTAATTAAACCCTCTACATTCACATCCAAGTCATTAATGTACGTTACAAACAATAACGGCCCTAGCATCAATTCCTGTGGTCCACTGCTAGTCACAGGTTTCCAATCACAGAAACAAGCCTTCATCACCCTATTTTTACACCTCTCAGTTGTACACCAGTTTTGGATCCTATTTGCCAATTTGCCTGGATCCCATGGGCTCTTACCTACTGGACCAGCTGTCCATGTGGGACCTTGTCAGAGGTCTAACTGAAGTCCATGTAAACCACATCAACTGCATTACCCTAATCAATATATTTAATCACCTTTTCAAAAAGCTCAATTAAATTAATCAGACACTACCTGTCTCTAACAAATCTGTGTTGACTGTCCCCGATCAATCCCTGTTTTTCCAGTATTGATTAACTCTGTCTTTCAGCATTTTTTCCCAATTATTTCTGTACCACTGACATCAGACTAACTGGTCTGAAATTACCTTGCCTTTCCCTGCAGCCGTTCTTGAACAAAAGAACTACATTAGCTAATCTGCAGCCATCTGGCACTTCACCTGTGGCAAACAAAATATTAAATATATCCACCAGGGCCCAGCATCTCCTCCCTTGCCTCCCATGCCAGTCTGGGATGTACCTCATTACGCGATGGGGATTTGTGCACCTTTATGACCGCTAAAATATCTAATACCACTTTTTTATTAATCTTAACGTGTTCTAGAACCCACCATCCCAACTGAAATCTCCAGCTACAATGTCTTTTTCCTTTCTGAATGCAAATGAGAAATATTTGTTTCAGATCTCGTCCACACACAGGTCTTTGGTCTCTCACAGATGCCACAATTTTCCTGGTAATCCTCTTACTCTTATTATACTAATCAAATGCCAAGGGGACTTACTTGATCTCTGCCGAATTTATTACCTGGACCCCACTTTGTCCGCCTTATCGCTCTTTTTGTTTAAGAAGTTGTATAGTTGATCAATCTGCAATCAGACTGTACTCTTTCCTAAGTCTAGCATCTAATGAACAAATTTCTGAACAAATGCAGTATATTTGAACTTCTTTCTATATCCAAGAGTTCATAGCATGTGTAGAGAAACTATCCCTGATATCGGAGCTAAAATCATCTGCTGATAGCCTAATTTACTCCAAGCCAACTCATCACTCCTTGTGGTTCCTGATCTACATTGGCTTCAGTCTGGCAAAGTGCAATTTTTAAAAAGTTTCATCCTTACATTGATTTCCTTTTATGAATTCCCCTATCCTATGTTTGTAATCTTTTAAAAACTGATTCGCATGTAAAGAATTGCTATGAAGCATGTTGGCTTATGCCAAAGCTGCAGCCATTTTGCAGTAGCAAAATCTCACAAGCAGCAATGATGCGTAAGCAATTAATTGGCTTTTTTGTTTGGTGTTGCTGGTTAGGGAAGAATAGTTGGTTAGCAGAGTGAAATAACTTGCTGCTCTTCCACTTACACCATGGCATCTTTTACATTCACCTGACCCCTGGGACAGGTGGGTGTCAGGAATTTCGCATCTTATCTGAAGGACAGCATGAGCAGCAATGCGACATGACCTTGTGGAGTGTGAAGCTAGGCCATGTGCTCAAACCTTGGTATGCAGATGTTAAATTCCTGTTCAAAATAAAATGTGTAAGGTGATCAAGTGTTATGTATTGTCAGTAGGAAAGAAAAATGATCAATTTGTGCTCCTCAAAGAAAGTGTGCACATTGGGAAGAGTGAATCTGTAGGGGGCCTTGGAGCCTCCATAAATTCAGAGTAGTGGTTAATTAAGTCATTGGAATGCTGATAAAATGAACAAATGGTAAAGTGGAAGTCAATACTGGGCCAATGAGAAAGGGTGGTGGTAGTGCAACCAACTGAGTTGATCATGCAGAATGCCGGCACAGCCTGATAGGCTGAATAACCTCCTCTGTGCCATAACCATTCTATAATTCTCTGAGTAAAGGAGCTGGAAGACTGCGTAAATCAATAAGCAATAGTGAGGTGATGTGTGAGAACACCATCACCTGCAAGTTCCCATTCTTTTCAGGAGTGATACCCTCCTGACTTGAACTGTATTGTCGTTCCTTCACTATCACTGGACCAGAACCCTAGAATTCCCTCGTGAACAGCAATGAGTATGTACCTGTACCACATGGGCTGCAGCAGTTCAAGAACACAGGATCAGGTGTTGGCCATTCAACCTGTCAAGCCTGTTTCATCATTCATTTAGTTCATCACTGATCATTTTATCACAACACTACTTTTCCAAGCTATCTTAAAAAAATAAAGAAATTAGGAGCCGAAATACACCATTTGGCCCTTCAAACATGCTCTGCTATTTAATATGATCATGGCTGATCCTCTAACAATGTCATTTTCCTGCTTTTTCCCCATATCTGTTGATACCTTTCAAAAGCCAAAAATTTGTCCACCCTTTTCTTGAAAATATTTAGTGACTTAGAGGCATTCAGCACAGAAACAGACCCTTTGGTTCAACCAGTCCATGCCTAACATAATCCCAAACTGAAGTAATCCCACCTGCTTGCTTCCGGCTCATGTCCCTCTAAACCTTTCCTAATCATATACTTATCCACCAACTTTTAAACATTATAATTGTGCCCCCATCCACCACTTCCTTGTTAGAGATGAGAATTGATTTTCTGTCAGCAGGTCTGAATGTCCGTTAAATTCTCTTCCTCAGGGCATAGTGGAAGTGAAGCCATCAAGTACTGATAATGCTGAGTTAGACAGATTCTTGACAGGAAAGGGAATAGACAGTGAAGTAGAGGTGGCAATCAAATCAGCCATCATCTCATTAACTGGCAGAACAGACTGAAGGAGCTGAATAGTCTACTGTTGTTCCTAATTCAAATATCTTATATCCAAAATATATCCTCGTCATCTGAAAGACCTCCCACGTTAGCTCTCAGCTTTAATACTGACAAGCAAACAATGACAGCATGTTTAATGTTTTAGTCTTTACCATGAAAGAATAATATTTTACAGTAGTAAACTTGTTCTTGAAGTATGAGCATCCTTGTAATATTGACGCTTGCTTCAGGCCTTGACAGCCTTCAGTGATAGAAAATTGCGCAAGTTCACTACCCATTTTTCCTCATCTCAAGTCCTAAATGGCCTACTCTATATCCTGAGATTATGTCCCCTGTAAGGTTTTGGAGCAGATTTGTAGCTCAGGTTGTGGGTGTTGAGGTTGGTTAGCTCACTGAGCTGGTTTGTTGTTCCGCAGAACAACAAACCAGCTCGGCGAGCCTACCAGCCTCAATATTATGTCACCTGGTTCCACATTCCCCTACCAGGGAAACATTTTCCCTGCATTTCGTCTGTCCATTCCAGTTAAGATTTTATCTATTTCAATCAGATCCCTTCTCATGCTTCTAAATTCTCGTGAATACAGAGCCAAAGACAAATATGTCCTCTCAAGTACGGAAACTAAAACAGCTCACAGTGCACCAGTTCTGGTCTCACCAAGGCACTGTATAACCAGTAAAATGTCCCTACTTCTGAACTCCAATCCTTTTGCAATGAAGGCCAGTATACCAGTTGCCTTTATATTTACTTGCAGCACGTGCCTGTTCACTTTTGTTGACTGATGTGCAAGGACACCCAGATCCCATTGTACATCTACACTTCTCAAAATATCACCATTTAAATAATAATCTACCCTTCTGCTTGTCACACTAAAGTTTATAACTTCATGTTTATCCATGTCTTACTACATCTGCCATGTATTTGCCCACTCAATCAACTTATCTAAATTACCTTGGAACCTTGTTGTATACTCCTGACAACTCAATCCTGCCCAGTAATGTCAGAAAGCTTAGAAATGTTCCATTTGTTCCCTCATCCAGGTAATTTGTATGTAACATGAATTGTTGGTGCTCAAGCAGTGATCCTTGCAGTACCCCACCATTCACTACTTGCCACTCAGAAAAAGGCCCAATTATTCCCACACTCTGTTTCTGATCAATTCAACCAATTCTTGATAACTGCCAATATATTACCCCTATCCCATGTGCTTTAATTTTGCTCATTAACCTGTAATGAGGAACCTTACCAAAAGCCTTCTGAAAATCCAAATACTGCTTCTCCCTTCTCTATTCTACTAGTTACATCCTAAAAAAAAATCTCCAGTATATTTGATAAGCATGATTTGCCTATCATAAAGCCATGCTTGCTTTGTCCAATCCCATTTATTCTTTCTAAATTTTCCGTGATCATATCACTTATTAAAGACTTTAGCATTTTCCCCACTACTGATGTTAGGCTAATTGGTCTGTAATTCTGTTTTTTTTCTCCCTCTGTTTTTAAATAGTGTGGTTACATTTGGCACCCTCTGTAGGAACTTCTCAGGAGTCGATAGAATTTTGGAAGATATCACCAATGCATCCAATATTTCCAAAGTCACTTCTTTTAGTACTCTGGGATGTAGACTATCAACCCCTGGTGATGTGTCAGCTTTTAACCCCATTAATATCCTCAGCACAATTTACTTACTAATACTGATGTTCTTCAGTTCCACCCTTTCATAGACCCTTGGTTCCCTGACATTTGTTTGAAGTGTAATCTATGCCCTTTTGTTTTAAAAGACAGAACCAAAGCATGTGTTCACTTCTTCTGTCATTTCTTTGTTCTCCGTTATAATTTCCTTGGCTTCTGACTACACGGGACCTACGTTTGTCTTTATCAATTTAATCTCCATGTCATTGGTCTCTTTAAAAAATCAATTTTTGTCTGGAACTGGCCACCATCTTGAGACCAATGACGGAAGAATCACTAATTGTGGCCCATTAGCAATGCCAACATCCCAAGAATTATTTTTTTAAAAATAGTCTTGGGTGGGGGAGTAAAGCAGTAGGGGCTTACACATTTGTACTTTTTTATATAAGGCTCACTTGGATAATTGGATGAAAACAGTTGCCTTGCTGGAAACATGCTCGCTTTGAGAGACTATGTTAATCTTCTGGGACTTTTCCATTTCAAAAATCAAGCTGTCCAATGGTCGGAGAAGCTTTTTTTACTTTACGTTTTTTCTGAGTATAAATATTTACAGCTGGTTTTGTGTTTTTGCTGTGAAGCAGACTTAACCAGTGTGTTGTGTTTGGCTAAAGTGCTGGATGGCAATAAAAGACTATTTGCATAGCTTCAAATAATTACATTTTAATTCTGAACAGCTGCAGAACAGACACTAGATTGAAACTATAGCTGGTATTTAAACCAGCTGTTCAAAGCCACAATAAAAATGCTTTGTACACATTTGTTGAATATGTACACTCAGCAAAGTATGGGATGAGGGAGAATAACTGTTACTGGATATCTGAAGGCGTAGGTTTCCAGATCAGCTAGAAGCCTTTATAATGATACATCTCAAATGTGGAGTCTGACTTTCGGGTCCTTACTTTGGCTTCTCTGCTCATAGCACTAACTTTCTTTAGGATAAACATCTGGGAGATAACTTTTATTCAAAGCTGTTTGCTGACTCCACAAAGTTGTGACTGTCTGTCTGAAAAATATTCCAATGTTACTGCTCAAATCGGTCAGGTTAAAGAGTACAGTCAATGGCAGAAGCACCATGTACCTGCTCTGAAAGGATACTAATACATTGTTATGCCATAATCAATTAATGCTTTGTAGTCGTGTTATATTACAAAGAAATAACTACATTTAAACAGAACTCAAATCAGCACTTCTATGTGAGAGCTTTATTTTAGTTAACAATATTCAATAAATTCTCACACCACTGATTACTAGCCACTCATTTCTAATTCAAACCCAGTTAAGTCTCCATCATTGGTTCCCTCATTTCATCAGATCTTTCAGACCATACGAGATGATAACAGTGCCACCATTAAGATACGATGGGTCAAAGAGGCAAACCCTGTTATACAGCTTGGATTCTCCACTAGTTTGTGCTGCTTCTTTCAAGGCCAATTTGCCTGAATTGGAAAAGCAGATCAAATTATCACATGGCACAAATTACACTCAGCACAACTTGTATTTCTGTAATCAAGTTAGCTAACAAAATCACATTCCCTGATCAAATTTGTTGTGAGTAACTGCGTCTGCTTGTGAACCTTTCGGTAGACTCTAAAGAACTTTTTCTTGTGAACACTAGGCCACTAAGAGATGTAATTTAATATAGTTATTCAGGAACTGTTTAATGCACTCCAATATCAACATGAAGTCAAAGAGCTGTACAGCATGGAAACAGACCCTTCGGTCTAACTCATCCAAGCTGATCAGATATCCTAAATTAAACTAGTTCCATTTGCCAGCATTTGGCCCATGTACTTCTTAAACACTTTCTATTTATATACCTATCCAGATGCCTTTTAAATGTTGTCATTCTACCAGCCTCCACCACATCCTCTGGCAGCTCATTCCATTCATGCACTAGCCTCTGCATGAAAAAGTTGCCCTTTAGGTCCCTTTTAAGTCTTTCCCTTCTCAGCTTAAACCTATGCTCTGTAGTTTTGGACTCCCCCCACCCTGGGGAAAAGACCTTGGCTATTCACCCTTTCCATGCCCCTCATGATTTTATAAAAAACCTCAGTAAGGTCACCCCTCAGCCTCCAGTGTTCCAGGGGAAATAGTCCCTGCCTATTCAGCCTCTCCGCATAGCTTAAACCCTCCGACCCTGGCAACATTCTTGTAAATTTTTCCTGAACCCCTTCATGTTTCACAACATCCTCCCTATAACATGGAGACCAGATCTGAACACAGTATTCCGATCATGACCTCCCAACTCCTACACTTAATGCACTGACCAATGAAGGCAAACATGCCAAAACGCCTTCCTCACAACCCTGTCGACAGGGGGTTCCGATATAACGTGATAGTTGCGTTCCTGCACAACATCGCATTATTGAAAATTGCTGTATAGAAATAATGAGGGCTGTGGAAAAACGGGGTTAGGGGCATACCACTAAAAAATCACTCAATCACTCAAAAATCACTCAAAAGCTTAGCACAAAGGCTAGTACAGTTTGAATAAATGTTTTATTCACATCTAATAATGAAATAAAAGTAAATTTAGCACCTTATCTTGGAAAAATCATCAAGATGACTTGATGGGGGAGGAGGTTTTGAGATTGCTCTGTTGTTAATGTAGGGACTGAGGATCGTCAGCATCATTATCACCTTCAGGTGCAGTTGTGGTTGCAGAGTTAGGGCGAAAAATAGTTAATCCCAGAAAAGGATGGATGTGTTCATTGTCTTCTGACTGTTTCTTGGGAGTTGGCTTAAAAAAGGCATCCAGTTTTTGCTGCCCTGTTCTTTTCCTCCTTTCATGAAGAAGCTGTTCATAGGTGCCAAGCAAGATTTTATTCCACAAACTGCTACCCTGCTGCATTCTGCATTGTAATTGTTGTCCTCTGAAAGCTGCAACTGCGTCTCAATTTCCCTCAGGATAGAAGACGAAACAGAAGTGGAAAGATCTTGTGGTGCTGTATCCTCAACCCTTGATGAAAAGTCTAGGCCCGAAACGTCACCTTTTGTGCTCCTAAGATGCTGCTGGGCCTGCTGTGTTCATCTAGCTCCACACCCATCAATAGGAGTATGGCTGCTGGAATCTTGGCCTTGGCACTACTTTTCTGCTTTTCACTCGTAACCCTTGTCCATGAAAGATCTCTGTACTTCAGACTTAATTGCATTCACTGACAGCTTCCACTGCTAAAAGCGAAGTCCTACGGTTGCTGGAAACCAGTGCTGATGAAACCCACTCTATCAGGCAGCATCTGTGGAGAGAGAAACAAAGTTAATACTTTGAGTTCAATATAGTTGTTGTTTAGAAGTTCTTTCATTTCATCCCCAGATTATTTTGATGTCTTGCACTGTGAAAAAAATAAAACAGATCTGTTCAAAGTTACTGCCATCTCCTTCTTTTCCAATTCCCATTCTTAATTTCTCCAGTCTCTAAAGTACAAATATCTAATAGGTTCTTTATCATATCCTTGATATGTACTTACAGATGTTCTCACTGTCATTTTTGTTTGATTTCTTGCCAGTCAGAACCTATTTACTACTTTATTGATCTAGTTTCTGTTTCTTACTTTCAATCAACCTTTGCTGGTTGCTAAACATTTTTCCAGTCTGCTGGCCAAATACTATTTTTCGCAACATTTATAAGCCTTTTTGTTCAATTTAATTAACATTTGGTTTAGCACAGACAACCTATTCTTTAATTTGTCCCACGTTATATTGTTCCAAGAAAGGTTAGATTAGATTTTCCCAGTCTAAATGAAGATTGAAGTGGTTCAGAATTATTGCAGTACCATTTTTGCTGGCCTCTTATTTTTGATTTATACATTGCATTTCTGTGTGGGGACTTGAGGCTACAACCACTAGCAACTTCTTTCCCTTGCCATTTCTAATCTCCACCCAAACTCATTCAATGCATGAGCTTCTAAGCTAAAATCATTTTTCACAACAGTACGGATTTTTATTTACTAATAGAGTTATCCACCTCCTTAACCTATCTGTTAAGGATTCACTGATAACAGGAGTCTCAGTAGAAGGCTGAGCACTATCTTCTGTCATTCAGACTGTATATCTTGTGGTGTTTGTTCCCTCCCAGATTCTCAGGGCAAGGATATTTTGGACATATTGGAAAACATCTTGGAACTTGAGCAAGAGAAGTACTACTTGTGGGAATCAAGGATGTAGTGAAAAATGAACTAACCTTCTGGAAAATGTTTGACAGATTAGGAAGCAGAACTTCAGAGATGGTAATCTCCAGTCCCTTGTCACCTAATGGCTGAAGGTCGGAAGATTCAGCCATTCAAAGTGTGGTTTTCAGGGCTGGTGTAAGGAAATACATTTGAGTTGAGGCATTGGAGTGGCTCTGAGGAAGGTATGAGGTATTCCACAGGATAGGGGTCCAGCTGAACAGAAAGGGAGCTAATGAAATAGATGTTCCGAATAAAAGTAGCAGCAAAAGTCAAAGCAATCAAAAAGGTAAATTCAATAGTGTGGAAACTAATGAGGTAAATGTGGGGGAATAACCCTGCAAAAGGAGCTTGCCTTCAGGAGTAATAGAGGTGGAAAATCAAATTGATCTGTCCTAACCAAGAAGAAGACCAGGATAAAGGTGTTTCTTTGGGCAGAATTCTTAAGGGAAAAGGTGTAGCTTTAAATGTAAACTTGAAAAAGACAAAGGGCTTATATTGCAAGACTCCTGAGTGTGGGAAGTAAACAGGGGATGTTAGAACTACTAATGTCACAAGAAGATACAGGTTGAACAGCTTAAACAGAAACTTGGCTCCAATCTGAGCAGGAGTGGAAAATAAACACCTTGGGTGTGATTTTTTTTAGGAAGGACAGAATAGTTAAGAAAAGCGGAGGAGTAGTGACAGTATTACATAACACAAAACCCCCAATTGTGGAAGAGACCAGAAGAAGGGGAGATGAGTGAACAATAACATTTTTGTCCTAGATTTTCATTATCTTCTGGTTGATATAGGGCATGAGTAAACAGAACAAAGAAGATGGAATCCCTGCAATGTGTGCAGGCTCCCTTCTTTAATCACTATGACTATATGTAGATAAAGAGAGCGACATTACTCAGTTTAGTTCAGAGTTATGAAGTGGATCAGATAGATTATTTGAATGTGGGCAACACATGTGAATGATGAACACAGCATACATTGTATTTCGACCGAGTCAGAGCATCTTAAATTGCAACCAGTGCAGTACTTGTGAAATATAATGACTCCTCTAAAGATGAGAATTGTAGCAGTTTATTTGTTAATACCAAGGTTAGGCAAACAGCTTTGACATCCATTTCTGCATGGCTGGGACTAAAATGGGTTGTGTTGTGTCCATTCTTTAGGTGTCACATGGTCACTTAATGCTGGCAAATGGATCTGAAGATGCATGTGCACACTTGTGACTGGAATGCAAGGCATGGTGAGTTGCTCCAGTGCATTTGTACATGGTACGTGCTGCTGCCACTATGCATCAGTGAGGATGGAGGGAGTAAGTGCTGAAGATGATGGATAGGATGCTAATCATTTGGAGCTGCTTTGTCCAAGATGGTGCTGAGCTTCTTGAATGTTGTTACAGTCACACTGATGTAGGGGAGTGAAGAGTATTTTATCACACTATTGACTTGTGCCTTGTAGATGCCGGACAGGCTTTGGGAAGTTGAGTGGTGAGTTACTCACCACAGAATTTCTAGCTTCTGACCTGCTCTTGTAAATGCAGCATTTATATAGTTGGTCCAGTTTAAGGTCTGGTCAGTGTTAACCTCCAAGATGTTGGTGATGGGGATTTTAAGAGATGGTGATGCTATTGAATGTCAAGGAGATGTTATGTTAGATTCATTTTTATTGGATATAGTTATTACCTTGTTTTGTGAAAATATAATTTCTATTAATTAAATTGATAATTTAAATGAGTAATTTGTTTTTTCAATGTAAAGAATCCATTAGAAAGTGCCAAGCAGTATACAGAACTAATGTTTACTTGTCAACTCCTACTCCTATTTCTTATGTTCTGAACCTCCCTTTCCTCTCTGAAGTCCATAACTCATCCTGCAACTCCAAGTTTGGATCCCAGATCTGCCCTTGCTGCTGTTAGGATACAGGATCTTGCAAAGTCATAAATGACATCTGGTGAGAATGTGACAGAGGGAAACCATCCCTTCTGGATCTTCTTGATCTGTCTGCAGCTTTTGACCTTGACCGCACCATCCACCTACAGTTCCTCTCCAGTGTCATTCAGTTGGTAAGGGCTGCTTTTACCTGGTTCTATTCACAATCCTTCAAGCGAGGAGGTTTTTTGCTCATCTCAATCCGAAACGATTACCATCTTATCTGCTTAAAGAGGACGGTAAATAGAGTTTTTTCAATATCCAGGGGTTGAGGGCTATGAGAAGATGGCACAAAAGAGGATTTGAGGTCTCGTACATATCAGTCATGTTTTTATGGCACGGTAGGGCAGTCTTGAGGAGCTGAATGAAGCAGCAGAGATTAAGATGAAGAAGAAAAAGATAGAACATAATGCAGGGAGGTGTGTGGATCTCTACTTTGATCAGGAAAATAGAAAAACAGAATAGCATTTAAAAAGCATGAAATTTGTAAATGTTGATATTTTGAGAGATTTTGGTATACTCATACAAAGAACACAAAAGGGCGTATTCAGCCTATCTAAATATGAGGGAAATCCTTTTCACTCACAGGCTGGTGGGAATCTGGAACACACAGCCTGTAACGATGGTCAAGCCAGAAACCCTCACTACGTTTAAATGTGCTGTTGTGATTCCAAGGCATATGACGCTATGTACCTTGTGCTGGGATTAGAATAGTTAGGTATAACACAATGTGGAGCTGGAGGAACACAGCAGGCCAGGCAGCATCAGAGGAGCAGGAAAGTTGATGCTTTAGTTTGGGACCCTTTTCTGCTCCTCTGATGCTGCCTGGCCTGCTGTTTCTCCAGCTCTACAGTGTCATATCTGACTCCAGCATCTGCAGTTCTTACTGTCTCTAGAATAGTTAGGTAGTTGTTTTTGACTGGTGCAGACTCACTGGGCTGAAAGTCCTTTTTATGTGCTATAGACAGCTATGACTGTGCCTGAGCCTGGGTTATATCTTCTTCAAAAACAGCCGTTGTTCATTCATAGTTTTGCCTGCCAACCTTATACACTCTTGCCTGCACACACGCACACTCGTGCACAAACACAAATCTATGGGTTGAATTTGTATTTGCAGATACATTCTATTTTGTTCTAAATGCACACAATTTATAGACAGTCAGTCAATGTGGCGTTTTATAAATTCCTACTTTAGAAATTAAAACAGCCTGACACCAGTCCAAAACACAAAACAAGGCCTCACACCCAACATGCATTTTCTGAACTAAAATATCACCTCTTCTTTACACTAATAAAGCCCTTAGTTCTCTCAGGGCAGTGACTTAAAAGGAATTCAGGGATTTACATATGCATATTAATCAATTAAAACCTTCTAACTGATTAAACAAACCTAAGATGCTGTTAAATCTTTAATGCATCCTCAGTAGTGGTGTTATCCTTTGATATTTTACTTCTCAATTCTGTGTCTGATACCACCTCCCTCACTAACACCTGAAGAAGGACTGGGCCTCCAAAAGCTTGTGTTTTCAAATAAACGTGTTAGATAATAATCTGGCATCATGTGGTTTCTGATCTTGTCCACCCCAGTCCAACACTGGCACCACCACGTCCAAAAACAACACAAAGGTAGCTGTAAAACAGTTAGCCACAAAATGAATTACAACTGGTGTTGAGTCACTGATAAAGTTGCTGGAAATTCCACTGACCTCATTGCAAATATAAGAATATTATAATTTAGATGAAAATTACAGAAAATGACCTCTCTGACCTTGCCATATACTGATCCTTTCATTTCTGCATAACTGCCAAAATATATATCCTCACAGATGGAAAGTAAATTAGTAAATGGAAAAGATGCAAAAGTTGTTGACGTTGTGGGAAAACAGATATCCCTCGAATTCTCCATTGCCTAAAGGATTCATTACAGACAGCGAAAAAGATTTTCTAAGACTACAAAGGGATCTTGATCAAATTAGTCAAGGGGCTGAAAAATGACAGTTGGAGCTCAATCTGGATAAATGCAGGGTTTTGCATTTTGGTACAACAGGCAAGGGTAGGGCTTGTACAGTTAATGGTAGGACGTTGAGCAGTGTTGTAGAACAGAGGGACCCAGGGGTTCAGGTATATAATTCTTTGAAGTTGTATAGACAGGGTGGCTAAGAAGGCATTTGGCACATTTGCCTTCATTGCTCAGTCCTTTGAGTATAGGAGTTGGGACGTCACGGTGAGGTTGTTTCTGGAGTACTGTGTACAGTTCTGGTCACCCTGTTATTGGAAGGATATTATTAAACTGGAGAGGGTTCAGAAGAAATTTACCAGGATGTTGCAAGGTGTGGAAGGTTTGAGTTATAAAGAAAGGCTGGATAGGCTGGGACTTCTTTCACTGGAGCATTGAATGGTGGATTTCAAGATTTCACGTTTTTAGGTGAGAGGAGAGAGATTTTACACAGAGCATGGTTCATGTGTGGAATGAATTTCCAGAGGTAGTGGTGGATATGGGTACAATTACAACGTTTAAAAGGTTTGGGGGTATATGACCCAGAAGTAGGCAGGTGGGATTAGTTTTGTTTGGGAGTACATTCAGCATGGACTGGTTGGACCAAAGGTCTGTTTCTGTGCTGTTTGACTCTGTGACTTTATGGTCGAGAACAGATATTTATAAAGCAGTTTCCACCTGGTTAAAGGACTGATCTGAAAAGAGTGCAGTCATCTGCATTTATGCTGGAGTGCAGAGCATGAATAATTTGAAGATGGACCGATTCTTTTTTCCTCTCTCTCAGATAAATATTTAATCAGTTTACCAAAATTCATTCTTACCCCAAGGAAATTAGCTTTCCCCAGTTAATTATTCCTAGGCTGGATTGTCCCTTGTCCTTGTCAACAGAAAACCTAAACCTGTGTTACAATGATAGTAGGAACTGCAGATGCTGGAGAATCTGAGATAACAAAGTGTAGAGCTGGAATGAAATGAAATCCTTCTGAATCCTTCAGAAACCCCTCTGAAGAAGGGTCTAGGCCTGAAATGTCAGCCTTTCTGCTCCTTTGATGCTGCCTGGCCTGCTGTGTTCGTCCAGCTGTGCACATTGTTATCCCTGTGTTACAATGATTACTGGATCTTAAATGTTTCCCAAATGCCTAATACTAGGAAGCACGCATTCAAGGTGAGAGGGGAGAAATTCAAAGGGGATGCGAGGGGCAATTTTTTAAACAGAGTGGTAGGAGTCTGGAATGCACTGCCATGGATGGTGGAGGAGGCAGATATGATAGGGGCATTTAAGGGACTTTTAGTTGAGCACATGAAAGAGCAAGGAATGGAGGGATATGGATCAAGGGCAGGCAGAAGGGATTACTTTAATTTGGCAACATGTTTGGCACAACATTGTGGGCCAAAAGGTCATTTCTGTGCTGTATTGTTCTAGTTCTATGACTGTTTTATAATCCACTTAATCCACCTTATTCCCAAAAGTAGATCCAGCTGTGTTTCCTTTACCATGTGGCTATATGCACCTGCAACTCACCAATTTTATTACCTTGCTCCACTTGTTGCAATGCACGCTCAGTAACCCTAATTTAGACTTTTGTACTTTCACTGTTACTCTGAACTTGGCAAATAACCTATTATTTTCTACTGCACTATCTGTCTACTATCTTACTATCTGTCTCCCAGAATTCTGTGCACCTTGGGTTTTCCTCTTTGAAATTGCCTAATGATTCTGACAGTGCCAATTTAGTTGATACACTCCCTAATAGAACTAGCAAATCGCCCCACAAGAAAATAGCTCCTGTCTCCATTTAGGTGCAACATGGCCAACTTCACAGCTCCAATCTGTCCCAGAGCTGCTACTGGTCTCCCTGGAATCTAAAGCCTGTCTTTCTGCACCATCACTCCAGCCACATGTTCATCCTCCTATTTCTGTTTTCATTTGTGCATTGTCTTGGAAGTTTTTGGGAGTTTGCTACTTTTGAGGTCCTGATTGCTCATTTCCTTTCTAGTTCCCTAAATTCTGATTGCACTACCACTTCCCTCTTTCTGCTTACATTGTTGGATTGATGTGTACCACAACTGCTAGCCATTCATCCTCCTGCCTCAGGGGTAGTCTGCTGTCGCTCAATGACATATGTGACTTGGGCATCAGTGAGGGAACATGCTGTGTTGTGGTCACATCTGACTGCAGAAACACCTGTTTCTCCAACTATCAACTTTTATGCAATAACTGCTTTTCTCCTCACCTTCATGCTCTGTACGCAGTTGTGCTAGCCAAGGTGCTTTGATCTTGGCTCTGGTTGCATTCCCCAGATGAACCATTGTTCTCATAAATATTCACAACTGAATGCTTGTTAGAGAGTGAGCTACATTCAGGGAAATTCTGCACTACCTTCATGATTCTACTTGGCTGCCTGGTAATCGTCCTTTCCGTCTATTCCTGCACGCTCTTAAGCTGCACGTTGACCAAATCTAGAAACATGCTTTCTACGAAGCTGTCATTACAGTTTTGTCCAAGTGACGCCAGCTGCTGCTCAAGCTCTGAAAGCCGGAGTTTGAGCTACTGCTGCTGAATTCACTCCCTGCACGAGGTTACCTCAGTTCCAGAAAGCACTCTGGAGTTCCCACATATAACAGAGGGTGGCAGTAAAAAGCAGCTGAGGAGGATTCTAGGAGAAGTTAGCTTAGTAACCATAGAGAAGGGGATCGTGTGAGATGCATGCTCAACAGGAGGAACAGGATCCAAAGAGGATGGCAGTTCCTCCACAATAATCCTTAACACCAGTTCCCTGCAAGGCTATGTACTCAGTCCATGGCTATATTCCTTATACATTCTTGACTGTGTGGCCAAATTCGGCGCCAGCTCCATTTACAAGTTTGCTGATGACACCACCATGGTGGGCCAGATCTCCAACAGCAATGCGACAGAGTACAACTTAGTGGAATTGTGTAAAGACAGCAATCCCCAAGACGATGTTAGCATATTGAAGGAGCTGGTCATCAACTTCAGGAAGCAGAGTGGAAGGTACACTTTATCAATGGCGCTGAGGTGGAGGTGGTCAAGAACTTCAAGTTCCTAGCAGTCAGTACCTCCAACAATCTATCCTGGCCCATCCACGTTGATGTTACAGTCAAGAAGGTGCACCAATGCCTCTACTTCCTCAGAACATAGAGAATTGTACAGCACAGGAACACCCACAATGTTAAACTAATCCCTTCTGCCTACCCTTGGTCCATATCCCTCCAGCTGTTGCATATTCAGGTGCTTCTCGAAAAATCTCTTAAATGCCCCAATTGTATCTGCCTCCAACACTACCCCTGGCAGTTTTTCCCAGACTCCTACCACCCAGTTCTCCTTTGAACTTTGACATTTCAGCTCTGGGCAAAAAGGTTCTGACCATCAGCCTTATCTGTGCATCTCATTATAGACTTCTGTCAAGTCTCCCCTCAGCCTCTGCTGCTCTAGAGAAAATAATCCAAGTTTTTGTGGCCTCTCCTTCACGCTCATACTCTCTAATCCAGGCAGCATCCTGGTCAACCTCTTCTGCACCCTCTCTAAAGCCTCCACATCCTTCCTGTAATGTGGTGACCAGAATTAAAGGCCTAACCAAAGTCTTATAAAGCTGCAACATGACATCATGACACTTGTACTCAATTTCCTGACCAACAAAGGCAGCATGCTATACGCATTCTAAGGCTAAGGTGATTTGGCATACCCATAATGACTCTTACCAATCTTAGATGCACCGTAGAAAGCATCCTATCTGGATGAATGTCAGCTTGGTACAGCAATTACTGTGCCCAAGTCTGCAAGAAATTATAGACAGTTGTGAATTTCAGCCCAATCCATCATGAATACCAGCCTTCTTTCGTTGACTCCATCTACACTTTCTGTTGCCTCGTAAAAGCAGTTAATATGGGCAGACGAGTTGTAAGCTCCCACGTGACAGCAGAGAGATTAGTAAAGGTATTAAGATGTTTCTAGGTTAAAGGAAGATATCGATGGATAGACCAGTGACAGATGATATTTAACCCTGATAAGTGTGAGGTGATGCATTTTGGAAGAAGAAACAAGTTGAAGGAGTATTTAATGAATGGTAGGACACTGGGTAGCTGAGAGGAACGGAGATATCTTGGGAGAATTATTCACAGATTCCTGAAGTCAGCAAAGCACATGAACAGCGGGGTGGCACAGTGGTTAGCACTGCTGCCTCACAGCACCAGGGACCCAGGTTCGATTCTGGCCTTGGGTGTCTGTCTGTGTGGAGTTTGCACGTTCTCCCTGTGTCTGCGTGAGTTTCCTCTGGGTGCTGTGGTTTCCTCCCACAGTCCAAAGATGTGCAGGCTAGGTGGATCGGCCATGCTAAAATGCCCGTGGTGTTCAGGATGTGTAGCTTAGGTGGGTTATAGGGTAATGGGTCTGGGTGGGATGCACTGAGGTTTGGTGTGGACTTATTGGGCAGAAGGGCCTGTTTCCACACTGTAGGGATTCTAATTCTAATTCGAACAGGATAGTTAAGAAGGCAAATGGGACACATGCTTTCTTCAGTCATGAGGAGTTGTGCACAGCATTGATTGTGTAGGTCCCCTCCCTAAAACCAAAAGTGGGAACCAACATTTGCTAACCCTAATGGATGTGTTTACAAGATTTCCGGAGGCAATTCCATTAAAGAATGTTATAGCAAAAAGGTTGTGGAGGAGTTGCTTGCTTTCTTTACCCATTATGGATTACCCAGGGAGATTCAGTCAGACCAAGGGTCCAATTTTACAGATAAACTATTTAAGGAGGTAATAAAAAAACAAAGTTGCTGGAAAAGCTCAGCAGGTCTGGCAGCGTCTGTGAAGGAGAAAACAGTTAACGTTTCAGAACTGCTTCCACGCTGTAGGTATTCTATGATCTATGATGATCAATGATGGATTCATTAATTTGAGACTTCTTTTTCAAGAGGCAGGGCCCCACACAGAAGGGAGTTCAATTGGATAAAACTAACTGTGCTTGTTTGGGTCAATCATTTTAACCTCAGGACTTTACTGTAAGAGTTTCTAAGGATCATGTCCCAGTTCCAACTGTCTTCATTAATGATGTTCCCTCTATCAAAGGTCAGAAATGTAGGTTATGCAATCATCAGCAGCCATGTTCAACACCATTCATTCTTTCTCAGATGCTGAAGCAGCCACATCCATATACAGCAAGATCTGTATGCCATTAGAGTTTGGGCAGCTAACTGCCAAGTAACATTTTGTCAGGGCTATTCCTTCCTTCTGAGGAAAGGTTACCAGATCTGAAATGTTAACACTGATTTTTTTCTTCACAGATGATGCCAGACCTGCTGAACTGTTCCAGTAACTTCTGTTTTTGTTCTTCAACCATCACCCTCTTCTTCCTACCTTCAAGCCAATTTTGAGTCCAATTAGCTAACTCTCCCTGGATCCCATGTGAGCTGACCTTCATGACTAGCTTGCCATGCGGGACCTTGTCAAAGGCCTTACTGAAGTTCGTTTGACAACATCCATTGCCCTACCCTCATCTGTCCTCTTCGTTACCGGTTGAACATTTTCTGATCCATCGATTCTGTGTTACGAATGATGTTTCATAAGTTGAGAAGCTGAAGGGTTCCAATTGGAAGCTTCAGAAAGCAGACACAAGGTGGCTGAAAATTTTGATTACACCAATCCTGTAACAGCAATGGAATATTGCACAAAATCTAAGAATAAAGATATGATCCAATGAGGCTGCAAGAGGGATTTACGGATGACAATTTTAATATCAGTGCATTGGGCGATGAACTAAAGTAAATTGGTAAGAACATGGATGATGGGTTAGTGAACTATGTGATATGATATGAGTGGCAGAGTTTTGGGTAAGTTTGAATGCAAGGATAATGGAAAGTTAGATGGCGAGAGTGTTTACTGGTAGTCTTAAGGTGAAAAAGCAGTGTAAAGCCAACCAAAATTGTTGGAGATGGAAGTGGACAGTCTTGATGGTCAGTAGAATGTGGGTTGATCAGGGCACTGAAGTTGTGGGAAGTCTGATCCAAATATTCATAATGGGGTGGTGGAGGAGAATGATGGGTTCAGTGACAAAGCTCAGTCTGTTGGGGCTAAAAGCAATAGCTTTGGCTTCCTTTCCCATTGGAGGAAGTTCTGACTCATGAAAGTGGATTTTGGCAAGCAATTTTCATGACATGAAGGCACCAATAGGATATAGAGGTTTGGTAGTGAAGCGAAGCTCAGTATCATCACTGTACAAGTGAAATCTGATTCAGTGCCTGGGAAAAACATAACATGAAAGAACAATGCATACAAGGAAGGAGAGGACTATGGCATCACCTGGCATTTCTGGAAGAAATGATGTTTTCACTATATTCAGGTTGAAAAGAATGCAACCGTCATTGTATTCTTCCACAATACTAAAGATGCACATGGACAGCAGCGAAGCTGTAAGTTTGAAGTAGTTTTTGAAGGTTGTGGAGAGATAATATCAGTTCTGATGAAGGATCATTAAATTTGAAATGTAAATTCTGTTTTTCTCTCATCATATGCTGCTGGACCTGTTTTTGTAAGAGGTAATATTTCTTTTGTGACTTTAGCATGGACTAAAATCACAAATGTATGTTAAAACACAACCGGGTTGTGTTGTGAAATGTAATTGCTGAGTGAGGTGTTTGAACATTGGGGTAAGGGAAGGGTGTCCAAAGGTTGATTTTTGTGGCCTACACAGATCTGTATTAGGGAGTGTCAGGTGTTGCATATAAGGCTTAACTCTGTTCTGAATAATTCTCACATAATGCAAGTTGAAATATTGAAATTTGTGATTTCTCCACTAACTAGGCAGCATTTTTCACATCTTCAGGCTCTACAATTCCATGAATGTTTCAGGATTATGAGATCTGAATTGCATAGACCAGAAAGGCTGAATAAGCTTGAGTTTTCTTTAGTGCACAGAAGGCTAAGGGGGTACCTGATTGAGGTCTATGAAATTTTGAGGGGCATGGACAGTGTGAATAGAAAGCAACTGTTTCCCTTTGTTGAAGGGTCAGTCGGGAGGGGGCATAACATATGTGGTGAAAGGCAGGGGGTTTAGACGAGATTGAGGAAAGTATTTTCACCCAGATGGTAGTGGCAATCTGGAATGCACTCCTTGGAAGGGCATTGAAAGATGTGAAGCCTCACAACCTTGTCAGAAGTAATAAAGATGAGCAGTTGAAATGTCGTAGACTATGGGCCAAGTGCTGGAAAGTGAGATTAGTGTAGATAGGTTAATGCAGACTTGATGGGATGAAGTGCCTCTTCTGTCCTTTTTAAGTCTGTGACTTTAAGGCTGTGATTTTGGGTTAAATTGAATGGATGTGTGAGGTTCTATTGATGTCATGTATTGCTCGATTCTCCAGTCATTACTTTTGAATTACTTAAAGTTCAACACAATGAGTGGCAATGGATCATGTTTTATCTGTGATATTCATTTGCTTCCCATTTCCTTGTCTCCTCAGAAGGATGATCAGTGGTTGTTGACCAAAACATTAATGTGTTTTACTTTGTGCCATGTCTCTGTGTAGCTCTGCTTATTTTCATGTACAAACAACCTGTCTGTCTTCACATGCACTGACGTTTAGGATGACGAATGTGGACTTAAGAGGAACAATATGAATCATCAGATAAGTTTCTGTTGAACAGCCAGTAAGCACAATGGAATTCAAAATACCAGTTCCATGCTCAAACGTTGTCCATTCTTTCATTTGTGAAATTTCCACAAAAAAATAGGCATTTTGCAGTCATCTCTAAGGTAGGAGAAGGAGGAGCGTAAGGAACACTAAATGACACTTGCCAGTTTAGTGTCTTGTGTTACAAGTTGCAATAACCAGGTATTCCTTTTGTGGTTGAGGCTGATATTGACTCCCTGCTCCTTTTGCCTTAGTTTTTGCATCCATCTAATACTTCTTTTTATTATCTTAATTTGACACACGCACCACCATGACCGCCACTCTGGGCACGGGGGTGCAGTTTAAAGCCGATGAGGGTTTCTAGTCTGGCTTCAGTACCACTTTTCATTTATAGTATGGTAGTGGCAAAAAGATTGTGCAACTCTTCACCTATTAAATCAGAGTCAACATTTTCAAGTATTGAATTTCATTGAATAATGAGTTTATCTTCTGACTGCCGTAGATCAAACACACTTGAAGCATGAGGATGACCCTACTGGTGGCAGATACCATTCCATCTACAGAATTATGATCTCTAATAACAGAGTTTCCGATTGCAGAACCATCAACAATAAATTTGACCTTTGAACTGGATTCTTCACTTTAAATTTAGGAAAATATGTTCCATCCCGGAATCTTTTTATATTGAAGTATAGAGGTATAAGTTTAATAGAACAGCTTCCAGGACCACCTGCTTCCCTGCACAATGCGCTTTCATTATACTGAGAACTATGTCAAAATGGGTACATGGTTTTCTTTTGATATGTCATATAGTTTCATTTGGTTGCAGTGTTACGGAAGCATTGAAGTTCATAATTTATTTCAATTTGTGGAAACTGTTTGTGCAACTCATCAATAATTAAATACAGCCAAGTGTTAGCCCATTGGCCTCACTAGAAAAACAATTTCAACGGGACCCATTTGCCACAGTGACGAGAAAGATTCCTGTTATGGGAGTGAATAGGATGATGCAACTGGTTCTTTTTGGACTCATTTTGAAAGAGACAATTATTTCCTTTTTATCAAATCGTAGAATGTCCCAGCAGGATACCCGTGCTTCTTTCACATGGGCCAGCCAGTCTAATCTCATTCTCCCCCTCACTCCTCCTTACCTTTTTTAATATCCTATTCTTCCCCCTCAAACCCCGGATCCTTTTATATCCCACCCATACTTACCTCACTCTTCCTCCTGGCTTCCATCACCTTTTTGTATCCCACCCAGTTCAAACACACTCTCCATCTTGCTCCCAGTGTCCTTGCATATCCCACCCAGTCTAATCCTATAATCCATCACACACTGCACCCTTTATTATCTGACTCAGTCTAATCTTTTATTGTGATGCATTGGAATTTGTGTCCCCTCATTATTGTCTTGCTGATCATTTGAGGAAATCTTACTGGAAGCTTTCAGAATTGGTTCTTTCTTGAATTAAACTCCTTTGACAAAAACTGTAGCTCCTTGGATCTCTCTTTTTAATGGTCACTTGTTATTTCTTCTTTTTAATCCAGTTTAATTTTGTTGTCTACTGTACCACCTCCTTACCGACTGCCCACCATTTTCCCTGCTGCCTGTTGTATTTTGTCCTATTTTCTTTCTCCTTTGTCTTTGTGACCACTAATCCTTGCTGAACTTTTGCTGACTTGTCCTTCCTATATTACAACACCTTTTCCTTGAATCCTCACTGTTGAAATCAAGATTCATTGATACATTGCCAATGGAGACTCTCAGAGCTGTGACTTGAAACAGAATCTGGAATTTGTATCTTAATCAATCAAAATTAACATACCCTGCTTCTGCAATTTCTAGAATGCGGGAATGTATGAATGATTAAAGATTCAACAGAAGGCAGTCAGTCAGCCATTTTAGGTTTGTTCACCCCACTCACACCAGTTGTATGATCCTTTGATCTCTGCCTATAAACTCTGTGTGTGTTTGTGTTCTTTCCTCTTACCATACCTGACAAAAGGGCAGCACTCCGAAAGCTTGTGGTTTCAAATAATCCTGTTGGGCCATAACCTAGTGTCGTGCGATTTTTGAAATTCCTTCCAAGGATGGCCACCTTGAAGTATTTCTGTTCTTCTCTTTAACAGGATTTCCGTTCCAATCTTTTTTTCTTTTTCTTGTTCGCTGTCATTAATTTTGTTGTCACTCCTGGTGTTTGGTAAGGTATTTGCCAAAACTCTCAGCTATTCATTCCACCAGATTGACCTTTAACCACTCCTTTGTCCAACTGTTTTTCCTCTCTCTCTGGGTCCAATCTCCTCCATTCATTTACTCTTCCCCCCCCCCCATCCCATCTCTGGGCAGTTAGGGATTGTCAGTAAATGCTGGTCCAGTCAGTGATGCCCGCAATGAATGAATTAGAAGAAAGATTCAACAGGAGGCAGCCAGTCAGCCATTTTAGGTGTGTTCACTCCACTCACACCAGTTGTTTGTTCCATTGACCCCTCTGCCGATAACCTCTGTGTCTATCCCGTCACTGCACTTGATGAAGGGGCTGTGCTCCAAAAACTTATGATTTCAACTAAACCTGTTAGACTATAACCTGGTGTCATCTGATTTTTTGACTTTATCCACCCCAGTCTGACACTGGCACCTCCGCATCATGGAAGAGATTTGGCAATAAGTTAAACACTGAGACAAAACACAACAAGAGCTGTGGATGCTGAAAATCTGAAACAAAAGCAGAAATTGCTGGAAAGTTTACATTAGGGGCATTTACACAGGCCTTGGATAAGCATATGGATGATGATGGGATAGTGCAGGGGGATGGGCTTAGATTAGTTCACAGGTCAGTGCAACATTGAGGACCGAAGGGTCTGTTCTGTGCTGTATTGTTCTATGTTTTAAAGTATCTTGGCTGAGAAGTTGCCGGTTGAATCTGTGGTTCATAGTTATGTTCCTAGTGAAAAACCCGAATGCTGCTGCTATACAAGCCAACTTAAGAAAGTTAGTAAAGCTGACTGCTTCAAAAGGACAAAGTCCTCCAGGCTAATGTGATAATGGGAACTGCAGATGCTGGAGAATCCAAGATAATAAAATGTGAGGCTGGATGAACACAGCAGGCCCAGCAGCATCTCAGGAGCACAAAAGCTGACGTTTCGGGCCTAGACCCTTCAAACGTCAGCTTTTGTGCTCCTGAGATGCTGCTGGGCCTGCTGTGTTCATCCAGCCTCACATTTTATTATCCTCCAGGTTAATGACTGGCCAAATAATTGGTAATTCAAAGATAACTTTACATACAGGCATGTGATCAGGGCCATGCTTTAGATTAGATTAGATTCCCTACAGTGTGGAAACAGGCCCTTTGGCCCAACAAGTCCACACCGCCCCTTGAAGCATCCCACCCAGACCCATCCCCCATAACCCACATACCCCTGAACACGACGGGCAATTTAGCATGGCCAATCCACCTAGCCTGCACATCTTTGGACTGTGGGAGGAAACCCACATGGACACGGGGAGAATGTGCAAACTCCACACAGACAGTCGCCCGAGGCTGGAATTGAACCCGGGTCCCTGGCGCTGTGAGGCTGCAGTGCTAACCACTGAGCCACCGTGTTAAGTGAACAAGTAAAACCCTATTTTATTTTCATACAATTGCAGGATTTTTAGTGATTTGTGGAATGTGGTTCCAGTTTGAATTGCTTTGCTCTGAGAACTCTCAGCAGTGGCTATGATGTGAAAACAAATGGTCACATTGAGAATGTAAGTGTGCCATGACTTGTTACAACTTCAGGTCAATAAAACTACTACTGGAGGGGAAAGATATGCAAGCAAAATGCTTTAATATCTAGTCAGTGATCTAGAAATCAATGAAGGGATGTGAGTATCAAAGACACTGGGTTTCACTTCACTTCACACAACACCACACCACCACTTCTCACACCTTCCTCCAGGAATCATTGTTTTTTTAAACAAAAACAGAAATTATTGGAGAAATACAGCAGGTCTGGCAGCATCTATGGTGAGAAAACAGAGTTAACATTTCAAGTCCAATGACTCTACTGTTATTTTGTTGGTTTTCTTTGTTGAGTTAAAGGTATCAACAAATATGGATCAAAGGGGGAGTTGAGGCGGGGCTAAAAATCATGGACATCAGTAGTGTTCTCAGCACCTGACTCCTGCACAGTGGGCACAGTATTGATGTACTCCCTATCCTGGGCCTTGAGTTGAGGCTCAAATTAGCCATGATCCCATGGTAGGTGTACTTGGGCTGGATGGCCTCTTTCTGTCCCTGTGTCTCTAACGGTAATTAACACAGCACAGTGCTGTTATTAGGAATGATTTGCCCAGGCTTTCTATTCGTGTAATACTCTTCCTTTAACAGTGAAATATCCAAGATATTTCACAGATATGTTTATAGAAAGCAGGGCACTTAGCTTGGAGTAGCATCAGCAACTGTGAGGAGGGGAGGGGCACAGTAATAAAATTCCTAGGGTGTGGGAACAGGCCCTTCGGCCCAACAAGCCCACACTGAACCTCAGACCATCCCACCCAGACCCATCACTCTGTGACTGACCTAACCTATGCATCCCTGAACAGTCTGGGCAATTTACCTAATCTGCACATTTTTGGACTGTTGGAGGAAACCGGAGCACCCGGACGAAACCCACACAGACACAGGGAGAATGTACAGACAGTCGCCTGAGGCTGGAATTGAACCCAGGTTGCTGGCACTGTGAGGTAGCAGTGCTAACCACTGATCCACCATGCTGCCTTGTAATCTGCAGGAACATTGCCAGAATCTTCAGTGCAGCTCCTGTTGATGTCATAGCTTCAAAAAGTGAGAAAAGCTCCACGTTGATGCACACTAGTCAATGACAATTACTGGTTAACCCTTTTTTATTGCACAGATTTAAAGCACTGGGAAATTAGTTACGGTTAAAAACGAGAAGAACTGTGGATGCTGTAAATCAGGAACAAACAAAGTTGCTGGAAAAGCTCAGCAGGCCTGGCAGCATCTGTGAAGGAGAAAACTGAGTTAACATTTCGGGTCCGGTGACCCTTCCTCAGAATGGTTCTGAGGAAGGGTCACTGGACCTGAAAGGTTAGCTGTGTTTGCTCCTTCACAGATGCTGCCAGACCTGCTGAGCTTTTGTTTTTGTTAGTTACAGTTAATCTTTTCCATAACCTTAGTGATAGAGTAAGTATTCTGACAAAATGAGACATTTAATTCTAGTCTAAGACATTAATTGTAAGTTGAAGAGATGTCAGGAGAGGCCAGTTGAGTGGAATATGCAGCTTGTTATATGTGGGAATCCTGGACACTGCCAGTGTCCTAGATGACCACATGTGGGAAATGTTCCCAGCGAGAGCTCCGAGTCTTAGAGCTTGACCAGCAGTTGGAGACACTGCGGCATATTTGCAAGTCTGAGAGTTACATGGATAGCACGTTTAAAGAGGTAGTTACACCACAGATTAAGGGACTAGAGGAAAGAAGGGAATGGGTGACCACCAGACAGTCCAGAGAGAACAGGCAGGTAGCACATGAGTCCCCTGGGATGCCTATCACTAACCAGTATTCCATTTTGGAAGCTGACGCGGTGCTGGTACCTCAGAGGTGTGCAGTCAGAATCAAGTTTCTGGCACCACAAGCAGGGGTGATAAATACATGATCAGGAAAGGTTTAGAGGGATATGGGCTAAATGCAGACAAGTGGGATTAGCTTTGTTCGGAAACATGGCTGGCGCAGGCTAGTTGGACCGAAGGGCCTGTTTTTGTGCTGTATAATTCTGTCACTGAACAGCTGCAGGGCATCCCGAAAGGGGATGGTGATGAGTTAAAGATTGTTGTAGATGGTGGTACCAATGATATGGGCAAAGTGAGAAAAGATGTCTTGCAGCAGGAATTCAGGGAACGAGGCAATAGATTGAAAAGCAGGACCTCAATAGTTGTAATCTCTGGATTGCTATTGGTGCCATGGGTTAGCAGGTTTAGAAATAGGACAGATGAATGTGTGGCTCAAGAGTTGGTGTAAGAGGGAGGGTTTCAGATTCCTGGATCACTGGGTCTGGTTTTAGGGAGGGTGGGACACGTACATATGGAATGGTGTGCATTTGAACCACTCTAGGGCCAACATCCTTGTCAGTGGTTTTGCTGGCACTGTTAGGAGGAATTTAAACTAGTCTAGCGGGGGGAGGGGACACTGAAATTCAATGAAACAGAGACACATCATGCTACAGCAAAGGAAGCGAGTCAGAGTGAGTTCAGCTATGCTCAGTGGTGAGAGGAAGGCAAGGCTGGATGGCCTTTATTTAATGCTAGGCATCTAATAGGTAAGACTGATGAGTTAATGGTTTGGATTGACACATTGGAGTATGATGTTGTGGCTATCACAGAAACATGGTTGATTGAAGGGCTGGACTGGCAACTTAACATTCCAGACTGTAGGATCTTTAAGCAAGACAAAGGAGAGTGTAAAAAGGGCGGCAATGTAGCTCTATTAAGGAGTTGATTGCTACAATAAAGGGAGGAACAAGTATGTAGACAGTTCATAGATGTGTATAAGTAATAATCAGGTTATCATACTGGGAGATTTCAACTTTCCCTACATAAATTGGGATTGCTGTAATGTTAAGGATTTAGAGAGGGTGAGGATTTCTAGGAATGTATTCTAGGGAGTATCAACATGTAGAAGGCCCAACAAGGGACAGTGCAGTGCTGCCTCTGATTTTGGGGAAAGAAGCCATGATATGGCAGTGGGGAAACATTTCAATGACAGTGACAGCAACATGGTACGGTTTAAATTTGTTCTGGACAAAGAAATTAATGGCCTGCAAAAGATGGGTTTGGATTCGAGGAAGGCAGATTTTATTAAAATAAAGCAGAATCTGGCCACAGTAGACAAAGAACAGCTCCTTTTGTTTAAGCCTGCAGTGAAGTAATGGGGGGTCATTCAAATTGAGCTGAGGAGAGTACAGATCCAACATGTACTCTTTAGAGGGAAATGTAGGAGCAATAAATTCAGAGAATCCTGGATGTATCTGACAATTCACAACTGGAAGAAAAAGTAGAAGGCGGGCTTTTAGCAAGTCCAAAGGGAGGAATTCAGCTGTGGCCCCAAGAAGAATGTAGGAAGTGCAGGAGGAAACTTAAAGCAATTAGAACAACAAAAAAGGGCCATGGAAAAGGACTTGTGAACAGGATTAGGGTGAATCCTGTGGTATATTACAGGGAACAGGTTAACCAGGGAAGGAATAGGGACCAAGAGGGCAACTGTAAGAAGCCACAGGATATTGGAAGATGATGAATGAATACTTCTCTTCGGTCTTCACTCTCGAAAAGGAGAACGTAGGTATGAAATTCAGGAAAAGAGACTGTGAGGAAGTTGCACAGTTTGCCACAGTAAATATGGAGGTATTGGAGGCTTTTTTGGCCTTAAAAAAGCAGACAAACCCCCTGGCCCAGATGAATTGCATCACAGGCTGCTGTGGGAGGCGAGGCAGAAAATTGTAGGGTGTCTGACACATATTTTAATTCCTCTCTGGCCCCAGGGGAAGTGCCAGAGGACAGCTAATATGGTTCCACATTTTAAGAAAGGTTGTAGAGATGAACAGGGAAATTAGAGACTGGTGAGTCTCACATCAGTGGTAGGGAAACTATTGGAGAAAATTCTGAAAGAGCAAATAACTGCCCACTAGGAAAGTCAGCACGTCTTTGTCAAACAGAGGTCATGCTAACAAATTTGTTAGAATTTTTGAAAATGTGATCATGTGTGGATGAGGGATTTTAGTTGATGTAGTTTATATGGAATTTAGCAAAGCTTTTGATAAGTTTCCACATGTGAGATTGATTGAGAAGGTTAAAGCACATTGAGCTGAGGGAAACCTGGTGAGATGGATTAGAAACTAGCTTAGAAATGGGACACAAAGGGTAGTGGTAGAAGGCAGTTTGAGTGACTGGAGACCAGTGTCCAACAGTGTATCACAAAGATCAGTACTAGGACCCTTATTGTTCATTATTTACAGAAATGGTGTAGACGAAAATGGGGGAATGTTAAGCAAATTTGCAGATGATGCCAAGATTGGCATAGACTGTAAGAGCAAGGAGACAATGTTGGAGTTATACAGAACGTTGATCAGTCCACAACTGGTATGCTGGTCACCTCACTACAGGAAGGAGATGATAGCACGAGAGGAGGTACAGTGGAGGTTCGCCAGGATGTTGTCTGGAATGACAAAGTTGAGCTATAAGGAGAGGCCAGTTAAGTTTGGATTATTTTCTCTAAAGCAGAGAGAGGTGTAACATGATTGAGGTGTATAAGATTGTAAGGGATATGGTCAGGGTGAATAGAGAGCAGCTGTTTCCCCTTGGTTGACAGGGTATCACAAGAGGGCAGTTTTAAGGTAAGGGGCAGGAGATGCAGGGGAGATTTGGGAAAAGACACTTTCACTCAGTGGGTGGTGGCACTCTGAAACACGCTACCAGGGAAGGTGGTAGAGGGCGGAAACCTTACAAACTTAAAAAAAAAAATTGGATGAGCTCTTGAAATATCGTAACATTCAAGGATATGGGACAAGTGCAGCAAATTGGGATTAGAATGCCTTTAGTGGTAGTTGTGTCAATACAGACTGGATGGGCCAAAAGCTGTATGAATTGATGAATCTATGAAAAGGATAATCAGATAAGAGCCCATGGTGTTTTGAGAGTGAAGTTTGCAGATGACAGAAAAATAGCTTGTAACAGAAAGGATCAATGAGGATAATGCTGCTGATATGGTGTACATGGATTTCCTGAAGGTGTTTGTGATAGTGCCATCCAATAGCCATGAGGCAAGTGATCTATCATAGTATAAAAGAGCCAGTAACAACATGGATTCACACTTGGTTGAGGGTTGGAAGCAGCATAGTCATCAATGGATATTTTACAGGCTGCAGGAAGGCCTGTGGTGTAGTTCCCAAGTGTTAATATTAGAACCCTCGCTTTGCCTGATATGTATTAATGCCCCTGATATTGGTTTGTAGAGAACATTTTCAAAGTTGCAGGTGACTCAAAATTTTAAAGAATTATAAATTTTGAGGTGAGCAGTGTGGATCTCCAAAAGGACTTAGACAAGTTGGTGGATGTGGCAGATGAGGTTCAATGCAGCAAGTGTGAAGGCATGCATTTCTGTTGGAAGAACGTTGAAAATCAAGAGAATTGTAACTCTTGTTTACAGAAGAGATGCAGGAGCAGAGAGACCTTTTGTGTACATGTACAAAGATCGTTGAAGGTGGCAGAACAGGTGGACAGACCAGTTAATAAAGTATACAGTGTCTGTGGCTTTATTAATATGGCATAGAGTACAAGAGCAAGGAGGTGATGTTGAATATGTATCAGACACTTGTTAGTGCTCAGCTGTAGCATTGTGTACAGTTGTGGGCACCACATTATCGGAAAGATGTGAGTGCATTGAAGAGAATGCAGAAGTGATTTACAAGAATGCTTTCATGAATGAGAAATTTCAGTTATAAGGATAGATTGAAGAAGTGACTCTTCTCCTTGAAGAGAAGATGGCTGAGAGGAGATTTGATTGAGGTTTTCAAAATCCTGAGCTGCTGAATAGAGTGGATGGGGAGAAGCTGTTCCTGCTCATAGCAGGAACAAGAATGAGAGGGCATAGATTTAAAGTCATGTGCAAAAGCATGGGTGTTGAGAAAAAACCATTTTCACACACGAGTAATTAGGGTGTGGAAGGCATTGCATAGAAATGTGGCGGAGGCAGGTTCAATCGAAGCATTCAAGAGGACAGTGGATGAATATTTTGGTGGAAATAGTGTGCCAGGATATGAGGAAAAGGTAGGAGATTGGCCCTAGATAATCATGCTCGTTTGAAGAGGCATAATGGTCTGAATGGTCGCCTCTTGCACCGTAAAGATTCTGTGAATTTACCGAAATGCATTGCAAGTGCTGTTTACACTGTTGCTTTTTAAAGGTGGGGCAGCAGAAAGATTACCAAAGATGAACTAGCACCAGGAGGACTGTACAAAGGGAGATTTGACGGACAGCAAGTAGCTTTTTGATAACTGGTCATTAATCGACAAACTAATAACAAAGGCCTTCTGCCTGCCAACTCTTTGATTGGCTCCCAGATACTTGAACAGCTGTGAATCATATGGCCAGAAGCTTTTGGACTTCAGGAAACAGGAAGTTGCGTCTCTCTCAGTCCTGAAAGTAGCCAGTTTATTTTCTCTTGTCACTTTCTGTCAGCTGTGGCTTTTAACCAGTAGCTAAGAGACTTTGTAATTTGTAAACAAATTGCTATGCGTCTCCTTCAAGAATTCCATAAACATCTTAAGTGACATTGATGAATAACAGACTCTGACAAGCGAAAGGATCATCTCAGTGAACCTCTGTGGGCAGGAATCATTGAAGTGTGCGTGTGTGCGCACACAGGGCAAGTTTTATAAGGGAACAGTTATGTTGACAGTTCATAATTATTTACCTGTAACTCATTTGTTTATTAGTAATAAACATCAAGTAGAGAAATCTGGTCTGTGCTTTCTGTTAACCTGGTTCTAAAAGACAGGGAAATTGGGGAATTTTGCATTGTTGCAAAACTAACCTTTGTGATGACTCCAGGAATACTGGAGCTTGATTTCCAGGATGCTACACTAGTGAGTCGTGACACGATGATGGCAGGTTTGAATTATCCAAACTTATGCTGAGATACTGGCAAGAGAGGGGCAAGAGTTCCCAAATGTGTTCCGGACAATTTTCAACAGCAGCATGTTTCCAGATCAACAAGAAAGGAGGTACTGCTAGACCTGGTGCTTAAAAATGAGGTGTACCAAGTAGATCAATGGCCTGTAGGTGTAAAATTAGGTGATTGTAATCAATATATCATAAGGTTTAGGTTGATTATGGAAAAGATTGAAGGACAGTCCAGACTAAGAACAATTAATTGGGAGAAGAACAACCTCAATGGGGAAAGAATAGCATGGAAAACTGGAAGTGAACAAAAAACTTCTTTTTTGAATTGCAAACGTTACAGTCTTGTTCTAGTAAAATTGGAACTCCTGGGATAAAAGGAAAATTAGCAAAATGAGTATGAAATTGGCTGAGTGGCAGGAAACATGAAGTAGTGGCTAATGAATGTATTTAGACTGAAGGAAGGCACGTAGTGAAGTTCTCCAAGGTCGATATTGGGATTCTTTTCTTGATATATGCAAATGACCTGATCTTGGTGTTTGGTGCAGAAATCACAATACTTGGAAGTGTTGTGCACTGTGAAGAGGGTAGTGTGTGTAATCTGTAAAGCAAATGAAATAATTCTGAAAGTGTGAGATATAGGAGCTGTGGGACCTTGGGGCAAAAATACACAAATCGCTGGTGACATGTCAAGTTGAGAGTGTGATTATAAAGCATACAGTATCTTGGGCTTGATCAATAGAGGCATAAAGTACAAAAATAAAGAAGTTATGCTGAAAGAAATACTAGTTTTGCCTCAACTGGACTATTGGACCTAGTTCTGGGCACCAGAGTTGAGGAAGGATCTAACTGCATTACAGAGGGTGAAGAACACCACACTTTCTCTAAAGCAGGTGGGGGATGGTGGCTCAGTGGCTAGCACTGCTGCCTTACAGCCCCAGGGACCCAGGTTAATTCCAGCCTTGGGTGACCGCCTGTGTGGAACTTGTATGTTCTCCTTGTGTCTGTGTGGGTTTCCTCCCACAGTCCAAAGAGGTGGATTGGCCATGATAAATTGTCCGTAGTGTCCAGGAATGTGCAGGTTAGGTCAGTTAGCCATGCTAAATGTGGAGTTATAGGGATAGGGGTGGCTGAGTCTGTGTCTGGGGAGGACGCTCTTTGTAGGTTCGGTACAGACTTGATGGGCTGCGTGGCTTCTTTTAGCACTGTAGTGATTCTATGATTCAATGAAAAGATTTACAAACATGGCTCAAGTGTTTCTTTGTATTCATTCCTGGAACGTGGTCATTGCTGGCAGGCCAGCTTTTATTGTTCATCTCAGTTGACCTTGAGAAGGTGATAGAGAGCTGTAACCTTAAAACAGCTATAGTCAATGCACTGTATGTCGACCCACAATGCCCTTAAGGAGGAAATTCTGGGATTTTGACCTAGCAACAGTGAAGGAATGCTGATATATTTCCAAGTCAGGGTAGTGAGTGGCTTAGAGAGGAACTTGCAGTTGGTAGTGTTTCCATGTATCTACACATCTTGTCCTTCCAGATGGAAATGGTCATGGTTTTGCAAACTGCAGCGGAAGGATCGTTGATGAATTTCTGCAGTGCATCTTATGGATAGTACACACTACTGCTACTGAATAGCGGTGGTGGACAGAGTGGATATTTGTGGATGTGGTACCAATTAATCAGGCTGCTTTGTCCTGGATGGTGTTAAGCCTGAGTACTGTTGGAGCTGCACTCATTCAGGCAAGTGGGGAGTATTCTATCACACTCCTGACTTGTGCATTGTTGATGGTGGATAGGCTCTGGGGAGTCAGGAAGTGAGTTATTCACTGCAGTCTTCCTAGCCTCTCCATTTATATCACATGTCCAGTTGTGTTTTTGGTCAGTGGTAACCCCAAGGTTGTTTGTTGTGGGGCATTCAGTGATGGTAACTGTTGAATGTCAAGAGGCAATGGTTAGATTGTGCATTGTTGGAGATGGTGTGAAGATACAATGGCTTTAACAATGGCTAAAATTTTGTCCTCGTTTTTAAGAAGATAGATTTTGTGTCTCTCTCCTCCGAGTTAATAAAATAAACAGCTTGTGAGGTGTTATTTTTTTTTCAAGTGGGAACAGTAGAAGCAGCCTGAATGGGTGGAATTGGGTTTCCACATAACTAGCGTTTCAGTTTAGGTCACTGTAGTTGAGGGGGTTTTGAAGCTAATTGTCGAAACTGCTACATCTTTCTGTTACAGCGAAAAGCTTGGGTTCTCTTCCTACTGCCAGAATTGCATGTGAGACATTCTCTTTTATTGAATTTACCTTTTCCAAGTGTGCATTTGTGGATGTTACCACATTGGAACAGTTGCTGTTTAGTAGTTAAATAATCTATTATTCTGTTCAGCTTTCCAGTCAAGCTAATGTTGGACCAATTCTTATTTTTAGTTTGTATCTTAACTGTAGAATAAAGCATGTTTTAACTTAATGTCTAACCCATTGAATTATGTCTGGACACAGCACCTTACGCTTTTCAATAAGAAACAGTTAAGGTTGAGGCTGTCTCCTTGACATATTTGAAAGGGGTTTGGTCTAGCCCATAACAATTTGGGGGCTCTTGTTGGGATCAAAATCTCTAATTGCGGGTTGGGTTCAGGCTTATTGGACTCAAAGACAGTGCGTGGTGAGTGTTGATGTTTTTATTCCTTAGGGTGTTATGCTTGGTTGGTTTAAATAGGGTGTATCTTGTGTAATAATTGCTGTTTCAGTCACTAAGAGTTTCCTTGGGGTGGAAGAATTCACTTCAGGAGTTTTACAGAAGTTGAGCAAGGCAATGCTTTTGGAATTGGCAAACAAACTGAAGTTGCCTGTGTCTGTGAGGAAAGGGAAGATAATTGTGTTAATAACTGCATTTACAATTGCCAGGAATGCAAACAGAATAATTGGAAATGGCTAAAATTCAATTACAAATGAAGCAACTTGAATATGAAAGGGAAATGAAACAGTTTGAATTACTGTTAAAAGCAGAAGAAAAAGAAAAGGAAAGAATAGAAACCAAAAGAAGCGCGGATACTGTTAATCAGGAACAAAAACAGAAGTTGCTGGAAAACCTCAGCAGGCCTGGCAGATCTGTGAAGAAACCAATCAGAGTTAACGTTTCAGGTCCTGTGAACCTTCCTCGGAAGGATAGAATAGCCCTGGCAGAGCCGAAAGAAAAGGAAAGATATGTGCAGAAAAAGAAAGGAGGAAGAGAGGGAGAAAATGAGAGTTTATAAACTTTGCAAGTTGGAAATGTAAAAGGACAGCTGACATAAAATAGCAAAGTTAGAAAATAGGAGAAGTGATGGGGACAGTGATGAAGAGAAAACCCATCATAGCCAAAAACCTGGTGGAGGTTTGTTTAAATAGGCCCAAGCGTTGCCAAAGTTTGATGAGAAGGATGTAGAAACATTTTCATTTCATTTGAGAAAGTGGCTAAACAAATAAAATGGCCACTGGCCATGTAGTTGATTCAAATAAAATTGGTAGGTAGAGCGAGTGAGGTATTTGCATCACTATCAGAGAAAGTATCTGAAGAATATGAGGAGGTGAAAAAAGCCATCTTAAGTGCATATGAGCTAGTGCGAGAAGCCTATAGAAAACGTTTTGGGAACCTGGTCATCAAACGTACATTGAATTTGAAAGGATCAAACAAAGTAATTTTGATAGGTGGATAAGGGCATCGAGAATAGATCAAACATATCTTGCTGTTAGAGAGACAACTATGTTGGAGGAGTTCATAAATTCACTTCCTGAAGTAGTGAGAACGCATGAAGAACAGAGAATTAAAACAGCAAGATTAGCAGCAGAAGTGCCAGATGATTATGAATTAGTTCATAAATCAAAGTTTGGTTTCTGGCATCAATTTTAATCTGTGAGGGATAGAAATTGGGGGAAAAGAGAAATCCTTAAGTAATAAAGGAAAAATAGATTTTATTGAAGATTGTTTACCTTAGGTTAGATTAAAAAAAAATGTTCTCACTGCAGTAAAGTAGCACACATGAAGTCGGAGCGTTGGTGGTTTAAGAAAAGCACTGGGGAAACAGATGTGACAAGAGAGGCCAGTGGGCTTATTAGAGTGGTTAGTTGTGTTTGTTGGTTTTTTTTATTCTCGTCAGTAGCTGTCGTAGCTAACAGAACCAACGTTATTTACAAGATACCATGCAAAAACTGCCAAAAACATTATTTAGGGCAAACTGGAAGGAAACTAGCCATCAGGATCCATGAACACAAGCTGGCCACCAAGAGACATGACTAACTGTCACACTTTCAATTCACATGAACAAAGAGGAACACTGTAGCCATCCTAGGACAAGCCGAGCAAAAAGACACACAAGAATTCCTGGAGGCCTGGCACTCAAACTGGAACTCATGTAGAAATGGACCCCATATGCCAACTACTAAGAAACAAATCCGGAAGTGATGCTGCCCACTTCAACAAACCAAGACACAAATAGCAAGTGGGACAGAAAGCCAATGCTTCATTAGAGGTACGTTGATGATGTTACCTAGCATGGTGATGAAATGTTTGCAAACAAACTTAGCAGTTCGGCGAGCAAGTCAACAGCCACAAGGTTTACTCATTCATGCCAGAAACAGGTCAAGAAATTAAAATTTTAAGACATAAGGGAACAAGCTAATCTTTGGTGAGAGACAAGGAAGTGTGTACTTTGGAAGGAGTATTGCCAGAAAAGGTGGTAATATGTGGAATTCATGGTGAGAAGAGTAAGGTTCCACTGTATAAGGTGAGGTTGGAGAGTGCGTGAAAAGTGTTGAAGTGGTGGTTGAGGTAACTGAGAAGTTCTCAGGAATGATACAGCTGGACCACTGGTGGGAGTGCTGTCTACTGTGGTTGAAATGCCAGTAGAAGATCAGGCAACCAAGATATTACAGGAAGTCTCTCCTGGGATTTTCTCTGATTGTTTGGTCTCAAGGTTACAAAACCACAGGTTGATGTAGGAGGAGGAAGCAAAGAATAAAGATAAGGAAGTTGAATTCGAATTAGAATTAATTGTTCATATGTACTCAAGTACAAGGGTACAGTGAAAAGTGCACAAAGTTGCCATTCCTGGCGCCATCTTAGGTATGAAGATATCGAGCTACAAGGTTCACTAATCAGAAACTATGTTTTAGCAAACAAGAGCAAGTGGAGGAATAAGTGAATACTTTAACTCAGAGAGGTTACTTTTTATTACAACAAAAAGATGAAAAAATAAAGCAGTTGTATCAAAAAGCATTAATAGAAGAAGAACCTGCATGTATCCCAGAATGTCACTATCTTAAAAATGCCATCGTGATGAGGAAATGGAGGCCATTGCATATTCAGGCATATGGAAATTGGGCAGAAGTTCATCAAGTTGACTTACTGGTGGGTTATAGAAACGAGGTGTTACAGGTAGCACACAAATTACCAGTAGGATGCTATTGGGGAGTAAGCAAAGCTCAAATCAAAATACAAAAATATTTTTTATTGTCCTGGTCTGCATCAGGATGTGGTTGAATTTTGCCAGACATGTTATACGTGTCAGATCATAGGAAAACGTCAGTCAGTGATAAAACCAGCACCATTAATACCTACGCCAGCATTTGGGGATCATCTTACCAGATTGCATAAGGACCCCTCGCTAAAACTAAAAGTGGGAGTCAATATTTGTTGCCATAATGGATGTGTCTACTTAGAGGTCATGCTATTATGCAATATCATGGCTAAAAGGATTATATAAGAGTTACTCAAATATTTTACTAGATATGGACTGCCCACAGAAATACAATCAGATCAAGGATCAAATTTTACATCAGAATTATTCAAGGAAGCTATGGATAGCTTTGGAATAAAACAAATTAAATCAACTGCGTACCATTTAGAATCACAGGAAACATTAGAATGGTGGCATCAAACTTTAATGACCATGTTGAGGGCTTATAGTTATGACTACCCAGAGAATTAGGATAAAGGAATTCTATTTGTACATTTTACAATTAACATTTTGCACCTAATGAATCAACTAAATTCAGTCCATTTGAATTAGTTTTTACACATGTGGTGAGAGAACCATTGAAATTAATTAAGGTGAAATTGGTAATCAGAGTTCAGAGACCACATATTTGGACTATATCAAATTTTAGGGAAAGAGTGGGTGAGTTGGCGAGATAGCAAAATCAATGCAGTTATGAAATCTGATTCACATGTTATTCTGCTTTTGGAAAACTGTTGAGAAGGTGGAACAATTAGCATGGATTTCTAAGTTGGACCTACTCAGTGGATACTGGCAGGTACCTTTATTCAAAAGAGTGAAGTAAAGTTTGGATTTTGTAACACCAAATGGACTGTACCAGTTTAAAGTAATGCCATTTGGTATGAATTCCACCTTTCAAAAACTAACCAATAAAGCCATTTCGGGATTCCCAATTGTGTGGTGTACAATGATGACCTGCTGATTTTTAGTCACACATGGAAGGAATGATCAACTTCAGGAGGTGGGCTTGGTCATCAACCTGGCTTGGAGTGAGTTCACGGGCCATGTCACTGGACATGGTAAGATGGCCCCATGGGATGTGAAAACAGGTTTATCAGAAGATCATGCTGAAATTTAGCAGTGCGGCTGCTCCACTGACTGATTTGTTGAAGTGGTGCAGAAAGTTTCAGTGAACAGAGGAATGTCAGAAGGTATTTGACAGCCTGAAAGCTGTGTTAACCACCACTTGTGTTAGCCACACCTAATTATGCAGAGCCATTCAAGGTGGCTATTGATATAGAATTTAGAATCCCTCCAGTGTGGAAATAGGCCCTTCGGCCCAACAAGTCCACACCACACCTCAAAGCATCCCACTGAGACCCATTCCCGCTATAACCCATCTAAGCTACACATCCTGAACACTACGGGCAATTTAGCATGGCCAATCCACCTAACCTGCACATCTTTGGACTGTGGGAGGAAACCGGAGCACCCGGAGGAAACCCACGCAGACACGGAGAATGTGCAAACTCCACACAGACAGACACCCAAGGCCGGAAAAGTACCTGGGTCCCTGGTGCTGTGAGGCAGCAGTGCTAACCACTGTGCCACCGTGATGTGAGTGATATGGGTGTTGGTTTTGCACCCTTGCAAAGAAGACATTAAGAAGATAAAGACTTGTTGGGTATTTTTCCAGGAAATGGAATAATTGTTAACAGAAATATTCCATAATTGAGAAGGAGACCTTGAGCTTGGTATTGGCATTTCAACATTTATATTGCCAGTAATGTGTCTCAGGCAATTGCATATACTGATTGTTACCCCTTAACGTTTTTGTAAAGTTTAAGGATAAAAATTCCAGACTGCTTAGGTGGAGCTTGTTGTTACAGCTATTCAAATTGAAAATTGTACACATTGTAGGCAGAATGTAATTGCTGATGCAATGATGCAACTTTGATGTGGGATGGAGACAGTATTCAGTGGTAAAACAAAAATTGACTGTAGTATTGATTTTTGCGTACTTAGAGTTAATGTAATGCATATGTATTATAATATACGAATAGAGTAAGAGTAAAGGTTTTTAAAAATGAAGCCATCTTTGTGTATCAGTTTATTTTTAAAGGGGTACGTGTGACTATGCTATGGCTTTAAGAGGTGTATTTTGTCCTCTTATGTTTGAAGAGAGGTTTTAAGACAGAGGTAGATAACTATCTTATGAAAGCCCACAAAGTAAACAGTTTATGAGGCCTTGGGTTTTTTTTTAAAAGTTGGAATGAGAGAAGCAGCCTGTATGGCTCCCACAGATCCAGGAATTTTAGTTTTAGTTTTTCATTAAGCAGTTGTTGGGATCTCTCTCTCTCTCTCTCTCCCTCTCTCTCTGAACTTTCACCTAATTTTTTTTCCGTCCTGGGCTAGAGAATTGCCTGTGAGACAATCTATTGTTTTTGAACTTGCCTTTGTCAAGAGTGTGTTTATGGAATGTTGTTGGATTGGAACAACTAATTAAAAGTAGTTAATCTATCTATCATTTTGTTAAACATTTCAATAGAGTTAAGCTAATTCCTTATTTTTATTTTATCTGTATTTTAACTCTAGTGTAAAAAGCAAGTGTGTTTTGCTAAACATCGAGTACTTTGACCAATAGAATTGCACCTGGAATGTAGTACCTTACACTTACATTTAAAATAACAATAAAGTGAGGGTCTAGACTATCCATTGAATATATTTTGAGGGGGTTTGGTGTGGTCCATAACAGGAGGAGTAGTGATTCATCAGTGGAGTCCACCGGAAGGTTTCTTTGCAATAGGGTTCGGGTTAGAGTTAGGGCTAGGGCTATGGCAGAGTCAATGTTGAGGACTCCCAGGGAAACTCTGTCCTGATTGCATATCACATTGCCGCCACCTCTGCTGGGTGTTCTGACCTGTCTGACCTGACCTGTCCTTTAACCAGTCTCTGAAACAGCTGTCCAGTTTTGGCATCAGCCCTGAAATGTTAGTAAGGAGGACTTTGCAGGGTCGACACAGCTATTTCTGCCGTTGTCTTTTCTAGTGCTGAGCCAATGCCAAGTGGTCCATCTAGTTTCATTTCCTTATTGAGAGTTTGCAGCAATTGGTGCAACTGAATAGCTTGTGAGGCCATTTCAGAGGACAGTTGAGAATCAACCACATTGGTATGGGCCTGGAGTCACATGTAGGCCAGACAAGGTGAGGACAGCAGATTTCCTTTTCTGAAGGACAGGAGTGAACCAATTCTGAGAATTAACAGTGATTTCATGGTCATCAGCAGAATCTTTATTTCAGATTTTTAAAAATTGAATTCACATTGATTTATTGAAATACAATGAAAAGCTTTGTTTATGAGCAGTGCAGGCAGATCACAGCAAACAAAGGATGGACAGATGAAAAAGACTGAGAGGCACAAAGGTTATATTGCAGGTTACATTATTTGAGGCTAGAGTCCATTCAACAGTCTGATAATGGCCGGAAGGATGCCGTTCCTGAACCTGCTTGTGCATGTGTTCAAGCTTCTGTACCTTCTGCCTGATGGAAGAGGTTGTAGGAGGTCATTACCAGGGTGCAATGGGTCTTTGATAATGTTGGTAGCCTTTCCATGGCAGTGAGCCCTCGAAATGGAGCCTGTAGATGGAAGGTTGGCTTCCTTGATGGTCTGGGCTGTACACACCACCTTCTGTAGTTTTTTAACCATCCTGGGCAGAACAGTTGCTATACCAGGCCGTTATGCACCTGGACAATATGCTTTCAATGGTGCTTCTGTAGAAGTTGGTAAGGGACTTTATGGACATATCAAATTTCCTGAGCTGCCTGAGGAAGTAGAGGTGTTGTTGTACCCTCTTGACTGTCACATCTACATGGACAGGACAGGTCATCGGTTATTGTCACTCCGAGGAATTTGCTGCTCTTCACCCTCTCAACCTCAGTTCTGATCTTGTAGATGGGGATGTGTTGTCATCTCTTTTTTATGGTGTCGATGACCAGTTCTTTAGTTTTCCTGACATTGAGAGACAGATTGTTTTCATTGCACCACATCACCAAGCCCTCTTTCTCCCTTCTGTATTTTGACACATCATTGTTAGATATTCATCCCACTACGGTGGTGTCATCAGCGAACTTGTAGATGGTGTTCATTTGGAATTTGGCAATATAGTTGTGAGTGTTCAGGGAGTTTCGTAGGGGGCTGAGGACACATCCTTGGGGAGTTCCAGTGTTGAGTATTATTGTGGAGGGGGTACAGCTGCCTGTCCTCCCTGATTGCGGCCGGTGAGTCAGAAAGCTGAGGATCCAGTTGCAGAGGTTGGAGCTGAGACGCAGTTTTGAGATCAGTCCGGAGGGGATAATGGTGTTGAAGGTGGAGCTACAGTGAACGAGCAAGAATCTGACTTTGTTTTCCGGATGTTCCAGGGATGAGTGCAGGACTACGGATATGGCATTTTCTATGAATCTGTTATGTTAGTAGGCAAACTGTACGGGATTGAGTCAGGTTGGGACCCAGAAGTTGACTAGCCCTTCAAACCACTTCATGATTATTGAAATCAGAGCCACTGGGCAGTAGTCATTAAGGCACGCTGCATGTGTTTGTTTGGGTACGGGGGTGATAGTGGTCTTCTTGGTGCAGGTGGGGACTTTGGCATGTATTCCACTATCTGCCATGGCAGGATATGAATCCAGGTTCCAGGACATTAGCTAGATTTCTGGATTAATAGCCCTACGATAATACAACTAAGCCATTGTGTCCCCTCAAGTGATGAGGAAATTCAGTTACATGGACAGATTGGGCAACCTGGAACTGTTGTCCTTGGAGAAGAGAAGGCTGAGAAGAAATTTGATTGAGGTGCTTAAACACTGAGGTGTCTGGACAGTGTAAATAACAAGGAACTATTTGAATTTGTAGAAGGATCAAGAACCAGAGAACATAATCTAAGGGTAACAGAAAAAGAAGCAAAGGTGACATAAAAATAAACTTTTTCATACACCAACTGGTTAGAATCTGGAAAGCACTGCCCAAGAGTGTAGTTGAGGCAGACTCAATTGAGGAATTGAAAAGGGACTTGCATAACTACTTGCAGGGCTACAGTGAAAAGGTAAAAGGGTGCCTTTCATCAAAATGCTATTGCAAAAAGTCAGCAAGAAGAGGACAGGCTGAATGGCCTCCTATGCTGACACTATTCTATAATTCCTTCAGTTTGAGCAAGGTAATTTGTAAAGAAGTCAGGAATTACCGTAGTTTAAGGTTCACTCTTTTGCCATGTAAATTCGGTTGTTCGTAGAATCCCTGCAGTATGGAAGCAGGCTGTTTGGCCCGTTGGGTCCATACCACTGCTCTAAAGAGCATTCCAACCCACACCCACCCTATCCCTGTAATCCTGAAATTCTCCTGGTTTATCCACTTAGCCTGTATATCCCTGAACACTATAAGCAATTTAGTATGGCCATTCCACCTAACGTGCACGTCTTTGGACTGTGGGCAGAAACCGGAGCACCCAGAGGAAACCTACACAGACACGGAGAATGTGCAAACTCCACACAGCCACCCAAGACTGGGATTGAACCTGGATCCCTGGCGCTGTGAGGCAGCAGTGTTAATCACTGAGATAACTGTTAACCTCATGAAATCTCTGCCAGAAGATTCAGATAGATAGATGAGAACCTGTGGAACTGTACCCCAGAAGAGAATGGGGTGATCTGGGACTCTTGGAAGGGACATTGTAAAATCTTCCTATTTGAGCACTGCATTTTTATCAAAGTTGCAAATAAATGGAGCGCAACAGTTGTTTTAAAGTTTGCAGATTGTGTACCCTGTCAATTTTCCACTTTCTTCTTTCTTGGCTTTTCTCTAGCTATTAGAGTATATTGGAAAAGGGAAGAGTATCATGGATGTTGGCCTCGCACAAGCAAGACATCCTCTCAGCACCAGAAGCCATTACTTTGAAGTAGAGATCGTTGACCCAGGTGAAAAATGCTACATTGCCTTGGGACTGGCAAGGAAGGTAAGTGGCACAAAATGTATATTTTTCTCTACTTTGTTAAACATTTGTGCTAATTGAGGTTAGAAGAGGTAAGTGCTAGGCAATGGAAGAGCCGGTGTCAACTCCAAGTATGGCCAGATCCTATTCTTGTTCCCTTTACCCTGCCCTGTGAATATGTCTTTACTGCAAGCTCAAAAAAAGCACAACAGCATCAGTATAAATATTTTCTGCTTCCTACACCAAGTGTTTTTATTGCCTTTCTGAGTACTGTTGGAAACTTAGCACAAAAGCATATTCAAAACTAATCCCAGACATACGACTGACTTCAGGTTTTAAAATTCTGCTCGATAAAGGTGAAATGCAACAGAAGACGTGTGACACTGGATTTTTGATGTGTTAATCCCATGTGTTACCTCTGAGCTGACAGTCTTTTAGTTTTATTAAAGAGGGTTGGACTTGTGTGCCTAATATTTGCCTCAGGCTTTGCAATGAGGGAACTGACTGTCAAATCGTCCTGCATGTCTGAATCATTTTCAAATTCATGATCCAGCTGCCTACTCCAGGCATAAAGGTATACTGTTGCAGGCATACAGTTGTAAGATATTTAATAGTGGGATTAAAGATTTTTGGTCTTTTAGGAAATCAAGGGGTACGGAGAGGAGGGATATGGAATTGAAGCCCAAGATTATATTGCATGGCTTTCCATTGAAAGTGCCATATTGTTGGCTATTTTCTTAATTTATACTACTAATTGTTTAGTTTTATTTGTTTGATGAGCAAAGGCATTGGAAATGTTTTTTGCCTTTGTCTGTCTAAAGACACAGTTGCAAGGTTTACGGCTTGGATTCTACGGGAATAGATGCACTTCTTGTGGGCACCAAGGATATAGGAAAGGCCAGACATCCTGAAAATTGAATGAAGGATGAAGAACTGGGATTTCAATAATGACAGCAACAAGTTGTATTTTTATCGCACTTTCAATGCAATGAAAAGAGCATTATAGTTGAAAATATGATACTAAGACACATAGATACAGGTAATAGATCAAGTGACCAAAAACCTGGTCAGAAAGGTTGGTTTTACGAAGTGCCTCAGGAGGAAAGTGAGGTGGAGAGATGTAGGGAGAAAGTCTTGAGGCCTGGAGTTGAAAGTATGGCTACCAATTATAAACATAGAAAATAGCAACTGGGAGTAGCCCGTTTGGCCCTTAGCACCTATTTTGTCATTTAATATAATCATGGCTGATTTTCCAACTGGGAACCCTGGTCCTGCTTTCTTCCCATAGCCTTTGATCCCTTTAGCTCTAGGAATTTTTTTCTCACTCCTTCTTGAAAATATTCAATGTTTTGGCCCCAACCACTTTCTCTGATAGTGAATTCCACAGGCTTACTGGATGAAGAAATGTTTCTTCATCTCAGCCCTAAATGGCTTACCCTCTGGTTCTGGAGTCCCAGTTATCAAGAACAATCTTCCTGCATTTACACTATCTAACCCATGTTACAATTTTATAGGTTTCTATGAGATCCCCACTCATTCTTCTAACTCCAGGATATATAGCCCTAACTGATTCAATCCCTCCTGATACTGTCTGTGTATGTGTCTGTGTGTGTGCGCGTGCGTGTGTGAGAGACAGCAAGAGAGAGAATAACAGACACAGACCTCAGTCCCATCAGCCACTGCCTAAGAATGCCTAAGAGGTCATCTGTCAGTCCTGCCATTCCCAGAAATCAGTCTAGTAAATCTTTCTTGCACTCCCTCCATAACCAGACCATTCTCCCTCAGACAAGGAGACCAAAACTGCACACAGTATTCCAGGTATGGTCCCTCACCAAGGCCGTAAACAATTGCAACAGGTCATTCCTGCTTCTGGAATCTTCTCACTGTAAAAGACAACATATAATTTGCCAGCTTTACCACCTGCAGCACCTGCATGCTAACTTTCAGTGACTTGTGTGCAGGGACATCCAAATCGTAATGTACCTCCTCCTTTCCCAATCTATGACCATTCAGATAATGATCTACCTTCCTGTTTTCCCAATTAAAATTGGGAATACACATGAGGACAGATTTACAGGACCGGAAGTACTCAAGTGTTGTGCAGCTGGAAGAAATGATGAAGGGGGGGCGCGTGGGGGGCATGGGGGCGATAGAGGGATTTGAAAACCATGATGAAAACTTTGAAATCAAAACTCTGTTTGACCAAGAACATGTGTATGTCAGTGAGCGGAGAGCTCACTCTAAGTTAAGATGTGGGAGTCGAGTTTTGGGTTAGAGGGTAGAATGTGGGAGACCAGTCTTCTGTGCATTGGAATAGTCAGGTCCAGAGGTATTGAAGGCACAAATGAGGATTTCAACAGCATTTGAGGTAACATAGGGCTGGTTTTGTGCTATGCAATGGAGATGGACTAAGGCTGCCTTAATGTTGACACAAATATGAGTTTAGAAGCTCTTTTCAAGGTCAAGAATCAACATCAAGATTGTGACCAGGCTGTCTGAAATTCAAACCCTTACCAGAGAGATTAATGGAATCAGTGGTTAGGAAATGGAATAAATAAAATAAAACAAAGAACTGCAAATGTTCTGAAACAAAAACAGAAAATGCTGGCGAAATTCAGCAGGTCTGGCAACATCTGTAGAGAAAAACAGAGTTAATGTTTCGTGTTTAGTGACTCTTTTTCAGAATTGAAAGCAGCTGGGAACTTTTTATAGTATCAGAGATAATGGGAACTGCAGATGCTGGAGATTCCAAGATAATAAAATGTGAGGCTGGATGAACACAGCAGGCCAAGCAGCATCTCAGGAGCATCTCCTGAGATGCTGCTTGGCCTGCTGTGTTCATCCAGCCTCACATTTTATTATCTGGGAACTTTTTATGCTGGTTGCAGAATTGGGAGACGGGGAGAGTAGGGGAGACAGAGACTGGGAGAAACCCATGCAGAGCAGTACCAACTGTTACCAGGTGGGTAATGAACATGGAGGAAGGTGTTCATGCTCTCAAATTGTTAACTTCAGTGTTGAGTTCTGAGGGCTGTAAGGTACCTTCGAAATGTAGATGGAGTTTATAGTTGGAACTGAAAACAATGGCTTTAGCATTCCTGATATTTCATTGGAGAAACTTATCATATTGCTGCTTTTGTTTTCTTTCTGTTTTTTTTCACGACCTTTTATTTTTGTAATACAATGGTTAAGGGTCAGAAGATTCACACACTTAATTTGGTTTACAGAGCTGCTGTAAGGAACTAGGTTTGTGTTTGTGGGACATTGGAGTGCCTTTGGGAAAGGTATGAGGTATTTCACAGGATGGAGTCCAGCTGATCCAAAAGGGGCTAATGAAATATCCTGAATAAAAGTAACAGGAAAAGTCAAGAGTGTAGAAACTGATTAGGTAAATGTGGAAAAAGCATCTCTGTAAAAGGAGGAATAAAATAGAGGTAGACAATCAAATTGATCTGCTTTCAGTAAGAAAGAAACTAGGTTGAAGGTGTTCCCTCGGGCAAAATCTTCAAGGGGAAAAGGTTTAGCTAAAAAGACAAAGGGCCTGTTACAAGACTCCTGAGTGGAGGAAGTGAACAGGGTGTTAGAACTAGTGATGTCACAAAGACATACAAATTGAACAACACAAACAGAAACCTGGCTCCAATGTGAGCCGGAATGGAAAATAAACACATTGAGTGTAATTTTTTTGTTAGGAGAGACAGAATAGTTAAGAAAAGTGGAGGAGGTGTAACAGCGTTACTGAAGGTGGGAAAATCTGCTACGTGCAGACAAGTGGTCCGAGCAGAATTTGAGATTTAAGTTAAAAAGAGTCTGTCACGTTATTGGGACTTTTCTCCAGACCTTCTAATTATGGAAGGGCAATGGAAGAGGAACTCGGTAGACAGAGTAAGGAAATAACAAAGTTATTGTTTGAAGAGATTTGAAATTACCCTTTTATTACTTGACACAAGGAGAGAGTAAATGGAAAGTAGAGGATTGAATTCCTGCAACATGTGCAGGGATTCTTCTGCAAACACTATGTCCAGATGTCAGTAAGGGCAGATACAGCATTCCAACAGCTGCAACAAAAGCAGCTTGTATTCAAGTAATTACATTTAATGTAATAAATTGCTCCCCAGGAGGATTGTAACACAAAATATGACACAGAGCCACATAGGAAGTATTAGGTCAGATGACCAAAAGCTTGGTGAAAGAGGTAGATTCTAAGGAGTGTTTGCAAGGAGGGAAGCAAGGTAGAGAGGCAGAGAGCTTTAGTTTGGCATATTCCAGAGCTTACAATCCAGGCAGCTGAAAAAGTGACCACCAATGGTGAAGCAGTTAAAACTTAAGATGCTCATGGGGCAAAACTTAAAAGAGTGCAGGTATCTCAGAGAGTTTTGGAATTGAAGGAAATTACAGAGATAGGGAAGGGCAAATCCATAGAGTGATTTGAAATAAGAATGAGAATCTTAAAATAAAGAATTTGTTGAGCCATGAGATGGATGTGTCAACAAGCACTGCAAACTCTAACAGCAGAATTCAGAATGGCCTCACATTTATGGAAGATGCAATGTGAACTGTGGGAGATTGGCCTATAGTGTTTTTGAATAGTCACATTTGGAGATGACAAAGGCATGAATTTGAATTTTTGGCAGCAGATGACCTGAGACAAGCAAAATTTGAATGATGTTACAGATGTGAAAATAGGAAATATAGCTGAAAACTCAGTCAAATATGTTGTTGATGTTACAAACAGACTGGCTTAGTTTCAGACAGCTGCTGGGGACAGGCATCTCTAGACGACTGGTGTAAATATGGGTGACTGAGAGATTTTATGAAAACAAACTGCTGTTAATAAAGCAAGAAAGGGATATGAAAATAAAATAACAATAATCTGTAAGCACATCACTGAAAAGGTACAATCTGAGTTGTGATCCCTGCGAGCAGATGATCAATGGTTAGTAGAAGACTGATACCTGAGGAGATCTTTTCTGGAGAATCGATTACATGATCTTGAAACAAATAAAAGGCAAATGTTAGAAATATTTAAAATAAAGGAGGACAAAATTAACAACAAATTGTGGGGGAGGGGATGAGGGGTTGCAGTGGCAGGAATGTACTTGACAATTCTGAAACTACAAGGCTTGGTAAAAAAGACTGCACATATTTAATGCAATGAGATTAATAGATTGAAAATAAAGCAACATGTCCTTTATATTCATTATTGTCTTATTCGGCTCCCCACTTTGCTACTTGCCCGTGTAGGCGCAGGCCTGGTGGGGCGAAGGCCCTGCTCCTGTGCTGTATTGTTCCGTGTTCTATCCAACCTGTAGCTAGTTTTATGGTTGGTGTAGGAAGAACAGCAATGAATTCTGTCATAAGCCTATATCCAATATCAATAAATTAAACAGTTGGTGGAACAAAGACACTACCACCATCAGATTAGCAGCACAAGTAGGCAGAGGGTTCAGTGTGTGATGGGCAGGTATAGGACAAACACCAATGGGTACTTCTAAACAGAGAGTGATAACAACTGGAACACAGTTACTGGGAAAGTTGAGCATTTGGGCTTGCGTAACAAACAGCCGGATGTTAAAGTCAAAAGAGATAGGGTTGGTAGTCAGAAAGCAGATGTTCAAATGGTGAATGAGCAGTTTTTTTTTCATTTGTTCATGGGAATGTTGGTTTTTCTGGCTGGACCAGCATTTATCTCCCACGTCCAACTCCACTGGAGAAGGCTGTCTTCTTGACCCACATCAGTCCATGTAGTGTAGGGACACCCAAAGTGTTCTATTGAAGGGAGTTCCATTATTTTGACCCAGTCACTGTGAAGTCCCAAGAACAATGCCAGGAGCTATGGCAGGTTTATTTTCTTTTTAAACATCCAGGTAACTGAGTAACTCACTCAGCCATTTCAGGAGCAATTCCAGAGTCGACCACATTGCTATGGATCTGAAGTCATGTGTGGGTCAGAATAAGAAGTGGTGGATTTTCACAATGGTCTAGAAGAGTTTTGTTGCCGCCACTGTTCTGGTTGGATAGATTTTCTTCATTCAGATGATAGCAAATGTGTGGCAGAAACCTGCACAAGAAGGCAGAAGCAGGGGCAGCATGGTGGCTCAGTGGTTAGCACTGCTGCCTCACACCACCAGGGGACCCGGCTTTGATTCCACCCTCGGGCGACTGTTTGTGTGGAGTTTGCATATTCTCCCTGTGTCTGCATGGGTTTCCTCCAGGTGTTCCGGTTTCCTCCCACAGCCCAAAGATGTGCAAGTTAGATGGATTGGCCATGCTAAATTTCCCAAAGTGTTCAATGATGTGCAGGCTAGGTGGGTTAGCCATGGGTAATGCAGGGTTACAGGGATAGAGTAGGGGGATGGGTCTGGGTGGGATGCTCTCCGGAGGGTCGTTGTGGACCCATTGGGATGAACAGCCTGTTCACACTGTAGGGATTCTATAATTCAGAGAATTTAATAAGTTTTGAAAATGCAATGGATGAATATTTGGCCAAGAGGTTGACTATAGGGTCTGAGAAGCAGTATGAGAATCTGTCCACGTTTCGGGTCTAGTGACCCTTCACCACAACTGACTGTAGCTGGGGGAGAAAACTTAGCTACAGTCAGTGCTAAAGAAGGCTCAGTAGAACCAAATTAACTCTGCTTTCTCACCACATGCTGCCAGACCTGCTGAGTTTTCCCAGCAGTATCTGTTCTTGTTTCTGATTTCCAGCATCCACAGTTCTTTGTACTTTTTTTCATTTAAGAAGCCTGTCCATTGGACTGGCTAAATAGATGGATCTGTTCACTCCCACCCATATATATTCAGTTAAAATAAATGAAGGGAGTTGAGAACATGACAATAACAATATCCATGGATATTTTTGAACTTCTCTGATCTAGAGCACATTCAGGATTTGTAAGCAAACTTATAGAACTGAATTTTAACATGCAGAAAACCATCCCATCTTCCCACCATTGTCATGTTTTCCATTTTATTGCCCTGGAAATTGGAGACAAACTACACACCCATCAAAATGTTAGTTCAACACACAATAATGAGACTTTTTCATGTCAGTTAGAGCCGAATGTGGTCAACGGCCAATTTAAATATGCATCACTTTGTAGTCCAGGGACACTGTACAGAAGTCTTCAGCAGTTGACACATCAAAGATTAAGAAACATTAACTAGCCATTTTGAAGTTGAATGTTGTTTTAAAACTTTTCCTAGTTGGGGAATAATAGCAAAATACAGTTTCTGAACAGCACAGCAAGAAATGGAAAAGGTACCTTCATATTCACAAACCATAATACTGTGCAATGCATCAGAAAAACAAAACATGCTATCATCAACAATCCTATTTATTAAGATATGAAGAAGTATCGTACATAATTACTGTGGAGTGAGCAAAAGACTATATTTTTATCTATACATTAACAATCATTTGAAATAATCGCCTTGTTGCTCAAGCTATCGAACATAGGATTATGCATTATGCCCAACACTGAGGTAAAATACCAAGTTCTGTGACGTAGACTAATCTGGCTGAGAAAACCTTGTTATTGGCAGCCCCTGGCAGCTGGCAAGGTCATAGAAGTTCTAGAGTCATGACAGTGCAGAAAGAGGTGATTCAGCTCATCAAATCTCACCAACCCTCTGAAGAGCATCCCAGCCAATCCTCGTTACCCTGTTAACCCAGCTAGCCTGCACATCCCCAGACATTGTGGGGCAATTTAGCAATGCTAATCCACTTAATTGACATCTTTGGACTGTGTGAAGAAACTAGAGCACCCAGTGGAAACCAACACAGACACAGAAAGCGAACTCCAAGTGCAAACTCCACACAGTGACCCAAGGCTGGAATCGAGCCCCATTTCTGGTGATATGAGGCAGCAGTGCTAACGTAAAACCATCTTCACTTACAGGATCCATACCCCTCTATTCCCTTCCTATTCATTTATTTGTCTAAGTACTTCTTGAACGCTGCTATTGTGTCTGCTTCCACCACATCCACTGGCAGCGTGTTCCAGACACTATCAGAGTCAATAGAGTCAAAGAGTAATACAACATGGAAACAGGCCCTTCAATCCAAAGTGGTCCATGCTAACCAAGGTGCCCACTCAGCAAGTCCCAATTGCCCGCATTTGGTCCATATGCCCCTCAACCCTTTGCATCCATCAAACTATCCAAATGTTTTTTAAGTATTGCTATTGGGCCTGTCTCAACCACGTTCTCTGGCAGCCCATTCAATACACGCACCACTCTCTGCATGAAGAAGTTGCCCCTCAGGTCCTTCTTAAATCTTTCCCCACTCATCTTAAACCTATGTCCCCTAGTTTTCAATTCCACATCCCTAGGAAAAAGACTACATGTATTCATCCTATCAATGCCCCTCATGATTTTATATACCTCAATAAAGTTACCCCTCATTCTCCTATGTCCCAAGGGATAAAGTCCTATCCTCGCCAAACTCTCCCTATAACTCAGGCTTACTAGTCCTGGCAACATCCTCATAAATAGTGATCAGAGATAATGGGAACTGCAGATGCTAGAGAATGCAAGATTACAAAGTGTGGAGCTGGATGAACACAGCAGGCCAAGCAGCATCTTAGGAGCACAAAAGCTGATGTTTCAGGCCTACGATGAAGGATCGAGGCCCGAAACGTCAGCTTTTGTACTCCTAAGATGCTGCTTGTCCTGCTGTGTTCATCTAGCTCCATACTTTGTTATCTAACATCCCCATAAATCCTGTTTGCTCACTTTCCAGGTTATCTATGTATTTCCTATAACTGGGTGACCAAAACTGTACACAATACCCCAAGTGTGGCCTCACTAACGACTTATACAACTGTAACATAACGTCCCAACTCCTATACTTTACACCTTGACCAATGAAGCCCAACATGCTAAATGCCGTCTTCACCACCTTGTCCAGCTGTGACGCCGCTTTCAATGAACTATGTATTAGTACTCCTAGGTCCCTCAGTTCCACAACACTCCTCAGGACCTTACCATTTACTGTATAAGACCTACCTAGGTACGACTTTCCAAAATACAACACCTCATACTTATCTGTAGTGATTTGCATTTGCCAACCCTTAGCCCACTTCCCCACCCAATCAAGATCCCTGTGTAATTTTTTATAGCCTTCGTTGCAATCAGCGATACATCTTAATTTTATATCATCCGTGAACTTATTAATCATCCCTTCTACATTCACATCCAGCTCATTTATGTAAATAACAAATAACAAAGGTCCCAGCACCGACCTCTGCAATACATCACTAATCACAGGCCTCCTGTCCAGGAAACAACCTTCAACCATCGCCCTCTGCTTCCTACCACCGAGCCACTTTTGAATCCAATTCGCTAGCTTCCCCTGGATCACTCACCATCTTTTGTGTGAAAAACTTACCTTGGACATCTCTTCTCATTGCGCCCCGCCCCCCCACCCCTTGCACCTTGAACCTGTGTGCCCAAGTAATTGACCCTCCACCCTGATAAAAGCCTCATACTTGCCACATTATCTATGCCATTCACAATCTTACAAACTTCTATCAGGTCACCCCCCTTCAACCTCCTGCGTTCCAGTGAAAACAAACCCAGTCTATCCAACCTTTCTTCACAGCTAAAGGCCCCCCCCCCCGTACATCCTGGTAAACCTTTTCTGTACCCTCTCTGAAGTATCAACATCCTTTGTGTAGTTTGGTGACTAGAACTCTATGCCACATTCCAAATGTGACCTAATTACAGTTCGAGAAAGCTGCAACATAACTTGTCTATCCTTATACTCAATGTCCCTTCCAATGAAGACAAGCATATCATAGGCTGTTTTTACTACCTTATCTATCTGCACTGCCACCTTCAGTGATCTGTGGACCTGCACACCCAGATCCTTCTGCATATCAATACTCTGAAGGGTTCTGCCATTCACCATATAATTTCTACCTGTACTATTCCTTCCTAAATGCATCATTTCGCATTTGTCCAGATTAAACTCCATCTGCCATTTTTCTGCCCATGCCTCCACTGATGTTTCTCCTGCTGTATCCTCTGACTATCGTCAACTCGTCCAATCTTTGTATTGTCTGCAAATTTACTAATTAGACCTATCATGTTTTCCTCCAAATCATTTGTGTAAGCAGATACTCCCCATACAGACCCACTTACTATGAAGGTTAATTGGCTGGATGGCTAGTTTGCAACATAGTGATGCCATCAGCATAGGTTTAATTCCTGCTCTAGTTGAGGTTACCATTGAAGGACTCTCCTTAATCACTGTTCTTGCCCAAGGCATAGTCACTCTCTATGGTCTGGTTGGACAATAGTGACTTTATCTTGGGGTAAGGTATTCTTTTTCAGGTTGGCAAGCTGCAACTGGAGGTGTTCGAAAGGAATTAGTGCTGGGACTGCAATATATATTGATGACTGGTGATTATTGATAACAAATTTACTATAGCTGGAGATAAAAAGGTGTAGAGCTGGAGGAACACAGCAAGCCAGGCAGCATCAGAGGAGCATGGAAGCCGACGTTTCGGGTCTGGACCCTTCTTCAGAAATGGAGAGGAGAGGGGACACTGAAATAAATAGAGGGGAGGTGGTGTTAGAAGGTGGATATGGAGCAGATAGGTTGGAGGGAAGATGGACAGGTCAAAGAGGTGGGGATGAAGCTAGTAGAGGTCAGTGTAGGTAGGGGGATGGTCAGTAAGGAGGGAGAGGTGGATAGATGGGAGAGAAGACGGATGAGGTCGTGGGTGGGGACATTTTGAAACTGGTGAAAGTCCACATTCAGACCATTGGGTTGTCTGGTTCCAAGGCGCAATATGAGGTGCTGTTCCCCCAGTTCCCAGGTGGCATTGTTGTGATACTGGAGGAGGCCCAGGATGGACATGTCGTCCAGGGAGTGGGAGGGGGAGTTGAAGTGGCTTGCAACTGGGAGGTATTGTCATTTGTCGCGAACCAAGCGTGGGTGTTCCACAAAGCGGCCTCCAAGCCTCCGCTTGGTCTCACCGATGTAAAGGAGGCCTCATCAGGAACAGTGGTAGACCACGTTAGTGGATGTGCAAGTGAACATCTGTTTAATGCGAAATGTTGTTTTGGGGCCTGGGATGAAATCTCCCCACCCTGACCTCATTCAAAGACCAGCACTCTCTTCCATCTCCCGCCCCCCTCCCGCATTCTCCTCTCCTTGACCTGCCCATCTTCTCTCCTACCTATCCACTCCTCCCACGTCACTGACCAACTCCCACCTCCACTTCCTACCTAGCCTCATCCCCGCCTACATGACCTGTTCATCTTCCCTGGTCGGACCATTCCCCTCCCTAACTCCCCACCTACACTCACCTTTACTGGCTCCATCCCCGCCTCCCTGACCTGTCTGTCTCCTCTATCCATCTTCCCTCCGCCTCTCCCTCTCTCCCTATTTATTTTAGAATCTCCTTCCCCTCCCCCAGAAGAAGGGTCTAGGCCTGAAATGTCAGCTTTCCTGCTCCTCTGATGCTGCCTGGCCTGCTGTGTTCATCCAGCTCCACTGCATTATCTCTGACTCGGAGGCTTTTCATCCGGCGGTGTCGGGCTGTGAGAGTGATGGCGCCCTGAGGCACATGTTTGGAAGTGGGACTTGACAAATCATTGGAACCCAGGAAGTGTGGGATTTTCAAATATAATTGCGGCCCGTGTTTGACTTTGAAAACCAATTTCGCGATGAAGGTTGCAGGGGGAACCACTAAACTGTTCAGTTATTTCAATTCATCGGACTGAGTGTGAAATTTGATCAGGCAACATAACAGAGCTACACTGAAGACGAACAGTGTTCAGTTCATGGGGTGCTGGGTAGTGAGTGTGTTTCTAACATTCGGATCTGGCACCAAACTAACTGGAATCCAATGAGTAATATTATTGATGAGTGATAATGGGAACTGCAGATGCTGGAGAATCCAAGATAATAAAATGTGAGGCTGGATGAACACAGCGGGCCCAGCAGTATCTCAGGAGCACATTATGTTGTGCAGCCTTTATTCTTGACTTGAAGTAGTGCTTTATGAAATATTGCCATTAGATCTACATAGCTATATTTCATTCATAATGATTGACAGGAAAGGGCAGATGGAGGGTCTTTTCTTCAGTAAAGTGAAGGCTATTAGCAAACACCCACACAAACAGACGTTCTCTCTCTATTGCGCACTCTCCCTCTCTTTCTCCCCTTGTACACAGACACACTCTCTCTCTCTCTCACACGCACGCACGCTCTTCATCTCGCACACACATACTCTCTTTGTCTCTCGCACACGTGCACATTCACTTCATCTCATGCGCACACACACTATCTCTTCATCAGACAATGCATGTTAGGGGTAAGACATTTAAAATCTGTTTGTGTTTTGGGCTGGAGTCCGACTGGTTTTATTTCTAAAGTACGAATTTATAAAACGCCACATTGACTGACTGTCTATAAATTGTGTGGTTTTTGAACAAAATAGAAGATATCTGCAAATACAAATTCACCCCATAGATTTACGTGTGTGTGTGTGAGTGAGAGAGAGTGTGTGTGTGTGAGAAGAAGAGTGAATGTTCGTACACTCAGAGAGTAGTAAGGGCGTGGAATGCCCTGCCTGCAACAGTAGTAGACTCACCAAGTTTAAGGGCATTTAAATGGTCAATGGATAAACATATGGATGATAATGGAATAGTGTAGGTTAAATGGGCTTCAGTTTGGTTTCACAGGTCGGTGTAACATCGTAGGTTGAAGGGCCTGTACTGCGCTGTAGTGTTCTGTGTTCTGTGTGTTTGTGTGTGAGAGGAAGAGTGAATGTGTGTGTGTGTCGCACAGGAATTTTTCCTCCCCTTGGGGGAACACTTCAGTGCTCAAGGGCATTCGGCCTCAGATCTTAAGGTAAACGTCCTCCAAGGCAGACTTCGGGATACACAGAGTCACCGAGCAAACACTGATAGCTAAGTTTTATGCTCATGAGCACAGCCTTTACCAAGATCTTGGGTCCATGTCACACTACAGTTGACCCCACCACACTTTCCACTTGTACTCACTCACTCACTCACACTCTCTCTCTCTCTCTCTCTCTCTCTCTCTCTCTCTCTCTCTCTCTCTCTCTCTCTCCCCCCCTCCACACGCACACGCACACAGTCGCCCTCCCATATACACGTAACTCTATGGGATGAATGTGTATTTCCAGATACATTCTCTATTGTTCAAAAACCACACAATGTATAGAAGGTCAGTCAAAGTGGTGTTTTACAAGCTCCTACTGTAGAAATAAAACCAGTCTGACTCCAAACTAAAACACAAACAGATTCTAAACAAGGCCTCACACCTAGCATACATTGTCTGACTTAAAGTGTCACCTCTTCTTTACACTGATTAAACCTTTTAGTTCTCTCAGGGCAGTGACTTCAAACGAATTTGGGTATTTAAATATACATATCAATCAATTAAAACCTTCTAACTGATTAAAGATTTAACAGCATCTTAAGTTTGTTTTATACATCCTGATCAGTGGTATGATCCTTTAATCTTTTGCTTATAAATCCTGTGTCTGATACCACCTCTCTCACTAACACTTGAAGAAGGAGTGAGGCTATGAAAGCTTGTGCTTTCCAATAGACTTGTTGGACTATAACTTGGTGTCATGTGATTTCTGACCTTGCCTACCCCATCTGCGTCACCTGTTATACTCCTTGCATTGAAATGAACACACTTCAGACTGGCAGTCCCAATGTGTTCATTAACCTGGCCCTGCCTGTCAGACTTACTTGATTTTTATCTGTACCTTTTCTTCAATCACTGTTTGGTTCCAACCACAACTCCCCCTCCTACCACCCCAAATCCTCATGCTGTAAATAGATCCATAATACCGTTAGGAAGGGCATTCCAGGATTTTGACCCAACAACAATGAAGGGATAGTGATATGTTTCCAAGTCAGGGTGGTGAGTGGCTTGAAACTTGCAGGAGGTGATCTTCCCATATATCTACTGTCCTTGCCCTTCTAGTTGGAAACGGTCCTGGGTTTGGTGGGGAATAAGGACCTTTGGTTTTGGTGTGTTTTGTAGATAGTACACACTGCTCCTGAGCATTGGTGGTGTAGGGAGTGGATATTTGTGGATGTGGTGCCAATCAAGTGAGCTGCTTTGTCCTGAATTGTGTCAAGCTTCTTGAGTGTTTTTGGAGCTGCAACTATCAGGGCAAATGGGGAGTATTTCATTACTTCTGACTTGTGATGGTAACACCTTTGAATGTCAAGGTGCAGTGGTTAAATTGTCTATTATTGGAGATTGTCATTTCCTGGCAATGTGTGGTGTAAATGTTATTTGTCAGCCTATATCTTTACGTTCAGAGAGAAAAATTAGGAGCAGGAGTTTGGGTTTGCTGATTCAGTAAGATCATGGATAGTCTGATTCCTCATTTCCCGCCTGCCCCAATAGTGTCCATACAAGTAGCTTCACTACGTAATTGAAATCTCTCATCATTTAGATCATTCTAGTAAATCTTCTCTAAACTGTTTGTGAAGTTTTGACCTCTTTCCTAAAGTCTGCACCCCAGAATTGGATGCAGTACTCCAGATTGGGCCTAACCAGTGTGTTGTCAAAGTTTTGAGTAACTTTCTTGCTCTCATATTCTGTTCGAACATCTTAGCTTTCAAAAGCACAACATTGTGGGCTGAAGGGCCTGTTCTGTGCTGTACTGTTCTATGTTCTATGTTCTAACAGGGTACTCTTACCCTGCTATATTTCCCCTTTTACATTGATCAACAGCATTCAATATCCATAGCTCTCCAACCTGGGTTGCAGTTGAAAGAGCAGATCTCCAGCAAGTCCAAGGGAAACTATACACTGCAAAATCTCTCAAGGGAAAGAAAACACACAACAGCTATCCATAGGAATTTGGCATATTGACCAATGGGATGTCAGTTGAGAGCTGTTGAAAATCATTTCAATTGAGATTGTTATCACAGAAAGGAAGTGTTCAACCCGTCAATCTGGGTGGGATTGAATCCTGATCCCACAGAGTTGAAAGAACAGTCAAATGTGTAACCACCCTGTCTAGTAAAGTCACTAATGTTCCATTTGAGATTCTACATTTGAAACAGGACCGCATGCCAAATCAAATTCTGCTTCTTCAATATTGGCTGTAAAGTTGAGATCTGATTGAATAGGGAAACAAGCTTGAGGAACTGACAAGTCTCTTGTTCCTGTGGTGTGATCAATGGAAAAGAAAATGAGCCAAAATCTGTTTCTCAGCCCAGCAAAAAAGTTGCTTATGGAAAAATATATGTAATGTGTTCTTATCTTCTTACCACTGTCTGCTGAAAGATTGCCCTATTTTGTTTTGCAGTATCAAATTATGAGCAATGGAAAATATTGTAGTATTTTCAATTATGCCAGCTTCCTTGCTGACTTTTCTCCCGTTTGTCTTCTTTTCCTGAAAATGTTGGCTTCTGTTGGGGCACAGTAGCGGGGGTAACTGGCTCCTGCTGGTGACGGTTGTACAAAATATCTTTATATTCTTTTCACATTATATGTGCCAATCTTTTTAAAAAAAAAACAGCAAAAGCTGACCAATGGTTAGAAAGTAACCGACAGAGCTGCAAAAGGCTGACAACTGGTACATATCTTTGAATTTGAAATAAATATAGAAATGCTGGAACTACTCAGCAGGTCTTAACAGGATGCAACGGAAAAGAAACAGGATTAATTTTACAGGTTGATGATCACTCATTCAAAGTTCAAACAGTTTTAAAAGGCTTGAAGCAAGTGAAATATGGAAGAGTGGGAAAATTACAGAAGACAATATCTGTGATCAGCAGAAAATGTAGTAGTGATCAGCCTAAGGGTAGGTCCTCCGCTCATTTTTCCACTTAGCAGGATCTTTTACTTTCCAGTTGCTCACAAAAGTCTTGTGTTTTCATTTTCAAGAGCGATATGACAAGGAAAAATAATATGATACCTTTCTTTTGTGTCTTCTTCCCAGAGGATCCTCCTATGAACTGCCATTGTCCCTCAAAATTCTAGCTCATCCACTATCGCTATTGAAAATTCACTGATTTCATCACTGGCCATGGCTTGTAACCCTCAACATGAGAATCTTGTCTGAACAGAAAGTGGGAGACATTGAATGACCAACAAATTGGTAGGGAAGAGCTAAATTAGATTAGATTAGATTCTCTACAGTTGGAAACAGGCCCTTCGGCCCAACAAGTCCACACCGCCCCTTGAAGCATCCCACCCAGACCCATTCCCCTATAACCCACTAAATGAAGTGGTAATGGTACAAGTGAAGAAACAGATGAGAGGTCCAGAGAATGTGTGAATATCAGAATAATAAGCAACCACTGTCAGAACTCAAAAACAAGGAAAAAATTGAAAAGTCTGAAAGGTGCAAAGAAAAGGTAAGAAAATGGGGCAGAGATTACAATATGAAAATTGTTGACCTCCTTGTTGAGTTTAGATGCCTGCAAAGTACTTTATCAAGGCTTCGTCAAGAAGTGCGGTCTGGAAAGAGTTGAGAGACCAGTGTGCTTTGAGTTACCACTCCAAATTTGTGGCAGTTATTTGATTTCCTGATGGCATCTTGTGGAAGTGACTCTATTTTCTATGTCGGAACTTCCTGGAAATTGACTTAAAGCAGAGATTGGTATTAGGCTCTAAAACTCTTGCCATAAGGAACTGTATGAACTCTTCACTGGAATTACCTTGCTAGCTTTTAAAACCCAAGCTTGCTGTTGTTTAATCAGTGATGATGCAACCTATCCCCTTTCTATGAATTTCATCTTTGCTCTCCAGCCTTGAAAAACAAATGATCCTGAAAATTGATTTAATCATAAATTCTATATGTAATTATTACAGAATCCCAGAAAAAAAACATGTTGGAAAGCATTAGGAGCAAAACAGCTTGTATTTCCATGGCATTTTATATCTTCTCAGAATGTCTCAAATAAATGACTTCTGAAGTGTGGCCAGTTTTGTAATGTAGGAAATGCAACAGCCAATTTGCACACAGCAAAGTTCCACAAACAGTAATGAAATGCATTACCAAATAATCTGTTTCATTAGAACATGCTGGAGAACCTCATCAGGCCCGGCAGCATCTGTAGAGTGAGAAACAAGAGTTAATGTTTCGAGTCCAGTATGCCTCTTCGTCAGATACCCTCAATTTCATCAAAAATCATTCTTAAATTCTGGAGGGATCCATAGAGTAGATTTGGTGTGTTTCAGTTTGTGTAGGACCAGAAAAAGTCTGATTGTAAGTGAAGGAATATCTGAGCTGTACGTAATTTCGGAGGTGGGTATGGTGCGGCAGCTTCATACTTCAGTTTTTTTAAGCTGATGTTTCTCTGCATTGTATTCCATTTTTGAAATACTGGGACAACTGTTACTCTACACAGTCAGTGATGTTCGGATTTAAAATATGAAGCAAATTTGATTCCTGACACAAATTAAGCTAAATCAAAGGCACAAAGCTCAAAATGTTGTCAATGTATTGAATATGTAATTAACTAACTTCAAGTGGGTAGTTGGCTGGGTGATCCAGTCCGAGTTTCAGATTTAAGAGCTCAAATTGGGGAACTGCCTTTTAGCAGCAGTTTAACATATCTTCAAAATTCTTGCTGAGTACTTACTACCTTGAAGCTAAGGCACAAGAGACCGTGCTTGATACTAGTGTCCTTATTATAGTCAAATGCAGGATCAGAGGGTAAAACTGGTGGCAGAACACAGTTTATTAAGTGAAACTGGAAAAGCACCAAAAATAGGCAATACAGCATGGAGCTGAAGGAACACAGCAGATCAAGGCAGCATCAGAGGAACAGGAAAGTTGATGGTTTGGTTTTACACCCTTCATCAGCTATCTCCAAATCACCAAATATACATTTACAAAACAAGAATCCACATTTTATTGTGTGTTTTGAAAGCATGCTGAGTGAGAATGTGTTGCAGTTGGGGTCTCTGGGTTTTAACATCTCATGCATCAAATAAAACAGCGTCCTGGCACCGATATTTGTTTCTGAGAAGGTCGTCTTTCCGTTTCGCTAAAAGTTTCCAAGTAACCTAGAAATCAGTGCAGATGTCACTGTTGTTGATTTCCCAAGAAATTCAAATCTGACTCTTCTTTTCCGTCACACTAGCCAAATGACTAACATTGTTAGCAATGAGAGCGTATCTGGTGAGGAGACAAGTTGTTAGATAATTGGACAAACCCGAGAGTTTGCTGTTGCATGAAATACTTTCAATTAGCTAGTAGAGATGTCAGGAAAATTATGTCTCATAACGTTGTTCAATATTTGCCATTAAAAATGTTTAGCAATAAGGAACCTCTGTTGATTTTAGGAGTTTGATTTTTAGTCATGTCCCTTTTTCCTCCAGAGATCAAAGTCCAATCTATTCAAGCATTCCTTTAATGTCACTGCATCTTATTTTAATTCTTTTGTGAAATATTTGTATCAAGGAGTTTTGATGGGGTCTTGAATACTTGTATGCTGGTGAGGGTAGAGGTGGTGAGACATGAAAAAAATCCAGTTTCTTAAACATAATCTGCGTCAACAGTTAGAGCAAGGGGTGGAGCTTTACAGGGCAGTAGGTGGCCTTTTGGAAAATCAGATTTGGATTTTCCATCCATTGACATTAATCATCAGAAAATAGCATGCAGTGCAGCTGTGAGTTTCTGCCAAATTGCCCATTGCCATGTGAGGCCCTGTTGATGGATTATGCCCTCAAAAAATTCTATCCCCTTTTGCCCTGCGTCACGTGCTAATTATCAGTACTCACTCTACCTTCTTCCATCGGAAATCATGAACATGAAGCATCAGAATTTTTAAAAATTCTCTAAAGACTTCCCTGCATTGCCATGTGAAGGGGCAGGGGTTCAGTACCTCGAGAGACATAGCACTGACGTAAGCATTTCATATTCACTGAGACTACTGTCGCTATCATGGTGTGTTGATCAGTATAAAATGACTTTAGCATGTAGTTTATTCTCATCAGACAATGGATTCTTCACTTGTATGTGCTGCTGTCTAGGTGGGTTACTCCTGGGACAGCTTTTGTCAGATTCTGTGTTTCTTGGTTTCACAAATGATAAGTCAAATGAAGACCCATTTTCTTTCCTGAATGGATATGATTTCAGTGCATCTAAAAGCTCCTCAGCCAATATGAAAAACACGTGGTATGGTATTCTTGTGTTTTTTTCCTTTGGTGGATATTGCTGATTCTGATATTAAAGTCAGGTATTATAGCCTGTGCATATCTGAGGATAAAGTACAACCTTAACTGGTCAAGAAGAACTGTATTTGCATTCTCCTAAGTCCCACAAACACTTTTTTCAATAACCACCAGCTGTATCTCTCATGAGAGAGCAGCCATATGACCCAGTAGGATTATTGTGACTTTACGTTTTAGATTGGAAATTATGTCTTAATGAATGTGCATGTTCGGTGTCTGATGTTTTTCAGAGTCCTAATGATGAAGTAATGATTGAAAGGCAGTTTCTATACTTGTGTGTGACATATTTACACTATAACATTGGAGTCCTTGTTTGGAAAAAAGCTGACCTTTCACTTAAATATACTGAGAAGGGTACATGAGGTGAGAGATCTTGACTTGCAATCGCACAGGTCACTAAATGTAGCAGTACACGTAGATAAGGTTGTAAAGAAAGCACATGAAATGCTCTCTTTCATTGGCATGGGTATAGAATTCAAAAGCAGGAATAGAATAGAATAGAAACTTATTGTCATGTACTTTTAAATGAAAAATACAGCGAAATACTTTGTAAGTTGCCACACTACAGCGCCTATATTAATGACAGAAGTATTACTGTATAAGATACTGGTGAGGCCAGAACTGGAGTATAATGTAATATAATAAAATGTGAGGCTGGATGAACACAGCAGGCCCAGCAGCATTTCAGGAGCACAAAAGCTGACGTTTTGGGCCTAGACCCTTCTTCAGAGAGAGATGCTGCTGGGCCTGCTGTGTTCATCCAGCCTCACATTTTATTATCTTGGATTCTCCAGCATCTGCAGTTCCCATTATCACTGGAGTATAATGTGTTGTTTTGATCATCACGTTACAGGATAGATGTAATTGCTCTGGATGGAGTGCAGAAAAGATTTACCAGAATGTTGCCTGGGCTGGCGAACTGTAGCCACGAGAAGAGATTGAAGAGTTTGTGTTGTTTTCCTTGGAGCAGAGAAGGGCTGAGGTGTGACTTGGTTGAGGTATGCATAATTGTGAGTGGTAGAGAGGGATTAGAAGGAAGAAGCTGTTTCCTTGACAGAGAGTTAAAAAGCCAGGAGTCATAGATTGAAGCTAAATGGCAGAAGGATTAGAGGGGATGTGAGAAGAATTCTTGGCACAGAGAATGGCGAGTGTTTGGAATTTGCTGCCTGAGTGGTGGTGGTGGCGGCAGAGACCCTAAACTTCTTTTAACTGGTGCCTGGATCTGCACCTTAGGTGCTGTAAGCTGCAGGGCTATAAACTGTGCGCCTGAAAATGGGATTAGAAAGGGCACCTGGGTGTCTTTGGGTAAGCATGGACCAGATAGACTGAATGACCCCTTCTGTTCTGTATTATTTTTATGGTTCTACGTCAAAAGAACGGTTGGTAGGCAGTGGCCAACTTAGCTGAATTATGAAATCCAAAGGGTCATGAGCTCTTTTTCTTTTAAAAAAAAAACTGGATTTTCTTACTGTCGTGTATTGTCCTGTTTTGAGCATCTAGTGAAACAAAGTACAAGGTAATTATATTTTGGTGTATGTATTTGAGAATATTTGCCAGTTTGATGTTATTTACTCTCTTTAGATGCATTTGTAGAAACTAACAAATCTGTGGTGGACTGGGTGGTGCAAGAACTCTACAACAGTTGTACACCTCTAGCAATGAACAGCAATGTGTATTACTCTTCCCCACTTCCTTTCCCTCCGCCAGCCCCACCAACCCGCAAAGCATTCCTATGTTCTTTATGGACTAGCAACTGTTGAGCAAGGCCAAGAAGCCAGAGGTCATCCATGTGCAAGGTTGCTAACACTTGAGTTTTGTTCTGAAAGGCATCCAGACAGGTTGGGAACTGTAAGTCTGCCAAACAGTAGTTGTTCATTTGCAAGGAGCTAACCCTTCATCATGGGCCATCATTCAGCCTCCCAAGCACACGGTGTTGGCCCTTAAAAATGTTTGCCATTATTAGCAGGAATGCCTCAGCTCCAACACCAGAAAGTCACATTTGACTAAAATGAGAAAATAATTTCAAATGTGCTGGAGATATAGGAAGCATCAAAATTGCAATTGACAATATACTTGGATTTCAGAAGCTTTCAGCAGGCTGCCTTATCGATGATCAATGGCTAAAATAAGGAGTCACGAGTAGGAGGTTAAAATATGATTATAGATTGAGATTCGGTTAAAAATACCTAGAGCCTGGGATGTTTTAGGGTGGGAGTAGGCATATCCTTATGAGGAAGGGTTGGACAGGCTGGGCCTGTGTCCAGGTGAACGTTTCAAATAAGAGGTGATCTTTTTGAAATTTGTAAGAACCTGAAGGGGTGTGACAGGATGTGTGCTAAAAGAATGTTTCCCCTTGTGGGAGAGATGAGAACTACGAGACATATGGTATACTTGGCTTTATTAGTTGAGGTATAGAATTATGAGCAGGAGGTTATGCTGGAACTGTCTCAAAAAAGAATTGGTTAGCCCCCAGTTAAAATGTTGTATGTAGTTAGAGCCATACAGCATGGAAGCAGACGCTATGGACCAATTCATCCACACTAACCAGGTTTCCTCGAATAAACTAGCCCCATTTGCCTGTGTTTGGTCCATATCCCTCTAAACCTTTCCTATCCATGTTACCTGTCTTTTGAATGTTGTAATGTACATATCTCTACCACTTCTTGCGCCAGCTCAGTTCCATCCACGCACCACCCTCTGTGTGAAAGTTACCCCTTGGGTCCCTTTTAAATCTTTCCCCACTCACCTTAAACCTATGCTGTCTAATTTTAGACTCTCCTACCCTGGGAAAATTCCTTGGCTATTCACCTTATCGATGCCCCTCATTTTATAAACTTCTATAAGGTCACCCCTCAACCTCCTATGCGCCAGTGAAAAATGTTCCAGCCTATCCAGCTTCTCCCTATAACTTAAACCCTTCATCCCTGGTAACATCCTGGTAAATCTTTTCTGGACAGAGTAATTAGAACTGGACACAGTGCTTCAGAAGAGGTCTCACTAATGCCCTGTACAACCTCAACATAACGTTCCCAACACGTATACTCAAAGGTCTGAGAAATGAAGGGAAATATGCTAAATGCCTTCTTAACCACCCTATGTATATGTGATGCAAACTTCAAAGAATTATGCACCTGAACCTTTAGATCGTTCTGTTCTACAATACCACCCAAGGCCCTACTTTTCATTCTCTAAGTCCTTCCCTTGCTTGTTTTCCCAAAATGCAATACCTCAGATTTATCCAAATTAAACTCCATCCATCACCTTTTAGTCCATTGACTCAATTTATCACGATCTCTCTGTAATCTTAGTTAACCTTCTCGACCACCCACTATACCACCATCCGCAAACTTACTAATCATGTGAAATAACTGCATAAAGGCAGGTATCCCGTCACCAAGTTGTTCTTTATTTACATGTGCATTATACATGGACTGTCACCAGTCAGCCCAGAGCCAGTCCTTAGCCTGGCTCTGAGCTGGCTAGTCACAGTCCATGTACATGAGGAGACTTTCTGAGTCTGCTATTTATATCTATCAGCCAGGTCTCCCTGATTGGCCCAGGTTAACCACTCCAATCATGGATCTCATCATCAATGAGATCCATCTGGCAGTGGTTGCAATCACTACACCATGTGTTGTATATTCTCATCTAAATCATTTCTATAAACGACAAACAAAAGAGACTCAGCACCAATCCCTGTGGAATACCACTGGTCACAGGCTTCCAGTTGGAAAAACAGCCCTCCATTATCACACTCTGTCTCCAGCCATTAAGCCAATTTTGTATCCAATTGGCAAGTTCACCTTGAATCCCATGTGATCTAACTTTACTAATTGGCCTACCATGCGGAACCTTGTCAAAGTCTTTCCTGAAGTCCAAGCAAATAATGTCTACCACTCTGCCTTCATCTATCTTCTTGGTCACCACATCAAAAAACTCAGTCAAGTTTCTGAGAGTCGATTTCCTGCACACAAAGCCATGCTGACTATCTCTAATCAGACCTTGTCTTTCCAAATTTTTGTAGATCCTGTCTCTCAGAATTTCCTCCGACAGCTTACCCACCATTGATGTCTGTCATTCCCTGTTTTTCTCTTGCAGCCTTTCTTAAATAATGTTGCAACATTAAGCACCTTCCAGCACTTCACCCATGGATGCTGATGATGCAAACTATCTCTACTGAGGGCCCTCTCCCCTTACTTTCCATGTCCTGGGATACAAGATCAGCTTCTCGGGATTTATCTACCTCTGTGTTTTAAGACCTCCAGAACCCCTCTTCTGTAGTGTAGAATCTTTTCAAGACATCACTGTTTATTCCTCCCTGCCGTGTTCCTTGGCTTCTATGTCTTTCTCCACAGTAAATACTGACATGAAATATTCATTTAGGATCTTGTCCATCTCCTGTGACTCCGTAGATAGATGGCTTTGTTGATCCTAAAGGGCCCTATTGTCTCCCTGGATACTCTTTTCCCCTTAATATATTTGTAGAATTTCTTTGCATTCTCTTTAACCTTATCTGCAAAACCTATTTATGTCCTCTTTTTGCCCTCCTGATTTCCCTCTTAAGCATACTCCTACATCCCCTATACTCCTAAAGGAATTCACTTGACTCCAGCTGTCCACGCTTGACATATAGCTCCTTTTTGTTGATCAGAGCTTCAATATCTCTAGTCATTCAGTGTTCTCTACTCCTGCCAGCCCAGTGCCTTCACATTAACATGAACATGCTGCCCCAGAACTCTTATTGTCTCGTTTTTGAAAGTCTCCCACTTGACAGATGACCCTTTACCTGCAAACAACCTCCTCCAATCAACATTTGAAAATTCCTGTCTAGTACCATTAAAATTGTTCTTGCCCCAATTTCGAACTTTAACTTGGGGATTGGGCGTACCTTTTCCCATAGCTATTTTAAAACTAATAGAATTGTGGTCAGTAGTCCCAAATGCTCCACAACTAATCTCTTAGCCCCACTGTATTTCCCAAGAGGACGTTGGGTTTTGCCCTTTCTCCAGTTGCTCGTAGAGTCGTATAAGCACGGAAAGAGACCCTTTCATCCAACCAATCATTTACGTATTGATTGAGAAAAATTTCTTGAACACACTGCAATTCTGAAATCCACATTATAGAAGGGATATGGTAGGACTGAAGAGGGTGCGGAGGAGATCGACCAGGATGCTTCCTGAACTGGAGAGTTTCAGGTATGAAGAGAGATTACATAGACTGGGGTTAATTTTTCAGAACAGAAGAGCTGAATGGGGACATGATTGAGATGTATAAAATTATAAGGGGCATAAATCAAGTTGGTAGTGTAGAATCTTTTCAAGACATCACTGTTTATTCCTCCCTGCCGTGTTCCTTGGCTTCTATGTCTTTCTCCACAGTAAATACTGACATGAAATATTCATTTAGGATCTTGTCCATCTCCTGTGACTCCGTAGATAGATGGCTTTGTTGATCCTAAAGGACCCTATTGTCTCCCTGGATACTCTTTTCCCCTTAATATAGCTTCAAAATCTCCCCTTCCCCCACCGCATCCCAAAACCAGCCCAGCTCATCCCCTCCCCCCCACTGCAGCCCAAAACAGCCCAGCCTGTCTCCACCTCCCTAACCTGTTGTTCCTCTCACCCATCCCTTCCTCCCACCTCAAGCCGCACCTCCATTTCCTACCTACTAACCTCATCCCACCTCCTTGACCTGTTCGTTTTCCTTGGACTGACCTATCCCCTCCCTACTTCCCCACCTATACTGTCCTCTCCACCTATCTTCTTTTCTCTCCATCTTCGGTCCGCCTCCCCCTCTCTCCCTATTTATTCCAGAACACTCTCCCCATCCCCCTCTCTAATGAAGGGTGTAGGCCTGAAACATCAGCTTTTGTGCTCCTGAGATGCTGCTTGGCCTGCTGTGTTCATCCAGCTTCACACTTTGCTATCTTATGATAGTTAGGTGGTTGAATTTGGCTGGAGCAGACATTATGGACCAAGTGGCCTTTTTCTGTGCTTCAGATATCTATGACATTTAGTAGCCCTGTTCAGAGATCCCTTCATATATTTTCTTCATCGATTTTCAATGTAATGTTGAACGTTGTTAGTTTTTTTGACCACCAGCCCCAGAAGTAAATTTCACAGCCCAAAACGCTGTCTTTTTCTCTGGTCTGTATCTTTTACATTTACTCTTGTAATCTACTCCAGAAAGAACTCTTCCTTCATATTCTTACGCATCAGGCAACATCCCAGTGAATGAGCAGCAACTGTCTGTATTAAACACAGCGTACTAACTGAGCTTCTTGATAGACTTAGCGTGACTGTCGATTTTTTATGTTGTATATCGCTTTGATAATGAAACCTGGAATTACATGAGCTTTTTATTTTACAGCTTATCAATCTGTGGGGCTGCCTTTACTATCTTGCGAGCCGCATGATCCCAAGTCCCACGGCCATCAGAGAGTGAAATAGAACGAAAACAGACCCTTCGGTCCAACCAATCCATGCCGTCCATAATCCCAAACTCAACTAGTCCCATCTGCCTGCTCCTGGCCCATATCCCTCCAAACCATTCCTATTTAGGTACTAATCCAAATGTCTTTTAAACATTGTAATTGTATCCACATCCACCGTGAATCATCTTCTGAGCTTACCATCAATTTAGAAGATACCACTGTTCGTTTCAGAATGAGTCACATTATACTTGCTGACATTTTGAACTTGCCCTAGCAAGCTTTAGCTCATTCTTATTGATATTACTTTGATGTTTCCTTTGGACTGCGAAAGAATATGTTGCCTGGACTAGAGTCCTTCTATTTTCGCAGAATCTACAAATCTTGACACTGCAAACTCCAGGCGTCTATTCAAACCACTGATAGAACCATAGAAATATAAAAAGTAGAAGCAGTAGACCTTTCAAGCCTGCTCTGTCATTCAACATTATCATGGCTGATCATCCAACTCAGTACTCTGTTCCTGCTTTCTCCCCATGCCTTTTCATCTCTTCAGCCCCAAGAACTATATCTAACCTCTTCTTGAAAATGTTCAATGTTTTGGCCTCAACTGCTTTCTGTGGCAGGGAATTCATAGACTGACTATAGAGCCATACAGCACACAAAGAGACACTTCATTCGAACTCATCCATGCCAACCAGGTTTCCCAAACTGAGCTATTCCCATTTTCCTGCATTTGGCCCCTATCCCTCTAAAATATTTCTTATTCATGTACCTTCCAAATGTCTTTTAAATATTATAAGTGTGTCTGCAACCACCACCTCTTCTGACAGCTCATTCCATATACGCACCAAATCTGTGTAAAGAAATTAGCCCCTCAGGTCCCTTTTAAATCTTTCCCCTTTCACCTGAAACCTATACCTTCTAGTTTGAACTCCTCTACCCTAGGGAAAAGACTTTTGCAATTCTCCTTATCTAATCCTGTCCTGGTTTTCTAAACCGCCACAAGGTCACCCCTGAACCTCATATGATCCAGGGAAAAAAAGTCCCAGCCTATCCACCTCACCTTATAAATCAAACACTACAACGAAAGTAACATCCTTGGAAATCTTGTCTACATTGTTTCCAATTTTATAACATCTTGCCTTGAGCAGGACGACCAGAACTGTACGCAGTACCCCAAGAGTGGCCTCACCAATGTCAGGTATAGCTGCAACATGATGTCCCAACTCGTATACTCAATGTTGTGACCAGTCAGGGCAAGTCCGATGTTGTTCCACCCAACGCCTCCACAGCCAGCAGCTCCAGAGGAGAGAGTAGCACCCAGCCCTGCCGGGTCTTCACCATTCCCCCAGATCTCCCCCTTATTGAAGACGAACAGTCTGTCCTCAGTAAAGGGCTCATCTTTGTTCCCCTCCACCCCCACTTCAACGAACACCACTCATGCTTGGATGTTGAACAGTTTTTCCACTGTCTCCACCTCTGCGCTTACTTCTTTAATCATGAGCCTAACCTTCCCTCTAGTGACCCCTTCTCCCACCTCCAACACGCCCCTTCCGCCTGGACGCCACCCCAAGGCCTCCTACCCTCCCTCGACCTCTTCATCTCCAACTGCCATGGAGATATCAATTGCCTCAACCTCTTCACCCCTGTCACCCAGTTCAACTTCTCTTCTGTAGAACGTGCAGCCCTTGACTTCCAACGCTCCAATCCCAACCTCACCATAAAACCCACGGACAAGGGAGGCGCAGTTTTAGTGTGGCGCACTGACCTCTACATCGCTGAGGCCAGATGCCAACCCTCCGACACCACCTCCTTCCGTCCCCTTGATCATAACCCCACCCCTGACCACCAAAAGATCATCGCCCAAACCATCCACAACGTCATCACTTCAGGTGAACTCCCACCCACAGCTGCCAACCTCATTGTTTCCCAACCCCACACTGCCTGTTTTGATCTCCTTCCCAAAATTCACAAACCCAAATGCTCTGGTGACCCATTATCTCCGCCTACTCCTGCCCCACCGAACTTATCGACTCCATTTTCTCCCCCTTGGTCCAGGAACTCCCCATCTACATCCGTGACACCACCCACTCCCTCCACATCCTCCAAAACTTCTGATTTCCTGGTCCCCAACACCTCATCTTTACCGTGGACATCCAGTCTCTATACATTTGCATTCCCCATGCAGATGGCCTAAAGGCCCTCTGCTTCTTTCTGTCCCACAGGCCTGACCAGACCCCATCCACTGACACCCTCATCTGCTTAGCTGAATTCGTTCTCACCCTGAACTTTTCCTTCAATTCCTCCCACTTCCTACAGACAAAGGGGGTGGCCATGGGTACCCGCATGGGCCCAAGCTATGCCTGCCTCTTTGTAGGATACATGGAACAATCCCTCTTCCGCATCTACACTGGCCCCAAACCCCACTTCTTGCTCCGTTACATTGATGGCTGTATTGGTGCCACCTCGTGCTCCCACAATGAGCTCAAACAGTTCATCCACTTCCACTCCAACCTTAAATTCACCTGGACCACCTCTGATACCTCTCTCTCCTTCCTGACCTCTCTGTTTCCATCCCTGGCAATCACCTGGAAACCAATATCAATTTCAAGCCTACCGACCCCCACAGCTACCTAGGATACACTTCCTCCCACCCACCTTCCTGCAAAAATGCCACCCCCTATTCCCCATTCCTTCATCTCCGCCGCACCTGCTGCCAGGATGAGGCATTCCACTCCTGGATATCCCAATGTCCTCGTTCTTCAATTCACCTCCACCACACTAGTTGAAAACGGCCTCAACTGCGTCTCCTGCATTTCCCGCAACTCATCCCTCACACTCCCTCCCCGCAATAACAACCAAAACAGTATTACCCTCATCCTCACGTACCAACACACCAACCTCCGGATCCAACGCATCATCCTCCAGCACTTCCGCCATCTGCAATCTGACCCCACTACCAAAGACCTCTCTCTCCTTCCTGACCTCTCTGTTTCCATCCCTGGCAATCACCTGGAAACCGATATCAATTTCAAGCCTACCGACCCCCACAGCTACCTAGAATACACTTCCTCCCACCCTCCTTCCTGCAAAAATGCCACCCCCATTCCCAATTCCTTCATCTCCACTGCATCTGCTGCTGGGATGAGGCATTCCACTTCTCTTCCCACCCTTATGTACTTTCCGGACGGACCATTCTCTCGGTGACTCCCTTGTCCGCTCCACACTCCCCTCCAGCTCCACCTCACCTGGCATTTTTTCTGCAACTGCTGGAAGTGCCACACCTGTCCCCACATCTCCTCCCTCACCTCCATCCCAGGCCCCAAGAAGACCTTCCACATCAAACAGATGTTCACCTGCACATCTGCTATTGTGGTATACTGTAACCGCTGTACCCGTTGTGGCCTCCTCTACATTGGGGAAACCAAGCAGAGGCTTGGGGACCACTTTGCAGAACACCTACGCTCGGTTCGCAATCAACGACTGCACCTCCCAGTCGCGAACCATTTTAACTCCCCCTCCCATTCCTCAGATGACATGTCCATCCTGGGCCTCCTGCAGTGCCGCAACGATGCCACCTGCAGGTTGCAGGAACAGCAACTCATATTCCGCTTGGGAACATTGCAGCCCAATGGTATCAATGTGGACTTCACAAGCTTCAAAATCTCCTCTCCCCCAACCGCATCCGAAAATCAGCCCAGCTTGTCCCTACCTCCCTAACCTGCTCTTCCTCCCATCCATCCCCTCTTCCCACCTCAAGCGCCACCCCCATCTCCTACCTCCTAACCTCATCCCACCCACTTGACCCTGTCCGTCCTCCCTACACTGACCTATTCTGCCCCTCCCCCCACAACTCCCCACTACACTCACCTTTACCGGGTCCACCCCTGCCTCTTTGACCTGTCTGTCGCCTCTCCACCTACCTTCTCCATTATCCATCTATCCGCCTCCCCCTATCGCCCTATTTATTTCAGAATTCCCCTTCCCCTCCCCCATTTCTGAAGAAGGGTCTACGCCAGAAACGGGAGCTTTCTTGCTCCTCTGATGCTGCTCGGCCTGCTGTGTTCATCCAGCTCTACACCTTGTTATCTCACGCATACCAAATGGCTTATTTTTATCACCATTTCTACTGGTGATGCCATTTTGAAGGAACTTTGTATCTGAACTCCTAGGTCTGTCTGTTTGACAGCACTCCAAAGGCCCCTACCATTAACTGTGAGAGTCCTGCCCTGGCTTGGCTTACCAAAATGCATCACTTCACATTTATCAAAATTAAACTCCATCTGCCACTCCTCAGTGCATTGGTCCAGCTCATCAAGACACTGTTGTACTTTTAGATAACCTTCTTCATTATCCACTTTACACCCATTTTGGCGTCATCTCCAAGCCTACTAACTATCCTTCTGTATTCTCATCCAAATTGTTTATATAAATGACAAACAATAGTGGACCCAGCACTGATACTTGTGGAACACCGCTGGTCACCAGGCCTCCAGTCCAAAAAACAATCCTCTACCACCACCCTCTTTCTCCTGTCATCAAGCCAATCTTATGTTCAATTGGCCTGCTGTCCTTGGATCCCATGTGATCTAACTTTACCAACCAGTCCACCAAGCACAACCTTGTCAAAGGCTAGTTCTCTTCTTATTTTTCCTGGGATACATATTGAGCAGTATGGTCTGAAATCTTAGCCTTACTGGGCACTGCAGCCTGCTTCTAACCCATCCAATTGTTTTTTAATCAGTAGTGACAATCCTGACAACCAAAGTGATCCCTGTGCATGCACAGATACATCTTGTGATGTCAACTGGCCATGACAGGTCATAGGAAATGCCTAAAAATATGCTACTGATGTCGCCATGTTGTTACATAATGATATCAGCAGAAGTGCATGTGTAGGCATGTGCCCAATTAATTACACTATATGTGAACAACTCCAGTGATGAAAGTGAACATATTGTAGCCAAGTTTTCAGATGACATGAAAATTGGTGGGAAGGTACATGATGAAGATGACACAAACAGCCTGAGAGGGATAAAGACGGGTTAACTGAGTGAACAAAAGCTTGGCAGATGGAATGTAATGTGGGAAAACCAAGTGTGAAGCTGGATGAACACAGCAGGTCAAGCAGCATCTTCGGAGCAGAAAAGCTGACATTTCAGGCCTAGACAATTCATCAGAAACGGGGGAGGGAATGTGAGTTTATGCACTTTGGCAGGAAGCATAGAGGAGATGAATATTATTTAAATGAAGAAAGCTGCAGCGCAGAGGGATTTGGGACTCCTTGAGCATAAATCACAAAAACTAGCATTGAATAATGAGAGGTGACCTTTTTGAAACATAAGACACTTGACAGGGCTAATGTGAAATAGTTGTTTCCTTATGGGAGTGGCTAGGACCAGAGGGCATAATTCCAAAGTTGCTCATTTAAGACAGAGTTGGAGAGGAATTTCTTCTGAGCGTAATGAATCTCTGGAATTCTGTTGAGACATTCTCATTTTGTGAATAAATGAAGAAAAATGCACAACTTCAGCTACACTATGCTTATTCACTGCCTGTTTTTTAAATTCTATTCATTTTGTGGGATGTGGGCATCACTGACTGGCCAGCATTTCTTGCCCGTCCCTAGTTGCCCTTGAGAAGATGATAGTGAGCTGCCTTCTTGAATCACTGCATTCCTCCTCCAGTGGGTTGACTCACAATGCCCTTCAGAAGGTAATTCCAGGATTTTGCCTCTGTCGTAACACCAAAAAGCTGGTGATCTCATACAACTCTAAACAAATCTGTGCTGGCTCTCCTTTATTAGTCTGTGGTTGCTGTCCATGTAGCTGTTAATTTTCTTCCAGATCATCCTTTAGAAAGTCTTTCCCGTCACATCGTTAAACAGACTGTAGTTCTGTGTTCACCTTCTCCCCCCTTTTGAATAGGGCACAACATTTGCAATCATCCAGTCACTCCTCTGACATCACCTCTTTCACCTAGTTTATGTTTTTGAAAATCAACTCCTTGATTTGAAAGACTCCAATTACGTCAGAAATGTTCCTGCGTTTAAATGAACTATAAATGTTTCTGATGTATGTTTAGAGTTTTTGTATTTCTAGTAAACAATAAAAATACTTGGATTCAAACAGAAACTGATTAATTGGTTAAATTGCTCCTATTTCCTGCACGTTGTTTAGGGTAGACACTGAATGAGTGAATAAGTTAACTTTAGGTATAGGAATGTAGGGAAAATATAGATTTTTTTTTGAAAAATTCACTTGATAGACATGTGTGTTGCTATCTGGATCAGCCTTTATTGCCTTTCCCTAGTTGCCCTGGAGAAGGTGGTGGTGATGGACTGCCTTCTTGAATCGCTGCAGTCCATGTACTGTAGACAAACCCACAGTGCCATCAGAAAGGGAATTCCAGGATTTTGACCCAGCAACAATGAAAGAAAAGTGACATATTTCCAAGTCCAAATGGTAGGTGGCTTGGAGCAGAACTTTCAGGTAGTGTTGTTCCTATGTGTCTCCTGGTCTTGTCCTTGTTGGTGGTGTTGGTCTTGAGTTTGGAAAATTCAGCAAGTTTTCAACTTTTCAAATTATATCACTTGCTACTTCATTCTATTTGCAAAGTCTTTGAATCCTTTCTCTGGGCCTGTTAGATGACCCTTTTGGGTGTGTCGATCAGATCAGTATGGAGAGAAGTATGCAGGTGTGAAGTTTTATTTTCCTCTCTGGTTGCGAGAGAGAGCCTTCAACTCCAGGCAATACCCAGACAGTTTGGGAGTATTGGCAACTGTCATCACATCAGCTGGGGTTTTAGCCTTAGTACGGCTCAACTTATTTCCATGCTTTCTCCTGTGGTCTGGCCCACCCTGAAGTTGTCCTGGGCTGGAGAGTCAGCCCCACACAAATCCATCTCCATGATTGATTTTTTTTCTTCCAATGCTGCTGTGTTCAACTTGCCTTATCGTACTTGCAATGTTCTTGCTGAAAGCAGCATTCCAACCATAGTCTGTAAATATTGTGTGGTTGAACACAGCCACTCCCTGCTCTGTTTGTGCCCTGACTCTTGGTCAGCCTGGTGTATAGACCCACTGACTGGCTTGGCGTCAGAGTGAGAAGGGCTGTAAAGATATCGCACTAGGGGTTTTTTCCCCCAATTATAAGAAAGTTTAAGGCAGTTGTCAAAGGTTAAAAGGGCAGGAGGGAAGACGAGGTAGATCTACCAGTAGCAATTCGCTGATGTAGGTACAGCAACTGCAACTCTGGAGAGAGAAATAGGGTTCAAGTTTTGATTCTGATATGACTTCTTCAGAAATGAATGGGACTGAAAAAGTGGTAAGTTTCATCCTATAGTAAAAGGAGGGAGGAAGAGCAAGTGGAACAGATGGACAAGGTGCTGCAGAACAAAAGGCAAAATAAGTATTCATGATAGTAGAGAAGGTATATCGATGACGAGTAGGATTTTCAGAATTTGATAACGGGACATAGGCATCGCCGCCCAGACCAGCATTGGTAATGGTGCAGAGGGCAGTTAAAAGTCAATCACGTTGCTCTGTGTATGTTGCCTACGTCAGGTAAAGGTGGCAAAATTGTTGTACAAACAATCATTGGAAAATTATTGTTTTCTACAATAATTCTGCCACATTGGTGATTGAATCCATGTCCCAGAATGTTAGCCTGGGTTTCTGGATTGTTAACAAAATAGAAATTGCTGAGAAACTCAGCACGCCTGGTAGCATCTGGTGAAAAATCAGAGTTAGTGTTCTGGGTCCAGTGACCCTTCTTCAGAACTTCTGGATTGTTAGTCCGGTGACATGACCTCCACACCACCATCTTTCAAGGTGTTAATGGTAGGTGAGAGAGTCTGTATGAAGAAAAAAAATTAATAGTAATGGAAAATAAACAAAAGAACTGCAAATGCTGGAAATCAGAAACAAAACAGAAATTGTTGGGAAAACTCAGCAAGCCTGGCAGTACTTACAGAGAGAACTTAGAGTTAACATTTCAGCTGCAGTGACCCTTCTTCAGAACAAGGTTAGGGTTAATGTTCTGAAGAATGGTCACTGGAGCTGAAACATTAACTCTGATTTCTCTCCATAGATGATGCCAGATCACCTGAGTTTTCTCTGCAATCTCTGTTTAGTTAATAGTGAGGAAGTTTTGAGGCCCTAAATTAGAGAGGCAGTCAGCGCAGTGAACTTTATTTAAATAAAGGTGGAAAAATACGTAGAATGGCACCATGAGGAGAATGTGAGGAAGAAACCAGAAGAATTCAGAGAAAACTAAGGTAATTTTGATGAAATGGACAAAGACCAAGTTATTTTACAATGGAAAGAAGTTGTCTGGAGAAGTCATTATAGGATTAGTATTTTTGGGATTTACTGCTGAGCTTTAACTGCTACCTGCTATACTTTAAATACAAGACTTCCAGAGCTAACTAAATTGCTTGCAGTATGCAGGAGTAATGAGGAGACAGTTTGGAATTTTTTAATTCAATTGATGCTAAACATTTTGACTCTAAGCTTGGCCATGAGTGGGCACCACAAGAAGATAAAAATATCAAAGCCTCTGAAATGGAGGTCACCACAACATCCTACAAAATAAACCAACTGTTGATAGGGTAAGCGAAGACGAGGCAGCAAGCCAAGAAAAAGAATTGGAAATGCAAAAAGGAAAAATAAAATGAGAAATCTCAACAACAAAAATCACAGAATCGATCAAAGATACTGTGAAGGAAGGTACTTTTTGGATAATACTTTGCATATTTTATGTTTTAATTTTGATTAGTTCTGAAACTGGTGATGAACATAATCGCTTAGTATCATGCCAGACGTATATCGCATAAGTGACTTTTTTTCAGTTTTTCCATGCATCGTGCTTAACCATTTAATGCCTTTTACTGAACTCTAAGGTTTTCTTATTGACTCATGCACAATGCTATAATGTTTTCCACACCACAAAATCTGGAAAGCACAAAACCTTAGTTGCTTTATTCTCCCACTCCACTGATTGAATTTAAACCTGGGGGCTGAATTTGCAACTTCATCAGTTACAACATACTATAAACACACTTTTTCCATCTGACAATTCATTCATTTTTCTATTATGAGCTTCCTGTTTCAAACAAAAGGCAGCTTGATATGACGGTGATGTGACCAGTTCAGTTTTTGTCCAGCGTTGCAGATTGGTGGTAATCGTTTCCAGTAATAGACCTGGATTCTGAGAAAGCAGTTTTCACTACCCTCCACATCAAAATTCCTGTTTAGAGATGATATAGGACAACAAGAAAAGTATCTCAGTTTGATCACTTTGTGTCGGGGCCATGGGTATTCAGATTTATTCACGGAAACAGACAAAGGCAATATGAGATGCAGCATTAAGCTATAGATTCATCCTGCTGTAGATCGATGGCCCCCTTTTAGAGTTATGCATTGCAAGTTGTAGAAATGAAATTAGAGTAATTTCATCCTCCTCTTGTTCTCGAGTGTAATCTTTAGACTTAAAGTACCTTTTGGGATGCATTGGTATGTGTAGCAGGGAGTCACAAAGACTCATGGAGCCTGTTGTGTCCTCACTAGAACTGGCAATCACTGAAACATAGAATCCTGCATTTCTCATTTTCTTTGAAGATAGTACTGCATGATCAATGGAACAAAGCCATTGCATGGAAGCACATGGAAAAATTCAGAAACTGTATTCAAGGTAAAACACCCCTCCCATGTTGTAACTTGTAGCCAAGATTACATTACCTTTATCTTAATTGATTCCTAATCAAAAAGAATTTTCCTTTGTTGCAGTAAATCTATTCCTGAGAATTAGTGTTATTGGAACATTAGCACCACTGCCCCACTGTGGCAATGACCCAGGCTTGATTCTAGCTTTGGGTGACTGTCTGTGTGGAGTTTGCACATTCTACCCGTGTCTGCGTGGGTTTCCTCTGGGTGCTCCGGTTTCCTCCCACAGTCCAAAGATGCGCAGGTTAGGGTGGATTGACCATGCTTAAATTACCTAGTGTCCAAAGATGTGCAGGCTAGGTGGGTTAGCCATGGTAAATGTGGGGTTATGGGGATTGGGTGAGGGGCTGGAGCTGGGAGTGGGTGGAATGCTCTGCAGAGGGTCGGTGTGGACATGATGGGGTGAATGGCCTCTCTCTGCGCTGTAGAGATTCTGTGAAGAACTCAGAGCAGGGTAAGGTGCCGCATCAAAGATTACTATGGAGAATAAGAGCTCATCGTGTAGTGGGGTAACATATGAGCATGGATAAACAATGGTTATGTAGCAGGGAAAAGACAGCCAAGATAACTGGTTCAAAGAACGAAAAACAAAGAAAATTACAGCACAGGAACAGGCCCTTCGGCCCTCCAAGCCTGTGCCGATCGAGATCCTCTGTCTAAACCTGTTACCTATTTTCTAAGGGTCTGTATCCCTTTGCTCCCTGCCCATCCATTGTACCTGTCCAGATACATCTTAAAAGACACTACCATGCCTGCGTCTACCAGCTCCGCGTTCCAGGTACCCACCACCCTCTGCGCAAAGAACTTTCCACGCATATCGCCCTTAAACTTTCCTCCTCTCACTTTCAAGTCATGACCCCTAGTAAATGAGCCCCCCACTCTGGGGAAGAAGCATCTTGCTATCCACCTTGTCTATACCCCTCATGATTTTGTAGACCTAATTTTCAGGGTTCATTTTCAGGATCCCAACCTGTCACTAATGGAGTGCCACAGAGGTCATTGCTGGAGCCACAATTAGTTACAATCTCTCTCAATTACAAGGATAAAGAGAGTGAACTTATGATTGCTAAATTTACTTATGATACAAAGATAAGTAAGAAAGTAAAGTGAAGTGGATAGTAGAAGTCTGCAAAGAGATATGCATAGGTTTGTTAAGTGAGCATGGCTTTGGCAGATGGAGCACAATGTGGGAAAGTAAACTTGTCCACTTTGGCAGGAAAAATCAAAGAAACGTATTGTTTAAATGAGGAGAGTTTGCAGAACTCTGTGGCACAGCGGAATCTAGGTGCCCTGGTACATGAATCACAGAATGTTAGTATGTAAATACAGCGACTGATTAAGCGGGCGAATGGAGTGTTGATATTTATGGTAAGGGGAATGGAATATAGACATGGTGACCTAATTATATATACAGGATTGGATAAAGAGAAAAAAGGAGACTTACTTTGAGGACTCAAAATAGCAGAAGCCCGAGAGGAGTGTCAAACGTGCAAGGGGGAAGTTATGAAGGAAGTTAGCAGACCAAGAAGGATAATGGTAGGTAAAATAAAGGAAAATTCCAAAGTTATTTTACAAGTACATTTAGGGTACACTAGTCAACATTTTTTTCCTCAGGCCTGCTGCAATGCCCCAGAAAGATTCAACACCAGCTGGAAGTATAACACCTCATCCTCTGCTTGGGGACTTTGCAGCTTTCAAGACTCCATTTTAGAACCTGAATGCCTCCTTCCATGTCTTTTACCTGCCCCACACCCCATGTCCCACCATAATATGGGTTTCTTCCAGCACATTTTCACCCACTCATAACCCCCCATTATCACTTGTCTAGTTTCTTTCCTTCCCTGGTTTACTATCAACAGTCTATCTGCCTAGCTTTTGTTTCTCTCTTTCTGGATTTCCTCTCCACTATCCACTCACTCCTTTCCTTCCGCACCTGTCATCACTATAAATACCATTTTGTTCCTTGCTGCTAGTAGTTATGAAAAAAGGTCATTGAAATGTTAACTCTGTTTTCTTTCCTCAGGTCCGCTGCCAGACATGCTGAGTTTCTACAGCAGTTTCCGTTTTTGTGTGTTCAGGTCTCCAGCATCTGCAGTTCATTGTTAAATGTAAGGTTAAAAGGATAACTAGGGAAAGAGATAATAAAATGTGATGCTGGATGAACACAGCAGGCCCAGCAGCATCTCAGGAGCACAAAAGCTGACGTTTCGGGCCTGGACCCTTCATCAGAGAGGGTCTAGGCCCAAAATGTCAGCTTTTGTGCTCCTGAGATGCTACTGGGCCTGCTGTGTCCATCCAGCATCACGTTTTATTATCTTGGATTCTCCAGCATCTGCAGTTCCCATTATCACTGATACAACTAGGGAAAGAGTAGGCCCCAGAGTGGTAATTTGTGTGTAGAGCCAGAGGATACAAGAAGGCTTCTAAATTAATGCTTTTTGTTGGTGTTCACTTGTGAAAGGGTTAATAGGGGTGTAGAAATCAGGGAGAAGTCCTCTGATATAGCTTAAGAAATTAGCATGAACAGAGAGGAGGTTCTGAGTGGTCTGCCAGGCTTAAAAGTAGATAAATCTCCAGGAGTGGAGAAATATATCTCGGACTGCTGAATGAGTCAAGAGAGGAAATAGCAGGGGCATTGATAAAAATTTTCAGTTGCTCTCTGGCTACAGGAGAGGTACCAGAGGATTAGAGGACAGCAATGTATTACCATTATTCAAGAAGGGAGGAAGGGATAAACCAGGAAACTATAGGCCAGTCAGTCTAGGCATCAGAGGAGCAGGAAAGCTGATGTTTTGGGTCTGGACCCTCCTTTTTTTCTAAAGAAGGGTCCAGACTCGCAACGTCAGCTTTCCTGCTCCTCTGATGCTGCCTGGCCTGCTGTGTTATCCAGCTCTACACCTTGTTATCTCAGACTCCAGCATCGGCAGTGCCCGCTATCTATGAGGCCAGTCAGTCGACTTTAGTGGTAGGTATAACAATTGGAAACAATTCTGAGGGACAGAATTATCTGTATTTGGAGAGGCAGGGATTAATCAAGAACATCAGCATGGTTTTGTTAAGGTGAGGTCATCTCTGCTCAATGTGTTGAATTTTTGAAAAAGATAAATGAGGACAATGCATTTGGATGTAGTCTACTTGGACTTCAGCAAGTTTGCAGATGACACTAAACTTGGAAGAATTGTAAACCAAGAGGAAGATAGTGTGGCACTCCAAAAAGACATTGTCAAATTGGTGGAGTGGGCAGATAGCTGGTATATCAGGTTCAAGCAGAGAAGTATCAGGTGATGGACTTTGGTCAGAACATTGTTTTCCAATGTAAGATAGGAGGTACAGTTCTAAAAGGTTGTAGCAGAGGGACATGGATGTTTATGCGCATAAGTCATTAAAGTTGGCAGTTCAGGCGAGAGAGCATTTAGTAGAGCATTTGCGCCTCACAAATGCCAGGTTTTGACCATCACCAATAAGACACAATCTAACCACAACCCCTTAACATTCAATGTTACCATCACTAAATACTCCATTGTCAACATCCTGGGGGTTACCATTAACCAGAAATTCAACTGGACTCACCACATTAACATAGTGGCTACAAAAGCAGGTCAGAAGCTAGCAATACTGTGCGAATAACTCACCTCCTGACTCCCCGAAGCCTGTTCACCATCTACAAGGCACAAGTCAGGAGTGTGATGGAATATTCCCCACTTGTTTGGATGAGTGCCCAACAACACTAAAGAAGCTTGACACCTTCCAGGACAAAGCAGCCCGCTTGATTGGCACCACATCCACAAACATCCACTCCCTCCACTACAGACGCTCAGTGGCAGCAGTGTGTAGTATCTACAAGATGCCCTGCAGAAATTCACCAAAGATTTTTAGTCAGCACCTTCCAAACCCTCAACTACTTCTGTCTAGAAGGACAAGACCATCAGACATATGGGAACACCACCACCTCCAAGTTCCTCACCAAGTCACTCACCATCCTGACTCGGAAATATGTTGCCGTTCCTTCAATGTCGCTGGGTCATAATCCTGGAATTCCCTCCGTAATAGCAATGTGGGTCAACCCACAGCAGGAGGACTGCAGCAGTTCAAAAGGCAGCTCACCATCACCTTCTCAAGGGCAACTAGGGATGGGCAAGAAATGCTGGCCAGCCAGTGGCGCCCACATCCCACAAATGAATAGGGGGGGAAATTTCAGTATTTTAGGCTGTGCTAAGAGAGGGATGTTATGCTAAGCCTGTATAAGACACAAGCTAGACCACAGGTGGAGTACAATTCAGGCTGCCACAATTAAGAAAAGATGTGAATGCACTAGCGGTAGTACAGGAGGGGTTTACTAAAATGGTTCCAGGGATAAGGAACTTCAGTTATGAGAATAGTTTGGAGAAGTTGGGTCTGTTTTCCTTGGAGAGGAGAACACTAAGAGAAGATTTGATAGAAGTTTTCAAAGTCATCAGGGATCTGTACAGAGTGAATCAAAAACTGTTTCTACTTACGAAAGGATTCAATATGAGAGGGCACAGATGTGAGAAGGAAAGAATTCTTTTGCATGGCATGTAATTACGGTCTGGAAATCACTGCCTGAAAGTGAAGTGTAGTGGTTCAATTGAGGCATTCAAGAGGGGATTAGATGATTATTTGAAAAGAAAAAGTATGTAGTGTTCTGGGAAAAAGGCAGAAGAATGCTGTTAATGCAAGAGACAGTGTAGCCACAATAATCACATGGCTTCCTTTTGCACCAGAACAATTTCATAATGCTAATTATTTGTTTGATTAGGTGGACCATTTATTTTTTGAGGCTGCTGCATCATTCAGTGAGATTATAGCCAATATTCTGCATGAACTCCTGCACTTGCCTTATAGCTCCAGCTTTGCACAGTTTTTTGATACTCCTCAATGTGGACTGCAGCAGTTCAAGAAGGCAGCTCACCAGCACCTTCTCAAAGTCATCTGGGGATGGGCGATAAATGTTAGCCCAGCCAGGGATGCCTAGATCCCATGAATGAATTTAAAAAAACGGTACTCTTAGTATTCAAGAATCTACCTGTTTTGAAAATATTTGAAAACTGAGCACCTTAGCCCTCGAAGGTAGAGCATGCCAAAGATTCACAGCTCCTTGAATGACAAAAGTTTTCATCTCAGTCCTAAATGGCTGATCCCTTTATATTTTCAACTGTGAACCTGTGTACTGGGCTACCTACCCAGAAGAAACATATTCTCAGCATATGCTCTGTCAAGCCCCTTAAGTATTTTAAATATTTCAATCAATCAACTTTCATTCTGCTAAACTTAAGGGAATTGCAGGCCCGGTCAAATCTATCCCTTCTCATTGGACAATACCCTCTTTCCAGGAATCAGTCTATTGAATTATCACTACACTCCCTCCTTATGTTTAAGTAATGGCTTGCAGTGTGATTTGCTTGCACGTTCAGGAGGCTGCATTGATTAGTACGTAGGGCCTTGTTGTTCGTGGACAGAAAGCATGTTGTATGTTAAAATAAGGTCACCTCTCATTTTTCTATATTCCAACGAGTACAGCCTCAAACTACTCAACTGCTCCTCACATGCAGTCCCTCCACACATGGCATCAACCCATTGAACCTTCTTCCTCCAATGCCTGATATATTATACTCCAAAGTATATTATTCCTTAGATAACAGGGCCCAAAACTGTTCACAGTATTCCAGCTATGGTCTTGCATAGTTTTAGCGAGACTTCCTTCCTTTTATGCTCCATGTCCTTTGAAATAAAGGACAACATTTCATGTACCTTCCCAATCACTCACTGATGCTGGCTTTTGTGATTCCTGGATGAGGACTCCCAAATCCCTCTATTCCATAGCTTTCTGCAAGCTTTCTCCATTTCAACAATGTTATTCTTCCTGCCAAAGTGTGCAACCTGACGGGCAGCACAGTGGCTCAGTGGTCAGCACTGCTCCCTCACAGCACCAGGGACCTGGGTTTGATTCCACCCTCAGGCAACTGTCTGTGTGGAGTTTGCACATTCTCCCCATGTCTGCGTGGATTTCCCCCGGGTGCTCCGGTTTCCTCCCACAGTCCATAGGTGGATTGGCCATGCTAAATTACTCCTAGTGTTCAGGAATGTGTAGTTTCGGTGCATTAGCTGTGGGAAATGCAGGGTTACAGGGATAGAGTAAGGGGATGCGTCTGGGTGGGACGCTCTTTAGAGGGTCGGTGTGGTCTAGCTGGGCCAACTGGACTGTTTCTACACTGTGGGGATTCTGTGGATTTTCCCACATTAAGTTTCATCTGCCAAGTTTTTGCCCACCTATGTAACCTGCGTATATCCCACTGCAGGCTCTTTGTGTCATCTTTATCACTTGCCTTCACGCCTGTTTTTCTCATCTGCAAACTTATATATATTGTACATATTTATTCCTGAAAGCACCCACTTCTCCCAACTCTATATCCTATTAGTTAGCCAACCGTCTATCCATAATATACTACTTCTAACATCATGGGCTCTTATCTTCATAGAATCCCTACAGCATGGAAACAACCTATTCGGCCCAACAAGTCCACACAAACCCTCAGAACATCCCATCCCGACCCATCCCCCTAATCTACACATCCCTGAACACTATGGGACAATTTAGTATGGCCAACCCACCCTAACCTGCACATCTTTGAATTGTGGGAGGAAACCAAAGCACCCGGGGGAAACCCATGCAGACACGGGGAGAATGTGCAAACTCCACACAGACAGTTACCGGAGGGTGGAATCAAACCCAGGTCCCTGGCGCTGTGAGGCTGCAGTGCTAACCACTGAGCCACCGTGCCACCCTAAGTAGTTTATTGTGTGACACCTAATTAAATGCCTTCTGAAAATCCAAATTTATTACATTCACTGCTTTCACTTTATTTATCTTGATTGTTACCTCCTCAACAAATTCTAATAAATTTGTCAAACATAATTTCCCCTTCATTAAGCTATGCTGACAATGATCATATTATGTATTTCTAAAGCTCTGATATTATAACCTTTATACCAGTCTGCTTCCCTTTTTACATAGAGTTGTTACATTGATAGTCTTCCAATCCTCTTGGACTTTTCCCAAATCTTTGGATTCCTGAAAGATTACACAGTCAGTACATCCACAATTTTTTTGTCTACTTACTTTAATAACAGGTCGAAGAGATTTATCGGTCTTTAGCCCCATTAGTTTCCAGTGCAGATTTTGCAGATTGATAGTTATTGTATTTATATCCTGTCCTGCTTTTTCCCCTTGAATATTATTTAATTTTGGGATACTATTAGTGTCTTCTACTGTGAAGATTGATGCAAAGTTTCAAGTGCTCTGCCATTTCCTGCTTCCCCATTATTATTTACCCAACCTTATTCTCTAAGGGCCGATGTTCACTTTGGCTTCTCACTTCCTTTTGATATATTTAAATAAGCTTTTGCTGTCCATCATGATATTATTTGCAAATTTCCTCCCAAAGTTTATTTTCTCCTTTTAATAAAGTTTTGGTAGTGTTTTGTTGGTTTTAAAACTTTCCTAATCCTCTGGTTTACCATTGATCTGTTGACAAATTGCATGTTTTCCTTTAAATCTATGCTATTCCTAACTTCCCTGGTTAATCATTGTTGTTTTATCCCCTTCCTGGAATCCTCCTTCCTCACAGGAATATGTTTTTGCTGTGAGCCATAAACTATTTTCTCAAAGGTTTGGCATTGTTCCTCAACTATCTTTGCTGCTAAACTACTTCCCTATTCCACTGTAGCCAATTCTGCCCTCATTTAAGTTAAGCACAGTTGTTTCTGATCCAAGTTCCTCCCTGTCCAACTGAATGCTAAATTCTACCATGTTTTGGTCATTTTCTGAGATCTTTTAATCTGACATCATTTATTAAACATATCACCAGATCCAAAAGAGCAAGATCCCTGGTTGGATCCCCAACATATTGTACTAGGAAATTGACCCAAATGCACATTATAAATTCTTCCTCATGACTTCCTCTGCCAATCTAACGATGCCAATCTACATGAAGATCAAAGTCACCCATAATTAATACTGCCTTTGTTACATGCCATTATTTTCTCCTGATTTATTCTTTATCCCACCATTTAGTGACTGTTTAGCAGGTGTGTATAGACTACTTCTGCCAATATTGTTTTCTTCTTTATATTACTATCAGTAGTAATCTAACTGGTGTATTTTCTATGGCCATGCCTCTAACAATGGGAGACCATTTGACAACCAATTAGCATGCGCTTTTCATACAGTATGAAAGTGTTGTTTCTCTTTGCATTAGTATTCTTGTGTATTGTCTTAAAGCATGCAAGGCAAAAAATTTTACTAAAGTATCTTTCTTTTCAGCAGTACTCATTCTGAAAAAGACCTGTTTATTCCTACTGTTCACTTCTGTTCATTAACCACAGAATGACTAAACATGTGAACTATGAACTGCGAGTAAGAGTGGGCCACTCCAGCCTATTCCACCTTTCAAAAAGATTGTAGCTCATATGATTACTCCATATTCTGATCTAACCCCCCATAACTTTTCACCCCTTTCTTATTAAGATTCTATGTATATCTATTGTAAAAATATTTAAAGACTCCCTTACTCAAAGCCTGGCCTGTGCAACGTTGCCTTGTAACTCATTCCAGGTATTTATCTTCTCTGAATCGCTTCAAATGCATTTACATCGTTCCTTAAATAAGAAAACCAATGTTACATATTGCACTTAAGATGTGGTCTCAGCAGTGCACTGTATAACTGAAACATAACTTTCATATTTTTGCATTCAGTTCCCCTCTCAAAAAATGAAACATTCCATTCGCTTTCCTAATTACTTGCTGTACCTGTATTCTAGCTTTTTCAAATTGTGCATCAGGTCACCCACATCCAAATGCATCTCAAAGCTCTGCAGTCTCTTACCATTTAGATTTTTTTTTGTTTCCTGTCAAAATGGACAATTTCACATTTTCCCACATTATAATTTATTTGCTAGATCTTTGCCCACTCACTTAATCTATCTTTATCTGTTTGTGGCCTCCCTAAGTCAACTTACTTTGCTACCTATTTTTGTGTTGTCAGCAGATTTAGCAACCTTTGGTTCGTTTATCCAAGGCAATTGCACAAATTGTGAAGGGTTGAGATCCCAGTATGATCCCTATGGCCGCTCACTTGTTCGATCTTGCCAGTCCGAAAGATGATACATTTATGCCTACTGTTTCCCATTTGCTAACTGATCTTCTGTCCGTGCCAATATGTTGCCTCTATACAATGAGCTTTTATTTTCTACAATAACCTGTGGTCTGGCACCTTGTCAAATGTACTTGGATTTCCTGAAGACCGTACATACACCAATTTTGATTTAACACATGTTACTTACTTAAAGAAATTCAATAAAATGATTAAGTATGATTTCCATTTCACAAAAATATGTTGATTCTCATTTGGAAAGTTGGAGCCTTTTAAAAGTAGTGTAGTAAAAATTTGAGGCAGCAGGTTCAGAGAACTCTGGATGTTAAGGAATATGAAGAGTTTTGTAAAGAAAAATAAAGAAGCATATTATCAGGTACAGTGCATTAAAAACAGGGGAGCCCCTTCAAAAATATAGAGAATGTAGGAAATTACCTAAAAAGGAAATTAAGAGGGCAAAGAGGAGCCACATAATATCATTAGCAAATGGGATCAATAAAAACCCCATGGCATTTTATAAGTATATTAGGAGTAATAAGATAACCACGGAAAGAGTGGGACCAATGGGAGACCAAGTGGGCAGCCTATGAATGAAGCCAGTGAATGTGGGGGAGGCCCTAAATGAATACTTCTCATCTGTATTGACAGAGGAGAAAGCTCCAGTTACACTGTCTATCAGTTGGGAGGGTGAGTTTCTAGAACACGTTAAGATTAATGAGGAAGAGATATTGGATGTTTTAGTGAGCAGATAGGTGCACAGATCCCCAGGGTTTGATGATATGTATCCCATGCTGCTAAGGGAGGCAAGGGACGACATTGTCAGGGCCCTGGTGCAGATATTTAATACTTCGCTGGCCACAGGTTGAAGTGCCAGATGATTTGAGGATGGCTAATGTGGTCCTTTTGTTCAAGAAAGACAGCAGGGATAGGCCAGGTAATTACAGACCAGTTAGTCTGACTTCAGTGGTAGAGAAATTATTGGAAAAAATTTCTGAAGGATGGGATTAATCAATACTTGGAAAGGCGGGTTTGATCAAGGATAGTCAGCACAGATTTATTAGAGAGACCTATTGTCCGACTAATTGAGTTTTTTGAAAAGATGACAATATATCGATGAGGGTGGTGCAGTTAATGTAATTTACGTAGACTTAAGCAGGCCATTGACTGATATGGAGAACAGAAGTTGGCGGAAGAGCTCAGCAGTTCTGGCAGCATCTGAAGTAAAATCAGAGTTAACGTTTCGGGACCAGTGACCCTTCTCAGAACTGATGGTAGCTCGGAAAATTGTATCAGAGATAATGGGAACTGGAGATGCTGGAGAATCCAAGATAACAAAGTGTGGAGCTGGATGAACACAGCAGGCCAAGCAGCATCTGAGGAGCACAAAATCTGCCATTTCGGGCCTAGACCCTTCATCAGAAAAGGGCGATGGGGAGAGAGTTCTGAAATAAATAGGGAGAGGGGGGAGGTGGATCGAAGGTGGTTAGGGGAGAAGATAGGTGGAGAGGAGACAGACAAGTTAAAGGGGCGGGGATGGAGTCTGTAGAGGTGAGTATAGGTGGGAAGGTAGGGAGGGGGTAGGTCAGTCTGAGGAGCACAAACAGGTCAAGGGGGGCGGGATGAGGTTAGGCGGTATGAAATGGAGGTGCAGCTTGAGGTGGGAGGAGGCGATAGGTGAGAGGAAGAACAGGTTAGGGAGGTGGGGATGAGCTGGGCTGGTTTTGGGATGTATTAGGGGGAAGGGAGATTTTGAAGCTTGTGAAATCCACATTGATACCCTTGGGCTGCAGGGTTCCTCAGCAGAAAATGAGTTGCTGTTCCTGCAACCTTCGGATGACATCATTGTGGCACTGCAGGAGGCCCAGGATGGACATGTCGTCTAAGGAATGCGAGGGGGAGTTGAAATGGTTCGCGACTGGGAGGTGCGGTTGTTATTGTGAACCAAGTGTAGGTGTTCTGCAAAGTGGCCACCAAGCCTCCGCTTGGTTTCCCCAATGTATAGGAGGCCACAACAGGTACAGCGGATGCAGTATACCACATTAGCCCTGAAGCACGTTCATCCCTCTGTTACACCATGGATGATTTGTAGCTCAACTCCATTTACCTGCCTTTGTTGTATATCCCATTAATAATCATACCTAATGAAGCTCTTGATCCCAGCAGTGAAGATTTCAATGACAAAACTTGCAGTTAATGATGTTCCCATGTATGAGCTGCCCTTCTCCTTCTATGTGGTAGAGGTTATGGGTTTGGAACGTACATTGGAAGAGAACTGTTGAGCTGTTCCAGTTTCTCTTCTATGTCATGTTCACTGCTGTCAATGTGTGTCTGTGGTAAAGGGAGTGACTGTTGAAGGGGATGAATGGTATGCCAATCAAGTTGGTTATTTTGCCCTAGATGGTGTCAAGCTGCTTGAGTCTTGTTGGAGTTGCATACATCAAACATGTGGGAGTATTCCATCACAAACCTAACTTGTTCCTTGTGGATGTTGTACAAGCTCTGGGGAACTAGGATCTGAGTTATTTTCTTTAATTCCCAGCCTTCAACCTGCTCTTGAAACCACAGTATTTACCTGGCTAGTCCAGTTCGGTATCTGGTCAGTGATAATCTACAGGAAGTTTATAGTGTGGAATTCATCAGTTGTAATGCCTTTGAATGTCAAAGAAAGATGGTTAGATTTTCTCTAATATTCTTCTATGTTTCTACGTCACTTGCCTGGTGCTTGTGTGATACAGTGTTACTTTCCATGTATCAGTCCTAATGGAATGTTGTCCAGGTTTTGCCCCGCACAGGACATAAGCTGCTTCAGTATTTGAATACCATTCCATTTGAGCTGTGTGGCCACACAGGTGCTGGGAGGTTCTGAGGATGTACTGATGTATTGGCTTCAACTTCCAGAGGCTGCTGTTCTGCACAGTCTTAAGAGATCTGTGTAATAAGAAAAAATAGTTGTATCTGAGGAGTCACGAATGGTGCTGAACATTGTGCAATCATCAACAGTCATCTTAATTTCCGACCTTGTGATGGTAGGAAGGTCATTGATGAAGCGGCTGAAGATAGTTTGGTGTAGGAGACTCGCCAGAGGAGCTCCTGCAGAGATTTCCTGGACTGAGGTGACTGACCTCCAACAATCAAAGCAATCTTCTACCTTTCTTTGGTTGGAGTCATACATAGCACAGTAAACAGTCATCCCCCAACTTCCCTCCTCTGATATCTGTTGACTTCAGTTTTGCTGAGGCTCTGTTGTCAATGGTAGATATTCTCCACTCCCGTATGAAATTCAGCTCTTTTGCCATAATTTGGAACAAGACTTTGTTGTGAGGTCAGAAGCTGAATGGCCCCAGTGGAACCAAAATTGAAAGTAGTTGCCAATATATTGCCAGATAAGATGCCAGTGCTGTAGCTTTACTGGAATAACTTGTCTCGAGGCATTCCAAGTTCTGGAGCACAAGTTTTCAGTACTATTGCTGAAATGTAATCAGGGCCTGTAACCTTTGCAGTATCCAGTGTCTTCAACTGTTTCTTGATATCACATGGGAGTGAATCGAGTTGGCTGAAGACTGTGATGCTGGGAATCACAGCAGGAGGCCAAGATGGATCATCCACTTTGCGTGTCTGGCTGCAGATTGCTGTAAAAGCTTCCACCTTATTTTTTGCACTGATGTGCTAGACACTGCCATCATTGAGGACAGGGATTTTTGTGAGTTGTTTAATTGTCTACCACCATTCACAACTGGATGTGGCAGGACTGCAGAGCATAGAAACAATCCCTTGGTTATAGGAATGCTTAGCCCCGTCCCACATGCCACTTATGCTGTTTTGCACTCGGGTCGTCCTGTTTTGTGGCTTCACCAGGTTGACATCCCATTTTTACAACTGCCTGGTGTGCTCCTTTGACTAAACCAAGGCTAATCCCCGGCTTGATGGTAATGGTAGTGTGGAAAATGTGCCCTACAAGGTTATATAGAAACATAGAAAATAGGTATAGGAGTAGGCCATTCAGCCCTTCAATCCTGCACCACCATTCAATATGATCATGGCTGGTCATGTAATCTCAGTATCCTATTCCCGCTTTCTTTCCATACCCCTTGATCCCTTTTGCTGCAAGTGCCACATCCAGCTCCCTCTTGAATATATCTACCGAACTAGCCCCAACAGCTTTCTGTGGGAGAGAATTCCACAGCTTCACAACTCTGAGTGAAGAAATTCTTCCTCATCTCAGTCCTGAATGGCTTACACCTTATTCTTAAATTGACTCCTTGTTCTGGACTTCTGACATTGGGAACATTCTTCCTGCATTTCGCCTGTCCAGCCCCATCAGGATATGTTTCTATGAGATTCCCCTCATTCTTCTAAATTCCAGTGAGCACAAGCCCAGCCGATCTAGTTTTTCTTCATGTGTCGGTCCTGCCATCCTGGGAATCAGTCTGGTGACCCTTTGCTGAACTCCCTCAATAGCAAGAATGTCCTTCCTCAGATTAAGACCAAAACTGCACACAATACTCAAGGTGTGAACTTATACCAAGGCCCTGTATAATTGTAGCAAGATATCCCTATTCCTATACTCAGATCCTGTTGCTATGAAGGCCAGCACGCCATTAGCTTTCCTCACTACCTGCTGCACCTTCAGTGACTGTTCCACCAGGATACTCAGTGCTCATTGCACCTCACCTTTTCCCTCAGCTTTACCGATGCTCCAAAGTGAATCCAGATGCAGCTCCAGAGTTATCAAGCGGTCAGGCAGGAGCTGCAGCTGGGCACACTTCCCTCATGTGAAGGAGCCTGGGGCATCAGACAGTCCCTGAATTGCCATGTTACATAGGAGAAGCATGACACAGGTCTGGGATCGCCTGCCATGTCTTAACCCTTAAGTTACCTGAACAACAACAACAACAACAGCAAAGCCAAGAGAAAATAAGATAAAAGAAAACCTACTTGCCAGTCACCAGCCAATCACTTACCTGCTGGCTTTCTTTCTACTTCTCCTTTGACCTCATGCCTTCAGCATGACCATTGACTGCCTTACGTCACTGCTGATTGCCCTCCTTGCCAAAGCCCAGTGTTCACTTTAGCCTACACTTAAACTTCCTGCAGCACTTCAAAATCCAAAGCAACCCTTCTCAAAATGGCCACTCAGCTAAAGCTTGTCTTCCTTTTATTCGCTCTTCAACGGTCACTAATGACTGAGCTGACTTCTCCCAGAATCCTTCTCAGCCACATCTCAGCAGTGCCATCTGTTGGATGCTCTTGCACTGCTTGCTGACATCAGCTCCTATGATGCTGCTTGGCCTGCTGTGTTCATCCAGCTCTACACCTTGTATTTTATCTCAGCTCTTTTGCGCTCTGCTCCTCGCTTGTGGTAACTGAGCCAACTCCTCCCAGAATCCTTCTCAGTCGCTTCTTGGCAGTAACTTCTGTTATCGATTGTGGTCAAATGTAATTCTGCTGATGATGGCCCACATTTCATGAATGCCCAGTTTTGAGTCATGAAATCTGTTTGAAATCTCTCCTATTTGGCACACCATACAATGGAGGGTATTCTCAATGTGAGATTGGGACTTTATTATCATCACAGAGATTTTGTGGTGGTCACTCCCCACCATGCCCAGATGCATCTGTGACAGGTATATTGGTGAATGCAGCCTTCAGTAGTTGTCCTTCTCGGTTCCCTCACCACCACCTGCAGGCCAGTCTGCAGTACTTCACAGCTCTGCCAGAGAAGTTTCCCTTGGAGGTGGACATTAAAGTCCCCTACTCAGGCCTTGCTTCTCATGAAGCTTCTTTCAAGTGGAGCTCAAAATGCAGGATCACTGAATCATTGTGAGAGAAGACAATATGATGTGTGTTGTAAAATGGACTAATTGATGGAACTTAATGCACTCTCCAGCGATCGACTGATATCATAGTTGTTTGTATGGGGATAAGGCAGAGCGTATAATGTTTTAACGAAGATCTGTAGCTTGGGTTGTGGTCAGAGTTATTGGTTGGTTCGCATTTGCATATAAATTCAGGATGGGACAGAACAACAGTGCTTCAACACAGGCTAGACAGCACTAAAGATGTCACCTAGAAGGGAGACAAAATGTTTGGATGAAAACCAGTTAGCTCGCCGAACCAATCAACACTCCAAGGTAGAGTATGTTAATATCTTGTGGAATGCAGACCTATTTTTAATTAACCTATCAGGACATGGTGATGAAATGTAGGAGCAGCTAGCCTAGATAACCCTGGGTATCTTGGATAAAAAGGAAAGGAGAGGTGTATAACAGTACAAACGGATAGAAAGTCTAGAAGAGAACTTAAGAAAGTAATTAGGAGACCAAAGAGAAGGATCATAGGAAAAACTGGCAAGCAAGATGGAGGCACGGTGGCTCAGTGGTTAGCACTGCTGCCTCACAGCATCAGGACCCTGGGTTCAATTCCCCCTCGGGCTACTGAGTGGAGTTTGCACGTTCTCCCCGTGTCTGTGTGGGTTTCCTCTGGGTGCTCCAGTTTCCTCCCACAGTCCAAAGGTGTGCAGGCTAGGCTGATTGACCATGCTAAATTACCTATAGTGTCCAGGGATGTGTAGATTAGGTGATTTTGGGGAATGGGTCTGGGTGGGATGCGCTGAAGTGGACTTGTTGGGCCGAAGGGCCTGTTTCCACACTAGGGATTCAATGGATATGGATAAGATTAGGGAAAATCTAAAGAAATTCTAAATTCTGTGCGTGAATCAGGTGGACATTGGTTGAGTGGTAAATGAGCACTTCGCATCCGTCTTCAATCGGGCAAAGCAATTCTGCAGAGAGAGAATTCAGGATGGTGGACTGAGGTTCTTGAGCATGTTGATTGAGGGAACAAGGAGGTATTGGAGTTTTTGGTGGGCTTAAAAGTGGACATATCCAGGGGTCCGGATGAGTTGTGTCCCAGGCAGCTGTGGGAGACAAGGGAGGAAATCGCAGTGGCCCTGACCTAAATTTTTAAATCCTTCTCTGGCTGTAAGGGACTGGAGAACAACTACTGTGGTTCCACTTTATAAGGAGGATGGGAAGGACAAACCAGGAAATTACAGACCAGTCAGTCTGTCATCAGTGGCAAGGAAGCTGTTGGAGAAATTCTGAAGAAGAGAATTACTCTCCATTTAGAGTGGCAAGGTTCGATCAGGGATATCAGCATGGATTTGTCAGAGGAAGGTCGTGTCTAATAAATCTGGCTGATTTTTCTGAGGAGGTTACAAGTGTGTAAATGAGGGTCGTGCAGTTGATGTATTTTATATGGATTTCAGCAAAACGTTTGACATAGTCCCACATATGAGACTGATAAAGAGGTAAAAAGTATATGGGATCCAGGGTAACTTGACATGATGGATCCAAAATTAGGTTACTGGGAGGAGAAAGAGGGCAGAGGTGGAGGTGGCATTCTACAGGGGTTGGTGTTAGATCACAAATAACTGAATGTTGCATGGCAGGTTAATAGGTTGTTAAGGCGGCATACTCGACTCTTGCCTTTATTAGTTGTGGCATAGTTTATAAGAGCAGGAAGGTTACGTTGGTGCTGTACAAAACTTTGGTTAAGCCACAGCTGGAGTACTCTATCCAATCCAGGTTACCACAGAGTATAGGGAGGATGTGATTGCACTGGAAGGGGTGCAAAGGAGATTCAATAGGATGTTGCCTAAAATGGAGCACTCTAGCTATGAAGAGAGTCTGGATGAGCTCAGGTTGTTTTCTTGGAAGCACAGAATGTTGACCAGAGATGTGATTGAGGTGCATAAAATTATGATGGGCAGATCGATAGAAAGCAGCTGTTCCCCTTAATTACAAGGCCGATAACAATGACACACACTTTTGAGGTGAAAAGCAAGAGATTTCGAGAGGATTTGATCAAATTATTTTTTACCTAGAGTGTGGGGGTGGCCTAGAATGCTTTGGTTGGTGGGTAGTTGAGGCAAGTAACCTCACCAACTTTTAAAAGGTATGCAGGATGAGCGCTTGAAATGTCATAACATTCCAAGCTATGGGACTCAATGGAACGAAGGGCCTCTTCCAGACTGTGAGATTCAATTCTGTGTTATGACACACCACTGTAGCACATAAAAACCTGAGCCCAAAATTTTTGGCTAAGAGATGGGGACCACTACCATTGTACCACCACAGACTAAATCAAGAATGAAGAGGAGCATAGTCGGCTTGGAACCTCATGTGAGGTGATCCCACTACATTTCTAATCCACTACCTTAACCACATGGCAACAACAATAGGTCCCTGTTCAAAAAAAGCCGCAGTTATTTTAATCAGCCTGTTTGAACATGTTGTGGCACACCTTTGGGACAGGTGAGACTGGAGCCCAGACTTTCTGGCCCAGCGTTGGGGACACTACCACTGCAAACTTGCTGCCAACCCTCAGTGCAAACCTATATCTAGAAATTTCCTAATAGGCTTAATCATAATATCTTCCTATCAAATATCACTTGTACCTAATAGCTGTCATGGAATGAACTACATCTTGTTAAGGCAAGAGTGTCTTCTTGTTAAGACTCTCTGGTAGTTGATTATAGGCCATAAAACCCAGTTTGAGGAATGAGGATTAGTAGTATCCTTTAATAGTAGCATCCTTTAATAGTAGCATCCTTCCATCCACAAATATCACAGTTTTCTTGCCTGTGTATGACCTGATACCACGGGGAGGCAATGGCCTAGTGGATTTATCGCTGGACTGTTAATTCAGAGATCCAGATAATGTTTTGGTTTGAATCCTACCAGGGCAGATGGTGGAATTTGAATTCAATAACTATCTGGAATTAAGAATCTATTGATGACCATGAACCCATTGTAGATTGTCGGAAAAACCCATCTGGTTCACTAATGTCCTTTAGGGAAAAAAACTGCCAACCTTACCTGGCCTGGCCTACATGTGACTCCAGACCCACAGCAATGTGGTTGACTCTTAACTGAGCTCTGGGCAATTAGGGATGGGCAATAAATGCTGCCTAACCAGAATAAAGAAAAAAAAGCCATGGGATTTCATGATATCTACAGTCAATGTAGAGGACTCCCAGGGCAACACCCTTCTGATTGTACCCACCTCTAGTGGGCCTGTTCTGTCACTGGGACAAGAAACACTCATGGATGATGATAATGGTTCTGGTCATTGGTTGTAAATACAATTCAATGAATACAGCAATGTCTGGCCCAGTTCTGAGGAAGGGTCACCAGACCCAAAACATTAACTCTGTTTTTTCCTTCACAGATACTGTCAGACCTGCTGAGCTTTTCCAGCAACTTTGTTTTTGAACCAGGTTTCTGTGCTTATCAAGAATGACCATTTACTGTGATTGAATATATTCTAGTTTTCGGGAGAAATCATGAATCAACAACATCCTACTCTATTCATTAAAACTCTTCTGACACACACGCAGACAGGCACCGATAAAAGTTTGTTTGGAAAGGTGAAGGGAAAGACTGGGAAGGCAGGCCAACGGTTCCTGTCCGTAGTGTTCACTGAGATGATTCTTTTGGCTTGTTCATCAGTCTCTTTTCTTCAGATGTTTTCTCTTGCTTGCAGGAAGCACTGGGAGACTGGTTCATAAATGATAAGGTTTCTGACTATTTGGTTAAAAGCCACAGTTTGCAGCCACTGGTGAGGGAAAATAAGCCAGTTTTCTTCAGGCTTTAGATTTAAGCCTTTACTGCAGAGACAAAGACAGACTCTCCCTATCTGTAGACCCAAAGGCTAATCTTGCTCACAGCTCCAAGCTGTGAATTTTGAACTGGAGTTGGAAGATGGCTGAGGGATGCTAGACACAGGATGAGGAATCCCTGGAGTGAGAAAGGAAGAGGGCCCAGAAGCCGTGGGTGGGATTGACAAGGAGAGCTTTGAACCTGAGAGGGGGTGGTGCAAGAAGGGCAGAGGAGCTGGGAGGCATCTCCCCCTTTGTATCCCTTCCCCACTTCCCCCATGGCCTCTTCCCCACCCTCTCCTCCCCACCTACCCCACTTCCCTTTGGGGCTGTCCTGGACCTTAATTCTGTTCCATCCAGTTCTATCTGTTTCCACTCCCCAGCCCCACCCCTCATGCCATCCCAATATCTCCCCACCACCCTCTCAGTCCTGAACTATTTCACCCTGACCCAGTCCTGTGTTATAGAGTGACAGACTTATCCCCACCAGTACTGTGCTCCAGTTTTATCAGTGACAGGCCTGTACCACAGTGTTACACAGTGACATACCTGTCCCCACCTGCATTGTGGTTATAGACCAGAACACACCAGTACTGCACCCCAGTTCTACAGTGATAGACCTGTCCCTACCAGTACTGTAGCCCTGTTGTATAGTGTTATACAATGACAGACCAGTCCTCACCGTTACTGTACTCCAATGTTATACAAATCCAGACCTATACCCACCACAGAATTATCACAATTATTAGAAGGAGGCTATTCAGCCCATTGTGCCTGTATCGGCTGTATTATCTCATGCCAATCTCCTTTTTTTTTCCTTTATTCCTGGATACTATTACTATCCACATAACCATCCAATGCCCTCTTGAATGTCTCAATTGAAACTGCTTCCACCACATTTCCAGGCAGTGTTTTCCATGCTCAAACTACTCATTGTGTGAGCATGTTGTTTCTCACAACACCCTTGTTTCATTTGCGCATCACTTTAAATCTGTCCTCTCATGTTTATTCCTTTTACAAGTGGTTACAACTTCACCCTGGTTATTCTGTCCAGCCCACTTGTGATTTTGAAAACCTCAATCAGATGTTCTTTCAGCTTTATCCTCTCCAGACAGAAAAATTTCTTCAGTCTGTCCTCAGAATTGAAGTTTCTCAAACCTGGAACCATTCTAGTTAATTGCTCCTGCACTGTGTCCAATGCATTCACATCTTTCCTTTAATATAGTACCCACAACATTACAGTATACAATGCACAGTACCAAACTGCAGCATTTTGCAGTTTCTGACCTGGGTTGGGCCAAAAGATGAGTGAAGGTTGAGAGTTGCCATACAGCATTGCTGGAATGGGATTGGTGGTGTAGCAAGTTTCATTCAAGTCAAAATTTTCAATCAACCTGAGCCAAAGCACTCTCAAATGCTAGAAACTGCATTACAAGTCCAGGGTCTGAACAGAATAGAATATCCTTTATTGTCACTTGTATTCCACTACAGCAGTACAGTGAAAAGTTTTTACAATGACTGCCTTTTAATGGCGCCATCTTTGGTACAAGTACCTAGGTACAAATCTTACAGAGTAAATAAAAAATTGTGTTGTTATACAAAAGAGGGGATAAGTTCATGCCAAAATCCCAAACTTTGATGAAAGAAAATGACTGGAAAATTTTGTGTTGAATGGCATAAGGTGTAAAGTAAATTAGCTATTTTCTGTGTCAAGCATTTTGAAAATTGGTACCCATTGAAAAGGCTGTACCATTTTTTGTTTTCTACATTTTTGATTGAGAACCGAAATAGAACTAGAAACGGTCTAAAATGCAAGGACTGTGGAAACTATTGCTGTCGTTTTAAAAAACAAATTGCTAAAACTCATAATGTACGGTGTTTACGCTGTTGCTTTGTTGGAGCGATGGGAAAGTATGTTTGTAAATGGTGAGGCTCCAGGATGCATGTGGAGAACGAAAATTGCTTGGCAGAAAGTGTCTTATTGGTATATGCAATTGTGCTTAGTTGTGGATGACTAGTCTTTGGTTCCTGGCCAGCCTAACAAGTTGTGGGTGTGAACAATACAGGAAAAAGTCTTCAGACTGCTGGAAGAAACAGGTAACATATGTGTTTCACTCTTTCTCTGCAGTCAAAATGCCTGAAGCCTAGAGAAATCCAGTGATTTTTCTCCTATCAGTTGCTTTAAGCCATTGCGTTTACACAATAACTAAGAGATTTTATAGTGAGTGTACCAATCACAGTGTGCCTCCTACAAAGAGGTGGAAGAACTGGAGAATGGAAGTTGAAGAACAGAAAGTCCTGAGAAGCAAAGATCATCTCAACAAATTCTTTAGACTGGTGCTTTTGAAATAATATCCCTGTTTTCTTTCCATTCAGAAAGCCATTATTTTTGCTGTTTATCTGTATGTGTGTGTTGGGTTTTAAAAGATGGTTAGAGTTTTATTAGTTCAGCCACACTGAGAATTTATAGTTGTTTACTTGTGATTACAACTTTCTTATTTGTATTAACTAGTAACTCTTGTTAAATACAGGAAAAGGGTTTTCTGTTAAATTTATTCCATCTGACAGGTAATTCGAGGACTTTGTGTGCTTTGATTAAGTCGTTAGCTTTAGAGCAGTGGGGTTCCTGATTCAGTGCACTTTCCCAAGTGGATGGTAACATTGTGCTGAAAATGATGGCACATTTGTACTTTGTCATTGATTTCTGTTGGATAGCACCAGCCTAATCGACATTACTTTCACGTACTCCAAAAGTAATAGCTTTACAATGGAATTAGATTCTTAAATCACTGATGGTAAACTGGCTGAGTATGAGGAGGACTGTGATAATGGGAACTGCAGATGCTGGAGAATCCAAGATAATAAAATGTGAGGCTGGATGAACACAGCAGGCCCAGCAGCATCTCAGGAGCACAAAAGCTGACGTTTCGGGCCTAGACCCTTCTTCAGAGAGAGATGCTGCTGGGCCTGCTGTGTTCATCCAGCCTCACATTTTATTATGAAGAGGACTGTGTTGGGTTCATTTCAGCATTGAGCAGAACAGGAAATGTTGAAGGATACATCCGTGAGAACAAACTGTGAATCCTGGGCTTAGTTCAGTGCAAATCATCAGATTTTGCAAACTGTGGAAAAAGCTCTTGCAAGAGGGAATTTGTTTCAGGGTGACCAAGTAACAACCACTGGGTGCAATGCTTCTAAGTGCCCTATTCTTTACAAATTCTCTTTAGAATCTATATCCAGTGTTTATGGCGCCTTTGAGTGTGCAGTTTTACAAACAAAACAGCAAATAAAAAGTAAAGTAAAGTTGATTCTTCATGTTTCTTGGAATTCGAGTTCAAATAAATCCCTTGCTATTGCGGTCTTGTGCAAATGAGTGTCACAGGAAAAGCAGATCTATACTGGGCAACTGATCCCTCAATTACTTTAAAACCTTCTGAGACACCAGGGTTTGAAAGGAAAAAGAAAGGCAATGAACAGTTTTTCTGTGTCTTAATACTTGGGGGAGAAAAGGTCCGTGGGAGAAGAATCTTGAAGAATACAAACTGCCATTTATCTTGGAGTTCAATTTTTGTTTATGTAATTTTGATTTTAAATAATATTAATTTGGAAACTCTTGAACCCAATTCAGAAGTCATTTGCTGGAGCAAGTGAAATCATGGGTGAAATGTATTTCAACATTTGTACAACCTGTCTATATTCTTGTATACCCGGAATCTAATAATCAGAGCAGGGTAAGCAAAGCTCAGGCTTTGCTTCACTGATGATTGTTCAGTCACTATTCCTCAGCACCAGCTTTCTGAATATTCACAAGAATGTAAGAAAAGGAGCAGAAGATAATATGGCCTGACAAATCTACTCTGCATTATGTATGATCATGGCTCATCTTGGATCTCAGTGCCACTTTTTTGCCACTCCCCATATGCCTCGATTTCCACAAAGCCTATCTCTCTCAGGCTGAGCTGGAAGGTTAGTTTTCAGAGGTTTCGTCACCTTTTTTTTATTTGAAACAATATACTTTATACTTTATTTGTAAGATGTACAAAAAATAAAACATACTTATACACCTACCCAGTCATGCAAGCCGCTCCAGGTTACCCAGGGGATACGTGCACCAACTAAAGGAAAAAAACAAAGCAAAGAAAATACCCCGGCAATCGTCTCCCCGCACAGTCCCCGTTGGCCCCCTGACCAGTTGGGGAAGGCGCCAGCTGGGCCCAGTTATCAGATAGGGCCCTTTTTTCTATTCTGGACGAGGGATTTCATACGGTGGTCTTTCCCCACCGCGCCTTGGCGGCGGCTGCCCCAAGCATTAGCACGTCCCTCAGCACGTAGTCCTGGACCTTGGAGTCTGCCAGTCTGCAACACTCAGTCGGGGTCAGTTCTTTCAGCTGGCAGACCAGCAAGTTGCGGGCAGACCAAAGAGCGTCTTTCACCGCATTGATGGTCCTCCAGGCACAGTTGATGTCGGTCTCGGTGTGCGTCCCGGGAAACAGCCCGTAGAGCACGGAGCTGCTCGGGACGAACCTCGACAAATACCACTGCATCCCCCTCCAGACCACCTGCGCATAGGCACACTCCAGAAGGAGGTGATCGACGGTCTCGTTCCCCCCGCAGCCGCCTCGAGGGCAGCGTACGGTGGCACAGAGATTCCGGGCATGCATAAAGGATCTCACTGGCAGAGCCCCTCTCACCGCCAGCCAAACAATGTCCTCGTGATTGTTTGAAAGTTCTGGCGATGTGTCATTTTGCCAAACGACTTTGGCAGTCTGCGTGGGGAACCACACGACGGGATCCACCCTCTCCTTTTCCCAAAGGGTCTCGAGGATACAATGTGCTGACCACTGCCTGACGGCCTTGTGGTCAAAGGTGTTTCCCTTCAAAAATTTCTCCACGAAGGACAGGTGGTACGGGACGGTCCAACTACTTGGAGCGTTCTGCGGCAACGAGGCCAGGCCCATCCTTCGCAACACCGGGGACAGGTCGAACCTCAGTAAGTAGTGACACTTGGTGTTTGTGTACTGAGGATCTATGCACAACTTGATGCAGCCGCACACAAAGGTAGCCATCAGGGCAAGAGTGGCGTTCGGTACGTCCTTTCCCCCATTTTCGAGGTCTTTGTACATGTTGTCCCTGCGGATCCGGTCCATTCTCGACCCCCAAATGAAGTGGAATATGGCCCGGGTGACCGCAGCGGCGCAGGTCCAGGGAATAGGCCAGGCCTGCGCCACATACAACAGTACCGAAAGCCCCTCGCACCTGACAACCAGGTTCTTACCCGCGATGGAGAGGGACCGGAGATCCACCTGCCCAGCTTCTGCTTCAGTTTGGTGATACGCTCCTCCCAAGTCTTAGTGCACGCCCCAGCTCCACCGAACCAAACACCCAGCACCTTCAGGTAGTCTGTCCTGACGGTGAAGGGGATGAAGGAGCGGTCGTCCCAGTTCCCGAAGAACATGACCTCGCTCTTACCCCTATAGACTTTGGCACCCAAGGCCAGTTCAAACTGGTCGCAGATCTCCAACAGCCTACTCACCGACCAACGATCGGTGCAGAAGACAGCGACGTCGTCCATGTACTGGGAGGTCTTGACCTGAAGGCCTCCACTGCCTGGGATAATCACGCCCTTCAGGCTCACGTCCTTCCTGATGGATGTGACGAAGGGCTCCACACAGCACACGAACAAGGCAGGAGAGAGCAGGCAGCGCTGCCTGACTCCAGATCTGACGAGAAAACTGTCCGATTCCCACCCCTTGATCGAGACTGTGCTAACGATGGTGTAGAGCAGCCAGATCCAATTGCAGATGCCCTCCCCGAACCCCAATTTGGAGAGGACGTCCCTCATGTAAGCATGAGAGACCCTGTCGAAGCCTTCTCCTGGTCCAGGCTGACAAGGCAGGTGTCCACCCGTCTGTCCTGCACGTAGGCAATCGTATCCCTGATGAGCGCGAGGGTCTCAGCGATCTTCCTGCCCGGCACAGCACGGGTTTGGTCAGGGTGAATCACCGACTCCAGGACAGACCTGACCCGGTTGGCTAGGACCATGGCCAGGATTTTGTAGTCCACGTTCAATAGTGAAATGGGATGCCAATTCTTAATTTCTTCCCTCTCCCCCTTCCTCTTGTAAATGAGGGTGATGATGCCCTTCCTCATGGACTTGCACATTTCCCCTGCCCGAAGTGCACTATCATCCACCTCCGACAGCTCCTGGCCGACCAGGTCCCACAGAGCGGAATACAGCTTGACCGGTCAGCCGTCGCTCCCGGGAGTCTTATTCCTCTCTAAGGACTTGAGGGCTCTGGTCAGCTCGTCCAGGGATATCGGCCGGTCCAGACACTCCCTCGTGCCATCGTCTAAGACCTTCGTGATAGACGACAGGAACGACTCGGGGGCCGTACTGCCCGTGGGCTTCGTGTCGTACAGTCCGGCATCGAAGGATCTGCTGATCCTCAAAATGTCGGGCCGAGATGATGTCACCGAGCCATCGTCCTCCTTCAGCCGGCTAAGCACAGAGCTCTCTTTGTGCACCTTCTGAAAGAAGAAACGCGAGCACGTCTCGTCCTGCTCCACGGAGCGGACCCTGGACCGAAAGATTATCCTGGAGGCCTCCGCGGCGAAGAGCGAGGCTTGCTGGCCCCTCACCTCGCGGAGGTCCTCAGTGACATCGACCCCCATCAACTGCAGAAGGAGCAGGTTCTGCACCCTTTTGTGGAGTCGCAACAGCGTTCCCCAACCCCCTCTCGCCTTCCGAACAACCTTGAGGACAAAGAACCTCTTGATGTTCTCCTTCACCGTCTCCCACCAGTCGCCTGGAGACTCAAAGAGGGGTCTCACGGTTCTCCAACCAGCGTACTCCCTCTTAAGCTCCTCGACGTTCTCTGGGGTCAACAGAGTCGTGTTGAGCTTCCACGTCCCATTGCCAGCCTGCTGGTCGTCCTGTAAGTGACAGTCGGCCAGCAGGAGGCAGTGGTCAGAGAAGAACACCGGCTCAACGCTGGTGGACCTGACCGAGAACGCCCATGACACAAACAGGAAGTCGGTCCTTGAGCGAATAGACTCGTCTGGCCATGACCAGGTGTATCTCTGCTGCGCTCTGTCTGCAGGGGCGCTGAAGATGTCGAGCAGCTCGGCGTCCTTCACCGTGCTCATCAGGAATCTGGACGTGATGTCCAGTTGACTCCCTCACCCGCTGTTCCCACGCTGGATCTTCCATCTGCATCGATGATGCAGTTGAAGTCTCCACCTAGGATGACTGGCCTGGACGTAGCCAGCAGGGGTGGAAGCCGCTGCAGGACGGCCAACCGCTCACTCCGTACCGCTGGGGCGGACACGTTGATCAGCCTCAGGGGAGCGTTCCTGTAGGTGACATCAGCCACTAGGAGGCACCCCCCCACCTCCAGTTTAACAATGTCTTGTCTGGATGTAAGTTTGCTCGCTGAGTTGTAAGGTCCATTTTCAGACGTTTCGTTACCATTCTAGGTAACATCATCAGTGAGCCTCCGGTGAAGCACTGGTGTCCTTGGGTTGGTGATGCCATTTCCTGTGTTGATGGAATTCAAAAAGTCTTGACATCATTAGTAATAATGGGAACTGCAGATGCTGGAGAATCCAAGATAATAAAATGTGAGGCTGGATGAACACAGCAGGCCAAGCAGCATCTCAGGAGCTTGTGCTCCTGAGATGCTGCTGGGCCTGCTGTGTTCATCCAGCCTCACATTTTATTATCTTGATATCACTAGTATCCTCATATACAGATAAGGAAGGACACCACTTTGATTGGGACAACACATCCATCCTAGGACAAGCCAAACAGAGACACGCACGAGAATTCCTAGAAGCATGGCATTCCAACCGGAATTCCATCAACAAACACATTGATTTGGAGCCAATCTACCATCCCCTGAGGAAAAGAACAGGAAATGACATCACCAGCCCAAGGAGACCTAACCAGATAAATAGAAAGCGGGACCTAACACCAGCGCTTCGTCGGAGGCTCACTGATGATGTTATCTAGAATGGTGACGAAACGTCTGAAAACGAACCTTCCAGCTCAGCGAGCAAACTCACATCCAGAGGTCAATCATCTCAGCTCCAGGACATCTCTGCTGGCGTTCCTCAGGGTAGTGTCCTCGGCCCTGTCATCTTCAGCTGTTTGATCAATGACCATCCCTCCATAATAAGGTCAGAGTGGGGATGTTCACTGATGATTGCATAACATTCAGCACCGTTTGTGACTCGTCAAACACTGAAGCAGTCCATGTTCAGATGCAACAAGATCTGGACAATATCCAGGTTTGGCCTGACAAGTGGTAAGTAATTTTTGTGCTACACAAATGCCAGGCTATGACCATCACCAATAAGAGACAATCTAACCACTACCCCTTGGCATTCAATGGTGTTTTACTATCATTGAATCGCCCATTATCAGCATCCTGGGTGTTACCATTGACCAGAAACTCAACTGGAGTCGCCACATTGGCACAGCGGCAACAAGAACAGTTTAGAAATTAGGAATACTGCAGTGAGTAACTCATCTCCTGACTCTTCAAAGCCTGTCCACCATCTACAAGGCACAAGTCAGGAGTGTGATGGAATTCTGCCCACTTGCCTGGATGAGCGCAGTTCCAACAACACTCAAGAAGCTTGACACCATCCAGCAAAGCAACCTGGTTGATTGATCCACATCCACAAACATCCCACTCCCTCCCACACCATGTACACCACATCAACTGGTTTACTCTCATCTACCTGTTTGGTCACCTTCTCAAAGAACTCAATAAGGTTTGTGAGGCACGACTTTCCCTTCACAAAACCGTGCTGACTATCCCGAATCAATTTATTCTTTTCTAGATGATTATAAATCCTATCCCTCATAACCTTTTCCAACACTTTACCAACAACTGAGGTAAGGCTCACTGGTCTATAATTACTAGGGTTGTCTCTACTCCCCTTCTTGAACACTTGCTATCCTCCAGTCGTCTGGCACTATTCCTGTAGACAATGACGAATTAAAGATCAATGCCAAAGGCTTGGCAGTCTCCTCCCTGGCTTCCCAGAGGATCCTAGGATAAACCCCATCCGGCCCCGGGGACTTAGGTATCTTCGCCCTCTGTAGGATTTCTAATACCTCTTCCTTGTGAACCTCAATCCCACCTAGTCTGGTAGCCTGCATCTCCGTATTCTCCTCAACAACATTGTCATTTTCTAGAGTGAATACTGTTGAAAAATATTCATTTAGTGCTTCCCCTATCGCCTCTGACTCCACACACAACTTCCCACTACTATCCTTGATTGGCCCTAATCTTATTTTCGTCATTCTTTTATTCCTTAAATACCGATAGAAAGCCTTAGGGTTTACCCTGATCCTATCCACCAACAACTTCTCATGTTTCCTCCTGGCTCTTCTGAGCTCTTTCTTGAGGTCTTTCCTGGCAAGCTCATAGCTCTCAAGCGCCCTAACTGAGCCTTCACATCTCATCCTAACATAAGCCACCTTCTTCCTCTTGACCAGAGATTCCACCTCCTTTGTAAACCACGGCTCCCGCGCTCTACAGCTTCCTCCCTGCCTGACGGGTACATAGTTATCTAGGACACACAGGAGCTTTTCCTTGAATAGGCTCCACATTTCTAATGTGCCCATCCCCTGCAGTTTCCTTCCCCATCCTATGCTCCCTAAATCTTGCCTAATCTCATCGTAGTTGCCTTTACCCCAGCTATAACTCTTGCCCAATGGTATACACCTAACCGTTTCCATCACCAAAGTAAACATAAGAGGATTGTGATCGCTATCCCCCAAGTGCTCACCTACTTCCAAATCTAACACTTGGCCAGGCTCATTACCCAGTACCAAATCTAATGTAGCTTCGCCCCTTGTTGGCCTATCTACATACTGTGTCAGGAAGCCCTCCTGCACACACTGGACAAAAACTGACCCATCTATAGTACTCGAACTATAGTGTTCCCAGTCAATATTTGGAAAGTTGAAGTCCCCCATGACAACTACCCTGTCTCTCTCACTCCTATCGCGAATCATCTTTGCTGTCCTTTCCTCTACATCTCTGGAACTATTTGGAGGCCTATAGAAGACTCCCAACAGGGTGACCTCTCCTTTCCTGTTTCTAACCTCAGCCCATACTACCTCAGTTGACGAGTCCCCAAACATCCTTTCTGCAACTGTAATGCTGTCCTTGACCAACAATGCCACACCTTCCCCCCTTTTACCATCTTCTCTGTTCTTACTGAAACATAGAAATCGCGGAACCTGCAACAACCATTCCTGTCCCTGCTCTATCCAAGTCTCCGAAATGGCCACAACATTGAAGTCCCAGGTACTAACCCATGCTGCAAATTCACCCACCTTATTCCGGATGCTCCTGGCATTGAAGTAGACACACTTCAAACCAACTTCTTGCTTGCCGGTGCCATCTTGCTTTCCTGAATCTTTATTTCGGACCACCCTACTCTCAACCTTTTCTGTACTCCAACTACAATTTTGGTGCCCATCCCCCTGCTGAATTAGTTTAAACCCACCTGAATAGCCTTAGCAAATTTCCCCCCCCCAGGATATCGGTACCCCTCTGGTTCAGGTGAAGACCATCTTGCTTGTAGAGGTCCCAACTACCCCAGAAAGAGCCCCAATTATCCAAGAATCCAAAACCCTCCCTCCTGCACCGTCCCTGTAGCCACGTGTTCAACTCCTCTCTCTCCATATTCCTCGCCTCACTAGCACGTGGCATGAGCAACAAACCAGAGACAACAATTCTGTTCGTCCTAGCTCTCAGCTTCCATCCTAGCTCCCTGAATTTCTGCCTTAAATCCCCATGTCTCTTCCTACCTATGTCGTTGGTGCCACTGTGGACCACAATTTGGGGCTGCTCCCCCTCCCCCTTAAGGATCCCAAAAACACGATCAGAGACATCATGCACCTTGGCACCTGGGAGGCAACACACCAACTGTGAGTCTCTCTGGTCCCCACAGAACCTCCTATCTGTCCCCCTAATTATGGAGTCCCCAATGACTACTGCTCTGCTCCTCTTCCCCCTTCCCTTCTGAGCAGCAGGGACAGACTCTGTGCCAGAGACCTGTGCCCCACTGCTTTCCCCTGGTAAGTCATCCCCCCCAACAGTATCCGGAAGGGTATACTTATTGTTGAGGGGAATGGCCTCAGGGGATCCCTGCACTGCCTGCCGGTTCCCTTTCCGTCCCCTGACCGTAACCCATCTGTCTTTTTCTTGTACCTGAGGAGTGACTACCTCCCTGTAACTCCTCTCAATAACCCCCTCTGCCTCCCGAATGATGCACACTCTCCCTCTTGCACTGTCTGTCCCGCACAAACTCCTGCTCTCTCACTTGTGTACTTGCACCCTTGCACACAGTTGCACAATTGCTCCTTAGCACTATCTTATGTGTGCACTCTCTGTGTACATTTGCGCTCTTGAACTCCTTCGCATGCACTCACCATCTCTCTCGCATGCATAAGAGCTCTGAAATGCTCTATCCTGCACACAGCCATGGTTTCTTTCATGCTCTCTTGCACGCTGTCTCTTACACACCAAGCATGCATTCTGTGTTTCTTTCGCAAGGCATCTGGATTGACAGGATACTTGGCCATTTAGATTACCTGGACCTTGGAAATATCGACCAAGACTTGTCAATGTTGTTTGTCTTGGAAAAAATCCTTATGGTAATATTCAAAGGCATGATGATTCAGTGGTTAGCATTGCTACCTCAGAGTGCCAGGGACCTGGGTTCAATTCCACCCACGGCGACTGTCTTTATGGAGTTCGCACATTCTCCCCGTGTCTGCGTGGGTTTCCTCTGGGGGCTCCGGTTTCCTCCCACTGTCCAGAGATGTGCAGATTAGGTGGATTGGCCATGCTAAGTTGGGTGGGATGCCTTTTAGCGGGATGGTGTGGACTCAAGGGGCTAAATGGCCTGCTTCCACAGTGCAGGGATTCTGTAAAGTCCACCCAAGGTAGTAAGCCCCATAGTTAGCATCTGATCTGAAAAACAGCACCCCTAACAGTGCAACACTCCCTGAATACTGCACTGAAGTAGCAGCCTAGATTTTGTACGCAAATCTCTATAGAGTGCCTTGGATCCACAGGGGCAAGAATGTCACCAATTGTGAAATACTGTAGTGCACCACTTAGTTCAAGGGCATATAAAGATGGTAACAAATGCTAGCTTTCCTACGCTGTCCAGGTCCCATGAAGGAATGAAAGAAAGTTAAGAAACTGTACAGGAATCTTGACTTTGTAAACAGCAGGATTTAATCCAGAAACAAAAGCCTTGCAATGTCATCTCTTCCTGATCCCACACCATTACCTCTTATTTCCCAGTGATCTATTCTTGTTCCCCTCCTTTTTCTTACCTACATGCTGTCCCTCAATAGTATCACCCAAAAGCACAGTATTAATTTTCATGTGGATGTTGGCCCCAACTTGCTCTACCTCACCATCACCTCTCTCTCAACCCCTCTACTAGAGACATAGAATCATACAGCATGGAAGCACACCCTTCAGTCCAACTGGCCTATGCTGACCAGGCTTCCCATGCTAAACTAGTCCCTTTTGCCTGCATTAGGCCCATATCCATCTTTAGCTTTCCTAATCATGTACCTGCCCAAATATCTTTTACATGTTGTAGCTGTACCTGCATCTACCACTTCCTTTGGCAATTCATTCCACATATGCACCACCTGCTGTCTGAAAATGTTGCCACTCAGGTCCCTTTTAAATCTTTCCCCTCTCACCTTAAACCTATGCCATCTTGTTTTGGTCTCCCCTACCCTGGGGGAAAGGCCTTCGTTTTTCACCTTATCTATTCCTACCATTATTTTCTAAATCTCTATAAGGTCACACCTCAACCTCCTACGCTCCAGGAAAGAATGTCCCAGTCTGTACTTATTACTTAAACTTTCCTGGCCCAATAACATCCTTTTAAATCTTTTCTGCTTCTTTACCGGTTTACTAGCATTCTTCCAAAGTAGGGTGACCAGAACTGTGTGCATTATTCCAAATGTGGCCTCACCAATGTCCCATACAGTTGCAACATGAGGTCCCAACTCGTGTGCAGTGACCAATAAAGGCAGTGCCCCAAATGCCTTCATCACCCTGTCTACCTGTAACATCATTTTCAAGGAGCAATGTACCTGCACACTTTCATCTCTTTGTTCGGCAACAATCCCCAGGCTCCTACCATTAACTGTGAAAGTTTCATCAGACGATATACTATCTCTGTGCAAAAAAGACAGACCAGCAGAGATAGACAAACCAGCAGACAGGAGATCAATCAACCCAACAGCAGTGGCAGTGAATCTTTTCTGCATAATATTAATGGGACAAAATTTCTAATTGCTAATAAAGGCAAAAATTTAATTCAAGACGACCAGCGTAGATTTTGGAAAGTTTTTAATTTTATCTGACAACTTTATTTATTATAGTAGATTGTATTGATAATGGAGATGCAAAGTATGTTATGGATATTATGAAGAAATGGCCTCAAGAAGATCAAAATGGGAAACTTAACATTCAGCATATTTGACCTTTTGGAAAGACAGAAGTGTAGGAAAAGGTGATAGGGTAGCACTGTTAATAAGAGATAAAATGAGAACAGTTATGAGAGATGATGAAAGCTCAGATCCCGTCCAGTCCATTTGAGAGTAAGTGAAAAATAATCAGCAAGGGAAAAAAGATATTGACGGTAGTAGAATATATGCCCCCCAAATAGTAGCCACACTGTAAGAAAGGATATAAATCAATAAATAATAAGGTCATGCAAAAAAAAGCACAAAAATTCTGGGTGACTTTCATCTTCGTGTTGACTGGGTTAATCAAGTAGGAAAGGGTAGTTATGAAAACAAATTAATAGAGTACATTGCGGATAGTTTCCCGGAGCAATATGCCATGGAGACAACTTGGTGGCAGGCTGTCCTGGATCTGGTATTGGTTAATGAGGTAGGTTTGAAGACAGTATTAAGTTGAAAGAAAATGTGTTTCAAGAAGCAAATATCAGTGATACTTCAGACAGCTAGAAACAGAATCCAATAAAGGAGGACAAAAAGGTAATGAAGACAGGGAAAATAAACTTTGAGGCCAAATTAGCAGGGGATTTATCTGACAGTGAGAGCTTTTTTAAATATATAAAGAGAGAGGCCAACGTGAACATATGCCCCTTAATAAATGAATCTGGGGAGATCATTACGGGAAACAAGGAAAAGACAGAGCTGTTAAACAGATATTTCGCATCAGTCTTTACAGTGGAAGATACTTTAAACATCCTAGTAATACTAAAGCATACGGGGATGAATGAAGTATCATCATCATTATTGATTGGCTTATTGTCATGTGTATTAAAGTACAGTGAAAAGCTTTTTTTGCAAGCAGGACAGGCAGATCATAGTGCGCAAGGATATACAGATCATGAAGACTTAGGCAGAGGCATACAGGTTAAATTGCACAGGGTGTGCGCTAGATGAGATTGACATTAGCTAGATCAGCATTATTTGAGGCTAGAGAGTGCGTTCATCAGTCTAATAACAGCTGGGAAGAAGCTGTTCCTGAACCTGCTTGTGCGTGCATTCAAGCTTCTGTATCTTCTGCTTGATGTAAGAGGTTATAGGAGATCATTACCAGGGTCTGATGGGTCTTTGATGTTGGTAGCCTTTCCATGGCAGTGAGCCCTGTAAGTGGAGCCTGTGTATGGAAGGTTGGCTTCCATGATGGTCTGGGCTGTGCACACCACCTTCTGTAGTTTCTCATTGTCCTAGGCAGAGCAGTTGCCATACCAGGCTGTTATGTACCCGGACAGTATGCTTTCAATAGCACATCTGTAGAAGTTGGTGAGGGACCTTATGGACATGCCAAATTTCCCAAGCTGCCTGAGGAAGAAAAGGCGTTGTTGTACCCTCTTGACTGTCCCATCTATGTGGGACATCCAGGACAGGTCATCAGTTATTGTCGCTCCGAGGACCTTGACACTCTCTATCCTCTCAACCTCGGTTCTGTTGTTGTAGATGGGAGCGTGTTCTCCACTTTCCTTTCTGAAGTCAGTGATCCATTCTTTTGTTTTGTTGATGTTGAGAAAGATGTTATTCTCTTTGCATCGAGTCACCAAGCCCTCTATCTCCCTTCTGTATTTTGACTCGTCATTGTTTGATATTCGGCCCACTATGGTGGTGTCATCAGCGACCTTGTAGATGGTGTTCATTTGGAATTTGCAGCACAGTTATGGGTGTACAAGGAGTACAGTAGGGGGTTGAGGACACATCCGTGGGGGGACTCCAGTGTTGAGTGTTATTGTGGAGGAGGTGGAGTTACCTATCCTCACTGATTGCAGCCTGTGAGTCAGAAAACTGAGGATCCACTTGCAGTGGGTAGAGTCAAGACCAAGGTCACAGAGTTTTAAGATCAATCTAGAGGGGATAATGGTGTTGAAGGCGGAGCTATAGTGAACGAGCAGGAGTCTGATGTAGGTGTCTTTGTTGTCCAGATGTTCTAGAGACGAGTGCGAGGCTCAGGATTTGAATGCAGGCAGTTTGAACTTGCTGAGTGGGCACCTTGGTTAGCATGGACCACTTCGGGTTGAAGGGCTTGTTTCCACGTTCCAGGGTCGAGTGCAGGGCTCAGGATTTGGCATCCTCTGTGGATTTGTTATGTCGTTAGGCAAACTGTAGGGGATTCAGTCAGGTTGGGGGACTGGAGTTGAAGTGGGCTATGACCAGCTTGTCAAAGCACTTCATAATTATTGAAGTCAGAGCCACTGGGCAGCAGTCATTAAGGCACGTTGCATGTACTTTCTTAGGTACAGGGCTGATAGTGGCCTTCTTGAAGCAGGTGGGACTTCAGCTTGTAGGAAGGAGAAGTTGAAGATGTCGGTGAATACCTCTGCCAGTTGGTCCACACAGGATCTGAGTGCTCGGCCAGGAACGCCGTTTGGGCCTGTCGCTTTCCTTGGGTTGACTCCCAGGAAAGCCCATCTGACTTCTGCAGCGGTGACCGAGGGGACAGGTGTGTCCGGTGCTGTCAGGGCAGGAGTCGCCATGCTGTTGGCATTCTGCTCAAACTGAACATAAAAATCATTGTGCACATCAGGGAGGGATGTGTCCAGACAAGTACTATTAGACATACTAATGGGGTTAAAAGCAGATAGGTCCCTTAGCCCTGATAGCTTGCATCCTAGGATCCTAAAAGAAGTAACCACAGACATTGTGGATGCATTTGTTGTAATTTTCCCAAAAAAAATCCTTGGATCCTGGAGAAGTACCAGCAGATTGGAAAACTGCCAAAGTGACACATCTATTCAAAAAAGGAGGGATGCAAAAAGCAGGTAACTATGGACCAATTAGCCGAACATCTATTGTTGAAAAAATGTTGGAATCAATTATTAAGGAAGTAATAGAGAATATCATAAGCTTATCAAGCAGAGTCAGCATGGCTTCATGAAAGAGAAATTGTGTTTGACCCTTTTTTCGAGAAAGTGAAAAACAGAGAGGAATCATTAGATGTGTTACATTTGGAATTCTAGAAGGCATTTAACAGTGATCCTCAAAATATTGTCATATGACGTTGTGGCCTTGGAGCTAGTCATAGCGTTCTACAACACTGAAAAAGGCCATTGTTTTTATTCATTTGTAGGATGTGGGATGTGAGTGTTGCTGGCTGGCCAGCATTTATTGCCCATCCTTTGCTGCCCTTGAGAGGGTAAGTGTGAGCTGCCTACTTGAACTGCTGTGGTCCATCTGCTGTTGGTTGACCCACAGTGTCACGAGGGAGGGAATTCTAGAATTTTGACACAGCGACACTGAAGGAAAGTTGATATATTTCCAAGTCAGGATGGTGAGTGGTTTGGAGGGAAATTTAGAGTTGGTAGTGTTCCCATATATCGTCTTCAGCTGATCACGTCTGTGCCAGTCAAAAACAACCACCTAACTATTCAAATCTGATTTTCTAGCACTTGACCCACAGCCCTGTGTGTCTTGGCATTCTAAGTGCACATCTGACTACTACTTCAATGATATGAGGGTTTCTGTTGCTGCCACCTGTATAGGGTAATGGATGAACTGAAGGGAATTTATATTAGGCAGGAAATGGTGTTGGATAGATTGTTAGGTCTGAAGGCTGACAAATCTGCATCCCAGGGTACTTAAGGAGGTGGCTCTAGAAATTGTGGATGCATTGGTAATTATTTTCCAATGTTCAATAAATTCAGGGTCAGTTCCTGCGGATTGGAGAGTGGCTAATGTTGTCCCACGTTTTGGGAGTCAATTATAAAAGATGAAATTATGAATCATTTGGATAGCAGTAACAGGATAGGTCAGAGTCAGCATGGATTTATGAAGGGGAAATCATGCTTGACTAATCTTCTGGAATTTTTTGAGGATGTATCTATGAAGATGGACAAGGGAGAGCCATTGGATGTAGTGTACCTGGACTTTCAGAAAGCCTTTGGTGAAGTCCCACATAGGAGATTAGTGAACAAAATTAGGGCACATGGTATTTGGGGAAAACTACTGGCTTGGATTGAAACTAGGCTGGCTGACAGGAAGCAAAGAGTAGTGATAAACGGGTCCCTTTTGGAATGGCAGGTGGTGACCAGTGGGGTTCCACAAGGTTTGGTGCTGGGACGGCAGCTGTTTACAATATACATTAATGATATAGATGAAGGCATTAAAAGTAACATTAGCAAATTTGTTGATGACACAAAGCTGGGTGGCAGGGTGAAATGTGAGGAGGATGTTATGAGAATACAGGGTGACTTTGACAGGCTAGGTGAGTGGACTGATGCATGACAGATGCAGTTTTAATGTGGATAAATGTGTGGTTATCCACTTTGGTGGCAAGCACAGGAAGGCAGATTACTATCTAAATGGAGTCAAGTTAGGTAAATGGGAAGTACAACGAGATCTGGGTGTTCTTGTACATCAGTCAATGAAAGCAAGCATGTAGGGACAGCAGGCAGTGAAGAAAGCTAATGGCATGCTAGCCTTCATAACAAGAGGAATTGAGTATCGGAGCAAAGAGGTCTTTCTGCAGCTGTATAGGGCCCTGGTGAGACCGTACCTGGAGTATTGTGTGCAGTTTTGGTCTCCAAATTTGAGGAAGGACATTCTGGCTATTGAGGGAGTGCAGCGTAGGTTCACTAGGTCAATTCCCGGAATGGTGGGACTATCGTATGTTGAAAGATTGGAGCGACTGGGCTTGTATACACTTGAGTTTAGAAGGATGAGAGGAGGTCTGATTGAGACGTGTAAGATAATTAAAGGATTGGACAATCTGGAGGCAGGAAGCATGTTTCTGCTGATGGGGGAGTCCAGAACCAGAGGACACAGTTTAAAATTAAGGGGTAGGCCATTTAGAACAGAGTTGAGGAGAAACTTCTTCACCCAGAGAGTGGTGGATATATAGACTGCTCTGGCCCAGAAGGCAGTGGAGGCCAACTCTCTGGATACTTTCAAGAAAGAGATGGATAGAGCTCTTAAAGATAGTGAAATCAAGGGTTATGGGGATAAGGCAGGAACAGGATACTGATTGTGGATGATCAGCCATGATCATAATGAATGGTGGTGCTGGCACAAAGGGCTGAATGGCCTACTCCTGCACCTATTGTCTATTGTCTATTGAATGGGCTGCCAGAGAAAGTGGTTGAGGCAGGTCCAGAGGCAACATTTAAAAACATTTGGATAGTTTCATGAATGCAAAGGGTTGAGAGGGATATGGACCAAATGCGGGCAATTGGGACTTGCTGAGTGGGCACCTTGGTTAGCATGGACCACTTTGGATTAAAGGGCCTGTTTCCATGTTGTATTACTCTTTGACTCTATTGACTCTGATAGTGTCTGGAACACGCTGCCAGTGGATGTGGTGGAAGCAGACACAATAGCAGCGTTCAAGAAGTAATTTGACGAATACGTTAATAGGAAGGGAATAGAGCGGTATGGATCCTGTAAGTGAAGATGGTTTTAGAATGGAGGGGCAAAATGTATCAGTGCAGGTCTTGGAGGGTCATAAGACCTGTTCCTGTGCTGTATTGTTCTTTGTTCTTTCCTTTGCTATCAGTGCCCATGTGGCACAGTATCAAAAACCTTGCTGAAGTGCAAGTAGACTACGTCAAAGCATTGCTGCATCAATACACCTGGTCACCACTTTGAAAAATTCAATCATGTGAGTCAGACATGACCTCACCTGAACAAAACTGTGCGAACTGTTCTTGCCTGTCCAAATGCAAATTAATTCTGGCCCTCAATTGCTTCCAGTAGTTTCCACACTACCAAGGTTAGACCGACTAGCCTGCAGTTTCTTGGTTTATCCCTTGCTCCCTTCTTGAATAATTGGCTGTACTCCATGATGAGAGAGGAATTTTTGCAAGCACCCCTACTGTTTCCTCTCTCACTTCAGTCATCAACATGGGATATATTTCATCTCGCCCTGAAGATTTTTCGAATTCTAAGCCTGCCAGACTACTCATTATTTCCTCTCTCTCAATTCTAATTTATTTTATTGTATCGTAGACCTTCACCCAGATTTCTTTACGTGCATCATCCCTTTCACGGTATTACTTTAGAACCCTACTTTCATTCTCTGGCTCTACATGCAAATTACCACTGCTGTCCTTAATGCGCCGACTCTTTTCCTCATTCGCATTTTTCCCCTAATGTGCCTGTAAACCAACTTAGGATTTTCCTTTATTTTACCTGTCAGTGTCCTTTCATAGCCCGCTTCAGCTCTCCTAATCTCCACAGACATCTAGTTTCTACAGAAATGCAAGAAATTATAAAATCTCCACAGGATTCATAGGATTTTTTGGTTTTATGCATTTTCTTCTTTGGAACATCTGACCGTATACTCTGTATATTTCCTCTTGAATGCATCCAACACAAGAGTATCTGCTCCCAACCCACTTTGGCCAAATCAAATCTGATCTTATTAAAATCAGCTTTCCCCAGACAAAATTTGAGAATTTGATTTCAGGCCTGTTCTTGTCCTTTTCCACAACAATCTTAAATCTAACAAAGTTGTGACCGCTGTCTGCAAAATGCTTCCTGAGTGATACTTCAACCACTTTCCCAGCTTTGTAACCTGAAATTAAATCCAGGACTGCACTAGCTGGGCCAACATTTATTGCCTATCCATAATTGCCCAGAGGGCAGTTAAGAGTCAACCGCATTGCTATTGGGTAGTCACATGTACACCAGACCAAGTAAGTATGGTTTAATTCTATCCTCATTAGATTCTGAATTCCAAATTTTTATTCAGTTCTAATTGCACCATCTTCCATGGCGGGATTCAAACCCTGTTTCCCAGAACTTTTTCTGAAAAAGGGTTTAGGCCTGAAACGTCAGCTTTCCTGCTCCTCTGATGCTGCTTGGCCTGCTGTGTTCATCCAGCTCTACACCTTGTTTCCCCACCTTGTTCTATGTATGAACAGTCCAGCGATAATTCCACTAGGCCATTGTTGAAATTCCCTACTTGTCATGCCCTATTTCTTTTACATTCCAGTGGAATTTGCCCATGTATTTACTCTTTTATTTATCTCAGACTGTTCAGGGTCCTGTAATACGCTTCTAACAATGTGATTGCTCCTTTTTGGTTTTTAAGCTTTCCCATATGGCTTCATTTGAGGAACTTTCTGAGATGTTATCCCTCCCTTATTGCTGTAACAGATTCCCCGGTCAAATTTGCAAAACCTTCTCCTCTATCACCTCCTTCCCTGTCCCACCTGAAGATCCTGTACCCTGGGATATTGAGCTACCAGTCCCCCCTCTCAGCAATGTCTCAGAGACAGCAATGATATTGTAGCCCCATGTTTTAATTTGTGCCCTCATCTCACCCACCATGTTCGTTAGACTATTAGCATTAAATAGACATCGTCCAACCCTGCCAGGCTTCCTTGTACCTTAACTGGCCTGTGCTGTACATGCCTTCTTGACTCACTTGTTGTCACTTCTAACTTTAGCCATTCACCTTTCCCTGCTTAGTTGTCCTTCTGGATCCCAAACCCCTACAAAGTTAGTTGAAATCCTTCTCATGCACAAGTAAACCTCCCTTCAAGGCTGTTGGTCCCTTTCCAATGCAGGTGTAACCAATCTGCCTTGTACAGGTCCCACAACTCCCAAAAATGGTTCCAATGTTTCAGAAATGTAAAGATTTCCCTCCTTCACCATCTGTCCAACCATACATTCATCTGGACTAACCTTCTATTTGTATACTCAGTCACACTTGGAACTGGAAGTGATTCAGAGATTACTACCTTTTGGGTCTTGTTCTTTAACCTACTTCCTAGCTCCCTGCATTCTGCTTTCAGAACCTCATCCCTTTTCCTACGTATATCATTGGTACCAATATTTACCATAATCCCTATCTGCTTGCCCTCCCCTGTCAGAATGCCTTGCAACCATTCAGTGACATCCTTGACCCTGGCACTAGGGACACAACATTCCATCCTGATGTCTCTTTCGTGGTCACAGAAGCACCTGTCTATTTCCCTTACAATTGAATGCCCTACCCAAGTAGATTGGCATTGGTAGAGAATTGGCTAATGTACAGGAAACAGTGGAGATAATTTTCAGGTTGGTGACCTGTAACCAGTGGAGTTCGACAGGGGTCACTGCTGTGATTGCAACTGTTTACAATATGTAATAATAACCTGGGGGAAGGAAAGAAATGTATTGTAGCCAAATTTGCAGCCTACACAAAAATAGGTGAAAAGGTAAATTGCAAGAGGAATGCAAACAGTTTGCAGAGAGTTAGTCTTCAGTTAAAGTAAATGGACAAAAAGTTGGCAAGTGGAATCTAACATGGAAAAATGTGAAGTTGTTCATTTTGAAAGGAGAACAAAAGAGTATTATTCAATCAAGAAAACTGCAGAAAGCTGCAACACGTGCAGCAAGTAATCAGGAAGGCTAATGGAATGTTGGCCCTTATTTCAAGGGGGTTACATAGAACAGTACAGGCCCTTTGGCCCACGATGTTGTGCTGAACCTTTACCCTAATCCTAAAGTCTATCTAACTGCCACCCCTACCTTATACTATCATCCATATGCCTATCTAATAGCCGCCTAAATCCCCCTAATGAGGCCGACTCCACTACCCTCTCCAGCAATGCATTCCACACCCCGACCACTCTGAGTAAAGAACCTACTTCTGACATCTCCCCTGTATCAACCTCCACTTGCTTTAAAACTATGCCCCCTCGTAATAGCTACCTCCACCCTAGGAAAAAGTCTCTGGCTGTCCACTCTATACCTCTGATCATTTTGTATACCTCTATCAAATAAGGCTTGGTACTCCCTTCACCAGGCAGAAGGTTCCACCTAGATTTGAACTCGGATCGCTGGATTCAGAGTCTAGAGTGCTCACCATTACACAGTGGAAGCCAGAATCTTTTATTTGAAACTTCAGGAATCTCAGTCACTTGACATTTTTGTGAAGCGCACTGAATGATTTCTGCAAAAAAGATAATACAGCACCAGCCTGATGACAAGGTGGTGGATAGTTTCCACCTCAAGTGCAGATATAGAAATTCGCAATGGAAATATAAACAAAAGTGTGACAAAAAAGCAGGAAATAAGATTTTGTAGGCAGATGTAAACCTCTTAATAAAACACAGTTGAATTTTCTACTGTGTCTATATGGAAACAACATTAAAAAATACATATTAGCAAGTTGTTTTAATTTACAAAACTATTCAAATGCACCCTAACATGCTAAAATCATACCTCAAGAGGGGTTGGAGAATAAGACTGGTTAAGTCTTACAGCTACTGTACAAAGGCTGGTGAGACAGAATCTGGAGTGCTATGAGCAGTTTTGTTCCCCTTGTTTAAGGAAAGACACCATTTTTTTACAGGCACTTTATAGAATGCTCACTAGGATGATCCTTGGTATGAAGGGATTGTCTTATGAGCAAAAGCTAAACAGGTGTAGCAAGGTGGCTCAGTTGTTAGCTGTGTTGTCTCGCAGTGCCAGTGACTCGGACTCAATTCTAGGTTCAGGCGACTATCTGGTGGAGTTTCCACATTATCCCATGTCTGCATGGGTTTCCTCCCACAGTCCAAAGATGTACAGCTTAGGTGAATTTGCCATGCTAAACTGCCCATAGTGTCCAGGAATATGTAAGTTAAGTGGATTAACCGTGGGAAATGTAGGGTAGAGGGGTGAGTCTGGGTGGGATGCTGTTCAAAGAGTCGGTATGGACTTATTGGGCCAAATGGCCTGTTACAACACTGTGGGGATTCTATGAGGTTGGGACTCTATTCACTGGAATTTAGAAGAATGTGGTGATCTCATTGAAACCTGCAGGGTTTTTAAGAGACTTGACAGAGTAAATGCTGAAAGGATGTTACCCTTCTTGGGAGAGTCTAGGATCAGAGGGCATAATCTTAAAAAAGAGGGGGACAAATTTAAGACTGAGATAAGGAGGAATTTCGTCTCTCAAAGGATTGCGAATCTTTGGAATTCCTTGCCATATAGAGCATGGGGGCAGAATATTGTATATATTTTAGGTTGAGATAGATACATTCTCGATTAGAAAGGAAACCAAGAGTTATGGGAAAGGGCAAGAAACTGAACATGATGAATATTGGATCAGCCATGATCCTGTTGAATGGTGGAGCAGGCTCAAGGGGCTGAACGGCCTACTCCTCTTCCTATATCTTATGGTTTTATTATTGTACTTAGGAATTATCAAAAAGTGTTTGATAAAGGACCTTATAGGTTAAAGTTGAAGCATAGTCTATTAGAAGGAAGTGAGGGAGAATGGATAAGAAGTTCATTAAAGGACAAAAGTACTGGTTAATGAACACTTGATTGGACTGAAAGGATGCAAATCGAGGTGCCTGAAAGTAGTCAGTGTTGGAACTGTTGTTCTCTCACTATACACATAAGACCTGGACTTGGGTAGAGGGCCACACATTAGAATGGCACAAAGACTCAGTACAGGTTAACTGTGAAGAGGGCAGTCAGTGACTTCAGGAGGTTGTCGGCTGGTTAGTTTGTTAATTGGACTGATAAAAGTCAGATGCAATTCACTGTGGAGAAATGTAAGGGAATGTATTAGATAGAAGAATAAGGAGTAGAGCTATATGCTAAATGGTCAAATTTTAAGAAAAGCAGAGAGACTTCATATTGAGAGATCAGGTACAAACTGCGTTTAAAAGGGCCTAACAATTAGATTTTATGCGTGACATTATGGACTGCAGAAAGAGCTGGAGCGATGTGCCACACCCTGTAATGGATTTGTCTGCCCCTCTGCTCTCTTGCGTTTCCCGTTCCCACACAATGGCAGTTAAGAGATTCAGTGCAACCAACGCACATAGGAAGCGTGTGTAATTCTGTTATGGCTGGGGAAAGTTGCTTGTGGTTAAAGCAGCTGTCAATTAACGATGCAAGTTGTTATGGGTACCCTGTTAAAGAGTCTCTGGGTCAAATAGGGAGGGTGTGCATCTGGGCCATAACTTACCTGTCAATAACATGAGACTTGTTGAGAGTGCAGAGGTGGCATGTGTGTTTTTTTTCCTAAATTTTACTTGTGAATATTTCATTTTACATTGGTGTCACTTTATTCATTTGTATGTCACCGTTATTTGTTGAGACTGTCTTGGTCAGAGCACAATATTTATTGGCACACATGATGGTTTAAGGGGAGTCAGGGACATTTCCTTTCTTGGGGAAGAAACAATGTTATGCTTTTACATTCACTGTTTATTGAATAGATATTGCAAATCTATTTATAGGTAGATTGGAGAGTTGGGCAGACAAATGGCAGATGGAGCTCAATCCGGGCAAATGCGAGGTGATGCATTTTGGAAGATCTAATTCACGACTGAACTATACAGTAAATGGAAAAGTCCTGAGGAAAATTGATATTCAGAAAGATCTGTGTGTTCCGGTCCATTGTTCCCTGAAGATGACAACGCAGGTCAACAGAGTGGTCAAGAAGGCATATATGGCATGCTTTCCTTCATCGGACGGGGTATTGAGTACAAGAGTTGGCAGACCATGTTCAAGAGGGGGGAGCAAAAAGACAGGTAGTTGTTATAGGGGATTCTATAATTAGAGGGACAGATAGTATCCTGTGCAAGCCGGATCGGGAGTCCCGCATGGTGTGTTGCCTGCCGGTGCCAGGGTGCGGGACATCTCCGACCGGGTTGAAAGGATATTGGAGCGGGAGGGGGAGGATCCAGTTGTTGTGGTCCATGTTGGGACTAACATCATAGGCAAAGCGAGGGTAGAGGACCTGTTCAGGAATTTTGAAGCACGAGGAAAGAAATTGAAGTACAGGTCTTCAAGGGTCATAATCTCCGGATTACTGCCTGAGCCACGTGCTAATTGGCATAGGGAAAAGAAAGTTAGGGAAGTAAACACGTGGCTAAGGGATTGGTGTGGGAAAGAGGGATTTCATTTCATGGGGCATTGGCATCAGTTTTGGAACCGGGGGGGATCTGTATCGTTGGGACGGTCTCCACCTAAACCGATCTGGAACCAGTGTTCTAGCGAAAAGGATAAATAGGATGGTCAGTAGGACTTTAAACTTCTGGGTCGGAGGGAAGGGAAAGTGACAGCGACTGGGAGTATGGAGTTAATTGGAAAGATAAGCAACAGGATAGCATGTGTACAGGTGGGTTTAAGCTCGAGGCAGACTAGGAATACAGCAAAAAGGAAGGATCGCTTAAGACATCTTAGGATTTCCAATCTCTCTAATAATGATAAGAAAGTTTGCATTAAGGCACTTTATCTAAATGCTCATAGTATTCGCAGCAAAGTAGATGAATTAACAGTACAAATCCTCTTGAATGATTATGATGTGGTAGGCATCACAGAGACATGGTTGCAGGGAGTTCAGGACTGGCAGTTAAACATCCAAGGATTCACAACATATCGAAAAGAGAGGGAGGTGGGCAGAGGGGGTGGGGTTGCCTTGTTAGTTAAGAATGAAATTAAATCTACGGCACTGAATGACATAGGGTCAGAGGATGTGGAGTTGAGGAACCACCAAGGCAAAAAAACTACAATGGGAGTTATGTACAGACCTCCTAACAGTGATCAGGACCAGGGGCGCAAGATGCACCGAGAAATAGATAGGGCATGTCAGAAAGGCAAGGTCATGGTGATCATGGGGGACTTCAAGATGCAGGTGGATTGGGTGAATAATGTTGCCAGTGGATCCAAAGAAAGGGAATTCATGGAATGTTTGCAGGATGGCTTTTTGGAACAACTTGTGATAGTGCCCACAAGGGAACAGGCTATTCTGGACTTAGTGCTATGTAATGAACCAGACTTTATAAAAGACCTTAAAGTAAGGGAACACTTAGGAGGCAGCGATCATAATATGGTAGAGTTCAGTCTGCAGTTTGAAAGAGAGAAGGCAAAATCGGATGTAATGGTGTTACAGTTAAATAAAGGTAATTACAGGGGCATGAGAGAGGAATTGATGAAAATCGACAGGAAGCAGAGCCTAGCGGGGAAGACAGTTGACCAACAATGGCAGGAGTTTCTGGGTGTAATTGAGGACACAGTACAGAGGTTCATCCCAAAGAAAAGAAAGATGACCCGGGGTGGGATTAGACAGCCATGGCTGACAAAGGAAGTCAGGAAGTATATCAAAGAAAAAGAGACAGCCTATAAAGTGGCCAAGAGCACTGGGAAATCAGAAGATTGGGAAGGCTACAAAAACAAACAGAGGATAACAATGAGAGAAATGAGGAAGGAGAGGATCAAATATGAAGGGAGGCTGGCTAGTAATATAAGAAATGATAGTAAAAGCTTCTTTCAATACATAAGAAACAAACGAGAGGCAAAAGTAGACATTGGGCCGCTCCAAATTGATTCTGGAAGGCTATTGATGGGAGATAAGGAAATAGCTGAAGAACTTAATAAGTATTTTGCGCCAGTCTTCACAGTGGAAGACATGAGTAGTATGCCAACAATTAGGCAGAGTCAGGGGACAGAGTTGAGTACGGTAGGCATTACAAAAGAGAAAGTGCCAGAAAAGCTAAAAGGTCTAAAAATTGATAAACCTCCTGGGCCTGATGGGCTACATCCTGGAGTTCTGAGGGAGGTGGCTGAGGAAATAGCAGAAGCTTTGGTTGTGATCTTTCAAAAGTCACTGGAGTCATGGAAAGTCCCAGATGATTGGAAAATTGCTGTTGTAACCCCCTTGTTTAAGAAAGGATCAAGGCAAAAGATGGAAAATTATAGGTCGATTAGCCTAACCTCGGTAGTTGGTAAAATTCTAGAATCCATTGTCAAGAATGAGATTTTGAAATTCCTGGGAGTGCAGGGTCAGATTAGAACAAGTCAGCATGGATTTAGTAAGGGGAGGTCGTGCCTGACAAACCTTTTAGAATTCTTTGAAGAGGTAACAAGTATTCTGGATCAGGGAAACCCAATAGATGTCATCTGTCTAGACTTCCAAAAGGCCTTTGATACGGTGCCTCACGGGAGGCTGCTGAGCAAGGTGAGGTGTTTGAGGTGAGCTACTGCCTTGGATTGAGGATTGGCTGTCTGACAGAAGGCAGAGAGTTGGGGTAAAAGACTCTTTTTCGGAATGGCAACCGGTGACGAGTGGTGTCCCACAGGGTTCAGTGTTGGGGCCGCAGTTGTTCACCTTGTATATTAATGATCTGGATGAAGGGACCGGGGGCATTCTGGCGAAGTTTGCCGATGATACGAGGATAGGTGGGCAGGAGGTGGGGAAGCTGCAGAAAGATTTAGACAGTTTAGGAGAGTGGGCCAGGAAATGGCTGATGAAATTCAATGTGAGTAAATGTGAGGTTTTGCACTTTGGAAAAAAGAATACAGGCATGGACTATTTTCTAAATGGTGAGAAAATTCATAAAGCAGAAGCACAAAGGGATCTGGGAGTGTTGGTCCAGGATTCTCTGAAGGTTAACTTGCAGATAGAGTCTGTGATTAAGAAAGCGAATGTAAGGTTGTCGTTTATCTCAAGAGGGTTGGAATATAAAAGCAGCAATGTGCTTCTGAGGCTTTATAAAGCTCTAGTTAGGCCCCATTTAGAATACTGTGTCCAATTTTGGGCCCCACACCTCAGGAAGGACATACTAGCCCTGGAGCGTGTCCAGCGGAGATTCACACGGATGATCCCTGGAATGGTAGGTTTAACATATGATGAATGGCTAAGGATCCTGGGATTGTACTCATTAGAGTTTAGAAGGTTGAGGGGAGATCTAATAGAAACTTACAAGATCATGTGTGGCTTAGAAGGGGTGGATGCTAGGAAGTTGTTTCCATTAGGCGGGGAGACTAGGACCCATGGGCACAGCCTTAAAATTAGAAGGGGTAAATTTAAAAGGGAAATGAGATGACATTTCTTCAGCCAGAGTGTGGTGGGCTTGTGAAATTCAATGCCACGGAGTGCAGTGGAGGCCGGGACATTGGATGCCTTCAAGGCAGAGATCGACAAATTCTTGATCTCAGAAGGAATCAAGGGCTGTGGGGAGAGTGCAGGGGAGTGGAGTTGAAATGCCCATCAGCCATGATTTAAATGGTGGAGTGGACTTGATGGGCCGAATGGCCTTCCTTCCACTCCTATGTCTTATGGTCTTATGTTGCAGTTGTATAAGACTTTGGTTCGACCACATTTGGAGTACTGTGTACAGTTCTGGTTGCCACATTACCAAAAGGATGTGGATGCTTTGGAGAGAGTGCAGAGGAGGTTCACCAGGATGTTTCCTGGTATGGAGGGCGCTAGCTATGAGGAAAGGTTTAGTAGATCAGGATTATTTTCATTAGAAAGACGGAGATTGAGCGGGGACCTGATTGAGGTCTACAAAATCACGAGGGGTATGGACAAGGTGGATAGCAAGGAGCTTTTTCCCAGAGTGTGGAACTCAATTACTAGGGGTCATGAGTTCAAAGTGAGAGGAGGAAAGTTTATGGGAGTTATGTGTGGAAAGTTCTTTACACAGAGGCTGGTGGGCGCCTGGAACGCGTTGCCAGCGGAGGTGGTAGACGCAGACACGATAGTGTCTGCGAGTTTTGAGAAGATTTGTAGCTCAGGTTGAGGTTCTGGATGTGAGTTTGCTTGCTGAGCAATTCATCACCATTCTAGGTAACATCATCAGTGAGGCTCCGATGAAGCGCTGGTGTTATGTCCCGCTTTCTATTTAATAGATAAATGGATGGGCAGGGAGCAAATGGACACAGACCGTTAGAAAATAGATGACAGGTTTAGACAGAGGATCTCGATTGGCGCAGGCTTGGAGGGCCGAAGGGCCAGTTCCTGTGCTGTAGTTTTCTTTGTTCTTTGAATGCTCGTATTAGAATTGAGGGTACAACACTGGACATTATGGAATGGAATTCAACTTGCAGGTTCAGCTGGCTGTCTGTTCTTCGCACTGTGAAAGACACTGTTCAGGATCATTGAGTGGATCTTTGAAATGTTGTTGGTGAATTCAGGACTCTGGCGGTTAACACATTGGACAATACTGATACTGTCCATTCAGTTCTTTCTTTGACTGTTTGCCCCTCACCACCGCCCCACCACAGGATGTCAGGTCTATCCCATAACATTATTTTGTAACCTTGACCCAGATTAAGAGTCAGTCTAACAGTCATGCCTTGATATTCATGGCATTACCATCTCTGAATCCCCCACTGTCAAATTCTTAAGGGTTACCATTGATGTTACTATGTTCAACGGTGTTACCATCACTGAACTACCCCCACTATCGATATCCTGGGGGGTCACTGATGACCAGAAACTGAACTATACTAGCCATATAAATACGGTGGCTAAAAGAGCTGGTCAGGAGCTTGGTATCCTGTAATGAGTAACTCACCTCCTGACTCCCCAAAGCTTGTCCATAATCAAGGCACAAACTAGGAGTGTGGTGGACTGCTCCCCATTTGCCTGGATGAGTGCAGATCCAACAGCACTTCGAAGATTAACACCATCCCGGACGAAGCAGCCCCCACTTGTTTGGCATGACTTTCTCAAACATTCACTGCCTCCTTTGCATATACACACAGTCAAATCCCCTCAGGATCTTATGTTTCAATTGAGTCACCTCTGACCCTTCAAAACTCCAGAGGATACAGGCCCAGCCTGCCTAGCCCATCCAACCTTTCCTCATCAGGCAATCTGCTTATTCCAGGTATTAGTCTTAGCATTACCAGCTTTCTCCAAGTATGGTGACCAGTACTGTGCACATTACTTCAGATGTGGCCTCACCAGTGCCCTGTATAACTGAAGCATAACCTCTCTATTCTTGCTTTCAATTGCCCTTGCTATAAAACATAACACTGTATTAGCATTCCTGGTTACTTGCTGTGATCTACTTCTGTCCAGTGTCTTGAAGTTTGAGAGTATTGACTCTTTGAAGAATGATAACAACTGTTCCATTGAAGGCTATCAAGGCCCTGTTATGAAATTTGACTCATGAATTCTACTCCATGCCTTCTGGACCTTGGATAATGACTTTTTGATGTGCAATTTGCAGTGCGTTAGAGCACATTCGCTATTTGTTTATTTAGATTTCTTTACAGAATATTCCTATTCATCTTGAAAGCTTATTTACAATTGGTTTATACCAAAGGGCAGTTAACAGACACAACACAATCTGGTAAGGAGACATAGTGGAACCAGTAGAGATCAACACAGTGCTGTCTGGAATATTCCGAATTCCTTAATGGTGATAGTGTTATGTCAGAATGATAGCAAAAATTTTATTAGACTGTGAAAAATGTTCATCTCCCAGAGGCAAAGCTCCAATACGTGAGTATCGTTCAGATGAGATGAATCACTTCTCTGATCGTTTAATGGTGTGGGATGGTGCCAGGCCACCAACATGTTGGATGCATATGATGCTTTCAATATTATACACCCCTATTATACACATGCTTCACGTAGACATCATGTTACTACCCAGTTCAGAGGGGTGAACTGATTCCTTTCCATGTCTCAATCCTCGTCTGGTCCCAATGAGTATAAAGTTAAAAAAGGGTGGTGATAGTATAGATATATATCAAACCATATATAGCTCACTATCAGAAGTAAGTCAAATAAAGAGCCAGTTTTACTGCAAAGATGTAAAGATTATTAACAAACAGTTTAAACTATGCAAATAGATACTTCGTAGAAACTAGAATGCACACACACTGCGCCCCTGCTCCCCCACAAAGACTGGAGGAGGAAAATATAAAAATGCTGCAGCATTATCATACAAGCTTATCTTGTGTATATATTTTAATCTTTGGCTATGTGTGAGCTAAATTCAGAAAAAAAAACTTAGTCACAGATTGTCTAAATGTAACCAATGTCACTTTGCACAAAAGCTGGCAGTGGGATTTTCCCTGGCATCAAATATGGCTGGCTAAATCTGTTTTTATCTGAATAGAGTGGTGTCACTTTCCAAATTCTTCTTTTAGAAACTTTCAGATTGCAGCAGTGAAGGCTGTGAAAGCAGTGCAGGTGCACTCCATTTGTGATGTGGTCTTCTAGTGGCTTTACAACTGTCAAACTTTGAAGTGAAGATTTTCAAAGAAATGGGAGAGAGGTGGAAAGCTCTTATTCCAGACAAGATATCTCACTGGCTCTGTTAAAATCCTCCCTGTGAAGATGTTGCAGCTTGACATCTCTATCTAGGCAGATTGGTCCTTGCAAATGCAATATGGATATACATATATCCAGTCAATTTCATTGTCCAAACGTAGGCATAACACGTTGTAAAACAAAATATGACACAGCCATATAAATGGATATTAGGTCAAAGAGGTACCTTCTAGGTAATGTCTTAAAGGAGGAAAGTGAGGTAGAGGAGGAGACAGGAATTTTAGTGCTTGGGACCTCAGCAATTGCATGCCCAGCCACTGGTGATTGAGTAATTAAAACTTGAGATACTAAGGGGCCAAACTGAAAGGAGCACTAAAAGCTGAGGTGAGGTGAGTAGAGATTTGAAACTTAGAACTTAGAAACGGCATGGTGGCACAGTAGGTAGCACTGCTGCCTCACAGCACCAGCGACCGGGGTTCAATTCCACCCTCTGGTGATTGTGTGGAGCTTGCACATTCTCCCTCTGTCTGTTTGGGTTTCCTCTGGTTGCTCTGGTTTCTACCCACAGTCCAAAGATGAGCACGTTAGATGGATTGGCCATGCTAAATTACCCCATAGTGTTCAGGGATGTGTAGATTAGGTGGGTTATAGGGGGATGGGTCTGGGTGGGATGCTCTGAGAGTCGGTGTGAACTTGTTGGGCCGAAGGGCCTGTTTCCACACTGCAGGGATTCTATGAATTCTGTGAAAAACAAGAAGGGGATGGTCACTCTGTTGGAACTGTTTTATAGACCCCCAAATAGACAGTGGGTACTAGAGAAGCAGCAGTGTGAAGCAGCTTTCCTAAACCAATATGCAGCGGGCCCTACTCAGGACTGTGTAGCACTGGACATTCTCTTAGGAAATGAGGTCGGGCAAGTGACATGAAGTGTCAGTTGGAGAGCACTTTGGGTCCATTGACCTTAAGTCTTAGTTTTAACAGTTATGGAAAAAGATAGGACACATCCACGGGTTAAGGTGTTAACCTGGAGCAGGGTCATTAGGCAGAGTCTAGTAGTGGTCAACTGGGTGAATCTGTTTGAAGGAAAAGGAACAATTGTCAAATGGGAGGCTTTAAATGTGTGATATCAAGTGTCCATGTATGGACAGCAGAGGACAGTATGTCTTTGTTAGGGTTACAGGAAATGCTGGCAGGTTTAGGGATCCCTGGCTGACAAGTTTTATTGAGGGTCCGGTCAGAAAAAAGGAGGAGGCATACAAGAGGGAGCTATTGGGCTCAAATGAATCCCTAGATGACTATAAAAAGTCTAGGAGCACACTTAAAAGGGAAATCAGAAGGGCAAAAAGAGGCCATCAGAAGGATCTGGCAGATAAGGTTGAAGGTTCTATAGACGTATTAAAAGAGTGGCTAGGGAGACAATAGGTCCCCTTAAAGATCAGCATGGCCTTCTATGTGTGGAGCCACAGGAGATCGGGGAGATTTTAATGAATATTTGAATACTGAGGAGAGAATCATGGTTGCTAAGGAAATAGGAGAAACAAGTGGGGATATCTTGGAGTGCATATATATTACCAGAGAGGAGATGTTTGTAGCCTTCAAGTGCATTAAGGTGGAATAATCCCCTAGGCCTGATCAAGTCCATTCTGGATGTTGTGGGAGGTAGGGAAGAAATTGTAGAGGCCCTTGCAAAGATTTTTGCTTCATCTTTAGCCACTGGTGAAGTTCCAAAAGATTGGAATGTGGCTAATGTTGCTCCATTGTTTAAGAAAGGTAGCAAAGACAAGCCAGGGAACTATAGGACAGTGAGCCGGACATCAATGGTCGGCAAGTTATTAGAGAGGATACTGAGGGACAGGATCAACCAACATTTGAACAATTGAGGTCTGATTAGAGATAGTCAGCACGGATTTGAGCACAGGATGTCATGTCTTCGAGTTTTTTGAAGAGGTAACCAAGAGAATAGATGAGGAAAGGGCAGTGGATATTGTCTATATGGAATTCAGTAAGGCCTTTGACAAGTTCTTGCACAGCAGGCTAGTCATGAAGGTTTGGTCACATGGAATCCAGGGAGAGCTAGCTAACTGGATTCAAAATTGGCTTGATGGTAGGAAGCAGAGGGTGATGGTTTAAGGCTGTTTCTCGGATTGGAGGCCTGTGACTATTGGTATACCACAGGGGTCGATGCTGGGACCTTTGTTATTTGTTATTTACATAAATGATCTGGATGTGAGTGTACAAGGGATGATTGGTAAGTTTGTGGATGATAAATTAGGACGAATCATTGATAGCGAGAAAGGTTGTCAAATATTAAAGAGGGGTCTTGATCGGATGGGAAAGCAGACTGAGGATTGGCAAATGCAATTCAAAGAAGATAAGTGTAAAGTGTCACTCTTTGCAAAGTCAAACCAAGCTAAGACTTATACAGGAAATGGTAAGGTCCTGAGGAGTGCTGTGGAAGAGAGGGACCTGGCAATACAAGTACATAGCTTGTTGAAAGCGGCATCACAGGTAGACAGGGTGGTGAAGAAGGCATTTAGCATGCTGGCCTTCATCGGTCAAGGCATTGAGTGTAGAAGTTGGGATGTTATGTTACAGTTTTGTAAATGGTTGGTGAGGCTGTACTTAGAATATTGTGTACAGCTTTGGTCACCCTATTATAGGAAAGATGTTGTTTAAAAAAGACATTGAGTTATGGGGAAAGGTTGGCCAGGATGGGACTTTATTCCTCGGAACTTAGAATGAGGGATGATCTTATTGAGGTGTGTAAAATGAGGGGCATAGATAGGATGAATGCATTTAGTCTTTTTCCTGGGGATGGGGGATTGAAAACTGGAGGGCATAGGTTTAAGGTGAGAGAGGATAGACTTTAGAAGGACCTGAGGGGCAACTTCTTCATGCAGAGATTGGTACGTATATGGAATGACCTGCCAGAGAAGGTGGTTGAGGCAGGTCCATTGGCAATGTTTAAAAAAACATTTAGATCGGCATGTGGATTAGAAGGGTTTGGAGGGATTATGGACCAAATGCGGGCAATTGGAACTAGCTGAGTGGGCACCATAGTCTGCGTGGACCAGTTTGGGTCAAAGCGCCTGCTTCCATGCTATATTACTCCATGACTCTATGCAGCGAGTTAAGACGTGGGCAGCATAGTTTTGAATGACCTCAGGTTTTCAGAGCATAGAATGTGAGAGACCAGCCAAGAGAATATTGGAATAATTGAGTCTGGAAATAACAAAGGCACAAATAATTGTTTAGCATGAAATGAGCTGAGACAGGGTAAAGACTGGCAATGTTGTGCAGGTGGCAACTAGGTTATCTTAGTGGTGGCATGTTTGTGTGGTCCAAAGCACATCTGTTGGCAAAGAGGTGAATGGAATCACGAGTTTGCAGATAGGGACTGAAAGCAATGGCTGTCACGTAAGCAGTCTGATAATTTAGCAGTGGAGGGGTTGACAGAGGGATGGTGATGAGGTGATGCAGTGTCATGAGCATACAGCAGAAATTAAAGTGCTTGATGTCACCAAGGAGCAGCATATAGATGTGAAATAAGAGGGGTACAAGAGATAACTGTTCAGGGACGGGCAAAAAAAGACATTGATTTTGAATCTCTGGCTGTGCTTGAGAAGTGATTTCCTAAAAGTAGTGAGGTTTATGATAGCAGAAGGGCTTGTCATAGTCTCCCAATCAGTTTTCGATAAGGGGAATGGCAAATGTGACATCCTTATTCAAGCAAGGTTGCAAGGGTCTCTTAGTACCTGCAGGCCAGTCAGTTTAACATCAATGGTGTGCAATATTTTAGAAATAATAATTGGGGGAAAAATAAACAGGCATTTAGGGTGGTTTGAGTTACTTATGGACAGCCAGCATGGATTGATAAAAGGGAGATTGTAAACAAAATTAGAAATTGCTGTAAAAAGTCAGAGGATCTGGAAACATGTGGAGCGAAAGCAGAGTTAATGTTTTGGGTCCGCTGACCCTTCTTCAGAACTGATTGTAGAAAGGAAAAGGTTGAATAATATGTTGAAGATGGGGTGGGAGAGGGTGAAGGAGTAAATGATACGTGGAGATGGAGCTCAGAGAGAAATAGAAACAATTGGGCTCACAAAGGAATGGGAAATTGTTTTTTAGTTAACAGAGAAGGTTGGTGAAGGAAATGCAATAGTTTTTTTTCTATATAGGTTTTAAAGAAGTGCTTTAGAAAGTACGTTCATAAAAGGTCAAAGTTGATGTTCACAAAATACCATTGTCAAGGTGGATAGAAAATTGGTTTAAGCCCAAGCAACAGTCAATCACGGTAAGTGGAGGATGGTAGCCAGTGGTGTTTTCCAAGTGTCACTGGCTAGCTAAGCCCACTGCTTTGTTTTATATACAGAATGACTTGTATAATTGAATATGAAGTAAAATTTCAAAATTTGCAAATAGTACTAAACCTGGACGTGTGATAGATGGTGAAAATGATACCAATCAACTGGAACAAGACAGGCAAGCAAAGTGGACATGAGTTTAACACAAAAGTGTTAGGTGATACATTATGGCAGATGGGATGGAAAAAAGCAATATAGGCTCAGTAGCACAAGTGGAAAGAGTGTGCAGGGACAGACGCACCTGAGAGTATGCATGCAGAGATCTTTGAAGGTGACAGCCTATATTGAGGGTCTAGTTAGCAAAGGACATGGGACCTTGGACTTTATAAACAGAGGCATTGAGTGCAAAAGCAGGAAGTGATGTCGAGCCTTGAAAAGCTCTGGTTCGTACCCAACTACAGTATTGTGTCCAGTTCAGGCCACCTTTTTTATTTATTTGAAAATAATATACTTTATTCATAAAGATGTACAAAAAATAAAACATATTTATACACCTACCCAGTCATGCAAGCCGCTCCGGGTTACCCGGGGGTACGTACACCAACTAAAGGAAAAAAACAAACAAAGAAGAAAATAAAACAAAGCAAAGAAAATACCCTGGCAGTCATCTCCTCGCACAGTCCCCGTTGGCCCCCTGACCAGTTCGGGAAGGCGCCAGCTGGACCCAGTTACCAGATAGGGCCCTTTTTTCTATTCTGGACGAGGGGTTTCATACGGTGGTCTTTCCCCACCGCGCCTTGGCGGCGGCTGCCCCAAGCTTTAGCGCGTCCCTCAGCACGTAGCCCTGGGCCTTGGAGTGCGCCAGTCTGCGACACTCGGTCGGGGTCAGTTCTTTCAGCTGGCAGACCAAAGAGCGTCTTTCACTGCATTGATGGTCCTCCAGGTGCAGTTGATGTTGGTCTCTGTGTGCATCCCGGGAAACAGCCCGTGGAGCACAGAGTCCCGTGTCACGGAGCTGCTCGGGACGAACCTCGACAAATACCACTGCATCCCCCTCCAGACCTCCTGCGCATAGGCACACTCCAGAAGGAGGTGATCGACAGTCTCGTCCCCCCCGCAGCCACCTCGAGGGCAGTGTGCGGTGGGGCAGAGATTCCGGGCATGCATAAAGGATCTCACTGGCAGAGCCCCTCTCACCGCCAGCCAAGCAATGTCCTTGTCCTTGTTTGAAAGTTCTGGCAATGAGGCATTCTGCCAAATGACTTTGGCAGTCTGTGTGGGGAACCACATGACGGGATCCACCCCCTCCTTTTCCTGAAGGGTCTCGAGGATACTATGTGCTGACCACTGCTGACGGCCTTGTGGTCAAAGGTGTTTCCTTTCAAAAATTTCTCCACGAAGGACAGGTGGTACGGGACGGTACAACTACTCGGAGCGTTCCGCGGCAACGAGGCCAGGCCCACCCTTTGCAACACCGGGGACAGGTAGAACCTCAGTAAGTAGTGACACTTGGTGTTTGGGTACTGAGGATCTATGCACAGCTTGATGCAGCCGCACACAAAGGTAGCCATCAGGGCGAGGATGGCGTTCGGTACGTCCTTTCCCCCATTTTCGAGGTCTTTGTACATGGTGTCCCTGCGGATCCGGTCCATCCTCGATCCCCAAATGAAGTGGAATATGGCCCGGGTGACCGCAGCGGCGCAGGTCCAGGGAATAGGCCAGGCCTGCGCCACATACAAAAGTACCGAAAGCCCCTCGCACCTGACAGCCAGGTTCTTACCCGCGATGGAGAGGGACCGGAGATCCACCTGCCCAGCTTCTGCTTCAGTTTGGTGATACGCTCCTCCCAAGTCTTAGTGCACGCCCCAGCTCCACCGAACCAAACACCCAGCACCTTCAGAGATAATGGGAACTGCAGATGCTGGAGAATCCAAGACAACAAAATGTGAGGCTGGATGAACGCAGCAGGCCATGCAGCATCTCAGGAGCACAAAAGCTGACATTTCGGGCCTCGACCCTTCATCAGAGAGACCCAGCACCTTCAGGTAGTCTGTCCTGACGGTGAAGGGGTTGAGGGAGCGGTCGTCCCAGTTCCCAAAGAACATGGCCTCGCTCTTACCCCTGTTGACTTTGGCACCCGACGCCAGTTCAAACTGGCTGCACATGTCCAACAGCCTACTCACCGACCGACGTTCGGTGCAGAAGACGGCGACATCGTCCGTGTACAGGTAGGTCTTGACCTGAAGGCCTCTGCTGCCTGGGGATAGTCACACCCTTCAGGCTCACGTCCTTCCTGATGGATGTGGCGAAGGGCTCCACACAGCACACGAACAAGGCAGGAGAGAGCAGGCAGCGCTGCCTGACTCCAGATCTGATGGGAAAACTGTCCGATTCCCACCCCTTGATCGAGACTGCGCTAACGATGTTTGTGTAGAGCAGCCGGATCCAATTGCAGATGCCCTCCCCGAACCCCAATTTGGAGAGGACGTTCCTCATGTAAGCATGAGAGACCCTTTCGAAGGCCTTCTCCTGGTCCAGGCTGACAAGGCAGGTGTCCACCCATCTGTCCTGCACATAGGCGATCGTATCCCTGATGAGCGCGAGGCTCTCAGCGATCTTCCTGCCCGGCACAGCACAGGTTTGGTCAGGGTGAATCACCGACTCCAGGACAGACCTGACCCAGTAGGCTATGACCTTGGCCAGGATTTTGTAGTCCACGTTCAATAGTGAAATGGGACGCCAATTCTTAATTTCTTCCCTCTCCCTCTTCCTCTTGTAAATGAGGGTGATGATGCCCTTCCTCATGGACTTGCACATTTCCCCTGCCCGAAGCGTACTATCGTACTCCTCCGACAGGTCCTGGCCGACCAGGTCCCACAGAGCGAAATACAGCTCGACCGGTAAGCCGTCACTCCCGGGTGTCTTATTCCTCTCCAAGGACTTGAGGGCTCTGGTCAGCTCGTCCAGGGATATCGGCTGGTCCAGCCACTCCCTCATGCCGTCGTCTAAAACCTCCGTGATAGACGACAGGAACGACTTGGAGGTCATGCTCTCCGTGGGCTTTGCGTTGTACAGTCCGGCATAGAAGGATCTGCTGCTCCTCAAAATGTCGGGCCGAGATGATGTCACCGAGCCGTTGTCCTCCTTCAGCCAGCTAAGCACTGAGCTCTCTTTGTGCACCTTCTGAAAGAAGAAACGCGAGCACGTCTCGTCCCACTCCACGGAGCGGACCCTGGACTGGAAGATTATCCTGGAGGCCTCCGCGCCGAAGAGTGAGGCTTGCTGGCCCCTCACCTTGCAGAGGTCCTCCATGACATCGACCCCCATCAACTGCAGAAGGAGCAGGTTCTGCACCCTTTTCTGGCGTCGCAACAGCTTTCCCCGCCTCTCTCTCGCCTTCTGAACACCCTTGAGGACAAAGAACCTCTTGATGTTCTCCTTCACCATCTCCCACCAGTCGCCTGGAGACTCAAAGAGGGGTTTCACAGTTCTCCAACCGGCGTACTCCCTCTTAAGCTCCTCGACGTTCTCTGGGGTCAACAGAGTCGTGTTGAGCTTCCACGTCCCCTTGCCGGCTGGCTGGTCGTCCTGTAAGTGACAGTCGGCCAGCAGGAGACAGTGGTCAGAGAAGAACACCGGCTCGACGCCGGTGGACCTGACCGAGAACGCCCGTGAAACAAACAGGAAGTCTATCCTTGAGCGAACAGACCCGTCTGGCCGCGACCAGGTGTACCTCCACTGCGCTCTGTCTGCAGGGGTGCTGAAGACATCAAGCAGCTTGGCGTCCTTCACCGTGCCCATCAGGAATCTGGACGTGATGTCCAGTTGACTCCCCCACCCGCTGTCCCAACGCCGGATCTTCCACCTGCATCGATGATGCCGTTGAAGTCTCCACCTAGGATGACGGCCTGGACGTAGCCAGCAGGGGTGGAATCCGCTGCAGGATGGCCAACCGCTCACTCCGCACCGCTGGGGCGTACACATTGATCAGCCTCAGGGGAGCGTTCCTGTAGGTGACGTCAGCCACTAGGAGGTGCCCCCCCCACCACCTCCTGAACTTGAGAGATGGTGAAGTCGCGCCCCCGCAGCAGAATAGCCAGGCCCGAGGAGCGACAGTCGTTACCCCCCGACCAGATCGAAGGCCCACAGGTCCAGGCGCCGGACCATTTCCCGTACCTGCTGAGGTGCGATATCCCGCACTCCTGCAGAAACAGGAGGTCTGCCTTGACGGTGGTCAGGTAGGCCAACGTGGACACACATCTTGCGGTGGACTTGACGCTGCGCACATTATTGCTCGCAACTCGTACCCCTATTGTGGGCAGTGACCGCAGTACCCTCCCCAAGTCCAAGGTCCAGCCCCTCCATCTGTCCCTTCATGCCCATTGCCCGGGCTAACTGCTGGACGCTCTCCGGGCTCAGAAAACTGTCCGTGCTGCCTTCCGGGTGGCATCCCCCCGTCGGGGGTACGGAGGCAGGAGAGTCCGGCTCTGGGTCAGGCTGGGGACGTGCTGTTTCCTCCTTCCCGCCTGGAAGTTCCGGGGGGCCCCAGCGTCATGTGACTGGGTGTCGGAGGGAGCCTCAGGACGCCTCCCGTCACCTGCAAGCGGGGTACTGCTTTCCTTCTCCCTTGAGATCTTTAGCTTCTGCTTTGGGCGGGCCCTCTCCGAATCTCCCTCGTCAGAGGAGCTCTTCTCGCCCCCCTGTAGCTGCCTCTTCCCGCCAGATGGTTGCGTTTATTGGGCCCGCCGATGCGCCTTCCTCCTCGCTTTCCAGACCATCGTCCACTCCCCTGGGTCGCCTGTCGCCGCTTCCATCGACTCTGGTTTGTCGGCGGGGTGCGGAGCCTGGAGGGGTACTTTGCTGGCCTCGGGCCCAACCTGCGGGGCTGGGCCCTCCTGCACAACCTGGCCCTCCTGCACGTTAGTGGGGTCCTTGCAGGAGCCTGGTGCCTTCCTCTCCTCCCGGGGGGCTGGCCCCGCATTGCCCCTGCCGGCGACCTGGGCGTAGGTGGTCCCCCGCCGTGGGCATGCCCTATAGAGGTGGCCCGCTTCCCCGCAAAGGTTGCAGCTTTTTTCTTTTGGGCAATCGTTTGCAAGGTGTCCCTCCTCCCTGCAGATGGTGGCTTTGCAGTCGGCCGCCACGTGACCAGACCTACCACAGGCATGGCAGACTTTAGGTTGCCCTGCGTAGGTCAGGTAGCCCTTGCTCCCGCCGATCGCGAAGCTGGACGGTGGGTGTACGACGTTCCCGTCCGCGCCCATCCTCAGTGTCACCTTGACCTGCCTCTTACTGGTCCAGATGCCAAAGGGGTCCATGATGTCAGTTAGGTCACCTTCACCTTCACGTACCTTCCAAGGAAGGTCAGGACATCAACTGCTGGCACATGCGGGTTGTACATGTGTACAGTCACCATACGGCTCCTCTGCGCTGGCATCACGAACAGCGGGACAGCGGTCAATACAGAGAAGGGGCCCCTCACCTCCTTTCTCCTTGAAAACCTCTGGGAAGCGCTCGCAAAGCTTGGTACTCCTGAAGGTTACATCGTAGAAACCTCCTCCGGGGAAATCCTGCAGGCAGTAAATGTCCACAGCAGCGAACCCACAACAGTCCAACAGGACCCTCTTCACAAAGAATTTGCGGTCCACAGGTGCACCTTCATCCACCTTCTTCACGGAAACACGGATGGTGTTCCGGACCCCCTGACCTGGGGCACAAGCACTTGCCGCAGCCATCGTTGCAGGTTGGCTGCTCCCCTGAACCAGCGTTAGGCCGAAGCCAGCATTAAGATCCACTGGTCGCAATGGTGCACAGCCAACCCGACGTCTTCCTTCCACCTCCAACACGGCGCTCTCCTCCTCTCAGTCCACAAAAGAGTGGGTCTTTATTTTGTTCCAGATGTAAGCTGGTTCACTGAGCTTGAAGGTTTGTTCCCAGATGTTTTGTCACCATTCCAGGTAACATCAACAGTGAACCTCCGACGAAGCGCTGGTGTTAGGTCCCGTTTTCTATTTATCTGGTTAGGTCTCCTTGGGCTGGTGATGTCATTTCCTGTTCTTTTCCTCAGGGGATGGTAGATGGGCTCCAAATCAATGTGTTTGTTGATGGAATTCCGGTTGGAATGCCATGCTTCTAGGAATTCTCGTGCATGTCTCTGTTTGCCTTGTCCTAGGATGGATGTCTTGTCCCAATCAAAGTGGTGTCCTTCCTCATCTGTATGTAAGGATACGAGTGATAGTGGGTCATGTCGCCACTTTTTTTTTCAAGCAACTTTGTTTTTGTTCTAAGATTAAATGGGGAATGGACAGAGAGACAAGAAAGCAGCTGCTCCCTTTCGGCAAAGAGTCAGTAAGAAGAGGGCACAATTTTAAAATAAAAAGCAGGAGGTTCAGAAGGGATTTGAGGAAAACCCTCCACCCAGAGAATCAGGGAGTCTGTAAAGCATTGCCTCAGTGGGTAGTTGAAGGGGGATGCCTCAACCTTCAACAAGGACTTCTTGTAAATGTTGTAGTCGTGCGCAAGTGGTTAAGCTAATGGACTCAAAATCCATTGGGGTGTCCCTGCGTAGGCAGGTGCGGCACAGTGGTGCAGTGATTACCACTACTGCCTTACAGCATCAGGGACCCCTGTTCAACTCCACCCTTGGGTGACTGTTTGTGTGGAGTTTGCACATTTTCTCCGTGGTCTGCGTGATTTTTCTCCGGGTGCCCCGGTTTTCTCCCACAGTCCAAAGACATGCAGAGTAGGGTGGATTGACCATGCAAAATTGCCCATCATGTTCAGGGATGTGTAGATTAGGTGGGCTATGGCGGGGGTGGGTCTGGGTGGGTGCTCTGAGGGTCGGTGTGGAATTGTTGGGCCAAAGGGCCTATTTCTACACTGTAGGGATTGTATGATCTTCTATGACTCTATGAACTAAAGGGAAGTACAACACAGGAACAAGCCTTTCAGCCCTTCAAGCCAGTGCTGATCATCATGCCCTGACTAAACTAAAAAACAAACCTTCTGCCCTTATTCAGTCTGTATCCCTCTATTCCTTCCTGTTCATGTAACCATCCAGATGCCTCTTAAATGTTGCCAATGTGCCTTCTGCCACCACCTCTTCTGGCAGTGTGTTCCAGGCTCCTACCGCACTCTGCGTGGAAACACTTCCCTCGCACATCTCCATCTCACCTTGAACCTGAGCCCCCTTGTAATTGAAACTTCAACCCTGGGGAAAATGCCTCTGACTATCCACCCTATCTATTTCTTTCATAATCTTGTACACATCTATCAGGTCTCCTCTCATCTGCCGTCTTTCCGGTGAAAACAATCCTAGTCTTTTTAACCTTTCCTCATACCCAGTGTCCTCAATACCAGGCAATATCCTGGTGAACTTTCTCTGCAGTCTCTCCAAAGCTTCCATATCCTTCTGGTAATGCTGCAACGAAAACTGCTCACAGTACTCCAAATGTGGCCTAATAAGGTTTTATAAGGCTGCAAAATGCTTTACCAACTCTCCTGCTCCATACCCCGGCCAATGAAGGTAAGCATGCCATATGCTTTCTTAATCACCTTGGCTACCTGTGTTGCCACTTTTAGGGAACTGTGGACCTGCACACCCAGATCTGTTTGTATGTTAATATTCCTAAGAGTTCTGCTATTTACAGTATAATTCACACCTAAGCATGATCCTCCAAAATGCATCACCTCGCGTTTGTCTGGATTAAACTCCATCCGCCATTTCTGTGCCCAAGTCACTGATCTATCTATATCCTGTTGTATCCTTTCACAATTGTCAGCAATATCAGCAACTCCACCAATCTTGGTATCATCTGCACACTTACTAACCAGACCACCCACATCCTCCAGATCATCTATATATACTACAAACAACAGAGGACTTAAGACTGATCCCTGTGGAACACCACTAGTTACTGGTCTTCATTCTGAAAAACACCCTTCCACCACTACCCTCTGTCTTCTATGACCAAGCCAGTTTTGTACCCACCTAACCAGCCCAACCTGCCTCAGATGTGATTTTACTTTTTGTACCAACTTGCCATGTGGGACTTTATCAAATGCCTTACTAAGGTCCATATAAACTACATCCACAGCCCTTCCTTCAATCATCTTTGTCACCTCTCTAAAAAAATTCATTCTGGTTGGTGAGACATGATTTTCCCCGTACAAAACTATGCTGCCTGTCACTAACTAGTCCATATTCTTCCAAATGTGCATATATCTTGTCCCTCAGTATCTTCTCCAAGTGTTTCCCCACCACAGATGTCAGGCTCACAGGCCTGTAATTTCCTGGATTATCCCTGCTTCCTTTCTTAAACAAGGGAACAACATTGGCTAATTTCCAGTGCTCTGGAACCTCGCCTGTGGTCAATTAGGATGTCAAGATATCTGCTGATGCCCCAGCTATTTCTTCCCTTGCCTCTCGCAGTAATCTGGGATAGGCCCATCTGGCCGTGGGAACTTATCTATCTTAATGTAATTTAGGATACCCAAAACACCCTCCTTCAATATTTTGATATTCTCTAGAGAATTCACGTGCTCATCCCTGGCCTCAACATCAGTTATTTCCTTCTCCTTGGTGAATACCGATGCAAAGTACTCATTAATGATCTCCCACTTCCTGTGGCTCCACACATAACTTCCCTCCTTCGTCCTTGAGTGGAACTACTCTTTCCCTTGCTACCCTCTAATATATGCATAAAACACCTTGGGATTCTCCTTGACCCTGTTTGCTAAAGCCATTTCATGGCCCCTTTTAGCCTTCCTAATTCTGCGTTTAAGTTCCTTCTGAACTTCTGTATCCTCAAGGGCGTTGTCACTTTGTAGCTGCCTAAACCTATGGTATGCTTCCTTTTTCCTTTTGACTAAGCTTACAATTTCCCTTGTCATCCATGGTTCCCGAATCCCTCCATTCCTATCCTTCAGTTTTGCAGGGACATGTATGTCCTGCACTTTAATCAGTCTTTAAAAGCCTCCCACATGCCAGATGTAGATGTTCCCTGAAATAACTGCTGCCTATCCACATTCCCCATGCCCATGTCTAATTTGGATGTAATTGGCCCTTGTCCATGACCACTTGAAATCTTATGGACTTATGGTCACTAAGCCCGAACAGCTCACCTACTGAAATATTGACAACTTGTCTTGGCTCATTCCCTAACATCAAGTTTTGTACGGCCTCCTCTCTGGTTGGATTGTCAACATACTGTCTCAAAAATCCTTCCTGGACATATCTAACAAATTGCTGTCAATCCAAGCCCCTGGTTCTAAAGGAGTCCCAGTCAATAAGAGGAAAGTTGAAGTCACCCACCACAACTACCCTGCTTTTTTCACACCTTTCCAGTGACTACATATCTGCTCCTCTGTCTCACGTGGGCTGTTGGGAGATCTGTAGGAAACTGCCAACATTGTGATTTCACCCTTCCTGTTCCTGAGCTCCACCCATTAATGCCTCACTACAAGATCCCTCTGATGTATCCTCCCTCAGCACATCTGTGATGTGATCCCTAATCAGCAATGCAACTTTTGGTCCCATCTAAAACAGTCATATCCTAGAATGTTAAACTGTCCAACAAGCCCACACTGACCCTCAGAGCACCAACCCAAACCCATCGCCCATAACCCACCTAATCTACACATCCCTGAACACTATGGGCAATTTCTATGGCTAATCCACCTAGCCTGCACATCTTTGGACTGTGGCAGGAAACCGGAGCACCTGGTGGAAACCCATGCAGACACAGGGAGAATGTGCAAATTCCGAGGGTGGAATTGAACCCAGGTCCCTGGCATTGTGAGGCAGCAATGCTAACCACTGAGCTACCATGGCGCTCTCCTTTAACCTTATCTCGTTAATGGTAATAACATCATAATTCCATGCAGTAATCCATGCTCTTAGTTCATCTGTCTTACCTGTTATACTTCTTGCATTGAAGTAAATGCACTCCAGACCTCCAGCCCTTCTGAGCCCCACAACTTACCCCTGTCTGCTCTTACTCTCTGCTATGCATATCTCAGTTTCCCTTTTTGTCCCCAGGCCTTGCACTTATTGGCCTGTTATTCCAGTTCCCACCCTCTGTAGCCACGTGTTCAATTGTACTCTCTCTGTCCCCTGCCTCACTAGCCCATGGCACAGGTAGTAATCCTGAGGTTACTACCCTGGTAGTCCTGCTTTTTAGCCCCCTACCTAACTCTCCTGAATTGTCCTTGCAGCACCTCTTCCTTCTTCCTAGCTATGTCATTTATGCCAATGTGGACAATGACTTCTGTCTGTTTTCCCTCCCACTTCAGGATGTCCTGCACCTGCTCAGCGACACCAAGGACTCTGGCACCAGGGAGGCAACACGCCATCCTAGAGTCTTGTCCACAGCCACAGAAATGCCTGTCTGTGCCCCTGACTATCGAGCCACCTACTACTATCGCTCACCTGGACTTTGCTCCACAGCAGAACCAGTTGTAGTGCCACAGACCTGTCTGCTGCTTATACCATCTCCTGAGAAGCTATCAGCACCCCCAACACTAACCAAAATGGTATACCTGTTTCAGAGGGGATTAGCCACAGGAGACTCCTGCACTATCTGCTTGCTTCTCCTGGCAGTCACCTACTTATCTGCCTGGACCTGTGGTGTGACCACCTCCCTAAAGCTAGTATCTATCACTCTGTCTGGCCTCTGTATGCACCGCAGTGTGTCCAGATGCTTCTCCGACTGAACCACATGGTCTGTGAGGAGCTGCAGCTGGTCACACTTCGTGCAGACGTAGCTGTCGGGGACATTAGACTGCTTCCTGATTTCCCATATCTGACAGGAGGAGCATACCACTGCCCTAACTACTATCTCCGCCCTTGTACACTTCAGAAAAAAAGACAAGAATCTTACCTTGCCTGACCTTCTCGCAGTGCCCTTTTATTTGGTTAGAGGAAGGTGGGGGAAACATAACACTAACATAGAGTTTTGGGTTTAACCGTTCCTTGACACTAGTTCTTCAGTGATATTCAGACCAGCCATGGCCACTGCAGTGTTGTCTCCCAGAATTCCTCTCAGTGACGTCTCTGTTGCCCTCTGATTTAATGAAGGAGCAAGACATAGAATGCATGGTCAAGATGGACTCAGGATACAAGGGGGCTAAGAGAGAAACTGGAGAAAAATAAGAGTTCAGGCCTAGGGCAAGGAGGAACTTTAAAAGTAATTTGGCCAGATGGGCTAGTGGAAGAGAGGGATGTGGTTGAGTTAGCTTATCAGATGGATCTTAGTGGCACAGTGCGTGTGCTCCATGCATTTGTTGTTGAAAGTGAGGGAAGAGAAAACAAGGAAGGGAGGTTTAAGAAGACAGTTTGCAATGGAGAAAAGAAGCCAGAGCAATGTTTGCATTTGGGGTGATCTTGGAATAGTGAGTGGTTTCAGATGAGAAGAGGTGGATCCAGTAGTGCCTTGTGATTGAGACATATCTGGCAGTGGATGGCTTCACTAGTTATCGGCTTATACCCATTCAAGTCTGTCCACTTTGGACTTAAAGAAATGGGGATGAGGGCTGTTTCAGGGAGACATTGGTTTATTGGGACTAGCGATGGTAGCAGTGACAGTGCAGTTGAGTAAATCAGTAGCCACAGAAATGTAGTGTTGAATGTGTTGTAAATGAATTGGAGGCCAGGTTTCATTCAAGGGCAGATATAGAAGCTTCCGATTGAAGGTCATTGACCTGAAATATTAACTTTGTTTCTCTCCATGAATGCTGCCAGACCAATGGAGTTTTGTTTTTAGCATCTTCTATTTTTGTTTTAGATCTCAACGTCAATAGTATTTTAGGTAACAAGGTGTAGAGCTGGATGAACACAGCAGGCGAAGCAGCATCAGAGGAGCAGGAAAGCTGATGTTTCGTGCCTAGACCCTTCTTCAGAAATGCTTGTTCTTTTAAAGAAGAAGGTAGGGTCGGACCATGGAAAGGGGATGTTGGTGCAAGTTGTGCAAGCATGTGATCAGAGATGGAATAATCTGTGACTGGGAATTGAGAGGCCAAATGAGTTGGGGATGGCTGTAAATAAAATTTAAGCGCAGCGATGTAAGTTGCATAGTTTTCCTTGTTCTGCCTAACCAAGGGAAAGAAGAAGGAAAAAAAGTCAACCAGGCGTCCCTCCAGTTTATCCCAATAACGTTCCTTAGCTACAGTGCACCAAATATTAGCTTCCCCATTAACTGGACCTCACTATCCACCCTTTACAGACCTTGTAGAGTTTCATTTGTTACAAGACATTAGTTATTGTGGACTTCATTGCTGACAGGTATCCCAACTTCTGTTTGTACTCTGTATCCTTTTTAAAAAAAACCACCTGCAGCATTTCTGCCCTCTGACCAGGTCTTCCTTAACAATAAGTTGAATTTGGCTGAATGGGTGACTTGGATAATATCAATGCTGGAACAAAATAAAATAGAGCAGTTGCTGGAAATCTGAAATAAAAACAAATTACTGAAATTACTCAGCAGAAAAGTCAAATTGTTCACGATGTTAACTCTCTCTCTCCCTCTCTCTTCAAGAAGCTGTTAGCTATGCTGCGTATTTCTAGCACATTTTGTTTTTAAATTACTGCTGACCCTTCTACCTGAATCAGTGCATAATCCGTAGGAAAAAAACCCACAAATTCATACATTCTGGTCTAAACGCAATATTAGTTAGTCATGTTAAAGGAAAGATCAGTCATATCATGTTTCATGAACAATTCACATGATAATTGAGCTTTGTGAAACACTGATGAAAAGAATATTGCCAAATAATAGTTTACATGAAAAGCTCCTCAAATTAAGGTGGAGTTCTGCTGTTGCCCTTTAGAGCTGATGATTCAAGGTCAGAAAATTAAGAGAAAATATTTTACTCGAACTTGAGTCATGTTTTTACTTGCCTTAAACTCAGTTTACACAGTTTAGTATCGCAAGTATCACTTTAAAAACATCTTTTCTTTTCCCCCCTCAGTGATTTTCTCCTCCCTGGAGGCACAGATTTATGGAGGAATGCAGCCCCATTGCTGCCTAGCAGACTGAATGACCATCATTCAGGTCCAGACAACAGACATCTCTCTGATTGTATTAGCCAATGAGCCTGGCCAGGTGACTGACCTTACAGTAGGAGAACGTTTCAGAAACAGTGATCACAATTCTTTACGTTTTAAGATAGCTGTGAATGAGGACAAGTCATGACCTGTCGATAGGGTACTAAATTGTGGGAGGGCAAATTATGTCAGTATTAGGTAGGAACTAGGGAGAGTTATTTGGGACGGCACGGTTAGCACTGCAGCCTCACAGCACCAGGGACCTGGGTTCGATTCCAGCCTCTGGCAACTGTCTGTGTGGAGTTTGCACATTCTCCCCGTGTCTGCGTGGGTTTCCTCCGGGTGCTCCGGTTTCCTCCCACAATCCAAAGATGTGCAGGCTAGGTGGATCGGCCATGCTAAATTGCCCGTAGTGTTCAGGGCTGTGTGTGGGTTATAGGGGTATGGGTTTGGGTGGGATGCTTCAAGGGGCAGTGTGGACTTGTTGGGCCGAAAGGCCTGTTTCGACACTGTAGGTAATCTAATCTAATCTAAAAAAACTGTTATCAGGCAAGTCCACATTTGATAGATGGGAATTATTTAAAGTCCTACTAATCAGAGTTCAGGGCTGGCATGTTCAGTAAGGAGGACGGACAAGGATAACAAGGTGTGGGACCCTTGGATGACGAGGGAGTTTGTGAATTTAGTCGAAAAGAAAAAGGAAGCATATCTAAGGTTCAGGAAGCTTAAATCAGACAGGGCCCATGACGAATATTAAGAAAGCAGAAAAGCACTCAAGCAGGACAGCAAGAAGGGGCCATGAAATGTCCTTGGCAAGTAGGGTTAAAGAGAATCCCAAGGCATTTTATATATTAAAAGCAAGAGGATAACTAGGGACAGGATAGGATCACTCAATGTTGAAGGAGGATACTTGTGCTTGGAGGCAGAATCATAGAGTAATATGGCATGGAAACAGCCCTTCGGTGCAAACTGGTCCCTGCCGGCCATGGTTCCCACTCAGCCAGTTCCAATTGCACACATTTGGTCCATATACCTCTAAACCCTCCCATCCATGTACCTATCCAAATGTTTTTTGAAATGTTGCTATTGTACCTGCCTCAACCACTTTCTCTGGCAGGCCATTCCATTTATGCACCACTCTCTGCGTGAAGAAGTTGCCCCTCTCTGACAGGGGAAATTAAAATCTCCAGCCAATACTGCTCTCTTATTCCTACAAGTATCTACAATCTCTCTACACATCTGCTTCTCTAGTACCCACTGGCTATTTAGTGGTCTATAATACATTCCTAACAGAGTGACTGTCCTCTTCTTGTTTCTAAGTTCTAACCATATAGCCTCATTTGGTAACCCCTCAAGAATATCCTCTCTCAGCGCTGTTGTTATGTCCTCCATTATCAAAAGAGCTACCCCCCCTCTTCACTTACTTGTACTTCTGCCATGCCTGTAGAGTCTGTATCCTGGAACATTTGATCTGCCAGCCCTGCTCTTCTCTCAGCTATGTTTCTGTTGTGGCTATAATATCCCAGTCCCCAGAGCCAATCCATGTTCTGAGCTCATCTGCCTCACCAGTCAGGCCTCATGTGTTGAAATAAATGTAGATTACACCAGAACCCTTTTCCCTCCCTTTACTGAGCTTTTTGCTGTCCTGAATAATAAACTTGCTGTCGATGGCTAATGTACTTTCACCTGACTTCTGGATGACTTCTGTCTTATTCAGTGTGGGTGGGCCCCCCTGCCAAATATGTTCAAACCCTCCCAGGTAACACTAGCAAATCTCCCCATGAGGATACTGGACCCCCTCTGGTTCACATGCAATCCATCCCTCTTGTACAAGTCACCTCTCCCATAAAAGAGATCCCAATGACCCAAGAACTGAAAACCCTGGCCCCCTACATCAGCTCCCCAGCCATGGAATCATCTGGCCTCTCTTTCTATTTCTATCCTCATTGGCGCATGGAAATCATTACCCTTGAGTTCATGTTATTGACTTCTTACCTAACTGCTTATGCTCGTTTCGCAGGATCCCATCCATTTGTCTATCAATGTCATTTATACCAATGTGTACGATGACCTCAGGATGTTCACCCTCCCCCTGCGGAATGTTCTGCAACCGCTCAGAGACATCCTTGACCCTGGCACCCAGGAGACAACACACCATCCTGGTATCAGTGATAATGGGAACTGCAGATGCTGGAGAATCCAAGATAATAAAATGTGAGGCTGGATGAACACAGCAGGCCCAGCGCATCTCAGGAGCACAAAAGCTGACGTTTCGGGCCTAGACCCTTCATCAGAGAGGGGGATGGGGTGAGGGTTCTGGAATAAATAGGGAGAGAGGGGGAGGCGGACCGAAGATGGAGACAAAAGAAGATAGGTGGAGAGGACAGTATAGGTGGGGAGGTAGGGAGGGGATAGGTCAGTCCAGGGAAGACGGACAGGTCAAGGAGGTGGGATGAGGTTAGTCGATGCAGCCACAGGATCTCCTGTCTGTCCCCCTCACAAGTGAATTGCCTATCAATATCACTCTGTCTGACTGCACCCTTTCCCTTTGAGCCTCAGAGCCAGTCACAGTGCCACGGACCTGACTGTGCTGCAGCTACCCCCTGAAAGGTCACACCCTGCACACCCCACCCCAAACAGTATCCAAAGCGGTATACCTGTTATTGAGGGGAATGACCACAGGAAAACCCTGTACTATCTACCTTCTCTCTCTCCCTCACCTTCTCTCTCTCCCTCACCTTCTCTCTCTCCCTCACCTTCTCTCCCTCACCTTCTCTCCCTCCCTCACCTTCTCTCCCTCCCTCACCTTCTCTCCCTCACCTTCTCTCCCTCACCTTCTCTCCCTCACCTTCTCTCCCTCACCTTCTCTCCCTCACCTTCTCTCCCTCACCTTCTCTCCCTCACCTTCTCTCCCTCACCTTCTCTCCCTCCCTCACCTTCTCTCCTTCTCTCCCTCCCTCACCTTCTCTCCTTCCCTCTCTTTCCTTCCTTCCTTCCCTCACCTTCTCTCCTCCCTCACCTTCCTTCCTTCCCTCACCTCCCTCTCCTTCACCTTCTTCCTCACTCCCTCTCCCTCACCCTCCCCCTTCCCCCTCTCCTCCCTTCAAATCCCCAAGCCACTGGAAAGATCCCAGAGGACTCGCAAGTAGCTGATGTTCTTCAAGAAGGCAAATAAGGGTAGTCCAGGAAATTATAGACTGGTGAGTCTCACATCCATGGTTGGGATGCTATTGGAGAGGTTTCTTAAGGTTAGGATTTATACACATTTGGAAAAACATGGCCTAATTAGGGACAGTCAGCTTGGCTTTGTGCAGGGCAGGTTATGTCTTGCTGACTTTATAGATATTTTCAAGGAGATGATGAGAGTGATTGATAAGGGTAGAATATTGTTTACATAGATTTTAGTAAGGCTTTCAACAAAATCTCTCATGTTGTGGTCACGGAGTAGATTAAGGTGCATGGGATCCATGGTAACTTGACCGTTTGTATTCAGAATTGACTTCCCCAAAGAAGACAGAGTGTATGTTTTTCTGGCTGGAGATCCATGACGAGTGGTGTTCCACAGGGATCTATAGTGGGATGTCTGTTGTTTGTAATATGTATTAATGACTTGGATGAAAATATAGGTTGGTGATTTAGTAAGTTTACAGATGAAAAAAAAGATTGGTGGAGTTATGTATAGTGTGGAAGGTTGCCAAAGGATGCAATGGGATATAGGTCATTTGCAGATATTGGGGGAGAAATGGCAGATGGAGTTTAATCCAGGTAATTGTGAGGTGTTGCACTTTGTGAGATCAAATGTTAAGGGAAAGTACACAGTTAATGACAAGACCTTTAACAGCATTGATGCACAGAAGGATCTTGAAGTCCGAGTCTATAGCTCCCTGAGAGTGACCATGCAAGTAGGTAGGGTGGTATGATGTATTTCCTGAAGTATGATGCCCAGAACTGGATCCGATAGTCCAGTTGAGGCCAAGCTAGTATTCTTTTTTAGAGGCTTATTATAATGTGCTTGCTTGCTTTTGTACTCTATGCCTCTATTTATTAAGCCCAGAATTTAATGCAGCATAGAAAAAGTCCCTTCAGCCTATCAAGTCTGCACCAGTCAAAAACAACATCCAACTATTATAATTCCATTGGCATCACTAGTGAACATCTAAATGTTACTTAAATGTTATGAGGATTTCCCTTACAGACTGAGAGTTCCAGATCCCTACCACCCTCTGGGTGGAAAAAATCTTTCCTCACCTCCCCTCTAAACCGCCTACCCCATACTTTACATGTATGCCCCTGGGCATTGATCCCTCCAGCGAAGGGAAAAGTTCCTTCTTGTCTACCTTATCTATGCCCCTCATAACTTTCTCCATTTGTCATGCCCCCCTGCCAGTCTCCTCTGCTCCAAGGCAAACAATTCCAGTCTATCCAATCTCTCTTCATAAGTAAAACTCTCCGCCCAGGCAAAATGTTTGTAAATCTTCTCTATACCCTATCACATCCTTCCTATTATGTAGATTCCTACCGTTCCTGCAGAACGCACATAATATTCTAGCTGTGGCCTAACAAAAGTTGTATGCAGTTCCATCATAATCTCCCTGTTCTTACACTATAATAATTGGTAATAAAGGCGAGTATACCATATGCCTTCTTACCCACTTTATCCACTTGTCCTGATACCTTACAGGACTAGCAGACATACATACCAAAGTCCCTCTGATCCTCAGTGCTCCCCAGTGTCCTGCTATTCATCGTGTATTCTGTTGCCTTGTTTCCCTTCCCAAGTACATCACCTCAGACGTATCTGGATTGAAATCCATTTGCCCCTCATCAGCCCATCTGACCATCCTGTCTATATCTTTCCATAATTGAGTGCTATCCTCCTCATTATTTATAACCCCACCAATTTTTGTATCATCTGCGAACTTACTAATTAACCCTCCTATATTCAAGTCTGAATTGTTTAAATAAACCACAAACAATAAGAGCTCCAACATGACCCCTGTGGGATCCCACTGGGTGTAAGTATTCAGTCACAAAACCACCCCTCAACCATCACCCTCTGTTTCCTGCTACTTAGCCAATTCTGGTTCTAATTTCCCAAATTTCGTTCAATTCCATGGGCTCTTACCTTCGCTATCAGTTCCCATGGCTGACCAACATAAAGCTGAGTGTTGGTCTTTTTCTGGTTAGTAAGATGTAGCTCGTGGGATGCCACAGGGTTTGGTCCTTGGGCCCCAACTATTTACAATCTATATTAATAACTTGAATGCAAGGGATAGAATGTGCTATAACTGAATTTGCAGATGTCACTAAAATAAGTAAGAAAATAAATTGCAATTAAGAAATAAAATTACAAATATATACGGATAGGTAAGCTGAATGCACCAAATTTGGCAGATGGAAATGCAACTTATTACTGAAATGGAGATAAATTTCAGGGTGCTTCGGTGCAGAGATCTGGCTGCCCTTGTGCATGTATCACAGAAAAGTAGTATGTAGGTACAGCAGAAAATTAGAAAGGCAAATGGCATTTTGGCATTTTTGCTAAAGCACTTACGTTTAAATGTTGGGAATATGATGCTGCAACTATATAAGGTATTAGTGAGGTTTTAGCAGTATTTCGTCCCCTTACTTGACGAGGGATGTAATTGCATTGGATGCAGTTGAGGGGAGATTCACTAGATTGATTCCAGAGATGAGTGGTTTGCCTTATGAAGTGAGATTTAGGCCTATACCCTCCAGAGTTTAGAAGAATGAGAGGAAATCTAATTGAGATATATAAAAGGGACTAGTTTAGTTTAGGAAACCTGGTCAGCATGAATGAGTTGGACCAAAGGGCCTGTTTCCATGCTATGTGACTATGTTAAAGGGGATTGACAAGGTAGATGTAGGGCAGGATAATAAAATGTGAGGCTGGATGAACACAGCAGGCCAAGCAGCATCTCAGGAGCACAAAAGCTGACGTTTCGGGCCTAGACCCTTTGAAGGGTCTAGGGCAGTTGTTTACCCTTGTGGGACCATCTAGAATGAAAGATCATAGTTTTAGGATAAGGTTTAGCAGATTTAAAACAAAGATGAAGGGGAATTAGAACATAAAACATTACAGCACAGTACAGGCCCTTCGGCCCTCGATGTTATACCGACCTGTCATACCGATCTGAAGCCCATCTAACCTACACTATTCCATGTACGTCCATATGCTTGTCAAATTACTTCTCTTAAAAATGTTGTGAATCCACTAATCTTTTATATAAGCTACAATCTCTTAGTGTACTTTCTGTTTGCTCTCCTTATTTGTTTTTCACTTCCCCTCTCAACTTTCAGTATTGAGTTTGGGTCTGACTTGTACCAGATCCAGCAATGACACTGTCTTCATTGGACTGGAAACATATTGGTCTACAATATTCTCTTGAGAACACCTCAGAAAGTCTCCTCCATCTCTGCTGTTCACAATTAGTATTTCAGGTAATATCAGAATAATTAAGTTTTTCCTTTGCAAATTTCATTACATTTTTCCTTGCCAATTTGCTCCACTTTATCTTTCTCACTAGCTGGTGGCCTCTTAAATATGGTCAGTCTTGTATTGATGCCTCCACTGCATCTTCGGTCGAATGAAATGGATTCTGCCCTGAGCCCTCTGGGACCTTCTCTCTCTCCAACACTGTAATGTGCTTTTTAGTCAATGCTGCTATCCCTCCTTCTTTCTTTCCATATATTTCCAAAGCACCCTATATCCAGGAATATTTAGTACCCAGTCCTTTTAAAAGACAGGTATCAATTCTTGTCATATCTGTTCTGGGCTAACAACCAGGATAGAACGTTAGACAGAATGTATCTCTCATCAGTAATCTCATTATCATTGTTAGCTGGGACATGATTGATAGATTGCTGTAGCAGATGTTGTAGCTACCATACTTGCCCAGTGAGGGCAAAAGAGAGAAGATGGAGAATGGGAAATGGAAGTGAGGGAAGGCCTGAGTGTTGACAAAGAAATAGTCACCTTTGAATGGGCAAGAAATAGAAAAGGGCAGGGTTAAATTGTAAGTGTGTAAATTCACATGGAATATAGTAAGCAAGATTAGGGAATTGGAAGTAGAAATTGCTCTGGGGCATATGAAATAGAACCATCATTCAGAAATGTGGCTCAAGCCAAAATAGGACTGGATACTTATCATCCCGGGTTGTAAGGTTTTTAGTAGAAACAAGTTGGATAAAAGGTCGCAGTCTTGATCAAAAATAGTACCGTTGCCCTTGAACAAGATGTGGTTCCTGATATGGAGTCTGTATGGTTTGAGGTGAGAAGCAGGAAAGGGTAACCTTGTTGGGTATTTATTATAGATCTCCAAATAGAGGGGAGGAAGTAGAAGAGAACGTTTGTAGGAAGACTATGGAAATCTGCAGGTCAACTAGGGTTATGATAGCTGGTGATTTCAATTACTCTAGGTTAGACTGGGAAAAAGAGGTAGAACATGGGATATGGGAGGGAAGAAATTCCTGCATTGTGTGCAGGAGAACTTTCTGGAACAATGCTAGGAAATGAGGCAGGCCAAGTTGAGAATGTTTAAGTGGGGAGGCATTTAGGAAATATTGATCACAATGTAATAAGGTTCACTATTCAGTTGGAAAAGGAGAGACAATGCAGGCTCAATGGCATAACTTTGAGAGGAGTACAGGAAGAGAGGGACTTTGGGTTTCAAGTGCATTTTCTCTGAAGGTGGCCAGGCAAGTTGAAACCGTTGTTAAGAAGGATCATAGAATCCTTGGATTTATAAATAGAAGCGTAAATTATAAAAGCAAGGAAGTGATGCTACACCTGAACAATTCATCAGTCAGACCACATTCGGAGCATTGTGTTCAGTTCTGGGAACCTTGTTTAAGGGACAATTTTAAAGCCCTGGAGAGAATAAAAAGGAGATTTTACTAGAATAATAAAAAGAATCAAGGAGTTTAGATGCAAGGAAAGAGTAGAGAAATTGAGCTCCGTGGAGCAGAGGTGTTCAAAATTATTGTACAAATTTACAGGGTAAGGAAGGATATTCTGTTTCTGCTAGTTGGTATGTCAGTAACTGGTGGTCATGATTTCAAGATTGTCAGCAAGATAGCTAGGAATGAGATGAGGAAAAACGTCTTTACTCTGAGAGTTACTTGGAATTAGAATGTGCTGCCTGGGAGAGCAGTGGACGTGGATTCCAAAGGAGGTTTCAAAAGACTGGTGAATATATATTTGAAAGGGATGAATTTAGAGGGCTATAGAGAGAGGACTGGAGAATTAGGACTAGTCAGATAGCATTTTTGGGAGTTGGTACAGACACTGTGGATTGAATGGCCTCCTATACTGTAAATTTCTATGATCCTATGAATGGTATGTAAAATAGGATATGTAAGATTTGAGCTTCAAAACAGAGTGGAATTGGCATTGTCAAGAAGTATAATTGTTTTAGCCACTAGCTCTCATAGGATTTTTCATATTTACCACCAGTTGGGGAAAAGAAATTGGTGTTGTGTTCAATCCATCAGTTGATGCAATCCATAATGAGTAGAGGTAAAGCATATCTAAAAGAATATAAAGATATCGTGAAATATAAAGTTATCATGAAACATAAAGCTACTGCTGCAGCCCCTGTTAAGTCAGATTCTGTTTTTGATTTTCATTTGAAAACCTGACCTTCCTCACCAGGGCTACTATGTTACTTATAAACTGTTAATAATGTGACATTAGATCCATGCTAAATAGTTACACTGTTGTTTTGCATTTGTAGCATCTATCTATACCTCTTAAAATATAGGCCCCAAAAATGTTACATATGTACGTTTTAAGTTCTTGCAACTGATGTTCTATCCCCAGATTGTTTAGAAAATATGGCCATCCTGCATCAGAAGTGTGGAGTGATGTGCTTTGGCCAGCACATTGAAAGACAATATAAAGTAGGAGATATGATTCAAACGGGAGTGCAGAGGAACCTGGGTGTATATGTGCACAGGTCTTTGAAGATGGAGAGAGCAGTTAATAATGTATACAGTGTCCTCAACTCTATTAATGGGGCATAGAATACAAAAGCAGCACGGTGGCATAGTGGTTAGCACTGCAGCCTTACAGCACCAGGGACCCGGGTTCAGTTCCAGCCTTGGACAACTGTCTGTGTGGAGTTTGCGCATTCTCCCTGTGTCTGCGTGGGTTTCCACCAGGTGCTCTGGTTTCCTCCCACAGTCCAAAGATGTGCAGGGTAGGTGGATTGGCTATGCTAAGTTGTCCATAGTGTTCAGGGAGGTGTAGATTAGGTGGGTTATAGGGTGATGGGTCTGGGTGGGATGCTCTGAGGTTCACTGTGGACTTGTTGGGCTGAAGGGCCTGTTTCCACACTGTAGGGATTCTGATTCTGAAAAGCAAGGAGGTGATGCTGAACTTGCACAAGGCACTTGCTAGACCTGAGCTGGAGAATGGCGTAAAGTTCTGGGCACCATATTAGAGAAAAAATGTAAATATATTGGAGAGAGTACAGAAGTGTTTACCAAGAATGGTTTCAGGAATGAGAAACTTCAGTTATGAGGATTGATTGAAGAATTTGGGATTGCTCTCTTTGGAGAGAAGAAGGCTAAGAGGAGACCTGGTAGAGGTTTTCAAAATTATTATTGAGCTGGATAGTGTAGGTAGGAAGAAGCTGTTCTGGCTCATAACAGAAACAAGAAAGAGAAGGCATATATTTAAAGTGATGTGCAAAACAAGCAAGGGTGATATGAGGGAAAACTTTTTCACACAGTCATTAATTAGAGTATGAATAGCACTGCCTAGAAATGTGGTGGAGGCAGGCTCAGTTGTAGTATTCAAGAGGACTGTGGGGATGATTATTTGGAAACTGGTGGTGTACAGGGATATGGAGAAAACGAAGGAGATTGGCACAATATGTCCATTGAGTTCATATAAAGCAGGACTGAGGTTGTGTTCACCCTGTAAAATTCTTCTCTTAATAGGGTTGGGCGCCACTACAATGAGAGTTATCTCCCGGGAATAAAGCAAAAAAATCTATGGATAGAATAAAGAAAACACAGTTTTACATGACAATTTCTGAATTTTCTTGGACACCCAGGAGCAATTCTTCATTGTTGGAATGGGGGCTCTTTCTTAAGGCCCTTCAAACTGCTCCAGTTGCCTTTGACAAAGATTTGGGCTTTGCTCTGATTCCTTGTGATGACGTGCTGTGTTTAGACTTGCTCATGGAGAATGGCCATTTGGGCAAAGGATCAGAGGATGTCTGTGGCAGTTGTTAGTGCCGTTGAGAGGAGATTAAAGGTGAAAATGAGCAAGGCCTCTTCCCACTTAAGTGAGAGAGGGAGTGATCAGTTCCTTGTGCTGCTAATAATGTCCTGATTATCAATGGAAGTAAGTTTTAAAACATAAAGAGTGGAGAATACACCAGCACTGTGACTGGGTACGAGATTTTGCTGGGGCAGAAAAATTGTAACTAACAGTGTCTGGGATGTTTGGTCATGTACTAGTAGACCTCATATGCCTCTGCGTATTCAGTGTATTTCAGAGAGCTAATTTTGTAATTAGTTTTTTTTCTGAAGTTGTTTGTCATCCAGAATACACCACGACACTATTTTCAAAGTTCAAACATGTAATTTATCTGTGTAATTACATGTGAGACTGTGTGTTAATCCTGAAAGAGAGGTAGAACAAAGCAGTACTGTTTTCCTCACAAACATAGAGAGTGCAAAGGTTAACAGTATCTAGCAGCCAGTACAAAGGTGAAGCTTAGCTAATACACCAGCACCACAGACAAGGTAACAACATCAGAGATTCTAAATTTCTGCCATTACAAAGGAATAAGTGCTTGGCATTGAAGTCCTCCCACTCCAGAAGACTCAATGTTTTTTAAAAAAATGAAATGTGTACTGTTGATACTTTGCCTTTCTTATGTCTGTTTTTATGTGAAGTTTGGTTGTGAATCAGACCAAACGTTTTGTGGGCCGTACCCTGTTCTTTTCTCCTCATCTGTCTAATCCCCCTTATGAAACACCATGACTTGATTCTTCCTGACATATCAACCTTGCTTCCTGCTGTTTGAAGCTTAAGGCTTCTCCAGAACAAGCTTACCATCCCAATTGGTCTTGTGGCAGAGGAGTAGTGTTCCTGCCTCCAGGCTAAGAGGCCTTGGTTGTAATTCCACCTTCTTCAGAGGTGTGTTATAACAATGACTGAATAGGTTGATTTAAAAATATCTGCCATCCACTCAGGGTACCTTTGCTGCACTGATCACTTAAACCACTTCCTCACTTCATTCCTACTAAATGATGCATTGTCTTCCAACCCTTCCGTTCACCATTCTTCCGATCTTCATGCCTTCAGATTTGGTGGCAACAAACTCAAGTGCACATAATTCACACTGGTCTTAGTCGTTTATAGTTAGACTTGGCTCAGCCATGTTATTTTTACCTTCCTTTTCTCTCTGCTCCAAAAATTTGAGGATCATGTTGGATGACAAAAACAAGCCAAGGTTCCTTCTCTTCCTGATTCATGTCATTTTCAAATCCTTTACTTCTGTTCTCCCCCTTTATCTCTAATATCATGTGGCATGCCAATGAGGTAGCAATGTTTGTGGTGCTTTCATAGAATCCTTACAGTGTGGTCCACACCACCCCTCCGAAGAGCATTTCACCCAGATCCATCCCCATCCCCCTACCCTATCCCTGTAACCCTGCATTTCCCATGGCTAATCCACCTAATTTACACACCCTTAGACACTACAGGCAATGTAGCATGGCCAATCATCTAACCTGCACATCTTTGGAATGTGGGAGGAAACTGGAGCACCCAAAGGAAACCCACGCAGATACAGGGCGAACATGCAAACTCCACACAGATAGTTGCCCAAGGGTGGAATCGAATCTGGGTCCCTGCTGTTGTGAGGCAGCAATGCTAATCACTGAGGCTCCATGCCACGCTGTGCCTTATTACTTTAATTCTTGACTTTTAAGATAATCAAACTCATCATCATTGTCCATTATGTTTGAGACATACACAATGGGCTGAGTAACCTCCTTCTATGATCATATCACCATCTCTCCTCTACTGTCCAGCTCAATGGACTGTGCTTTGTTCCACTCCCAATGATCCAAACACAGCCAACAGATCTCCAGCAGTAGCTTCTCTTCCCAACCCGCTCTATCATTAATTGAATTTTCCAAGGCTTTGTTCTTAGCTCCTTCTCATCTTCATACATGTGCTACTCATTGGTGGCATCATTGACAGAGACAGGATCAGAAACAATGTATATGCTCCAGACCAGGCAACATCCTGGTGTTTAATAGATTAGGATTATTTTCATTAGAAAGACGGAGGTTGAGGGGGACCTGATTGAGGTCTACTAAATCACGAGGGATATAGACAAGGTGGATAGCAAGAAGCTTTTTTCCCCAGAGTGGGGGACTCAGTTACTAGCGGCCATGAGTTCAGAGTGGGAGGAAGAAAGTTTAGGGGAGATATGCTGGAAAGATCTTTATGCAGAGGGTGGTCGGTTCCTGGAACGCATTGCTAGCGGAGGTGGTAGACGCAGACACGATAGTGTCTTTTAAGATGTATCTGGACAGGTACATGGATGGGCAGGGAGAAAATGGATGCAGACCCTTAGAAAATAGATGACAGGTTTAGACACAGGATCTCGATCAACGCAGGCTTGGAGGGCCGAAGGACCTGTTCCTGTGCTGTAATTTTCTTTGTTCTTTGTACTCCAGTGGATAGTGAGAATGCAAAGATCATTGCCAAAGGGGCAGCAATCTCTTCCCTCGCTTCCCCTAGAAACCTTAAGTATATCCCATCTGACCCAGGGGACTTATCTATCTTCATGTTTTTTCAAAATTTCAGCACATCCTCCTTCCTAGCATCAACTTGTTCGAGCATATCAGCATTTTTCATGCTGTCTGCACAAACAGCAATGTCCCTCTCACTGGTGAATACTGAAGCAAAGCTTTCATTAAGGACCTCCCCTACTTCTTCTGACTCCGCGCACAAGTTCCCTCCACCATCCCTGATTGGCCTTACCCTCACTCTGGCCATCCTCTTGTTCCTCACACAAGTATAGAATGCCTCAGGGTTTTTCTTAATCCTACCCACCAAGGTTTTCTCATACCCCCTTCTAGCTCTCCTAAGTCAATTCTTCAGTTCCTTCCTGGCTACCTTGTAACCCTCTAGGGCCTTGCCGATCCTTGCTTCCTCAACCTTAAGTAAGCTTCCTTCTTCCTCTTGACTAGATGTTCCTCATGTCTTGTCATCCAAGGTTCCTTCACCTTACCATCCCTTCCTTGCCTCAGTGGGACAAACCGATCCAGTACTCGTAGTAAGTGCTCCCTAAACAACCTCCACATTTCTGTCGTGCATTTCCCTGAGGACATCTGTTCCCAATTTATGCTCTGCAGTTCTTGCCTAATAGCATTGTAATTTTCCTCTCCTCCAATTAAATACTTTTCCCATACTGTCTGCTGCTATCCCTCTCCATGACTACAGTAAAGGTCAGAGAGTTGTGATCACTATCATTGAAATGCTCTCCCACTGAAAGGTCTGACATCTGGCCTGGTTCGTTGCCTAGCACCAAATCCAATATGGTGTCCTCTCTAGTCAGCCTGGAACACAGGGGTTCATTTGCATAATTGTTTGAAATTTGCATCACAGGTAGACAGGACAGTTAAGAAGGTGTTTTGTGCACTTGTCTTCATTGCGGAGATGTTTGGGTAAAGGTGTTGGGAAGTCATGGGTACCGAGCTTGGCTATCAGCCTCTGCTCAGTGACTTTGTTGTGTATCCTGGAGTCATCCTGAGAGGACGTTTACCCAAAGATCCGAGGCTGAATGCCCTTGTGCACTGAAGTGTTTTCCCACTGGGAGGGAACAATCTGGCATTTGTTGTGTGGTATCCATTTATCCATTGTTGTAGCACCTGCATGGTTTCGCCAATACACCGTGCCCCAGGGCATCCTTGCCTGCAGCGTATAAAATGGACAACATTGCCTGAGTCACATGCATATCTGCCATGCTTATGGTGGGTGGGGTTCCAATGTGTAATGGCAGTGTCCGTATCAATGATCCGACATGTCTTGTAGGGGTTGCCATGGCAGGATTGTGTGGTGTTGTGGGCGATGTTGTCCTGAAGGCTGGGTAGTTTGCTGTGAACAGTGGCTTGTTTAAGGTTTGGCAGTTGTTTGAAGGTGAGAAGTGGAGGCATAGGGAAGATCCTGGCGAGACACTAATCATCATCAATAATGTATGGAAGGCTGCGAAGAACATGGCGTAGTTTCTCTGGTCCTGGGAAATACTGGATGACAAAGGGTACCCGATCAGTCCTATCCCATGTCAGTCTTCTGAGGGGGTTATTGTGGTTTTTCGCTGTGACCTGTTGGAACTGGCGATTGATGAGTTGAGCATCATATCCTGTTCCTATGAAGGCATCCTTCAACACCTTCAAATGTCAGTCATGTTCCTCCTCATCCATACAAATCATGTGTATGGATAGGGTTTGTCTGTAGGGGATGGCTTTGTTAATATGTTTAGGGTGGAAGCCAGAGAAATGCAGCATCATGAGGTTGTCAATAGGCTTGTGGTACAGTGAGGTACTGAGGTGCCCATCCCTGATGGAGATGCATGTGTCCAAGAATGAGACTGATTCTAAACAGTACCCCATGGTAAGTTTGATGTTGGGATGAAACTTGTTGATATTGCTATGTAGTCGTTTCAGTGATTCCTTGCCATGAGTCCAAAGGAAGAAAATGTTGTCAATGTATCTGGTATATCTGGTGCGGGAGTTCTGCTTGGTGTCCTGGTCAGTGTTAATCCCTCATTCAACATCACAATGACCAGATGATCTGTTTTAATCACCTTGCTGTTTGTGGGAACTTACTATGTGCAAGTTATCTGCTGCAGACTAGTTTGTACAGTACGAGGGTAACTGCACTTCAATAATACTTCATTGGCTGTTAAAAACTCTTTATGACAAGTTAAGGTTGTGAAAGGTGCTTTAGAAATTTAAGTCTTTGTTTCTTTCTGTTCTGAAACCTCAGAAGTGGTCCAGAAGAGTATTTTTAAAATAAATTTAATCAGGGGAGTGCCTAAAAAGGATTCTATTGTCAAGCAATCTACAAATCTAACAGGCAACAAAGCACCTTCAGTGATTTAAATCACGGTATTGTCTCTGAGCACTTCAAAACAGAAAAGGGGCAGTAATTTATAACACTGAAATGTCATCACCTGCCCAAAGTGAAACTTTGGGAATTCACCCTCTGTTTTTTCTTCAAATCTTGTGGGCAAAGCCAAATAAACTGTAAGACGGTCACTGCATTTCGGTCACAGGCCCTTTTACTTCATGTTCTGTTACTGTCCTCTGTACAAACTGAGAAACTTTGTAAATTGCTCAGAATGCACAGAATTGTTTGGAATTTCTGTCCACCTGGTGTTTTGTAAAAATTCTATGAAACCTAGGCCTTTAATGAAGATTTTGAAAAGTACAAAACATACTGCAATGTAAATATTGTTATGAAATTTGTATTTCTTTATTAAACTTGTCATATGCTGAGGTGACTGCTTAAGGAATGAAAATCTTTTTGAGAGAGCCTAGAACCAGAGGGCATAATCTCACGACCAAGCTTTGCAAATTTAAGACAGATTAGGAAGAATTTATTCGCTAAGTGTTGTGAACCTGTGGAATTATTTACCACTGAGGGCTGTTGATGTTGAATCATTCAGTATATTCAAGGCTGAGATAAACACATTTTTAATCTGTCGGGGAATCTAGTATTACAGGGTAAAGGCAAGACAGTGTTATTGGGAATTGACAAATCAACCATGACCTCATTGAATGCTAGAATAGACTCAGTGGGCTGGATTTGGCTTACTTCTGCTCCCATGCTTTATAGTCTACTTGAAGCTGGGCCTCTGAATTGGAAAGAGGGCCATTATTCATGACTGAAGTTTATAACCTTTACCTGAAATGATTAATTAAAAGAATGGGTATCTGACAAATTCCTTTCAAAGTGCAATATTTGCACACTGAATACAGAGCCGTAATTAACATTCTTGTTTTAGAAAAGACATGACCTGGAGTTTGTGAATTGTTTATCACAGGTTGCACCCATTTCCTCCACAGAAAAGCCAAGATGTTTGATTACTTTTCATTTCCTTTTTTTAGGACTACCCCAAAAATCGGCATCCAGGCTGGAGTCGAGGATCAGTGGCCTATCACGCAGGTATGAACTTGAAGTGTGAGCATTTCTGCAAGTCCGGGCCAATGTTCTCTCTGACTACGTAAAGACAGTACGGGATCTGGGCTTTGCACAGTTGCATTACTGAGCACTGACACTGTTTGTCCTAATCACCCAAATCTTCCTTTTAAATTGACGTACAGCGTTTGCTGGAACACCTTTCCTTGCTTATTTTTAATACCAGTGGATCTCCCCAGGTGGAGCAGAGTCCAAAGAATGTGAAAGGGACAAACTTCAAGGAGGTAAATGAGACTCTTAAAGACAAGCGTTTTCGCGCATGATATAACAGATTGAGGAAGGTGTGAATAAGCAGATGGTAAGGGGAGACAAATCAGAAAGGAAGTTGGGTCATAAAAGTGAATGCCAATCTATGCCAATTCAGCAGTGTGGCTGGACCAACTGAGGGAATTTTGAAAGCAATGTACTCAAGTTAAATGAGAGGTAACCTGACAGAAGGGTTTCAGGATTTGGCCTTGTGAAGATTAATTTATTGTTGCTCAAGTGATGTTGGATTTCAGTGTTGCTGGGGTAGCCATGGCTGTAAATATCAATTCACTACCATTTAACAGGGGGGGGGGGGGAGGGAAAGGGCCCAAGACTGAGGATGGCAAGGTTGGCAGATGGAAATAGGGTGGAGAATTTGTACGTTAGTCAGTAGGTCACAATTGTCACAAGCCAGTGGGGGAGCAGAATTTAATTTTAAGGTTTGAAATTATTGGTCAACTCAGCAAGAGTGGCAGTGCGGAGCCCAAGAAGAGGGCAGCTATGCTGTTTCATGATTGTGGCAAGACTGCAGTGTATGTGAAAATTATTTTCAAAGCAGAAAAACAAACAAAATTGTATTTACAAAATCATTAATTTTAAAGGTCAATAGCCATTTACTTCTATAAAAACAAAATCAATTGATGAGAAACATGCTTATGGTTCAGCAGTACCACCTGTTGTTCAGTTGTTAGAATTACAGCATGACGGGTTTTGACAGAAAATAGGAATGTAGAAACAGGCATTTGAGTGAAATGTCCGAAGAGATTTGGTTCTGTGAACAGAATGTTTTGTTTTCTTTCATGGGATGTGGACATAGTCTTAATTTCCCTTGAGCTGAGTGGCCTCCTCAGCATTTCAGAGGCAACCACATTGCTGTGGGTCTGGACTTAAATGTAAGTCAAACTCCATTAGGATGGCCGATTTCCATCCCTAAATTTAAGACAAGAATAAAGCAGATGGGTTTTCACAACCATCAACAGTAGTTGATGGTCACCATTCCTGAGCTTTCGAAATTTATGAATGAATTTTATGAACGCATGTTCCCAGAGAATTAACGTGACTCCACTGGATTACTAGTAGTTACTACCGTTAGTGTAATGTACCATGGCACCTCCACCTGCTTCATCGATTTCTAGTTAGTATACCATTTCCCTGCAGAATTTATGTCAGTCGTACCTGGCATCACAACTGTTCAGTTCACAGGACTTGGTACTGACACCATTACTCTCTGCCATGGTTCCCACAACCAGCAGAAGTAAAAAGGTTGGAAACAGTAGCAAGTTCTACTAACATTCCATTATCTGGGGAGTTGATAGTTTCGCATCTAATGTATTTTTCCAAGTGTGTCAACTCAAAGGTATCCATTGAGCTTAAAAAAATGCTGATTGTAGTCATGCTGCTTATGTTAAATGTAGTGAATTGAGCTGTTGCATTTTAGGGTCTTCTCCTGCTTTTAATTATTTTATCTCCTGATAGATCATGACTAGCTGCTGATTTCTCAGAATTTCTAGTGTCTATCTACCTTTGACATAGGATCCAGGTAAAGCTGTCAATCTTGTACCAGGTAGTGAACAGCAACCGTTGTCTGGCTTTACCTGGATCCTAAGTCAAAGGTAGATAGACACTCTTGAAATTCTGAGAAATGAGCAGCTAGTCATGATCTAACAGGAGATAAAATAATTAAAAAGCAGGAGAAGACCCTAGAATGCAACAGCTCAATTCACTATGTTTAACAGAAGCAGCATGACTACAGTTAGCATATTTTTTAGCTCAGTGGATTTGTTTGTCACGGTAAGGCATTTAATACTTCAGTGCAGTAGTGGTGATGGGAAGGCTGCACCATTTAAGTAATTAATTTGAAAGACTCCACACCCTCTTGAAGAAGAACAGGGGAATTCTCTTTGTACTGACAAGCATTGTTTTGTCAACCAAAATCACCAATACAGATTACATCTGATTAATTATCTTCTAAATGTAGGACTTTACAGCAGTGATGATATTTCAGAAGTTCTTGATTGTAAGGCATCCTGAGGTTCTGAAAAATTCTATGTTACTGACGGTCTGTTCTTTCTTCCTTGTATTGAGAGAGAAGGATCAGGAATGGAAAGGCAGAGAAGTAAGTTACCCATGAGGTTAATCCTCTCACGCTGTTTAAATACATGAACACTAAGAATTGCTGAGGGAAATACTGAAAAAAAACATTCTGCAGAATTTATCAGTCACAGTGCATTTATCCTTCTGAAGGAAAAAATAGACTCCCAAGTTTAGTTGACCAGGAGTAGTGAGGTGAACATTTGGGGCTAATATCTGAAACTGGCGAAAAATATTCAGTGAAGTGAATCCTAGGTGACAATTGCAAAACCATCCAGATGGATTACAGCATAATCCAATGTGCATCTGTCATAATTACAAGATGAAACATGTAGAGCTCCTTGAGATTATTGTAGTATTTTATATGTTAATAAGATTGCCTCATCTCTACTGTGTGCCAGGAACCTGCAAACTCTTTGCTGCACAGTATGTTGAACTATTTTGCAACAGTTGTTGTTGCAAAATTGTTTTTGTGACAAGGCTTTCATGCTAGATGGAACGGAAGTGAGAAATCTGTTCCCACCCATGCTGCATCTATGTGGGTCTATAATTGTTTTCTGCCCGTTTCCATAGTGCCCAGGGAAATATTTACATGCACGCAGCAGCTGGATTTGGGCAGATGGATGTATGTATACAGATGAAGTCCTGGCTAGATATATTATTCAGGAATCCTGTAGAATAATTCCAATGTGGGATTATAGTAACATAGAAAGTAGACGCCAAAGTAAGCCATTCAGCCCTTTGAGCTTGCTCACCATTCGTCATGATCATGGCTGATAATCCAGCTCAGTCCCCTGTTCCCACTTTCTCCCGATACTATCTGATCTGTTTAGCCCTGAGAAATGTAAGTGTCTCCTTCTTATAAACATTCAATGTTTTGGCCTCAACTGCTTTCTATGGCAGAGATTTTCACAGGCTCACCACTCTCGAACTGAAGACATTGCTCCTCATGTCTGTACAAACATCTGACAAGTTAGGAGTAGGCCATTTGGTCCCATGAAATTGCTCCACCACCCACCAATATCATTGGCTGGTCTGATTATAATTTCAAATCCAGTAGAAGAGAACTAATTTGCAAGGTCAAGATGATAAACCTGAGGTTTGGGACTGAATTGAGCAATTTATTTTTGGAAGGTTCAGTATAGACACAGTGGGCTGGGTATTATTCTGTGCTGCTAAATTAGATGTTTTGAGACTCAGACTTACTTGCAAGTTAATGGATGTACAGACACAGCAAGACAGCACAATGTACTGAAAAAAGAATGGATTTAAAGAACCTTTATTTCGAAAAACATTGCAAAAATGGTTTACAAGAAGTAATCGATCACAACTACAGCATTGTAAACACAGCATTATGACAAGTGATCTGAAGCTTCATATATGAAATGGGTTATCATAGAATAGAATCCCCACAGTGCAGGAAGCAGCCTTTTGGCCCATTGAGTCTGCACTGACTCTCCAAAGAGCTTCCGCAAGAAATTGCCAAGAGTTGTGAACGCAGTCCAGTCCATCACAAAACCAGCCTTCCTTCCTTTGACTCTGTCTATACTTCCTGCTGCCTTGGGAAAGCAGCCAACATAATCAAAGGCCCATTCCACCCGAGTTATACTCTCTTCCGCTCTCTTCCACCGGGCAGAAGATACAAAAGTTTGAAAACACGTACCAAGAGATTTAAGAACAGTTTTTTTCCCCTGTTGTAATCAGATGTATAAACAGACCTCTAATATATTAGAGTTGATCTTACTCTGCACCTTCTTTGTAGCTGAAACACTATATTCTGTGTTCTGTTCTATTGCCCTGATGTACTTACGTAAGGTATAATTTGTCTGGTCAACATGCAAAATAATACTTTTTAGTGTATCTCACTACATGTGGCAATAATAAATCAAATCAAATCACCCTATTTCCATAAGCCCATGTTTACCATGGCTAGCCACCTCGCTCACACATCCCTAAACACTATGAGTAATTTAGTTTGGCCAATCGACCTAACCTGCACATCTTTGGACTGTGAGAGGAAAATGGAGCACCTGGAGGAGACCCACACAGACATGGGTAGAATATGCAAACTCCACACAGACATTCGCCCGAGAGTGGAATCAAACCCGGATCCTTGGTGCTGTGAAGCAGCAGTGCTAACCACTGAGCCACTGTGCTGCCCTTTTTAAGGGTCACCATACCTCAGGTGAGGGGAGATGTTAAGAAGGTTTCCCTTCATGGTAGCCTCAGCTGATGCAGGAGTTGAACCCATGCTGTTGGCATTAGTCTGCACCACAAGCTAGCTGTCCAACCAGCTGAACCATGAAAGAACAAAACGCATGGATTCAAATGTTAAATTGGAATTGTCATTGGGGGATTTAGGAGCAAATGCAGATCAAGAGGAATGAGTGGGCAGGATTTCGTCTGGAATGAGATATAAGCTGCAGAGTTTTACAGAAGTTTACTTTCTTTCCTTCCTCTATGCTCTAGTGTAAATTGAAGGGTCAGCAATTAATTGGGACTGTGGCACAGAAGGTGTTTCACATAAGCCAGATTATCTTGAGAGAGCATGATTCAAGAAACTGGAAGGAAATGGCAGGAGGAAACCTTGAATTCAGTGGGGGGAAAAGCCGTAATTGGCAATCCCAAAAGTTGTTTAATGTTTCTGAAGTTTCCTGCGTCTTTAGGAGAGTTTTCAATTTTGGGAATAAATGGTGTATATGGGAAGAGAAGAGTGAGTCAGAACTGATGGCAAGAGGGAGGAGCAGAGAAGGCAGATGGAGTGATTAAGAAAAGCACCGAAGGAAAAGGAAGTGGAGTAATTGAAGAGGTATTGTTGCAAGTGTTTTTGTTCAATATAACCTTGAGCACCAACACCTCATCTTTCAGTTAAGCACTTTACAGCCTTCCAGACTGAGTGTTGAGTTCAAGATAACAAAGTTTGAAGTTGGCTGAACACAGCAGGCCAAGCAGCATCTCAGGAGCACAAAAGCTGACATTTTGGGCCGAGACCTTTCATCCCTCACTGATGAAAGGTCTAGGCCCAAAATGTCAGCTTTTGTGCTCCTGAGATGCTGCTTGGCCTGCTGTGTTCATCCAGCTTCACACTTTGTTATCTTGGATTCTCCAGCATCTGCAGTTCCCATTAACTCTGAATGTTGAGTTCAACAAGTTCTAATTATAACTTCTGCCCTCCTCTTCGAATAACAACTGTGGATAATAGAGAGATACAGCACAGAAACAGACTCTTCAGGCCAACCCGTCTATGCCGACCCAGTCTCCTAATCTGAACTAGTCCCATTTGCCTGCATTTGGCCTATATCCCTCTATACCTTTCCGATCCATGTGCCTATCCACACATCTTTTATAGGGCGGCACGGTGGCTCAGTGGTTAGCACTACAGCCTCACAGCAACAGGAACGTGGGTTCGATTCCAGCCTCGGGTGACTGTCTGTGTGGAGTTTGCACATTCTCCCCGTGTCTGCGTGGGTTTTCTCCGGGTGCTCCGGTTTCATCCCACAGTCCAAAGATGTGCAGGCTAGGTAGATCGGCCATGCTAAATTGCTCGTAGTGTTCAGGGGTGTGTGGGTTATAGGGGCGGTCTGGGTGGGATGCCTCAAGTCGCGGTGTGGACTTGTTGGGCCGAAGGGCCTGTTTCCACACTGTAGGGAATCTAGTCTAATCTAATCTTTTAAATGTTGTAATTGCACACACTTCTAACACTTCCTCTGGCAGCTTGTTCCATACACACACCACATTCTGTATAAAAAAAGGTTGCCCTCCAGGTCCCTTTTAAATGTTCCCCCTCTCACCTTAAACCAATGCCTTCTAGTTTTGGACTCCCTTACACTGGGGAAAAGACTTTATCCTTCCTCTAGCAGGGTGACCAGAACCTAGAACATAGATCATAGAATCCCTACAGTGTGTAAACAGGTCCTTCAACCCAACCAGTCCACACCAACCGTCAGAGTATCCCACCCAGATCCATCCCCCCATAACCCACCTAATCTACATATCCCTGAACACTATGGGCAATTTAGCATGGCCAATCCACCTAACCTGCACATCTTTGGACTGTGGGAGGAAACCGGAGCTCCCGGAGGAAACCCACTCAGATACAGGGAGAATATGCCAACTCCACACAGACAGTCGCCCGAGGGTGGAATTGAACTGGGGTCCCTGGCACTGAGAGGCAGCAGTGCCAACTACTGAGCCACCGTGCCACAGAAGTTAACACAGTACTCCAAATGTGGCCTTACCAATGTTGGTACAGGAGATGTTCCAACTCCTGTACTCAATGCTCTGACCAAAGAAGTATCTTATTTACAACCCTGTCTACCTGTCATGTCACTTTAAAGGAACTACTTGCACCATTAGGTCACATTGTTCAATGACACTCCCCAAGGCCTTATCATTAACTGTGTAAATTGTGACCTGATTTGTCTTTCCAAAATACAACACCTCACATTTATCTAAATCAAACACCATCTGCTATTCCTTGACCCACTAGCCCCGTTGATTAAGATCCCATTGTATTTTTAGATAACTTCCTTTACTGTCCATTATACCATCAATTTTGGTGTTGTCCACAAACCTATTAACCATGTCTCCTATACGCTCATCCAAATCGTTTATATAAATGACAAACAACAGTGGATCCAGCACCGATCCTGCGGCAAACCGCTGGTTGCAGGCCTCCAGTCTGAACAACCACCCTCTGTCTCCTACCATCAGGCAATATTGTAACTAATTGGCTAGCTCTCCCTGAATCCCATGTGATCTAAGCTTATTAACCAGTTGACCATGTGGAGCCCTGTTGAAGGCTTTGCTAAAATCCGAATACACAATGTCTACTGCTCTGCCTTCATCTATCTTCTTGGTCACCTCGTCAAAAAACTCAATCAAGTTGCTTCAGTGGTCACACACACCCATACTCTCTCACTCTTGCAGAATTGTAGTTGCAGTTACATTCTATTTTGTTCAAGAAGCACATAATTTGTAGACAGCCAATGTGGCATTTTATAAGGTCCTACTTTGGACATAAAACTGGAATGATTAAACCTTTAGTTATCTCAGGGCAGTGACCTGAAAGAAATTTGGGAATTTGTACATTAATCCTTTCTAACAGCTATCTTAGTCTTGTTCAACATACATCAGTTCTATGACCTTTTGATCTTTTGCTTATAAATTCTGTGTCTGACGCCACCTCTCTCACTGACACTCAAAGAAGGAGTGAAACACTGAAAGCTTGTGTGTTCAACAAACCTGTTGGACTATAACCTGTAGGTGTGTGATTTTTGGACAATGTCAAACTCGTAGGCCTATCGTTCATTGCCTTTTCCTTACAGCCTTCCTTATACAAGGGCACAACATTAACCACCCTCCGGTCCTCTGGCAACTCACCCGTGGTAATAGATGAAACAAATATTTCTGCTAGGGTCCTCACAATTTCTTCCCTACCTTCCTACAGTGTACTGGGATACGCTTGATCAGGTCCCGATTTATTTACCTTTGTGTTTTCTAAGACCTCTAGCCCTTCCTCTTCTATCATGCAAACTGTTTTCAAAATGTTAGTATTTATTTCCCTGAATTCTCTAGCTTGCATTTCTTTCTCCACAGTAAAAACTGGCACAAAATATTTATTTAGTATCTTTCCCATCTCCTGAGGTTCAACACATAGATGACCTCATTGATCTTTAAGGGGCTCAGTTCTCTCTCTAGTTGGTCTTTTGCTTATTATGTATTTGTAGAATTTGTTTGGATTATCCTTAACCTTATCTGCCAAGACTGTCTCATATTCCCTCTTTACCCTCCTGATTTCCCTCCAAAGGATGCCCCTATACTCTTTCTACTCTTCAAGAGATTCATTTGATCCCAGTTGCCTATATCTAACATATGATTCTTTCTTATTCTTGACAAGCACTTCAATATCTTTATTCAGCCAATGTTCCTCACTCTTCCCAGCCTTACCCTTTACTCTAACAGGAACATGATGCTTCTGAACTCTCATTATCACATTTTTGAAAGCTGTCACTTTTCAGTAGTCCCTTTACCTGCGAACAATCTACTCCAATCAACTTCTGAAAGTTCTTGACTCATTCCATTAAAATTTGCCTAACTCCAATTAAGAACTTTAACTTTTATGGAAGGCTTGTCCTTTTCCATAACCGCTTTAAAACTAGTAGAATTATGATCACTAGTCCCAAAGTGTTTCCCTATTAATACTTCAGTCACTTGCCATATCTTATTTCTCAAGAGAAGATCAAATATTGTTCCTTCTCAAGTAGGTACATTTGCATATTAATAAAGAAAATTTTCTTTAGCACGTTGAACAAATTCTTCACCATCCAAACATTTAACACAATGGTCGTCACAGTCGATGTTTGGAAAATTAAAATTTCCTTCTATTACAACTGTATTAATTTTATATCTATCTGAGATCTCTCTGCATATTCATTCTTTAATTTCCCTCTGACTATTGCAGGGTCTATAGTGCAATCCCATCAAGGTGATCATTCCCTTCTTATTTCTAGTTTATACCTGTATAGTTTTACTGGATGATCCCTCAAAAATCTCTTCTATAATTACAGGAATAATGTTTTCCTTAAACAAAAACGCCACTCTCCCTCCTCTCTTGCTTCCCTTTCTATCCTTCCCACAGCATCTTGCCAAGCTACCCCTGGATCTTATGAGCCTTGACCTTCCTTATCAGTTTTCCATATCGGACCTTGTCAAAGGCCTTGCTGAAATTTATATAAAATGCATCAACTGCCCTACTCTCGTCCAAGCATTTGGTCACCTCCTTGCAAAATTGAGTCAAATTCATTAGGAAAGAATTCCATCTGACAAAGCCATGCTCACTATCCTTGATCAAACCTTGCCTCTTTAAATATAGATGCATTTTCTCCTTCAGAAATTTCTCCAATAGATTCCCTGGTTTATCTTTACCACCCTTCTTGAAAAGTGGAACCACATTAGCTGTCCTCTAGTCCAGTGGCACCTCCCCTGTAGCCAGAGGCAATTTAAAAATTTGGGTCAGGGCCACAACTCGGGGGTACATGCTCCTGGGATACAACTCCTCTGGACTTAGGCATTTACCACTTTTAAATCTTCCAAAACTTCCAATATCTCCTGGCTTCTTTTATCATTCTGCTCAAGAACTTCACAGCCCATCATCTTGAATTCTATACTTACATCTTTCTTCTACCGAATAAAGAAGGATATAAAGTACTCATTTGCCACTTTATCAATGTCCTCTGGCTCCTTGCAAAAATTGGCCCCTTGGTCCCTAAAAGGCCCTGCTTTTCTCCCTGGTTGTTCTCTTACCCTTGAAATACTTGTAAAATATCTTGGGATTCTCCCGAATTTTACCCATCAGTGTCTTCTCAAAATGACAAAAAATCATGCTCCTGACCACTTGCTGAAAGTCAGGCTCCACATCATAAAGAGTTTAACCTACCCTGCAATCCCGGAGACAGAATCCTTTGACGAACTGGTAGATATGGTAGAGGATCACTATAATCCCACGTCATCTGCCATATTGTAGCGATACTGGTTTAATACAGCAAATAGACATCCTGGGAAACCAGTTACTGAATTCCTGATGTGACTGCAGAAATTCGCGGAATACTGTGAGGATAGGTCAGCACTTTGAGAAATGTTAAGGGATTGCTAAGTTTGTGGAATAAATAATATTTTGACCTAAAGGAAACTACTGACTGAACCGGATCTGAACCTCAAGAAAGTAATAAAACTGGCCCTTTTCTACAGAAAAAGGAGCTTGGGAATGTTGGGGTCCCATAGAAGATACCATCCTCCACCTTTGGTGACTTGCACACTGCAGAGCCAAATGCCCTCCAGCTAATACAGAATGGCTCCCATGCTGCAAGGCTCCAGAACTGGATGGGAAGTTTCTTCACAAAACGTTGTGCAGCAAGAACATCCATGTAGCACTGGTGGCCATAGGATCCACCCCGGGCAAAGTTACTGAAACCGGTGACATGCATGTTGCACATCTCAAAGGGTAAAGCTATCTCAAAACAGGGCTTTGCATATAAATTGGCCTAATCAGCCGAAGGATGAGGAATTGATGCAGCTAAATTGTGTCATTGCTTCCAAAGTGGCCCCAGTTAATATAAAACTTCAGGTAAATGGCCGCACCCTTTCAGGGAGGTAGATACAGGTACTGCTGTATCTATTGTTGAGGAGAAAACCTTCAGGAGACTCTGATGGGGTATCTTGCCTTTAAATCTGTCAGACACCAAGACTAGATTGGCCACACACACTGGAGAGCTCTTATGTATTATTGGGGCCAATGTAGCCCCAGTTACACATGGGCATCAGACAGTCCAACTTCCCTTAATGGTAGTTCAAGGGCCAGGCCCTAACCGTTTGGAAAGAGACTGGTTACAGAAAATCGACCTGGATTGGCAAGAGATCTTTAAAATGGATACTGTTGAGCTATACAAAGTCATTGAGAATTATCCCAAGCAGCTCCAAGAGGACTTCAGAAGATAAAAGGTGACAGGGCCAGAGGCCCAACCTGACTACTTAAAGGCATAGCCAGTCTCCTAAGCCCTATCTGCCAAAGTAGAGGAACTCGGCATCATACGCCCAGTGCGATTTGCTGACTGGGCTGCGTTGGTAGCTCCAGATTTAAAACCTGATAACTCGGTCCGTCTCTGTGTGGATCATAGCTATTACATAAGTTATGTAAGACAACAAAGCTTCCCGCTTAGACAGATATCCTATGCCACACATGGAAGACCTGTATATAAAGCTGGCTAGGGGTTGGATGTGAGCTATGCCTACCTCCAACTGGAGCTTGAGATATCATCTAGCATATATGTGGCCATAAGTACTGAGAAAGGACTGTATGAGTGCAATTGCTTGCCTTTTGGGGTGTCTTCACCTTGTGCAATCTTTCAAAGGGTGATGGAGAACATCCTCTAAGAGGTGCCAAGAGTTTGAAATCTTACGGGATGATATTTTAATCTCAGGAGCTACTGCAAAGTAATGTTAGGAAAGTTTGGAGGAGGTCCTGTGGCATTTTTGTTGGATCTGAGGGAGCTGTGCCAAAGTCAAGGACTTCCTGGCAACGAGTACTTTGCATCGGTATTCACCGAGACGGACATGACGGATGTTGAGGTTAGGGATAGATGTTTGATTATGCTAGGTCAAGTCAGCATAAGGAAGGAGGAAGTGTTGTGTATTCTAAAAGGCGTTAAGGTGGACAAGTAACCAGGTCCGGATGGGATCTATCCCAGGTTATTGAGGGAAGCGAGAGAGGAAATAGCCGAGGCCTTAACAGATATCTTTGCAGCATCCTTTAATGCGGCTGAGGTCCCAGAGGACTGGAGAATTGCTAATGTTGTCCCCTTGTTTAAGAAGGATAGCAGGGATAATCCAGGAAATTATCGACCAGTGAGCCTGACGTCAGTGGTAGGGAAGCTGCTGGAGAAGATACTGAGGGATAGGATCTATTCCCATTTGGAAGAAAATGGGCTTATCAGTGATAGACAACATGGTTTTGTACAGGGAAGGTCATGTCTTACCAACTTAATAGAATTCTTTGAGGACGTGACAAAGTTGATTGATGAGGGAAAGGCTGTAGATGTCATATACATGGACTTCAGTAAGGCATTTGCTAAGGTTCCCCATGGCAGGCTGATGGAGAAAGTGAAGTCACATGGGGTCCAGGGTGTTCTAGCTAGATGGGTAAAAATACGGACTAGGCAACAGGAGACAGAGAGTAGTAGTGGAAGGGGGTTTCTTAAATTGGAGACCTGTGACCAGTGGTGTTCCATAGGGATCTGTGCTGGGACCACTGTTGTTTGTGATATATGTAAATGATTTGGAGGAAGGTGTAGGTGATCTGATCAGCAAGTTTGCAGATGACACTAAGATTGGTGGAGTAGCTGATAGTGAAGGGGTCTGTCAGAGATTAGAGCAGAATATAGATAGATTGGAGATTTGGGCAGATAAATGGCAGATGGAGTTCAATCTGGGCAAATGCGAGGTGATGCATTTTGGAAGATCTAATTCAAGAGCAAACTATACAGTAAATGGAAAAGTCCTGGAGAAAATTGATGGACAGAGAGATATGGGTATTCAGGTCCATTGTTCCCTGAAGATGGTAATGCAGGTCAAGAAGGCACATGGCATGCTTTCCTTCAACAGACGGGGTATTGAGTACAAGAGTTGGCAGGTCATGCTACAGTTGTATAAGACTTTGGTTCGGCCACATTTGAACTACTGTGTACATTTCTGGTTGCCACATTACCAAAAGGATGTGGATGCTTTGGAGAGGGTGCAGAGGAGGTTCACCAGGATGTTGCCTGGTATGGAGGGCACTAGCTATGAAGAAAGGTTGAGTAGATTAGGATTATTTTCATTAGAAAGACGGAGATTGAGGGGGGATCTGTTTGAGGTCTACAAAATCATGAGGGGTATAGACAGGGTGGATAGCAAGAAGCTTTTTCCCAGAGTGGGGGAATCAATTACTAGGGGTCATGAGTTCAAAGTGAGAGGAGGAAAGTTGAATGGAGATTTGCGTGGAAAGTTCTTTACGCAGAGGGTGGTGCGTGCCTGGAACGTGTTGCCAGCGGAGGTGGTAGACACAGACACGATAGTGTCTTTTAAGGTGTATCTGGACAGGTACATGGATGGGCAGGGAGCAATGGGATACAGACCCTTAGAAAAAAGATTACAGGTTTAGACAGAGGATCTCGATCGGCGCCGGCTTGGAGGGCCAAAGGACCTGTTCCTGTGCTGTAATTTTCTTTGTTCTTTGACTTTGCCCGTGTTAATAAGGGGTGACTTGGTGAAGGTGCTTGGATATCAGCCCCTGGGGAGTTACTTCCGTAGCATACATGGTGAATCCTGGGAGAAGACCACAAAATAAAACACATTGAGGGGGCACCTCTGTCAGCAAGAACCCTCCACAGAAATGAATGTTTCAACAGACATGTCAACATCAGCATCCTGCAGATGGGAAACTCCACCCACTGGAAGCTTGAGAGCCAGCCTGAGGACTATGAGGACTCGGACTCTGGTTTTGACTTGGAGGTGGAGGCAGAGGCTCAGTCAGAAGTTGCTACCAAGGACAAGCCCACTGCAGTGGCTCTTTAATAGTCTTCGTGGAAACTTATTATACACCGCTGCCCAGACCTGGAAAGCAACAGGAATGGAGCCGTGGGCAAAGCGACACATTGTCACAGGAGCGAAGGGGAACCTTCAGACCCGGAGGCGGAGAGGTGTAACCCTTACAAGGCCTAAGGAGAATCACTAATTAATCTCCTTGTGTATCTTGTTGAGTATGAATTCTCTTGTTAGCAGGCAATGGCTGCCCAGCTGGCACTCATCATCTGAGCCTTTGTGGTGCTGTGGTAGTATCCTTACCTTTGAACCAGGAGGCCTCGGTTCAAGCCTCACGTGTTCCAGAAGTGTGTAATACCATCTCTGAACAGGTTAATTTGAAAATAGAGCTCTGAAGAGTCATCTAGACTCAACATTAGCTTGCTCTCCCTCTGTGGGAGCTGCCTGACACACTGTGATCTCCAGCATGTTTTGTTTTCAGTACAGATTCTAGCGTCTGCAGTAAATTGTTCCTATAAACCAGGCCTAGTTGCTTGTAAATACTTAATGTGCTATACGGGTGATTACTGGTGAGGTTAAAGGGGAGAAAAATCACAAAAACGAAATAACGGTGATTTGGTGGTGGGCAAGCTGTTCAGTTGTGTGTAAAAGCACTATTGGATATATTGAAAATTAAAAATAGAAGTAGACCCAGATAGAGACGTTGTGGTGCAGTGGTAGTGTCCTTCCTCTAAGCCCATAGGCCTAGGTTCAAATCCCACCTGCTCCAGAGGTGTGTCATAACATCTCTGAAAGCGTTTTTTTAAAAAAAAGGCAGACCTAGATATATAAAAGAAAAAGCAGACTGAGGTGCACTTGCAGTGCAGGGGTAGTGTCCTTACCTCCAAGCCAGAAGTCTTGGGTTCAAATTCCAGAGATAATGGGAACTGCAGATGTGCAGATGCTGGAGAACCCAAGGTAACAAAGTGTGGAGCTGGATGAACTCAGCAGGCCGAGCAGGAAAGCTGACATTTCGGGCCGAGACAGCTTTCCTGCTCCTATGATGCTGCTTGGCCTGCTGTGTTCATCCAGCTCCACACCTTGTTATCTTTGGTTCAAGTTCCTCCTGCTTCAGAGCTGTGTGAACTGAACAGGTTTGGGCGACACGGTGGCTCAGTGGTTAGCACTGCAGCCTCACAGCACCAGGGACCCGGGTTCGATTCCAGTCTCAGGCAACTGTCTCTGTGGAGTTTGCACATTCTGTCCGTGTCTGCGTGGGTTTCCTCCGGTTTCCTCCCACAGTCCAAAGATGTACAGGCTAGGTAGATCGGCCATTTTAAATTGCCCATAGTGTTCAGGGGTGTGTGGGTTATAGGGGGATTAGCCTGGGTGGGATGCTCCAAGGGGCGGTGTAGACTTGTTGGGCCAAAGGGCCTGTTTCCACACTGTAGGGAATCTAATCTATAGCAGGTTGCTTAAAAAAAAAAGCAGACCCAGACAGAAGGAACAAAAACAGAAGTTGCTGGAAAAGCTCAGCAGGTCTGGCAGCATCCTTCCAGAGGGAAGGAAATCTGCCATCCTTACTCACTCTGACCAATATGTGGCTCCAGGCTCTTAGCAATATGTGGTTGACTCTTAACTGCCCTGAGCGATTAGGGGCAGGTAATAAATGCAAGCCCATGATGACAACATCCCTAAAACAGAAAAAAAGCAGACCAGGCTCCAGGGCTTCAGGAACAAAAACAAATTTTCTTGAAAAGCTCAGCAGATTTGGCAACATCTGTGAAGGCAAAAACAGAGTTAACATTTCGGGTCCAGTAACCCTTCCAAAGAACAGTCACCGGGTCTGAAATGTTAACTCTGTTTTTCCCTTCACAGATGCTGCCAGACCTGCTGAGCTTTTCCAGCAACTTTGTTTTTGTTCCTGATTAACAGTATCAGCAGTTCTTTTGGTTTTTATTGGCCTACACAACTGTCTGCCTTTAGCGAGGATCAGCCTATGTACGCCACGAATAATGGCTCTGCTTTGGTGTTCAACAATACATGATGTTCCTTTCTAGTCACGTTTCTTGATTTATACAGTACCCTATTATTATTTTTACTCACCTTAGTTAAATGTCTGCATATCTGCTCCTCAATTGCTTGATGACGTTTTGGAGGCTACAGTACCTTCCAAACAATGTAACTGCTTTCGGTGTATAATGCTTACTTGCTTCAGTGCTAATGATTATTCAACGTTGTCACAGTAAATGGGTGCTCTCTCCATGTGAGAAATGTTATTGCTGGGAAAGAGATCACTGCTGTACTTATTTTCGCTTTTAGAACCCATTTAGGTGCTTCTGGCTAAAGTATAATACAGGTTAACAGTGGGTCCACTTTATTTTACCAATATGCTTTTAGTCCCATCTCAGCAAGAGACAACCCATTGACATTCAGCCCACAAGCGCCTCAATGGAAAATTCTGGATGATTTTCTCCTGCTGGTTTGTGACTGGATTTTGTCAAGGTCAGGCTGAGCCAATTTAATTTCACTTGGCATTCTTACAACTAGTCGAAGTACAAATGTGTTTATTGAGCTGGATTTAGAAACTGAGAGAACAGTATCAAAATGACCTAATAACACCAAATTGGACAAATGTAAATTGTGATGAGGATTGTGAAAAGGACATTGAGACAACCGATGTAATTCAATGTAATGCTGGATGTGAGATTGCTCGCTAAGCTGGAAGGTTCATTTTCAGACGTTTCATCACTATTCTAGGTAACATCATCAGTGAGCCTCCGACAAAGCTTCGTCGGAGGCTCACTGATGATGTTACCTAGAATGGTGACGAAACGTCTGAAAATGAACCTTCCAGCTCAGCGAGCAATCTCACATCCAGAACCTCAACCTGAGCTACAAATCTTCTCAAAACTCGCTATCAATGTAATGCATTTTGAAAGTATGTTCAAAGTGAAAATACGGAATAAATAGAGTTGAGGAGCAAATCACTCAAAGGTAGAAACTCTGGCAGATAAGGGCATTTTGTAAATAAAAAAGCAAACTAGATACTGGGATTCAAATCTGGAACTATTTAATACAAAAGCTGGAACATAATGAACATATACCAGATCTTTTGATTGGAGGTTGTGTATTATACTGGCTAAGAGCTGATTATTTTCTCCATATTATAGCACTGATGATAGAAATTGATTTAAAAGGCGTAGGAAGGTTGTCAGGAACGAGTATTACCGCCAGAAGAGTTCAGAAGAGAAACCAGAGACATTGCAGTATTTTTCACTGGAACTGAATTCAGGGATGAGCCAATTCTGAAAGTTTACAGTAAAAGTAGCTATGAGATTACCCCAACTGATCAACAAATGAACAGACTCAAATTCCAAGTCGTTACAAAAAAAATCTAGGCCAGGGTGAAAATGCTGTTTGCACATTGTCGGGTTAGAATGTGGGATTGTTTGCTGACACCCACGTTTACAGAGTAGTTCATTCAGACATTTACTGGAAACAGTAGTAAAAGATACGGGGAGTGAGGGAGGAGATGGAATCAGACTAGATGGGATATTAAAGTGCTTGAGGTGTTGGGGAAGAGTGAGATTAGACTGGGTGAGATATTAAAAGGTGAAGTGGAGGAGAGTGAGATTTGACTTGATGGAATATTTTTAAAGGATGTGCGGAATAGGATTAGATTGGGTGCTCTATTAACGGATGGGGGATGGACCGAGGGTGAGGGTGAGGGTGGGATTAGACTGGCCGACAGTCTGTAGCCTTCTGCCCACGCTTGTTCATGCTAAAGCTCATATGCCATAAATCTGTGTGCCTCCTCTCTTCTCTCTCTCTGCCTCACCCTCCCTTCTCCTTGTCTTTCATCCCTCGTTCTGTCTTTACCCTTCGTCTTTTTCCCACATATCTCATATGACTGCTAGAAAGATACAAGAGAACATACAAAAAAGATGTGCTGAAAAGACGCCAGAACTGAGAGGTTGTATCTATGAGGGACAATTAAATAAGTTGGCATTCCTTTGTCAAGAAAAGAGAAGACTGATTGATGCCCTCAACACTATAAAATGATGTGATCAGGGAGATGTAGAGATGTGGTTTCCATTGGTGGCTAAACCAGAACACATGAAAGATAATCAGTAATAACTCCAATTAGGAATTCAGGGGCAACCTCTTTATCCGGAGAGTAGAATGTGGAGCATGTTTCTACAAGTAGTTGAGGTGAATAGCATTGATGCATGCACAGTAAACAACACTGAGGGAGAAAGGAATCGAAGGATATGTTAATGGACTTCAATGAAGAGAGGTGGGAGATAGTTCATGTGGAGCATACATAGCTAATGACCTGTTTTTTTTAATGCTGTGAACACTTTGTAAGCAGTACTTATATATCTGAATGGCTAGAAGTACATATAAATTTAATATAAACCAGTTACAGATGCATACAATTCAAACAAACGCTGTGTATATGTGGGTAGCACTATATGTAACCAGGGTTTAGGTCAGGTTATGGCAAGTGTCAACAGGGAAGCAAGAAAGAGGCAGGGTGTGTGAAACTTCTGGATTTCAGTGCATGGTAAGTTGAGTAGGTGATCAAGGGAGTTCGGGCAGCTGCCCAAGACCACCTACCCATTGTGCACTGTGCTTCAAAAGTGTACAGCTGAGAGCTTTTATTTAACATACCTGACTTATGCCAGGTTCTGCATTAAGAATCTACAAACCACAAAGTATTTCCATTACCTGATGTAACCTTTCCATAAATACCAGCCTCAACTTGTGCAGCCTGCCAAAGGTTCCAAGGTAGGTCGAGAAAGAAGAGGCTCCAGTTGCATCCAAGTTGATAAAATTTAGGACATCAAAGGTGTCAGCTTCTGTTTGTGCCAAAGTCCATAAATCCAACAAATTGACATCGAAGTTTTCCTCTTCCCACAGCCTCACCCATGATAGGGAACCAGCCAGGAAACATTGGGAAGGAAAGGGATTGGATGCAATATACTGGACAAAATCTCCATGTGGACCGAATTCAGCTGCAATACACATTTTATTATGATTTGAAGCAAGCTGGAGATGAAGAGCTCTAAATAAAACAATTTGCATTTGTATAGCATCTTTAGAGTAGCAAAACATCCCAAAGCATTTCACAGAACTACAATCAGACAAAATTCCAAAGGAGGATATGTTAGGATGGAGTAACCAACAGCTTAGTGAAAGAAATAGGTTTGCTGCAGCTTCTTTGTAAAGAAGTGAGAAGTTTGGGGAGAAAATTCCAGAGCCTACAAACTAAGACTAGTTAAGTGGGGATGTGTGAGCCCAGAGTTGGAGGACTGCAGAGCCTTCAGAGGGTTGTTGAGTTAGTGGAGGTCACAAGGATTGCAAGAGGCATATGATAGTTTGAATACAAGGACAAGAATTTTAAAATTAAGACAATGCCATATTGGAAATCAAGGAGAGAGCAAGAACTGCAGATGTTGGAGTCAAAGTTAATACACAGCAGGTAAGGCAGCATCAGAATGATCATCATTATCACCGTGTTCCTCCAGCTCCACGCCATATCGGAAATCAATGTAAATAAGCAAATACAGGGTAAATACAGCAAATACATCCATCTTCGGTCCGCCTCCCCCTCTCTCCCTATTTATTCCAGTTCCCTCTCCCCATCCCCCTCTCTGATGAAGGGTCTAGGCCCGAAACGTCAGCTTTTGTGCTCCTGAGATGTTACTTGGTCTGTTGTGTTCATCCAGCCTCACACTTTGTTAAGCTAACTGGTCTGTAGTTTCCTGCTGTTTGCCTTCTCCCTTTTTGAATAGAGGAGTTACATTAGCTGTTTTCCAATCTAAATAAACACACCCCAAATTTGGAAAATTACAACCAATGCATCAACTACATCACTAGCAACTTCTTTTGAGACTCTCAGATGAAATTAATCAGGACCTGGGAACTTTCATCAGTTTACTCAGTACTACTTCCCTGGTAATTGTAATTTTCTTGAGTTCCTCCGTCCTTTTCCATTCCTAATTTACAGCTATTTCTGGGATGCTATTTGCATCCTGTCCAGTGAAGATTGGTCCAAAATATCTGTTCAATTCATCTGCCAGCTTTTATCCTCCATTAACAATTTCCCAGGCTCATATTTTTATTGGATCAGCACTTCTAGTAATTCTTATCTGTGCATTCTGGAATATTGCCTTAAAGGTTTGCCACTGTATCTTGACTGATTTCTCTTAGTATAAATTGCCAGTTCGCTTTCACTAGATCAATTTTCATGTCCTTATAATTGCCCTTGTTTAAATTCAAAATAGTAGACTTGGATGCATACTTCTCACTCTTAAACTGTATGCAAACTTCAGTCATATTATGGTTGCTGCAGCCCAGAGGTGCTTTCACTGTGACGGCAGTAGTTAAACCTACCTCATTGGTCAAAACTTGACGTAGTAAGCCTGCTCTCTTGGTGGTGCCGTCGCATGCTGCTCTAGGAAATTGTCTCAAAAACATTCAGTTCGTTCCTCATGATTTTTCCTGTCTGTGTGTAGGTTAAATCTTGCTGTGGTAATTGCTGTACCCTTTTGATAAGCTTCCATAATTTCTTCCTTGACACCCTGTCCTACAATGTGGTTATTGTTAGGGGTCCTCTACACAGTGTTCACAAGTGACCTCTTACCTTTATCATTCCTCATATTCGTCTCCCCAGACTGCTTCTATATCCTGGGTTTGGGAATTTAGGTCATACATCTCTATTGTGCTAATATCATCTTCAATTAACAGTCTTTCCTCTGCCATATCCTTCCTACATGTTACATATCCTTCATTATTCAGGTCCCAAACTCACTTGTCCCGCAGCCATGTCTCAGTTATGGCCATTAGATTGTACTTCTTTACATCAAATCATACTACAAGTTTATCTGTTTTGTTTTGAATACCATGTGCATGCAAATGTTCCTCAAGGTTTGTTATTTTTGTATCTCTAGTCTTATCTATTGATTTCTTGGATCTGTATTCTCTGTCCCTTCCTGTCATTATCTGTGTATTATTTCTAATATTAATTCCTCTGTTCATTTTCCCCATTCTGATTCACCATAACTTCTAAATTTGGACCCCCTTGTCCCTATTATTTAATTTAAGACTAGTTTGCGTCCCTAGTAATGCAGTTCACAAGATCACCAGTTGCAGTACAATTTAGGTACAGACTGTCCCACTGGTACAGATCTCACCTTTCCCAGCATTGGCACCCATGCCCCATAAGTCGGAACCTACTTCTCCCACACCAGTCTTTAATTCACTTTTACCTTGTTTACCCTATGTCAATTTGCATGTGGGTCATCTAATCCAGAGATTAGATAGGCATATGGATGATAGTATAAGGTAGGGGTGGAGGTTAGATAGACCTGAGGATTAGGGTAAAATGTTCGGCACAACATCGTGGGGCGAAGGACCTGTGCTGTGCAGTACTGTTCTATGTTCAGTGCTCTATGTTCTATACCTGTTCAGGTTCTGCTTATTAATTCGGCGTTTAGCTTCTCATTTTGGCTATGTGGAATGCCTTCCCTAATTCTGCACCTATGACATTAGTGCCTATATTGCCGATAACAATTGCATCTTCCAACTTCCACAGCAAGGTCTTATCCAGCCCAGACCAGATATCCTAAACCCTAGCACTGGACAGGCAAGCTGTCTCAACTCACGCACTTTGCTACAAAGAGCTGTAGCATTCCCCCTCACTCTGCTGTCTACACTACCACTCTGTTCATCTTGGCTACCCCCACCCCTAACGAGTTTGCATAGCTTGCTGTACCATGGTGCCATGGTCAATTAGCTCATCCAATCCACTTGTTCTCATCTCAACAAGCTGGGAGAACCTCAAACATGTTGGATAATTTGCAGAGGCTGACACTCCTACACTCCTGTCCTCTAGGCCCCCTTACCTGCCTCATTTGAAGTTAAGTCTATCGCTTAGAAGAGCTATAAGGGGGCATGAGAAAAGCTTAGGAGAGCTATAAAGGGGCACGAGAAAACCTTGACAGATAGGATCACGGAAAACTCCAAGGCTTTATACACAAACATGAGGAATAAGAGAATGACCAGAGAACGGGTAGGACCAATCAGGGATTGTAAAGGAAATTTGTGCACGGAGCCTGAAGAGATAGGAGAGGTCCTTAATGAATACTTTTCTTCGCTATTCACAACTGAAAGGGACCTAGTTGCAGAGGAGGACAGTATGAAACAGGCTGGTAGGCTAGAGGAGGTCAGTGTTAGTAAGGAAGATGTACTAGGAATTTTGAGGAACTTGAAGATACATTAGTCCCCCGGGCCTGAAGGTTCCCCATGGTAGGCTCATGCAGAAAATAAGTAGGCATGGGATAGGGGGAAATGTGGCAGATTGGATTCAGAATTGGCTGAACCTTAGAAGACAAAGGGTGGTAGTGGACGGAAAATATTCGACACGGTGCTCAGTTAACAGTGGTGTACCACAAGGATCTGTCCTGGGTCCTGTTCTATTAGTGATTTTTGTAAATGATTTGGATGAAGGAGTGGAAGGATGGATTAGTAAATTAGCGGATGACATGAAGGTGGGTCGAGTTGTGGATAGTATGGAGGTTTGTTCCAGGTTACAAAGAGACATTGATAGGATTCAGAGTGGGGCTGAGAAGGGGCAGATGGAGTTTAACCCTGAAAAGTGTGAGATGATTAATTTTGGAAGGACAAACTTGAAAGCAGAATACAGGGTTAACGGAAAGATTCTTGGCAGTGTAGAGGAGCAGAGGGATCTTGGGGTTCATGTTCATAGTTCCCTGAAAGCTGCCACTCAGGTGGATAGAGTTGTTAAGAAGGCATATCGTGTGTTCACTTTCATTAATAGAGGGACTGAGTTCAAGAGCCATAAAGTTATGCTCCAGCTCTCCAAAAGCCTGGTTCGGCCACTTCTGGAGTATTGTGTCCGGTTCTGGTCACCTCATTACAGGAAAGATGTGGAAGCATTGGAAAGGGTGCAGAGGAGATTTACCAGGATGTTGCCTGGAATGGAGGGAAGGTCTGATGAGGAAAGGTTGAGAGAGCTAGGCCTTTTCTCTTTAGAATGACGAAGGATGAGAGGTGATTTAATAGAGGTGTACAAAATGATCAGAGGTATGGATAGAGTGGACAGCCAGAAACTTTTTCCTAGGGTGGAGGTAGCTATTAAGAGGGGACATAGTTTTAAAGTGAGTGGAGGGAGGTATAGGGGAAACATCAGAGGTAGGTTCTTTACTCAGAGTGTGATCGGGGCGTGGAGTCAGCCTCATTAGGGTCATTTAAGCGACTGTTGGATAGGCATATGGATGATAGTATAAGTTAGGGGTGGAGGTTAGATAGACCTTAGGATTAGGGTAGAAGTTCGGCACAACATCGTGGACCAAAGGGCCTGTACTGTTCTGTGTTCTCTGTTCTCTGTTCTAAGTCCTCCTGCCCTGATCACTGACGGTATCAGATCACCCGATCTGAAGAGATGTGACTGCCTCCTGGTGTAAAGAATCCAGATTACTTTCCCACTGCTTGATACATTGCTGTGTTTGTAGCTCAGTCTCCAGCTTATAAGCTTTGAGCCAAAGGTGTTTGCCTTTGATCACAGTGGTATTCATGAGATCTCTCAGGCTGCAGCTTTGACACATCACCTGTACTGCTATTCCTAATGAGTTTTAAGTAATTATTTAGTGATATTATTCACATGATTCTTTTTTAATTTATGATGTTAACTTTACCACCACCAATGTGCATTCCACACAATATGTTGAGAATAAAGTAGATTTCTACCAATTAACGGGTAAGCCACTCCTGATGAGCCAGGTCTGTGTCAGGTCTGATGTTGAGTTTAACCTGCCTGTCTTCAAATCCTCCTTTTCCAATACCAGCCAATGAGCTTTTGAGTTAATGTTTCCTCCTCTAAGATGACTGTTGCTTGCCTGGGAAGACAGTGACACTGTGCTATATATAAACTATTAAGTTATTCAAAGGAGGTAAACGTACTTTGTTTGGGTACAGCTCAAATTTAATTACATTTTGTAACTGCAACTTAGAAATAGTTTTGCCTGGGAAGTTTTAGAGGGGAAATTCAAAACAACTAGGCTCCTGATTACAAAAATGTTGGCATTTTCATTTTGTTTTTGTAACAGATCTATTAAAAACTTGTGCTGTTTGTTTTTTTTTCTTTGAATTCCTTCATTTGGAGTTATTTCTGCTCGTTGCTTTGCTCGTATGGTGTCATTCTTTCCATGAGATACAGCACGTAGGTCAGTGGACAGTGGATATACAAGACAAGTATACAAAATTTGGCTCAAGAAGTAAAACTCACATTGTAGGATGAGATATAAAGCTGTGGGAATGTGAAGCCCAACAGAAAGCAGCTGTTTTGAAAAATGGCTAAATTAGAATTGTAAAAATGAGCGTTAATCTGAAATTTAGTGTAAATCAGATATCCTTTTATCCCATTTCTGTGGCTTGGCAGCTCTGGAAATATTTTCCATACTTCTGCAGTTTCTGCATCTAGTGAATTAGATGATTCTTTTTGAATTATCCTATACTTTCCCAACATTTACAAAATCGATTTGATGATAGAACAACAGTGAGCATCGCCCAGTGGTTAGATCTGCCACCAGATAAAGCAGGCCCAAAGTTCAAGGTTCAATCTCTGCTACAAGGACTGGGTCAGATTTGTCTGATGCCTGCAAAGATGAGGTCTGCAGGATACATTGGTATTGTAAAAGGTATTGGTCAGCCAAATGGTGGTTTTGCAAAACAGAGTGATGCCAGTAGCACAGGTTCAATTCCAGTACTGGGTGAAGTTAGCACGAAGGTGCCACCTTTTCAGACTCGACCCACACCTGAGTCATGATGACCTTCATGTTAACATAGAACATAGAACAGTACAGCACAGAACAGGCCCTTCAGCCCACAATGTTGTGCCGACCATTGATCCTCATGTATGCTCCCTCAAATTTCTGTGACCATATACATGTCCAGCAGTCTCTTAAATGACCCCAATGACCTTGCTTCCACAACTGCTGCTGGCAACGCATTCCATGCTCTCACAACTCTCTGCGTAAAGAACCTGCCTCTGACATCCCCTCTATACTTTCCACCAACTAGCTTAAAACTATGACCCCTCGTGCTAGCCATTTCTGCCCTGGGAAATAGTCTCTGGCTATCAACTCTATCTATGCCTCTCATTATCTTGTATACCTCAATTAGATCCCCTCTCCTCCTCCTTTTCTCCAATGAAAAGAGACCGAGCTCAGTCAACCTCTCTTCATAAGATAAGCCCTCCAGTCCAGGCAGCATCCTGGTAAACCTCCTCTGAACCCTCTCCAAAGCATCCACATCTTTCCTATAATAGGGTGCCCAGAACTGGACGCAGTATTCCAAGTGCGGTCTAACCAAAGTTTTATAGAGCTGCAACAAGATCTCACGACTCTTAAACTCAATCCCCCTGTTAATGAAAGCCAAAACACCATATGCTTTCTTAACAACCCTGTCCACTTGGGTGGCCATTTTAAGGGATCTATGTATCTGCACACCAAGATCCCTCTGTTCCTCCACGCTGCCAAGAATCCTATCGTTAATCCTGTACTCAGCTTTCAAATTCGACCTTCCAAAATGCATCACCTCGCATTTATCCAGGTTGAACTCCATCTGCCACCTCTCAGCCCATCTCTGCATCCTGTCAATGTCCCGCTGCAGCCTACAACAGTCCTCCACACTGTCAACGACACCTCCGACCTTTGTGTCGTCTGCAAACTTGCTGACCCATCCTTCAATCCCCTCATCCAAGTCATTAATAAAAATTACAAACAGTAGAGGCCCAAGGACAGAGCCCTGTGGAACTCCACTCACCACTGACTTCCAGGCAGAATATTTTCCTTCTACTACCACTCGCTGTCTTCTGTTGGCCAGCCAATTCTGTATCCAAGCAGCGAAGTTCCCCTGTATCCCATTCCTCCTGACCTTCTGAATGAGCCTACCATGGGGAACCTTATCAAATGCCTTACTGAAGTCCATATACACCACATCCACAGCTCGACCCTCATCAACTTTTCTAGTCACATCCTCAAAAAACTTGATAAGGTTTGTAAGGCATGACCTACCCCTCACAAAGCCGTGTTGACTGTATTTGATCAAGCCATGCTCTTCCAGATGGTCATAAATCTTATCCCTCAGAATCCTTTCTAACACCTTGCAGACGACAGACGTGAGACTTACCGGTCTATAATTGCCGGGGATTTCCCTATTTCCTTTCTTGAAGAGAGGAATTACATTTGCCTCTCTCCAGTCCTCAGGTGCGACTCCAGTGGAGAGCGAGGATGCAAAGATCTTCGCAAGTGGCGAAGCAATTGCATTTCTCGCTTCTCAAAGCAGCCGAGGACAAATCTGATCCGGGCCTGGCGACTTGTCAATCTTGATGTTTGACAAAATTTTCAGCACATCAGCTTCGTCTATCTCAACCCATTCCAGCATGCACACCTGCTCTTCAAAGGTTTCATTCACTACAAAGTTCGTTTCTTTCGTAAAGACAGAAGCAAAAAACTCATTTAGGGCTTCCCCTACCTCCTCAGGCTCCACACACAAGTTCCCTATGCTATCCCTGATCGGCCCTACTCTTTCTTTGATCATTCTCTTATTCCTCACGTAAGTGTAAAATGCCTTTGTGTTTTCCCGGATTCCTTCTGCCAAGCCTTTCTCGTGCCCCCTCCTGGCTCTCCTCAGACCATTTTTGAGCTCCTTCCTTGCCTGCATGTAATCCTCTCTAGCTGAACTTGACCCTAGCTTCCTCCACTTTATGTAAGCTACCTTCTTCCTTTTCACTAGAAGCTCCACCGCTCTCGTCATCCAAGGTTCCTTAATCTTACCCCTTCTTGCCTGTCTCAGAGGGACATATTTACTCATCACTCCCAACAACTGTTCCTTAAACCGTCTCCACATGTCTATAGTTCCCTTACCATGGAACAACTGCTCCCAGTCCATGCTTCCTAACTCATGTCTAATCGCATCATAGTTTCCTCTTCCCCAATTAAATATCCTCCCATTCTGCCTAATCCTCTCCTTCTCCATAGCTATGTAGAATGTGAGGCAGTTATGGTCACTATCACCAAAATGCTCTCCCACCACAAGATCTGATACCTGCCCCGGCTCGTTTCCGAGCACCAAGTTTAGAATGGCCTCTCCCCTCGTCGGCCTGTCAACGTACTGCGTTAGGAAACCCTCCTGAACACACCTTCCAAAAACAGCTCCATTCAAATCTTCTGCTCGAAGGAGGTTCCAATCAATATTAGGAAAGTTAAAGTCACCCATTACAACAACCCTACTGCGTGCACACTTTTCCAAAATCTGTCGACCTATGCTTTCTTCAATCTCCCTGCTGCTATTGGGGGGCCTGTAGTAAACCCCTAACGAGGTGACTACTCCCTTGCTGTTCCTAATTTCCACCCATCCTGACTCAGTAGGCAGATCTTCCTCGACAAAGGAAGCTTCTGTCGCTGTGATACCCTCTCTGATTAGTAGTGCTACACCCCCTCCTCTTTTTCCCCCCTCCCTATTCTTTTTAAATGTTCTAAACCCTGGAACATCCAGCAACCATTCCTGCCCATGAGAAACCCATGTCTCTGTTATGGCCACAACATCATAGCACCAGGTACTGATCCATGCTCTAAGTTCATCACTTTTATTCCTGATACTCCTTGCATTAAAGCAAACACACTTGAACCGATCCCTTGGTTTCTTCCCGGGAAAATCCTTCCCACTAGCTGGTCTACCTCTTGCTACTGCCTCACCTGCATCAACTCTCACCTCCGGTATACAGCTCAAGTTCCCACCCCCCTGCCATACTAGTTTAAACCCTCTCGAACTACTCGAGCAAACCTTCCACCCAGGACATTGGTCCCCTTCCAGTTCAGATGCAACCCGTCCTTCTTGTACAGGTCCCACCTTCCCCAGAAGGCATCCCAATTATCTACATATCTGAAGCCCTCCCTCCTACACCAGCTGCGTAGCCACGTGTTCAGCTGCGCCCGCTCCCTGTTCCTCACCTCGCTATCTCGTGGCACCGGTAGTAAACCAAAACCAGCACCAATCATCTTTCTCTCTCTAATGAGAGAGCAGCCTATGATCTGTTTGCATTATAATAACTTTACCTCTTATGTTTACATGTGTACACCTGAATTAGGAGCCGAGTTTGGCTATTTGGTCCCTCAAACCTGTTCAATTGTTCAGTAAGATAATTGCTGATCTGTTTGTTCAAATTCCACATTTCCATCTGTCCCTGATAGCCTTTGATTCCCCTGTCTAACACAAATCTATCTATCTCCACCTTGAAACTGTTCTATGCCTTTGCCACCTTCTGACACATACAATGCTAAAGTTGGGCTACCCTTTGAGAAAGAAAACAATTCGTCATCCCCATTCTAAAAAGGTGACTGTCAACTTTTAAACAGTGCCCGTAGTTCTGGACTCATCCACAAGAGGAAATATGTTTTCTACATATTCCCTTTCTCAAGACTGTAGTGATTGTAATGAGGTCAGCCAGGTGGATCTCACAAAACATGAGTTCCCTGATTGGTGCTGTTAATCTAGTCCAATCAGGGAGCCCTAGCTAACAGACATAAACAGGAGTGTCAGACATCATTCCATTCTGGAAGTTGGCTTTGATGAGGCTGTGCCAGAGTCAAGGACTTTCCACATAAAAATAAAGGGTAACTTGGTGATCAAATACCAGCCTCTTAGGAGTTATTTCAAAGACCATTCAAGATCTCATACAGTTTAATCAAGTCACCCCTCACAGATCTAAACTCCAGTGGAAACCAGCCCAGCTTGTTCAAACTATCTTCTCCTCTTTTTCCAGGTAACCTTACCTAAACCAATTCCAACACATTTATACTTCAATCAGAGACAATAAGAACTGCAGACGCTGGAGTCAGAGATAACACAGTGTGGAGCTGGAGGAACACAGAAGGCCAGGGAGCATCAGAGGAACAGGAAAGTTGACATTTCGAGTCAGGACCCTTCTTCAGAAAAACCATTTTCTGAAGAAGGGTCCTGACCTGAAATGTCAGCTTTCCTGTTCCTCTGATGCTCCCTGGCCTTCTGTGTTCCTCCAGCTCCACACTGTGTTACCAACATGTTTATATTACAGCAGATGCTGGAATCTGTACCGAAAACAACAAATGCTGGAGATAACAGTGGGTCATACAGCATCCGTGGAGAGAGAGCAAGCTAATATTTGAAGTCCAGTGACTCTTCATCAGAGTTGAAGTGAAGTTGGAGGGAGCAGCATTTATGCAATAGGGGCAGGGGAGTTGGAGAGCTGATGGAGAAGAGATGCTAGTATAGCAGCTGCTGAAAGGCAGTTCAAGAATGATATGTCTACGGAGTCAGTTTGGGTTGAGGTCAGGAACAAGAAAGGAACAATCACTTCGTTGGGTTTTTTTTAACAGACCCCCAAATCGTTGCAGAGGAGCAGATTGGGAGGCAGATACTGGAAAGGTGCAGAAGTCACAGGGTTGTAGTCATGGGTGACTTCAACTTTCCAAACATTGATTGGAAACATTTTAGTTGTAATAATTTAGATGGAGCGGATCTTGTCCAGTGCGTTCAGGAAGGATTCCTGACACAGTATGTGGATAGACCAACACGAGGAGGGGCCACTTTGGATTTGGCAATGAACCGGGCCAAGTGTTAGACCTGTTAGTAGGAGAGCATTTTGGAGGTAGCGATCATAATTCTGTTACTTTTACAATAGTCATGGAAAAGGATAGGTACACACAGCAGGGTAAGGTTTATAATTGGGGGAAGGGTAGTTATAATTCTGTTAGGCAAGGACTGGGTAACATAAAATGAAAACAGTTGCTATCAGGGAAGAGCACTATAGAAATGTGGAGATTGTTTCAGGAATGCATACTGCGTGTGCTCGATGTGTTTGTACCTAGCAGGCAGGGAAGATGCGGTCGAGTGAGGGAGCCTTGGTTCTCAAGAGAGGTTGAACAATTGGTTAAGAGGAAGAAGGATAAGGTTCAGGAAACAAGGAATGGAAAAGGCTATAGATGGATACAAGTTATCTAGGAAGGAGTTGAAGAAAGGACTGAGAAAAGTTATAAAGGGTCATGAGAAAACCTTGGCAGACTACATCAAGGAAAACTCGAAGGCTTTTTACACATACATGAGGAATAAGAGAATGACCAGAGTAAGGGTAGGGCCAATCAAGGATTGGAAAGGGAATTTGTGCCTGGAGCCTGAAGGGATAGGAGAGATCCTGAATGAATAATTTTCTTTGGTATTCACAACTGAGAGGGACCTAGTTGTAGAGGAGGTCGATGTTAGTAAGGAAGATGTCCTAGGAGTTTTGAGGAACTTGAAGATACATTAGTCCCCCGGGCCTGAAGGTTCCCCATGGTAGGCTCATGCAGAAAGTAAGGAGGCATGGGATAGGGGGAAATTGGATTGGATTCAGAATTGGCTGACCCTTAGAATACAAAGGGTGGTAGTGGACGGAAAATATTCGACACGGTGCTCAGTTAACAGTGGTGTACCACAAGGATCTGTCCTGGGTCCTGTTCTATTAGTGATTTTTGTAAATGATTTGGATGAAGGAGTGGAAGGATGGATCAGTAAATTCGTGGATGACACGAAGGTGGATCGAGTTGTAGATAGTACGGAAGGCTGTTCTAGGTTACAAAAAGACATTGATAGGATTCAGAGTGGGGCTGAGAAGGGGCAGATGGAGTTTAACCCTGAAAAGTGTGAGGTGGTTAATTTTGGAAGGACAAACTTGAAAGCAGAATACAGGGTTAACGGAAAGATTCTTGGCAGTGTAGAGGAGCAGAGGGATCTTGGGGTTCATGTTCATAGTTCCCTGAAAGCTGCCACTCAGGTGGATAGAGTTGTTAAGAAGGCATATCGTGTGTTCGCTTTCATTAATAGAGGGACTGAGTTCAAGAGCCATAAAGTTATGCTCCAGCTCTCCAAAAGCCTGGTTCGGCCACTTCTGGAGTATTGTGTCCGGTTCTGGTCACCTCATTACAGGAAAGATGTGGAAGCATTGGAAAGGGTGCAGAGGAGATTTACCAGGATGTTGCCTGGAATGGAGGGAAGGTCTGATGAGGAAAGGTTGAGAGAGCTAGGCCTTTTCTCTTTAGAATGACGAAGGATGAGAGGTGATTTAATAGAGGTGTACAAAATGATCAGAGGTATGGATAGAGTGGACAGCCAGAAACTTTTTCCTAGGGTGGAGGTAGCTATTAAGAGGGGACATAGTTTTAAAGTGAGTGGAGGGAGGTATAGGGGAAACATCAGAGGTAGGTTCTTTACTCAGAGAGTGGTAGGGGTGGATGATAGTATAAGGTAGGGGTGGAGGTTAGGTCGACCTTAGGATTAGAGTAAAAGTTCGGCACAACATCGTGGGCCAAAGGGCCTGTACTGTGCTGTACTGTTCTATGTTCTATGCCAATAGCTCAGATTAAGTGATCAGCATGTGAGATCAGCAGAACAATGGTGTGTCTACCTGCGAGACTCAAAAGGACAGACTGTCCCACTGGGGTGGGGGAGGGGAGAGAGGGTGACAGAGGATTTAACAAGTAATGCTAAAAGAAAGGGAAGGAATGGGAGTTGGTTCACAGTTTGAAGCTGTTGAACTCAGTATTAAATCCAGAAGGTTGTAAAGTGCCGAATCTGAAGATGAGATGGTGTTCCTCCAGGTTGCGCTGTGATTCACTGGAACACTGCAACAGTATGCTGAGGTCAGACACATGAGCATGTAAACAGGACACTGTGTTAAAAGTACCGTCTACGGGTAGGTTGGGGTCATCCTTGCACACATAATGGAGGTGTTCTGCAAAATGGTCAGCAATTTATGTTTGGTTTCTCCAATGCAGAGTAGGCCACATTGGGTACAGTGAATACAATACATAAGATTGGAGGAGGTACAGGTGAAATGCTGCTTAGGCCCTTGAATGGTCAGCAGAGTGGAGGTGAAGGGGCAGGCATTGCACCTTCTGTGATTACATGGGAAGGTGCTGTGGAAAGAGGGAGGTGATATTGGTAGTCAATGAATGGAATAGGGTGTCCTGGAGGGAACAGTCCTTAAATAAGGAGACCAAAACTACACACAGCATTCATAATGTGGTCTCACTAACACCCTATATAATTGAAGAATAACTGAGTGCTTAGTTTGGTTCTTAATTCTTCTTGTCCAAACCGTAGCATTCCATTAGCCTTCTTAATTACTTGTCAGGTCAGTCAAGGCTGGGATGGACAGACCAGAAAGTGGACTTGAGGATTATCAGGTCTGCCATAATGTTATTGAATGGCGAAGTAGACTTGATGAGCTGAATAGCAGACTTCTGCTCCTATGCCTTATGGCTTGGCATGTAGAAGCTCACCTTTACCTTAATGTGTGCTCCCCCAACTAGCTCCAATAAATTGCTTAAACATCATTTTCCTTTAATGAAACTGTGCTGACTCTGCTTGAGCTTTTCCAAGTGCTCAGATATAACCACCTGTTGTTTTCGGCCTCCCTCCCTTTTTGTAGAGTTATTGCATTTGCTACTTTCCAGTCTGATGGAACCTTTGCAGAATTCAGTGAATTTTGAAGAATGAACATCAATGCATCTCTTTTAAGAACTGAGGATAAAGTCCATTAGAGTCTAAAGACTTGCCCCCTAGCAAGGATTTGACAGCTGAAAAAATGGGGTGGAGAAATCGGAGTGTGACTGATGTGAATACTGACACTGTGTGGTGTTGGCCACATGTGCTTCTTAATGCATTTTATTCACATTATTTAGTCAGCTTCACTGTGTTTCAATGTGAGTGGGGATGTATGGTGGCACAGTGGTTAGCACTGCTGCTTCACAGCACCGGAACCCGGGTTTGATTCCTGTCTGTGAAGTTTGCACATTCTTTCTGTGTCTGCATGGGTTTCCTCTGGGTGCTCCAGTTTCCTCCCACAGTCCAAAGATGCGCAGGTTAGGTGGATTGGCCATGCTAAATTGCCTGTTGTGTTCAGGGAGGTGTAGGTTAGGTGGGTTATCGGGGGATGGGTGTGGTTGGGATGCTCCAAAGCTCAGTGTGGACTTATTGGGCCAAAGGGCCTGTTTCCACACTGTAGGGATTCTATGATTCTATGTATCAAATCTTCAGTATCGCTTCAGAAATAATAAAAAGTCAGATGCTTTTTGTTTATAGAACCAAATCTCTCTAATCTGCAGTTTGTAGCATCATCAAGTTCCCTGACACATTCAATAGAACAATGGTTTTCCCCAACTCAAGCTTGGGATAACCAAGTTTCAGGGGCAGCTGGAGTCATTACAGAACACTAGGAATGTTGAGAATTATCCTAGGAGGCTAACACCTTGCAGGTAATGAGGGGCCAGGATAGCAGACTGATGGTCATTCAGAAGACGAGGTTGTGCAGGTTTCTTTGGCATGTGCGTCACTTTCAAACTGGTACTCAGAATTGGAGACTGCTGAGAGTGACAAATACAGTGAAGGTGTGCAACCATGAATTAACTTAGAACTGCTCAGGAGGGAACAGCAAAAGGCAAAATTGAAGTCATAATAGAAAATTCCATAGTCAGGAGGACAGGCAGATATTTATGTCACCGTCATTATGAATCCTGCAGGATGTACTGCTTCCCTGGTACCAGGATTAAAAAAAGCAGCATGGAAGGGATGCAGAATATTCTACAGGAGGAAGAGAGTAAGTTAGAAGTTATAACACATGGTGGGGTACCAAAGACGTAACAAGGTCATATATTGGGGTTGTAAGGGTGGGTTTTCTGGAGCTGTAGAGGTGTTTAAAAAGTAAGACCTCGAAGCTAATGCTAAGCACTCCTTGCAGCCTTCTTCTTTCCAAGGAGAACAGTCTCAACTTCTTCAATTTGTCCTCATAACTGAAAATTCTCATTCCTTGAACATTCTTGTAAATCACATTTTGAACTCCCTTCAGTACATTCACATATTTCCATAATGTATTGCCCATAACTGTACATAGTACAACAGCTGAGACCTAGTAAGTATCTTATACACATCCAACATCTTGTACTCTATGCCCCTATTAATAAAACTGTGTGCTTAACATACTGCTCTCTCCACCTATCCTGCCAACTTCAATGATCTGTTCTGCCAACCAAAATGTACTATCTCACATTTTTCTGCATTGACCCTCGCCTGCCACCTCCATCAACTTGTCAATGTCATTTTGGAGTTCCATTCTGTTCTCCTTACAATTTACAACTCTTCCAAGTTTCATTTCTTCTGAAAACTTTGAGCTTGTCCTTTGCATACTGATATCTAGATCACTAATATATACCAGGAAAAGCAGGCTCCCAATACCAACCCCTGTGGGATTCCAATACAAGCTATTCTCTAGCCTGAAAAATATCCATTGATTATTACCCTTCATTTTCAGTCAGTCAACCAATTTCACCTGCAGGTTATTACTGTCCCTTTTATATCATGACCTATTTATTTGTTTACAAGTCTGCCATGTAGCACTCTATCAAATGCCTTCTGGAAACTTGGAAATACTACATCATCAACTACATCATCAGTGTTGTCCTCATCAACTTCCTCAAGATTGAGGAAGTTGATGTGCTGGAAATTTTGGCAAACATTAAGATTGATAAGTCCCCAGCGCCAGACCAGATTTATCCTCGGTTGCTCCAGGAAGCGAGAAAGGAGGTTGCTAAGCCGCTGGTGAAGATCTTTGCTTCCTCACTCTCCACGGGAGTCGTACCGGGAGATTGGAGGGAGGCAAATGTTGTTCCTCTTTTCAAGAAAGGGAATAGAGAAATTCCTGGAAATTATAGACCAGTCAGTCTTACGTCTGTGGTCAGCAAGGTTTTGGAAAGAATTCTGAGGGATAGGATTTTTGACTATTTGGAAAAGCATAGTGTGATTAAAGGGAGTCAGCATGGCTTTGTGAGGGGCAGGTAATGCCTTACAAATCTTGATGAGTTCTTTGAGGAAGTCACGAGACAGGTTGACGAGGGACGAGCAGTGGATGTGGTGTACATGGACTTCGGCAAGGCATTTGATAAGGTTCCCCATGGCAGGCTCATTCATAAAGTCAGGAGGTATGGGATACAGGGTGATTTGGCTGTCTGGATTCAGAATTCGTTGACTGACAGGAGGCAGAGATTGGTTATAGATGGTAAGTATTCTGCCTGGAGGTCAGTGCTGAGTGGTGTCCCACAGGGCTCTGTTCTTGGGCCTCTGCTCTTTGTAGTTTTTCCAAATGACTTGGATGAGGAGGTTGAGGGGTGGGTTAGCATGTTTGCTGATGACACAAAGGTTGGAGATGCCGTTGATAATATCGAGGGCTATTGCAGGCTTCAGCGAGACATTGACAGAATGCAGAGTTGGGCTGAGAAATGGCAGATGGAGTTCAACCTGGATAAATGTGAAGTAATGCATTTTGAAAGGCTGAACTTAAATGCTGAATATAGGATTAAAGGCAGGATTCTCGGCAGTGTGGAGGAACAGCGGGATGTTGGTGTTCAAGTGCATAGCTCCCTCAAAGTTGCCACCCAGGTGGATAAGGTTGTTAAGAAAGCATATGGTGTTTTGGCTTTCATTAACAGGGGGATCGAGTTTAAGAGCCGCGAGGTTATGCTGCAGCTCTACAAGACCCTGGTGAGACCACACTTGGAATATTGTGTCCAGTTCTGGTCGCCCTATTATAGGAAAGATGTGGAGGCTTTGGAGAGGGTGCAAAATAGGTTTACCAGGATGCTACCTGGACTGGAGGGCTTGTCTTACGAGGAGAGGTTGACTGAGCTCAGACTTTTCTCTCTGGAGAGAAGGAGGAAGAGAGGTGACCTGATCGAGGTGTACAAGGTAATGAGAGGCATTGATAGAGTCGATAGCCAGAGACTTTTCCCCAGGGCAGGATTGACTGCCATGAGGGGTCATAGTTTTAAGGTGTTAGGAGGAAGGTATAGAGGAGACATCAGAGGGAGGCTCTTCACCCAGAGAGTTGTGAGCGCACGGAATAGTTTACCAGTGGTAGTCGTGGAAGCGGAGTCATTAGTGACATTGAAGCGACTGCTGGACATGCACATGGACAGCTGTGAATTGAAGGGAATGTAGGTTAGGTTATTTTATTTTTGGATTAGGATTATTCCACGGCACAACATCGTGGGCCAAAGGGCCTGCACTGTGCTGTACTTTTCAATGTTCTATGTTCTAACACTTTCCATTATTTATTCAAAAACAGTAAATTAGTTGAACATAGTTTTCCCCTTTAGAAATCCATGCTGACCCTTTTTCTAAATGATGACTGATTCTATCCTGGATAATTGTTTCTAGAAGTTTTCCTACCATTGAAGTAAAACTGACTGATAATTGATAGGATGATCTTTTCTTGAACATAGTTGTAATACTTGCTATTCCCCAGTCTTCTGGCACCTCCCTGAGTTCAGGAAAGACTGAAAGATTACAACAAGTACCTCTACAATTTCTACCTTTGTTTTCTTCAAAATCCTTGGATGCATTCATTCCAGACCTTAAGCCTTGTCAACATTAAGTGCAAACAATCTATCCAAGACCTCTTCCATATTGATTCCTTATGAATGTAGCTTAAAACAGTAAGTACTCAGTGCTTGATGTACAAAGATAGAAAGTTGAAAAGACAGGAAAGTGAAAAGGGGTTAGTTGACATTACAGTGTTAGAAATAGAGGGCTGTCCTCTTGAGAGGACGAAGGTTGAAAACTAAAAAGTAACACTTACAGTAAGTCTACTTACAGTATTCTGTAAGCCTGCAAATATTGAATGGAAGATTGAAGTGGAAAAAATGTCAATATAGAAATTGTTTTTTTCAGAAATGGAAAGGGGAAAGGGAGCTCAGAAATAAATAGAGTGGAGGGGTAGGGGTGGGGCTGGGGAAGGTAGGTAGGATGGTGATAGGTGACTGCAGGTAGGCAGTGATGGGAATTGGTCAGTGAGGTGGGAGGAACGGAAAGGTGGGAGAGAAGGCAGACAGGTCAAGGAGGCAAAGTGGAGAAGGAGGGTTCGCCATGGGATTAGGCCAGGGGTGGAGATATTTTAAAAATAGTGAAATCCACATTTAGGTTATTGGGTTGTTGGCTCCCGAAGCCTAATATGATTTGTTGCTCCTCCAGTTTGTAGGATGGACCTCCTTCCATCTCATCCCCACCTCCTTGACCTGTCCATCTTCTCTCCCACCTATCAACCCCTCCCACCCCACTGACCAATCCCCACCACTCCCTACCTACACTCACCTATAACCATCCCACCTATCTTCTCCAGCCCCATCCCTCCTCTCTGTATTTATTTCTGAGCTCCCTTCCCCCCCTCCCCCATTTCTGAACAAGGGTCCCAATCCGAAATGTCAACTTTCCTGCTCCTCTGATGCTGCCTGGCCTGCTGTGTTCCTCCAGCTTCACTGTGTTATCTCTGACTCCAGCATCGGCAGTTCTTGCTTTCTCTGATATAGAAATTGCCTGTGCAAGAACTGTGCAGTGGTGACATAGAAACATAGCAAATAGGAACAGGAGTAGGTCATTCAGGCCAAGGAACAAAAACAGAGGTTGGTGGAAAAGCTGAGCAGGTCTGGTAGCATCTGTGAAGAAAAATCAGTTTTAATGTTTCAGGTCCAGTGATCCCTCTTCAGAACTGATATAGCTAGGAAAATGTTTATGTGCAGAAGAAAGGTAGGGGAGGGGATAAGGAGTAAACAATAGGTGGGAATGGAGCCCAAAGAGAGAGAAGAGCAGTTGGATAAACGAGTTGATCAAGCTGGGAGGATGAATAGTAGTTCATGGGGACTGTTAGTGACTAACAACAGAGGGTGTGTAATGGCAGGCTGTGTGATAACAAGGCCTGGTGTGTGGGATTGGGGGCTGGGACATGGGAGCGTTTAGGCCATAAAATTATTGCACTTGATATTGAGTCTGGAGGGCTGCAGGATCCCCAAGTGGAAAATGAGGTACTTCTGGAACATTGCAGCAAGCCAGAGACAGAGATGTTGACCAGGGAACAGGGTGGTGCATTAAAATGGCAGGCAACAGGAGCTCAGGGTCTTTTTTGCAGATAGAACATAGACGTTCTGTGAAGCGGTCACCTAGTCTACACTCATTTTCCCAATGTAGAGGAGACCACATTGTGAGCAGCGGATGCAGTAGACTAGATTCTGAAAGTACAGGTGAAGTGTTGCTTCACCAGGAAGGCATGTGTGAGCCCTTGGATATTGGGGAGGGGGGAGGTAAATGGGCAGGTGTTAGAAAACAGTGGTTACAGGGGAAGTTGCCGTGGTGCAGTGGGGGACAGGGGTGTGTGTTGGAGGTGAAGGAAGTGTGGATCAGGGTGTTCTAGAGGAAACGGTCCCTGTGGAAGGTGGACAAGGGATGGGAGGGGAATATGTTCATGGCACCTTGGGGTGGTGGAAATGGTATCTGATGATCTTCTGGATGTGAATACTGGTGGGATGGGAAGTAAGGACAACGGGAACCCAATCACTGTATCGGGAAGAAAGAGAAGGTGTGAGGGTGGAAGTCGGACCCAGTTGAGGGCCCTGTTGACAACAGGGCTGGGGAATCCTCTGTTGAGGGTTAACCCTAACCCTAACCCTATCGCAGGTGAACATTTCAGAGCTTCCCTTGTCAAAGTTGGCCTCATCTGAACATGTACGACAGAGACAGAGGAACTGAGAGAATGGGATGGAGTCTTTACAGGAAGCAGTATGTGAGAATGTATAGTCCAGGTAGCTGTGGGAGTCAGTGGGTTCATAGTGGATATTAGTGACCAGTCTATCCCCAGAAATGGAAACTGATGTTGAGGAAGGGAAAGGAGGAGTCAGAGATAGACCAGCTGAAAGTGAGGGCAGGGTGGAAATTGGAGGCGAAATTGATGAAGTTTTCCAATTCCTGATGAGAGAGGGTAGCAGCACCGATGATATCATTGGTGTATCAGAGAAAGAGTTGCGGGTGGGGTCGGAATAGGAATGTTCCACATACCTTACGAAGAGACAGGCATAACTGCAGCCCGTGTGGATACCCATGGCCACCCCCTGACCTGAAGAAAATGCGGGGAGTTAAAAGAGAAGATGTTGAAGGTGAGGACAAGCTCAGCCAAGCAGAGGAGGGTGTTGGTGGGTGGGGACGGTTCAGGCCTTTGCTCCAGGAAAAAATGGAGAGCCCTGAGACCATCCTAGTGGGAGAAAGGAATTGCAGGTTCATGGTCAAGAGGAGGCAGCTGGAACCCGCAAACTGGAAGTTTTGAAACCAGTGTGAAGCATTAGAGGAATTACAAATGTCTGCGGGCAGGGACTGGACCAGGGAGAGAAGACTGAGTCAAGGTAGGAAGAGATGAGTTCTGGGGCAGGAGCAGGCTGAAATAATGGGTCTGCCCAGACAGTCCTGTTTGTGGGTTTTTGGGAGGAGGTAGAAGCGAGCTATGTGGGGTTGAGGGGCTATCAGCTTGGAAGCAGTTTAGGGGAGCTCACCAGATGCAATGAGGTCAGTGACCATACTTGATACAATGGCCTGATGCATACAAGGCGAAGACAGTGGAAGAATTCGAAGTCATGTCGTGCCTGAAATTCATTAAGGTGGGGGTGCAGGGGGATAAAGTTGAGCCCTTTGCCGAGTACAGAACATTCAGCATCAGAGAGTGGAAGGTAAGGAGGGATGGTGAACATCTGACAGGAGGTGGGGTTGGGAGATGGGATGGGGTCAGAGGAAGGGGAGGGGAGGGGAGGGGAGGGGAGGAAGGTTCCAGAGGGTCATGGGTATATCTGAGTTGTTGCATCTTGTATGCCTTGATTCCTGAAAGGGAAAGGAAAAGTTTCCTGTTAGCATGACGAGTGAGCCAGAAGACAAAGTGGAACTGTGGACTGGTGCCTTAGAACCATGTACTACCTTTCAACATGATCACGGCTGATCATCTAACTCAGTACCCACTCTTGCTTTCTCCCCGTACCCTTTAGCCCTAAGAACTGTTTCTAACCACTGCTTGAAAACTTTGTGTTTCAGGCATAACTGCTTTCTGTGACCAAGAATTACACAGGCTCAGCACTATCTGGGTGATGACATTTCTCCTCATCTAAGTCTTAAATAGCCTACCCATTATCCTTAAACTGTGACCCCTAGTTCTGAAGTTCCCGGTCATCGGGAACATACTTCCAGCATTTTTTCTAAAGAAGGGTCTAGGCCCAAAACGTCAACTTTCCTGCTCCTCTAATGCTGCTTGGCCTGCTGTGTTCATCCAGCTCTACACCTTGTTATTCCAGATTTTCCAGCATCTGTAGTTCCTACTATCGCTGAGAATAGTTAAGGGGATGTTTTTGATTTGTGCAGACTTGATGAGCTGAATGGCCTTTTCCAGTCCTGTGGACTTCCATGACTTCCTTGATCAGTTCATTCTATGCCCAACTAGGAAGGTGTGGCATTCCTTTCTCTGACCTTGATGCAATTATTATCCTTGACTGTGTCGATCAATTAAGGTTAAAATTGCCAGCAATAGGACAATGATCAGTGAACAGAATGAGCACACAAGTGACGGATGAAGTTTAAGACATAGAAGTGATAGAAGGGATGGGAGAAGGCAGTAAAGATTTAATGGCACTGTTCTAAGGTATGCAGGGACAGAGGGACCTGGCGGTGCACATGCAGAGACCTTTGAACATAACAAGACATGTGAATGTGTGGTTGGCAAAATGTACAGAATCTTGAGCTTCATTATTAGAATAATTGAGTAAAAACACGGTAAGTTGTGCTGGAACCTTTATTAAGTTCTAGTTAGGACATGTTTAGATCATTGCATCCAGTTCTGGCCGTCACGTTTCAGAAAATGTGTGAAAGTCCTTGAAAGGGTGAGGAGGAGATTTACTGGAATCATTTGAGGATGGGGTGTTTTAGTTACAAGATTAGGTTATAAAGGCTAAAGTTATTCTCCCTGGATAATAGTTGTGAGGAGATTGTATCGAAATGTACAAGACTATAGCAAGTTTAGGTAAGGTGACCGAGAAGGAAACTCCCATGAGCTGACTGTATGCAGGTTTAAGTTTTTGTACAAGACGTGCAGGGGAATGTGAAAAGGAATTCTTGTACACAATGAGTGGAAATGACTTGGAACTCGGTGTCTACAAGGCCAGTAAAGATGATCAATGTTGCCAAAATGAAATTAGATGGATACATGAAGTAAATAAACTTGCAGAGTGATGGGAATAGGACATGGTAGTGGGACTGCTTGATTTGCTCCATAAGAACTGACATAGAATTAATAGGTGTGGGTTGAGGGATGTGGGAATAAGTGGATAGTTGGACATTGAGGGATGTGGGAATAAGTGGGTAGGTGTGGGTTGAGAGGTGTGGGAGCAGGTGGGTTGACCTATATAAAATGAATGAGTTAATTTTGCCGAATTGATTAAAATATATGTTAAGCTTATGAATGTAATAATGCACCAAAGCATGGTAACAGTATGAATACCCAAATGTTTATGTCTGGCAATGTCGATGTATGTAATGAGATGGTGCTCGTGCACAGCTGAACAAAGGTCGATGTATATATAGGTACAGAACAGTGTATTCTCTGTGGTGCTGCCAATAGACAAAGATAAGTGTATAACAATATAAGTGTATTTAATGCCACAATGCCAATGAATGATGCAGCAGCATCACTGCGCAAAGGTATGTTTAAATCAGCAATCAATCAATACATGTATTGTATGTGTGCCAGTACATATGGGGTAATGTTGTCAATGTGAAAAGGTGTATGCATAACAGCACCAGTACATGTAATGCTGCAGCGCAAATGTGTGTTGTGTAGTGCTGCAAATGGATAAATGTATATATTTAATGGTGCCACTGTATGTAATGCCACAGCACCAATGAATGTGATAGAACAGCATCACTGTCCAAAGGTTTATATATAACTATGCCAATCTCTATGATGTATTGATGTCAGTGTGAAAATGTGTATGTATTTTGGCACCAGTGTGTAATGTATGCAATGAAGCAGTGAGTGCGCAAAGGTTTACGCATAACACTGCCAATGCATATAATTTAATGACGCAAACGCGCAAAGATCTAATTGTCGTGGTGCCAGTGGACATGACGGAAAGGTGTCCAAAGGTGTGCATATAATTGATCTTATTTGTACAACATATGGCATCACTGTGCATGATAGAATGGTGTCGATTCAGATGTATAACTAACAACCATTCGTGCAAAATATCAAGCTACCAGTGTGTGTAACTTCGCGAGTGCACATCTGGAACTGTGCATTATTATGACAGTGTAGGAGGCTGTATTGGTGCGAATGTTGATGAGATAGCACCTGAATTTAGGAGCAGGTATCTGCCTATGTGTGATTGACAGAACTAGTGTATTGTGCACGATGAGTGATGCAGATGTGTTGCTCAACCTGCATATGCATGTCTGCCACCTTATCTATCTCATGTGAATGTTGCCTTGTTTATGTGTGCACATTTTTTGCACACATGCCTGTTGCCGTGTGTGTGTGTGTGTCACCATGCCTGCACGTGCGGGTATCTGTTTCCTCAGCTGCGTGCGCCTGTGACTGTTGCCTCGGCTGTGTATGTATGTCTGCTGCCTTGCTTGCATGCGTGTGGCTGTTGCCTTGACTGCGTCTATGTGTGTCTGTGCCTCAGCTGCATGTGTCTTTTGCCTTGACTACGTGTGTGTGTGAGAGAGCGAGAGTGTGTGTGTGCATGCGCATGCTTACATTTGGGCATTATCAATCATCATGCGAAATGAGTGACTGATCCATTTTCATCTGTTTCCTGCCAAGTGGGTTTGATTAAGAGCTAGTCCTATTCCCTATGTAGTCAACAATAGCGGCTCACACTTATATATCACGTTTTATCAAAAATCATAGAAAACTACAGCACAAGATGCCATGTCTTGTCAGGCTTGTGCTGGCTCTTTGCAGGAACTGTTAGAGTTAGTTCCATGTCCCTGCTTTTTTTTGTCTATTACTATCTAAGCTCTGAGATCTCAAGGACCTGTCCAATTCCTTTTCCAAACGATTGCTTTAATCTGCTTGCACCACCTTTTCAGGGCAAGTGTTCCAAATCCTGATAACTGTGAATGAAAACTGAAAATGTTTCTCTTTGTCTCTGTTTGAAACATTAACCAATAATTTTGAATCTATGATTTCTCGTTGCTGGCTCACTCACCAGAGGCAGCAATGTTTCTCAATCGACTCTATCAAAGCCTGTCATTATCCTAAAATCTCTATTAGGTCATCTCTGTCCTTCTCTGTTCTAACAAGAACAGTCCGAACTTTTCCAACTTTGTTTCATAATTGGAGTTCTTTATCCTTGACGCCCCTTCCTATGACTTTTATTTCTTTGCTGAAGTGTGCTGCTCAGGTGAGAACTGGGGTCTGACCAGTGAGTTATAAAGTTTTGGCATAATCTCTTTGCCTTTATTTTGAATTCCTTTATTAATAAACCTGAAAACCTATATGCTTTATTGATCACCTAATCAACCTAGATTGATAACTTTAAGGATTTATATATGTAGAAATGAAATCCCAAACGATTTAACGTTTTCAAAATCATGCTATTTGTAGTCCACTGTCTTTCCACGTTAGTTCCCCCAAAATGCATCACTTCATATATTTACACACTAAACCCCACTTTCTATGTTACCACCACTTTCATAATCCACTGTTACAGAGTCACACAGCACTGAAAGAAGCCCTTTGACACATCGAGTCCGCACCGAATTATCTATGTTAATGAGGTTGTAGATTTGCTCACCGAGCTGTTATGTTTGTTTGCAGACATTTTGTCGCCCTGCTAGGTAACACCGTCAGTGCATCTCTGGTAAGGTGGTGGTGTTCTGTCCTACTTGTTATTTATATGCCTCGGTTTGCTGGGGGGTTTGATATCAGTTCCGGGTCTGTTTTTCAGTGGTTTATATATCGGGTCCAGGTCAGTGTGTTTGTTGATGGAGTTCCAGTTGGAATGCCAGGCCTCTAGGAATTCCCTGGCATTTCTCTGTGGCTCGTGCTATCATGGATGTGTTGTCCCAGTCGAATTTGTATCCTTCTTTGTCCATGCCTATTGAGACCAGTGAGAATTGGTCGTGTCTGTTGGTGGCTGGTCGGTGTTCATGTATCCTTATGGTCAGTTTTCTTCCAGTTTGGCCTATGTACTGTTTCTCTCAGTCTTTGCACGGTATTTTGTATATTACATTAATTTTATTGGTTGTGGGTATGGACTCTGTTACATTTGTCAGTAACTGTTGCAGGGTGTTTGTTGGTTTATGGGCTACACTGATACCTAGGAAAACCAAGGCATATAAATAACAAGCGGGACAAAATACCAGTGCTCACCGGAGGCACGCTGATGATGTTACCGAGCCGAGTGATGATACGTCTGCAATCAAACACACTGGCTCCATGAGCAAGTCTATGACCTTATCCACAGCCTGAGCTACAAATCTTGTCAAAAATTTACCCACGCCTCCCACAGCAGCCTGGGGTACAAATCTTCAGACCTGCCAAAACCTTCAATAATTTCTCACTCACTCTATCAATCTGCTCAAGAACCTCACAGTTCACCTTCCTGAATTCTATCTCTACATCTTCCTTCTGCCAATTGAAGACAGATGTGAAGTATTCATTTAACACTCTACCAATGTCCTCTCGCTCCATACATAGATTGCCCCCTAGAGCCCTAATGGGCCCTGCTCTTTCCCAGGTTATCCTTTGCCCCTTGATACAGAATATCTTGGGACTCTCCCTAATCTTGTTCACCAATGTTTTCTCATGCCTCTTCTTTGCTGTCCTAATTGCTTTCTTAACTTTGCCACCACCCCCTTCAATACTTTCTTCCTGCATGACGGCTTTTGTTGATTTACTCTCTCTGCACCTGTTAAAAGCCTCTTTTCTTTCCTTTTTATCCAGTCCTGAATAATCCGAGATATCCATGGATCTCTGGGCTTGTTGCTTCGACATTTCACCCTAAAGCGAACATGTTGGGCCTGTACTCTCCCTTTTTGACTGTTCTGAAGATTTTCCTCCAATTAGCTGTTCCCAGTCAATGTTGGCCAGATCCTGCCTTGTTTTAATAAAATTTGCCTTACCCCAATCCAAAACCCTTTTTGCAGATAATCCCTTTCCTTTTCCATAACAATGTTAAATCATTTGCATTGTGGTCACTTTCACTAACGCGCTCCCCCATGGCCACCTCAAACACCTGTCTGGCCTCATCCCCCACAGGTAGGTCTGGCACTGCACCATCCCTTGTGGATTATCTATATGTTAATATGAAAAGCTCTCCTAAATACATTTCAAGAAATCCACCCTCTAAACAATTTATGCTATGACTATTCCAGTGAATTTTGGAGAAGTTAAAATCTCTTATTAACCTGTTAATATTTGTTACACAACTCATGAATTGTTTACATATCTGCACCACTATTGCCCTCTAGGTGTTTGGGAGCCTATAATACACTCTCAGCAACGTGACTGCCTTCTTTTTATTCCTACTCTCTGCCCACAAAGCCTCACTTGAAGACAGATTTGAAGCCTCATTCTAAGATATCATCCATTGTTACTGCAGAACTGACTCCTTAATTAATAATGTGACACCAACTTATTCTTTACACCCTGCCCTGTCCTACCCGAAGATCCATCACTTTCAGTCTTTGATATTTCTGGATTTTTATCATAAGTACTTTCAAATAAATTATATTGTGGCTGATTCCTACTGGAAAACACTTAATTTCCCAGAATCAAATCAAACATTGTTTCATTTCTTTGAGAAAAAGCAGCTTTCTCTACATAGATGCTGCCAGACTTGCTGAATTTCTCTAACAGTTTCTGTTTTTGTTTCAGATTTCCAGAATCCACAGTTCTTTGTTTTATTTTACTATTTCATTTCCTGTTGATCTTGAAACAAACTGATTGAGAAGGTTCTCCTGTACACATCAAAAATTCCTCCCTTCCCCATCCTTAGCATATTTCCCCCCACCCCAGTCCGTAGAGTGACTAAAGTCCACTGACATTGTGAATTTTGCTACCAGCCTTTAAAATTTGCTGACACATTTGTTTGTCCGTTTCGTTTCTCAGTTTACATTTCTATGTGAAAACTGCCCTCTGTTGCTTAACTCCAGCCTAATATTCCTTGTACTACGTAGTAAATCTTTTCTATTTAGAGCTTTAACATCATTCTTCATCAGGACTGTCTATTTTTCCTTTACTATCATGGAGACCTGATAACTAAAATGTTAAGAACCCATTCCTGGCTTTATTTGAGACATGTCATTAATGCCACCATGTCATAATCTCATGTGGCAATGTGTGCCTGCAGTTCACCAAATGTTAAAGAATTGCATCATGTGGCTGTACAGAGAGACTTGGGTGTCCTTGTGCATGAATCGCTAAAAGAAGGATTGGAGGTGCAGCGGGTAATTAAAAAGGCAAATGGAATTTTGTCTGTCATTGCTAGAGGGATGGAGTTTAACAACCGGGAGGCTATGCTGCAGTTGGTGAGGCCACACCTGGAGTACTGTGTGCAGTTTTGGTCTCCTTACTTGAGAAGAGATATATAGCACTGGGTGGGGGCGGGGGTGGTGTGCAGAGCAGATTCACTCGGTTGATTCTAGAGATGAGGGGGTTGGATTATGAGGAGACTGAGATTATACTCATTGGAATTCAGAAGAATGAGGGGAGACCTTATAGAAACATATAAGATTGTGAAGGAAATAGATAAGGTGGAGGCAGGGAGGTTGTTTCCACTAGCAGGTGAAACTAGGTCGAGGGGGCATCACCTCAAAATAAAGGGAAGCAGATGTAGGACTGAGGTCAGGAGGAACTTCTTCACCCAAAGGGTTGTGAATCTGTGGAATTCCTGGCCCAGTGAAGCAGTTGAA